>NC_134375.1:15925000-16525000 GCF_035582795.1 Mycteria americana | reverse complement strand
ATCATTCATTTCTCTTTGGTTTTCATATTGGATATGAAAAAAGATAGTTGTAATATCGAGATAACTGTTCCTTTTGCTTCTGATTACTCTCAGATTACATTTAACTCTATCTTCTATCTGTTCAACATATCCATGTCCCTAAAGCATTTATAAAAATAACATGGGGTACAAACTGACAAATTAACACTGATAGATATGCAGAGAAAGTGATGGTTTTGAATGTATCACACTGTAGATGTGAAGACCTCAGTACAGAAATGATCTCCTGAGTGAAATCTATGTGAGATATACAGAAGTTGCTACACAGAATATTGGGTTATTGCACTCCATAGATTTGAAACCATCTTTCTTGGATGGCAGTGGAAAACTTCAATATACTTACATGAATTATAAATGATGTCTGATTCTCTTGTTGAAGTAGGTACTGTATGTTTTTCTAACATAGGCCCTTCAGCCTTTAAAAAGCTGCTTTGTGTATGTGCAAAGGCAAAAGATCTGCATTTGGAAACTTTTCCTGTTGTCAATACCATTGTGTAAATTGTGTACCCTACTGTAAATATTTTTGTTTTAATTGGGAGTGCCACAGATATTCCCTTAACATGGGAATGAAGTAATGGCTTTTAAACAATTAGTTTAGAGATGGAATTGATTTGGAAGAAATAATGCCTGTGAAGACGCAGTATATGAAGCCAGAATTGATTCAAGGCGACAATTCCTAAATAGTTCAGACATTTTGGTGCCTTGAAATGAACATCTCTTCTGTCAGTTCAGAAATATAACAATACACAACAAGGCAGATCAAAGACAAGGAATCATCACTTTGCTTTTTAGATTCTCGGCAGTGATATAATTTACATTCTTTTAGATGTCTTTGTATTGTTTTTATTTCAAAACAATACACACACCCTCAAAGTGCCTATTGCTAGCCTGAGACATTAACCCTTCATCATAGTTATAGTAATGGGTCAGTACATGAATAAAATTCACAAGGCTATGTGACTCAAGGCGCTAGACAGAAAGATCTTTTAGATCCTACAGTGCTATGAACTTACTGCTGCTTCTTGGCAGAAAGAAAAAGTCTGTGTGGTCTTCATCTGGAGCGATCGGGATTCCAGTTAATTCATCAAAACAACAGAGCTTTTAAATTTGGCATGCACTTCCTAAGGGCTGGATTCAGATGACTTCTCTTGTACTGAATAGTGCCACAGAGCCTTCACAGCCCTCTGTGAATGAAGGCATTTGGCATAGCGAGGTGTGCAGGTCCCCACTCTGCCACAGACCTGTGCCCAGGCACTGGATTCTGCTGTTCCCATCCACAGGGGGGGCTGAGAATCTGACTTAAAAACTGAAGTGTTGCACCTGGACAGAAATATGCAAGCGGCTTCTTATTAAGATCAAACCAGAAGATTTTGACACTGCATAGATCTCATCACGATATTAGATGAGTGAAGTGGCTGCTTGTAGTGCTATATCTGTACTTCCTGGAAACCACTGCCCTCAATAAGAATAGCACAAGACTGTGAGTAACGGAACTGATAGGCAAGGCATTAGCCAGACTAACCTAGCAAAGGTCAGTCAAGGATAGGGAAAGCCTGGCAGACTACTTGATGTAAGAATTACTTTATGCAAAAAGGATTTAATGGAAAATAAAATGCATTTCCTGAAAGAACAAGCTGACAAGGATGCAGTGAAAATAGTTATTATGTGTGCCAAGAACAGGAGGTGGTCTAGACTGGAGCATGCCAATGGGAATGAGTTTTACTATGTTTCAGACCCATGCAAATGCGGGAAGGCTGTACACAGACTCCAGCAAATCTGAAGGATTTACCTGGCTTAAAAAGAGTATATTGTCAGAAACGCGTTGCTCTCAAAAACCAGTCTGGTTCCAGCCCTGGCAGAGTCTGTCTTTCAGCTAATCCAAAACTAAATCTGAATCACAAACCAAATAACATTTCCCTGTCTGATGGCACAACTCAGGTCATTATCACAGATCAAAATGTAAGGCTTGCCCTCAAGCAAGTGTGTGAAGAAGGCCATCACAGAGTCTGATCAGTTCAATAGCAGCCAGGGATAGCATGACTGCACAGGAATATGCCCAGTGGTTACCTGTGCAAGGGGTACTCACAGAGAGACTGAATGATAGGACACAGACTTTAAAGAGACCTAGGGTCATTTAAAAGAAACATGAGTTTCAAAAGGACACCTAACATAGATTGACACTGTGCCTGTAAAAAGAAAAATCGAGTCAAATAAGGAGAAAGTTGCTTGCAACATCACCTTATCTAAGCTCTGACAGAGCACTTTTTCATCACAGATCTCAAAGCATCTTAAAAAGGAAGATAATTATCATTATTTCTATTGCATAGCTTGGGAAACCCAGGGAAAGATGAAATACTATTTACCTATTCTCATGCAAAGCTGAGTCTAAAGCTGGAAAAGATGGGTTTCCTAACTCAATCCATGCCTGCTATCATGTGACCCTTAAGTCACAGGTGAATGAACTGTAAAATACAAAAGAACAAGTTGATGAATATTTAAATCATGTTTCGAATATTTGAATTGATATTTTTGCACCTTGATCTCTCTTCTTACTGTACCCATCTGCCTTTCATTTTCTGCTGCCTGTGTGCTATGCTTTTTTTATATTCATGATATAATTTAGCTCTGCTAATGTTTTTTAAGGAAGTTGTTCAATTTTTGTTCTGCATTCCTTTGATGATTCCGTACCAAAATCAATTATAAATATCAGAAGATGTTGGGTTCTTAAAATACAAATTATAAGCCAAATTCCTTGCTAGAGTAGGCTGATTAAAATAAACTAGAACAATGTCTATTTATCCTAGCAAAGACTTTAGCTTTTTGATTATTACTAGTGCCACTACCATTTTCAGATTTTATTTCCGCAAGTTGAAAGTCTTCATGTAGAAAACACGCCTTTTTTACAATTTAAAACTCCCAGTGCTATTATTTCTTAGTGGCAGAGCAGCCTGTTGAGTGCTCCTGCACCCTTAAAGGGAACTGATAGGAACTGATGGACTGTTGCAAATGCAAGCATCTATGAAATGTTTTTACAAAAGAGAAAACATGGAGTGTAATGTAAATAACTTGTCAGAAGCTGTTATCACTTCTTATTTTAGTGAAAGGACAATGATCCATCTGATGTCACATGACATGCTACCTATATATATATAGCTGACATGAGAGTGTGCACCTAGACCACCCTGTACCTTGCACAGGAGTGTAGGTGCCATTTATAGTTCAGGAATCTTTAATTACAGGGCATAGTTAAATACATCATGAAAATGGCTCATCTGATTTTTTTTTATTCTGCAGCAGTTTTCCCTGAAATTAGGAAGAGGGGAAATGGGCGATGCAGGCAAATGGGCCTCCAGCAGGTTGTTCTGGCTATGCTGCATGGTGCATGTCTGCTTACTCATTGATGGTAAAGACGTGATATAGATAGCTGATCCTGGAAACATAATGGGTAGCAGGAGGCTGAACCTGGTCCTTCAGTCTGCACCACAGCAGTCAGTGATGCATGTACGCCTCCTGGGAAACATGCCCTCCTCAGTCCTTTTGCCCATGGAGAAGAATGGTGAAGGTGGGACAAATGACACTCTTGTTCTAGCCTGCATCTGTCAGATTGGGGCAAAACTATTTTTAGTAAAGAAAATTTCTCCCAGAAAGCTGAAAAATATTTAGTTGAAATCCTGTTTTTCCTTAGAAAATGAGTTCTGCTCATTCAACCAGTTAGAACATTTGATGAGTTTGACAACACAAATCCTTGTTACGCAGGCAGGTAGGTGCATCAGTCTTTTAGTTTGTTGTTTGCTTCATGCTCCTAAGAAACACACCGAAGGGGCACTCTGAACTGAGCTCTGTAGCTGGATTTGCACTACAGCATGAACGTGTACATGGGGCTGGAGTGAGGGATAAACAACAAATGAGAGACCATAGACGTTGGGCAGCAGCAGCCACTCTCGTTAGTGAACTAAAGGCAGAAATTGAACTAAACCTTTTGTCACTTAGGAATGCAGAAATACTTAGCTGTATCTTCTGAATGGGTGAGAGGGTAATTGTAAGAAGGAATAACACAAGCCCTTGACACTTGGAGTAAGCAAGAATATCTGAGCACTTATAACAGATTTCACTGAAAGCACCTTTGATATTTAAAGTATGTGATCACCTGAATCAAATTAGAAACTGATTTCTCCCTTTTTTGGCCTTATTCATTTCCGGAGTTTTCCCAAGAGATGATATAATGAATCTTGTCAGGGTCATGTGTTTGTGCAGTACTAGATATTAGGGAAGTCAATACTCGATCATAACATTTAAAGCAGCAGTTTGTGATTCAACAAAATTCACCTTTAAAAAAAGCAAAAGGGGACTGGTTGCCTGTGGGTTTATGAAGGAGTTACTGAAACTTCAGAAAAGGTTGGTAGGTTGAAATTTGCCTCTGTTGACAATAAGTTGGTTTTGGTTCAGTATGATGAAGCTATCCCTTAGGGTTCAGCAATTCTTTAGCGTTTTGGCAACGGAGCAAAGACATTTGCTCTTCTGTCCTCCTGACTTGCTGGCTAAGGGGACAGACATGTATTCCCTACCTTAGCAGGACTTTGGAGCCGGCCCATTTGTTCTGCCTGGTTGGCAGGCTACTTAGGCAGTAGTCCATAAGCAGGTGGTATGAAGAGAGAATAGATGGAGTTTTCACATTTAAGGAAGAAGAAAGATGAACATTGGGAAGTGCTGTGGTGTGGGCAGGTAGAAATGGGGATATGATGGAGCAGTACAATTCGTAATTGGTCCCCATACTCACACAGCTATGCACAGCAGCTAAAGAAATATGATGTAGAAATCCTTATGACATATTCATTCATTCACTAAATATTTTTTCATATTTAAGAACATGGTTTAGAGGTCTTCTTCCATTTCTGTTGTATTTATCCTTTTGCATTAGCAAATGACTACTTTGCTTTTCCCATTATCCAGTTTGTCATCTTTCAACTATTTTCCTTTGTATTTTATAATGCACAAGAACTAAATACAATAAAACTAAATGTATATAGTGCAGGAAATACAAAGGGTCTCAAATAGCTTTACATAAAATAATATCTAGGAGCTTTAAAACTGAGCTGCATTTAAGGCTGGAAAAGCCAGCCTAAAAAGATAAGATTTCAATTTTGTCTTAAATGAATTCACTGAATCTGCATTTCTGATGTCAAGTAGAAGCGAATTCCATAGCTCTCATGAATAGCAAGCAAAAGCCCTACAGCTATGAGAATTTAATCTGAATCTTTTATTTTGCATGTCCGGGATCTTTTAAAATACATTTCTTCTCATACGTTCTAAAATCTTTGTGGATTTTCGATCTTATGGCTTGCATGGTTATTTATTCCCCACAATTGTCCTTATATTCCAAATCACTAAATGAAACAGTCTTCTGGAAAAATATTGTTAACACGATAAATAGCTTTGAAATGACAGCCATGATTCATTGGAGCAGAATACTTTTAAGTGGAAAAGTTCCTTACTGTACTGCTTTCTCTTTGAAAAAAACCTAGTCATTCAACGGAAGTTTTGCTGCATGTGATGAATGCATATGGATGCACTTATAATTATGCACCAAGAAAAATATAAATGAAAGAAGATCATCCAGGAGCTTTCAGTTCTGAGTCTGCTGCTGTAGTCTAATATGTAGGGTCATTAACCCAACGTGCAGTGTTCACACATGAGGAATGGACAGGAAGAATGATTTTACGGCTAAGATTCAGAAGATCTACATTCATTCCCGCATCTTTGGCACTTTCTGTCCTTCACTGCCAGTTGCCAATGTCCAACAGTTCCCCCTGTCCTCTTTTTGTCTGTCTGATATGCTTCACTTACAAACTTTCTCGGGCAATGGAGATCTCCACTGTGACTGTAGGATGTCAGTTAGGGTGGAGCTGAAACTGAGAATTTCCTTCAGAATTGTCGACATGACTGCAATAAAGTAGGTTAATACAATGATAATGGATGGTAGATAGACATAACACACTAGACTGATAGTATGTTTCTATTGCTATGGTATGCTTCTCTCCCTCCTTCTGGCAGTAATCAGTGTGTAATCTCAGAGTATGTCTACATTGCCATGAATACAGAGCTTATAAACATATCTAAGGTAGCTTTAAACCACCTAGCCTGAGTGTCAAGACTATTGCAGCCCCTAACAATATGGTTCATTTAACAAGCCCAGCAACAGATCTGCTGAGGTGCCTAGCATGAGGTAAGATGCATGCTTTTGTGACTACCACATTTTTGCTCCCTGAGACAGCTAGTTTAACAGTGGTTTGAACGTATTGACTGAACTGAAAGGAACACATGCCTTTGGTGGGGCAGCCATGGGCTAATCCATCCAAAGAGCTGATAGCCCCTCCTTAGCTAACTTTATCATTGCAACCAGCTGCAGGAGACAAATGCCATAGCCAATGAGGGGCTAAATTCTCAGAAATGTTTTACTTACGCTTGTATATTTCCATCTATAGCCATGAGTGCTATCAAAATGGTAAGAACTCCTCAGATCCTTGTGTTATTCAGTCCAGAGAAGAGGGAATAATAAACCGCTTCCCCTTTTCCCCCAGGCCACGCGCTGGCAGTGTTGGAGGGGTTTCAGTGAATGTGGTGAGGTTAGGGACTGGAGAACAACTGCTCTCTGCAGCATGCTTGCCAGGCACCGGCAGTGATCCAGGTAGGCATTCGTGCCAACTGTAATGCCTTGCAGGGAGGGAATACTGCTCCTGGCATAGACAGAGTATGTGTTGGCCACATGGTTACAAAAGGGCAGATGCACAGGGCATTTTTCAACTTGTCTGGCTCTTCCAAATTTCCAGCAGCTGTTATTAATATTTGAATAACGCTACTAGCGTGCTCCATTTGGACTCAGCCAAGCTGTCTCCTCCAATTTCCCCTGTGCGAACTCCTAAGCCACGTGCTGCTTTACTGCTATGTTCAGCCTCCCCTAAAGTCAGTATGGGGCTCAGAGCATGGGTACCATTTCCTGGGCATAGATTAGAGCAGGCTTGGGGTTGCTCTAACATCTGTTAGCAGGAGCCTCCAACTCCCTGCTCCCTCTCCCAGCCCAAACCCAACATCTGTTCTGGTGAGCATATCTAGTGAGATGCCACTCTCAGTCCTCACCACAGAGGACTCCAGCCTGTATGTAAGGAACAAACTGAACAGAAAATATGCTCTGTAAAGTGCAACCTTTTCCAATCTTACTCCTAGTAGGGGAAAGTACATTTCTGCTTCTTTTGATTGCAAAGTCCCAGGAAAGGTCGTAGGTGGGCAGAAGAAAAGACAGGCGTGGTTCTGTGGCTTTGTCCTCCTAAAGCCGAGCTGGAATTCTAGGTCACTTACAATACCTGTTGTTTAGTTTTGGTAAAAAGCTGCTAGCTGAACTTCTTCCCCTTCTATAGAGTTGCTAATGGTCATCAGAGTCTCCTGGGGTTTCCTAGAAGTTATCCCCTTTTCACAGAGAGCAGCTTAAGGGATTATAAAATGATACCATTGTGAGAGGTCCCTTCAGGGTGTTCATAGATATGTGGTATCTCTTGTTACATTTCTAGTCGTCTCAGCAGAAATACTGCTACCATGGGCTATTCACTTTGTGCTGTTGTAAAGTGTCTTTGGCTCACAGGTACACAATACATATCAGACTGTTTCTAGGAGGTCAGAGCTAACACTGCCAAGAGAGATGCAGATTATCAAGTATAGCACAGGCACAGACTTATCAGGGATGTTAAAGTGGTTATAAACTTCACCTAAAGTTTGTACAGTTACTTGCTGTTCATCCCTTCCCTTTTTCCTATCAAAGGTATATCCGAGTCCATCATAGTCATATCCATTAAACCCTGGGCAGAATATAATGTTTCTCATCTAACTCTGTTCCCTGATGCCTGAGCCCTGAGCTATACCTATGTGGGTAAAAAGTGCCCAGAAGAACCTGAATGTCCAGTGCTAAATAACCAACATGTTCCAATGTGGGAGAAAAAAAGATCAAGCAATTCGTAATCAGTTCCAAATGAAAGTGTGTTGCAGGAGCAGACACATCTCTCTCTGCGGGAACACCTGGCTGGAAGCAGGAGTACCTGATACTGCACCTGGTTGGGAAATGGGTTTCCTAGTCTGCGGCAGTTTGTAAAATTTTAGAAATAATAATTTTGAAGTCGGATGAAATTGGAAATGGAAAAATCCAAAGTGACTGAGCATCTCATGCTGCATCACTTAAGATCCTCATTTCAATCATTTTGAAAATACTGACAGTCTATTAGACCAGGAAATGAAACTTCTTGGCAAACAAGATGTTTGCTAATTTCGGTATTTTGTGTGAGTCAGAAATGTGTGGAGGGAAATATATTGAAACTAACCCCTTCTTGTGAACTGTTTCAGATTGCATAACTGACATTTGCCAATAAAAAAATGTTACATCAGAAAGTTTCTGAACATATCCAAAAGAAAAGGCATTAGAAGCTACTGCAAACACTTTCCCGCACAGCGGGAAGTGGTCACACTGGATTTTCACAATGGTCAACGTGATGAACGTCTGCTTTCCTCTGTGCCTAACTCCAACTAACTGCAAATTAATCATGTTCTTTTATGAACTTGCATATTTCCACATCATTTACTTGATCACAGAGCTACACTGTCCCATTTCTTTTTATTTCATGCTTTCAGCTGCTTGGTGAAAGCAAGGTGATGGAAAAATCCAGCTCTTTGAAATGTGAGTATATCATCTAGAAATCAGTAAAAAAGTCATGTTTCCCTTGATAACATTTTCACACCCACATGTATTCAAAACTCTTAAAATTTTCATTTTGGCTTCTGGAAAGTACATTATAAAGTGAAAATTATGACTACAAAATTAGAATTGTGGTGTTCAAAAATCTACAAAGTAGTTTGATTTAAATTATCCACAATTGTCTGTTTTTCTTCCTACTGAAAAATAGTGTGTCACAGGTTCTTAGGATTTCCTTTGAGTGATGCTAAAAAGCCTTGCACATTACTTATTAGCTTAGTGCACTTTTGAACTGAAGCATTTAATGTTTGAAAATAAGCACCAAATATATCATAGTTAATTGGAGAAAAAGAAAGAATTTGGGAAAGAATTTGAGCTTCTGCGACAGCTTAAAAGTTACAGTGAGATGTGATTTTATTGTCTTGATTTATGAGACTCATGTTGAATTCTAATTGCATTAAATGAGCAAGATAAGAGTTATGGAAACTACTGAGAGACAAAATAACAGGAGCAAGTATCTAAGTAATGTGAAGAATGGAAAATCCTGCTAAAGTAGCCTCTTGTGATAGCAGGTCATTCAAGGATTTCAATGGTAATAGTGAAAAAAGATGTAGAACTTTTAAATTTTCAGGAAGTTCTTTATTAAAATCGATACAGCATCTAAGCAGTGTATAAACACAAAGTTACAAGGATTTGAGTGGCCAATAAAGAGTCAAGGACATAATTCACTAAAGATTGAATGTCCTTTTTTGAGTGATTCTAGTTATTTTTTGGGTCCAGATCTTCAGCAATATATCAATGATGATTCAAGGTGTGGAAGGCCATGGGGGATGGTCCTCAGTGAAACAAATCTCTGCAGAGAAAAGGATATCCTTTTGCAGTGGCTTCAACCATCGCTTGTAGCTCTGTAAATGTGAAATGAGAAGGGCCTAAAGAAATAGCTGGCATCTTATTCTTCTGGAAACTTCTAAAGACATTTTAGTGACAGTGGCTCTAAAATAAAAACTTCGTGTTTCCACTTATCCCACATTGTTGTATGTAAATCAGGAGGGGGAGAAATGCTGTGGTATTCTCCAGGTGACAATAAAATAGAGCATCTATCTGAAACAGCCAAACTGATCCCATTTAAAAACACAAGCAAAGGGAAATATCACATTGAGAGTTTCTTTAATACTTTGTGTGGAGACAGAACTGTTGAGATGAATTGATATGGGCAAAAGAGAATGAACTCAATCTGACCTGAATTACAGCTACAAAGTAAGTAGGACTTCAGGGGTGCCTGGGTGAATGATGCTCTCGAAGTTGGGATGGGTGCACAGAGCAGTGGCTGGTTCTGGCGGCTAGTTTAAAGCCACAGGTGTGTTGACACACTGACCGTGGTAGGATAAATGCCCCTGCTCATCTGCCCGTCTGAACTTCTATGCCCTGAATGACTGTGATGAGCATCACACTGAAGGTGATGTGGATGTACGTAGATATGCTCTTGTGCAGAGGCTTTTTGGAAAAGCCAGATATGGACTTACTTTTTCCTTTGCTCCTCTCAGGACTACTGTAAAGACATGGTATTTCCTTACAGTGAAACCTGCCTACTCATGCAGTGCCCTGTAGAAGTCTCAGAGGAGTGTCTGTCATTGCCAAGGAGAGAGGACAAGGGTGGCCAACGCTTTCCCCAACAGTTTCAAAGGAAGTTGGCTTGGGGCAGTGAGTTTTCCTGACAACCTTCCTCTGTCATTCTCATAATGAGAGGTGACACTGTAGCCACCAAGTCCTTTTTGTCTTTATTTATCTGCCCCTGTCCCAGTGTCATGTCTCTCTTTTGTCCCATGAAGTGAAGTCCTAGCAAGGGAATTGCTGCGTGCATTAAACAGTGTTTGTGCCCTGTGTATTATCAGGCCATGTGGCAGGTTTTTATTAAATTTTTGGTCCAATAATCATCTTGGTGTCACAGCACCAAATGATACAGAGGTAGAGTATCTGTGCTCTGGCCAGGTCTTCCTGCCAAGCTGTCCCACTCTCGAAGTCAGTGTAAAGCCTGCACTGTTGCAGCTATGGGATTTCAAAGTTCCCTTACTCAGAATGCCTTTAGGTCCAATTTATTCTGCACAGGGGGTGTGTGGTGTGTGTGTGTGTATGTCATAAAAAGCATCCCAAGTCACTGAGAGATAATGAAACAGATAATACTGTTAGGAGTTAAAGCTGTCTTAGGTTTTCAGCTTCAAATGTGGTTTCTTTGTGGAGTTATTTCCAGTGATGACACGTGGTGGGTGGTAGGTTGTGTATTCAGCTCCCCAATTAGATGTCTTTGCATGAGCTCCACTTTTATCAAATTAAATAGAACAAAACTCAAGACAGATGCTACCTGCTGATCAGGATACTGTGGTACATATGCCACGTGAATGCTGTGACAAAACCACAGAGACTGAATAATCCAGACTGTGGTTTTGTTACAGCTAGAGTAAAAAATGATATTGATCTAAGTTCCAGCATCAAAATATCTATTCACTTGTCCTCCCTTACAGAAGTGGTCACAATCTGAAAACATTCAGAGCTGGTTTTAGTACATCTTTCTTCAAAGCCCTTGCAGTTGTTCCAAGCACTCTTGGTTATTAGAATATGCCCGTTTGGCATAACCCAGCTCATAGTGTTTCTATCATCAAGAAATTTGCTGCGAACTAAAAGGAAATATGAAATAGAAACTATTCTGGACAAATAGGTAGCAAGAAATACAGCATGAGTTATTCTCCATCTCAGAATTCAACATCTTTTTAGGATGCAGCAGAGTTGATGTAGTGTGCCCTGTGTCAGCTCCCTGAACATGTGCACCAGTATTTCTCTTTCAGTATGGCTTTGTAAGTCCATAGAGCTTCTGTGTCCCTCTGCCGTGAGTGTGTAAAGGGATCGTCTGAGCCCACAAAGCTGGGAGCCTCTGCCATGGAGGCACCTACCTGTGCACCTATCTGTGCACCTACCTGTCCTGTGCCTAGCACAGGCATCTCAGTTGTTTTTTCCCTCATCAGTGAATGAAATGCAAGAACAGGATGGTCGCGGTGTTGCCAGTGGTTGTGTGAGTTAACTTTACGAATAAGTTAATACTGGGTTTCAAATCAGCTCCAAACTTTAAAAAAAAATGTAGAACCTTCTCTAAAATTTGTTTCAACAAAATGCTTAAAGCATCCATCTCTCTGTCAGCACAGATTCCCCTTTCCATTGTGTATACATATGCAAACTGTTTAAACCACCCGTTATGTCAAGGATGTGGAAAGGAAAGAAAAGTGTGAAGACTGTTTTCCCCATATGCTGAGAAAAAATCTGCAGCAGGCAGTAAAGAATCTGGTAACAGGAAAAGTATCTGAAGTTATGTTACAAGGTAAAAGACGAGACTGTGGCTGTGAAAACAAACTAAAACAAGAGGAGATAAAATATCCTTTACTAGATAAAGCTATAGTACCATGATGCCATAGTTTGTTGAAGCATGGTTGTGAGGGAATTTTAAGAGTTTGGGAGCTGGCCCAGCTGATTTTGCTAATGCTGATATTACACAAAGTTCCCGCTCAACTAACCATATGAAATGTAGCTCTGACCAGCAGAGAACTCAGAGAATGAAAGGTCAGAAAGTCTGAATTAGGAAGATGGGAGGTTGCATTAGCCTGAGAAGGAGAAAGATGTTTGCCACAATGGGATATACAGCCAAGGGAAGGAATCCCCACTCTGAGCCTTAACACTGGAGAGTTGTAAATAAATACTTGGAGAATATACTTCATTTGACATTAATAATGCAGTGCCTAAAGTATGTTGGATGTGCTTTAAATATTACATGTGAATCCCAGGCCTCTCTTGTAATAATTTTAGAAAATATCCATAATCTTGTCGTTTTAACAGCAGAACAAGTTTTCTGGCCTTTTCATCTTTTTTGGTGTATTAGGAACTGAGAAATGTGGACCTTCTCCACATAAAAATTGCATTTACTGTTATTATTGCCTTTGCAGCTGTGCAAGTAACAGTCTACTTGATTTCAGACAAGTAAAGTAAATTAAGAGAGGGTAAAGACCCAAGCACAATAAAGCTGCTTTGGAGTCATTACGAGACATAAATATAGAGCAACTCTTAGGTCAAATCCAGGTCTTGCATCAACAGTCACAGCTCCAGCCTCTACAAGAAATGCCTGTAAACATCAGGGTTAACGTCATCTATCAATCAAAATTTGGATTTGTCGTGGTTTAGCCCCAGACGGCAACTAAGCCCCACGCAGCCGCTCGCTCACTCCCCCCGCGGTGGGATGGGGAAGAAAATCGGAAGAGTAAAAGTGAGAACACTCATGGACTGAGATAAGGACAGCTTAATAGGGAAAGCAAAAGCCACACGCGCGAGCAAAGCGAAGCAAGGAATTCCTTCACTCCTTCCCATGGGCAGGCAGGTGTTCAGCCATCTCCAGGAAAGCAGGGCTCCATCATGCGTAACGGTGACTTGGGAAGACAAACGCCATCACTCCGAACGTCCCCCCTTCCTTCTTCTTCCCCCAGCTTTATATGCATACCATATGCATGACGCCATATGGTATGGAATAGCCCTTTGGGCAGTTTGGATCAACAATCCTGGCTGTGTCCCCTCCCAGCTTCTTGGGCACCTGGCAGAGCATGGGGAGCTGAAAAAAAAAGTCCTTGACCAGTGTAAATACCGCTTAGCAACAGCCAAAACATCAGCGTGCTATCAATATTATTCTCATACTAAAACCCAAAACACAGCACTACACCAGCCACTAGGAAGGAAATCAACTCTATCCCAGCTGAAACCAGGACAGGATTGATTGGAAAATAGTTTTAGACTTTGGAAAACAACATTAACAGTGCAACGGGATCACTGAATCATCAGTGCAAGGTTCTTGTCAACATGATTTCAACTGATTTATTTCACAATTCAAAAGAAGCATTACTGTGCATGCAGATGGAGACTACCCAGTTTTATACAACATACAGAATGAGAAACAAATCTGATTCACTTTCCTACTTCCACAATTTGCCCTAAATTAAAGAATAAGTAGTAAAGGAATGTATGAACAGGAAAAACAATTAGGGGAAATTTTTTTCCCAGGGAGAAATGTGTACGCTTCCAGCTAGCATCACTGGGACTTCTGAAGTATGCTTGCAAGAAAACAATTTGTTCTTTAGATATTAAAAGATACTCAGCCTGTTGCTGTCAACAATACAAGATGGGCAAGTGACACAATGCCTGCCTGAGATAAATGGATAGATAAAATATATACGGATTTAATTTTTGTTCAATTTATCCCATACTTTTGATATTGTTGGATGGTAAAGTTCATGGTGAAGACTGAAGCTTTCCTTTGATATTATTAAAGCAGTGCTTAATTAAATTAATCTGGAATATATTAAAAGAACACAGTGTTACTCGCTGTGACACCAGTCTGTTCCCCTCTAAACTAGGGACTGACAGAGATTCAATCTGATACAGAGCCATAATGATTATCTTCTTACTTTCTGACTGTTCAGCTTACATACAGTTGTACTTAGATTTTGTTCTGTTTGATACGATCAACATGCTGTTTATTTGCTTAGCTATCCATACTGATAAGTGTATCTACTCGGCACTGTGGCTGCAGAGCAGCGTTTCCAACATAAATTGTAATCATCCCATTTCAGTAGTGGTGGGGAGGGAGGCAACATTGGACTGGGGATTAGGAGAGCAAATTCTCATGTTTGTCCTGATACAGTGTGTAACTACGGGCAGGTCACTTCACCTCCATGTCCTCCTTCCCTTTCTGTTTGCTTTGACATGCTTTCAAGTGGGGATTGCCTCTTTCCTGGTGGCTCTGTGAAGCCTCTAGTGTGTTTTCCCCCTAATGCTAGCTCTTGATCTTGTAAGAGGGGCCTGAGGGCACTGTGCTGATGTTTCTGCTGTGCTGAATGTCCACATGGCAAATGGGAGGCTGAACAGGTCAAACCAGGGGCTCAAACCATGATGGCTCCACTCAGCACCCACAAGTTTAAATCTCGCTCGTGCCACGTAAAAATTGAGCCCTTTGCAGCCCAATGGGGACTAGGGAGCTGTGCGACATGTACCTTCTGCTCCATTTTGTAATCTCTAGGGTATGCTAATGGGAGGTTACAGTCCTTTTTTACTCCTTTCTGCTTTATCTGCTCTGAGAATAAACAAATATGCTGCACACACAAACACACCCTGAAAGCAGAGAAGATTCTGCAGGAAGCTATTCATTGTGGAAGTCATAAATCACACAAGAAATGAGTGTCACTTCCATAGTCTGTGTTATATGAGGGCTCCCTTAGATAACAAACATTCGTAAAGAGAAGTTAAAAATGGCTTCCTATGGGCAAGACTGATAAAATACAACATTTTGCTGTGTAAGAGGGGGGCTCTGGCAGGGCTCCTGTATTTAAGTTGTCACTGAAGGCAGGAGAGTGCACATGAAAACTGGGAGAATGGTAATGCAGACAAGAAGAAGAAGGCTGGAAAGAAAAAAGAAAACCACACAAAACTCGAGCTGTTAATCACATCCCTATGTTGATAAAATATTTATGAGATCTCATTCAATTAATTAGAATAAACTATGTAACACTGCAGGAAACAAATTGAAAATTTAATAAAGTAAGTTCACTTCCAATTTCTTTTGAAGAAAGAAGCTAATTATATTTAGTTCTGTAATTATAACTTTAATTAAAATATAATGCAAAATATTTCATAAAGTGAAAACAGCTCTGTGTTAGAAAATAGAACCTTTAAGACAACTTGCTCCTCAGACAAAAATTCATAACAATTTCAAATGAACGTTTTAATACACTTGTTTCTAAAATCTTTTCAGGGTAATTTTAATACAAATCCATCTTAGAAATGCTCATTAGTGTTAGCTTTTATTTAAAACATGATGTATTACCTTCCTGCCTCTATCCAGAAATGCTTCTTACTCTACGTTAGGGATGTGTGGTTTACTTACTGTATTTAAACCACAGACACATTCGTTATTCATACTTGCCTATTGCAGCCTACGGAACCCCATATTTATTTAGAGAATAATTTCAAAACACGTTGTAAAGTATATCCACATAGCAGCTGCCTTCACCTGAGCAACAAGGGAAGAGAGTGCCTCAGGCAGAGAGATCCAGGCAGGCACAGGGAAATTTGGGTCTAGCAATATAAAATGAGAGCACTGACAAAATGACCTTTCGTTGATGTTTTTGATGATGATTTAATAGCAACAGAGTCTTCTAGGCTTGTGTAAAATGAATTTGTCTTTAGGACTAAAAAACTAATTTTACAAATGATTTCTAACGCACAGTTCACCAGGGAGTCTGGGATGAATGTGCTGTTTGTTGATTCTCAGAGTTTATCTGAACCATATTTGAAGTCCGGTTGCATTTCTGCCACTTTGTTGGATTCTGATTCAGCCAAGCTCATAAGTATTTTTGTTTAAGATAGAAACCATAATTAGATGCCTAAATACATTTTTAAATAAATGTACCATTGAGGCCTGTTCTCAGTGAAGTTGTTAGACTCCTGGACCTTTAACTTTTATTTAGTTTCCAGTAGGAAAATAGTTATGCCAGTGCATGACCTTTGAGTCTTGTCCCCCATGTGGCTTTAGCTACCTGCTCTGGCTGGCTGGCTCACAACGCTCATCTTTCCAACCCTAAGCTGTTTCCTACCATTTATTCTTCATCTCTCAGCCTGCACACATTCTCTCCCAGCTGGCTCACAAGCCGCAGCTCCAGCTGAGCAGTGGCAGTTCAGGACCACCCAACCTCTTGCATACAAGGGACTTCCACAGTCCCTCTGGAGCAGCCTACTGGCCACACTTCTGTCTTCTCTGCTGCCCACACAGCTGGCAAACACCCACATGCCGGGCCCTGACCCTCTCACGTTTTGCTTCAGCATGCTAACCAGTCACCACCATCAGCTTTTTAACTGCCAGTGCTCAAACAGCAAGCTTTGCTCGATAACCATGGGAGTGCTGGAAGCGCTCCTCTGTCCTTCCCACCTACTTTTTTTATTTCAGAGTGCTGTGTGTGAAATTAGATCAGACAGTCTTGTACACAGGGCCCACAGCTGTGCTGGGTAGTACTTAGCATGATCAGCGTCACTGTAGAGTAACACTAATTGTAGTCACTAGAGGCTTATTTGGCATGAAGAGGTTTGGGGTTTGGAAAGAGGTAAATTCTATAGATGTTTGCCTGTGTGGGACCACCTCTCCCAGCTACATTAAGACCTTTCTCCCTAAGCTTTCCATACTGGGCTTAGTCTGATTTTTTGGCTAAGCATGTGTATGTTCTGCTGTCCTCTTCTGTTAAATAGTTAAATTCCTGTTAATACACAAAGGAAAAAGAGAGCACATGGAAAAAGTGCATACAAGAAACTTACAAAAAAACCCCCAAAAACATTGCTGTATCATTCTTAGCAGTGTTAACATACAACAGTGATCACTAATGACATCTGGTACAAAGGTACTTTTTGCCTGTGTTCTTTTCTGGCTGGAGGAGTAGAGTCACAGACTTCGCGTAGTCTTAATACCAATCCTAGGGACGTACCTTTTGCCACCATTTTGAGAAGGAAGAGAGGATCAGACTTCAGATCTTTCTGACTTTCACCTGTGTGTGTCACTGCTATAAAGTTGCTTAACTATCGATTTTCAGTGCTAACGAAAACTCCTTCTGTTCTTCCCAAGCAGATCAGATGTAACAAGAGTGAGTCAGTTATAGCGGTGTTAATTGAACAAAACAGGAACCCAAAATAGAACAGTTTGAAGGAAATGCTGGATTGACATATGCTGTTTTCGTACATTTGTTGAACATTATTGAGCATTTCTAGTGCAGTAATCAGAGAGTAGGAAAATATCTGGGAGTGTTTATTTGATGGAGTTTACATTACACAGCCTACAATACATCCAGAGCAGCATTTTGTGATCTTTCTGATCATATAGTTCACTTTCTTCTCCTCTTTGCCAAGGAACTTGTTATGATCAAAAATGACCACTGAGTGACCAGAAGCTGGCGTTTCAAAGTCTGTCTAATGAATAAGAAGCACAGTAGCAACAGGAGTCCTCTCAGAGTGGATCAGAGGCTGTGGCACTATTATTGAAGAAGTTGCAGAGCTGGCGCCTTTACTGAGGCTGTGGCAGTGGATGCTTTCATCTCCCACAGTCTCTAGTTTGCTCTGCCTGATGAGTCAATCAGGGTGGTGGCCGTTCATCCCCTACACCATAAAGCCCTTTGTCCTTCAGGCCCTTTTTATGATGGAATTTCTCCATCTCAAGGAGAGGAACTAAAGACACTCGCTCAGATCTAGCTCGCTTAATCCCTGTATGGCAGAACTGGGCTGTCCAGTGACGTTTCAACCTCCCTGCAGAACTGGAAAGCTAAAGATCTGGGATGGCTGGACTCATCCAGGTGAAAATCAATACTGAAGTCAACTAAACTGAATCAGGACATAATTTGTGCAAATCAGTAGTATCTCCACTGAAGTTATTGGAACTGCTGCCATGTCAAATCGAAAGTAATCCTGCTAAAGCCATGGGGTGTATGTTGGTGTAAAAGTAACATTATAACATGCTTACTTGCTACCGTGTTTATACAGACACAATATTAATCACATGTTGCTTTGTGCCTTCGATTGACAAGTAAACTCACTGGACTGAACAGGCCAAGCTGCCAAGCAGATAAAGATAAATTTTTGAGAAATATCTTAAAAAAACTGTACTTGATCAAACACACAATTGGGTTGAAATGAAGCTTTTGTTTTTTTCCCAGATAAGGAGAAAGACAAAATCTATTCCCTTGAAAGGAAAGATTGCTATTTAATGTTTTATTCTTTCCAGTAGAGATCAACTCCCAGTGGCCCCCATTGCTGACCACACTGAACTAGAAGATTGAGCATGCTGAGCAGAGGGTTAGGTGAGCATTTACATTGAGTTAGTTAATACAGAATTACATATTGTCTCTTTGTCATGGTGAGATCAAATCCTCTAATACAGACAAGAATTTATGCTGGTTTTTTATGTGGTTTAAGAGAATTAGGCACTCAGCTCCAATTAATTAAATTTGCAGAAAGATTTTATATTCTTATTTCTGTTGGTACTGTAGTATACTGTAGAAACCATCTGTGGGTGAAGATTGTCTTCTGCTGAGCATTATGGTTATGATGTGCAAAGGCAGGGACCCTTCTGAGGTGTTTGCAACCTAAGTATCATCTCTAATCTAAATATAATACATTGTGAGGTCTGCCATGAATCTGCTGTGCAACTGTTTTCTCTTTCTGTGCATCTCTCTCTGCTCTGATCTTCTGCCTGTCTGGTTTATGTAATTTCTACACTCTGCTGCAGGAATTAACCTTTATGGTATGTCTACACAGTACCTAGAATAAAGGGCTGTTAATCTCAGTGGGGGCTTTTGGACAGTATCAACTTGCAAATAAGAATTTAATCTGTAAGATGTCTGACTCTGGTGTTATCAATGCTTCTATGCATCCAAAGAAAAACTAATAACAAAGGGAAACAGACTCAGTTGTCATACAAGAGATGTGAATACTTAAATAGCTGCCTGCTCTCTTTCATATTTTTAAGACTTAAAGGTTCATGGGGTTTTTTCCACTGCCTATGTTAAATGAAAACATCTTTACTTGATATTCATCATTCTACAATGGCTATTTCATCACCTAGACAACATGAATAAAAGTTATTATTCTTAGTCATTAGTCACTCAGTCAGGGAAAAGAGAAAAATTGAACGTTTTAGAACATTTTACTTTTCTGTCATTTTAGAGTAAATGACACTCCTAAATGATGGCCAGTCAAACCTACAGAATCTATTAGTAACTTGATAATAAGTGTGAAGGGATGCTGGGACCCAAAGGAGTCTTAAAGTCGCATTTATCAGGCATGTCACATCATCGCTACTGGTAATAAAAGCATTTTTGTTTTATGCTGCAGCATCTATAGAGAATAATATTTTTTGTGCTATAGCCAAAAGTGATATTGCTACATTCATCACACTGTTTGATATGAAATAGCCTAAAAGCGCTGGAAATTGGCTGTCATTATTTGTTTCTTCCTTTTTTTCCTAATCAAGGAGCCTACTACAGTGGTGGGAAGAGGTTTCCTTGTCTTCAAATTAAGGCACACAGACACACAATTGTAACATTTCTCCATCAGAAATCTAGCCCTTTGTTTCTGGCACTGTCTTAAAGTTTTAATGTCCTTTCAAGAAGAATATCTATGATTAACTCATTTCATTTTCATTTTGTCTCTCCTTCTGAAAGTAAGATTCAGTGTGTTTGATTGGTTTACTATTACAATCTTTCCTGGCAAAATCTTCATTGGCTGTAGTGAAAATTCTGTGTGTTTGGGGACTGCGAGATGATGACTTTGGATGTTAGCTTCCAAGTGTTAAAAATCAGAAAGTAATCACTTGCCTGTGAAAGTTAGAAAATTATTTGGTTTTTCCTCTTTCTTCAATCTTTTAAATAAGATAATTTAAACAAGGTCAGGTCACAAGGTGCAACTATGAAGGTCTCTGTGCTATAGTACTGTTGTGGAAACCCCTGATGAAGGGATAGTATATACTGCTGAAAATAGTTTTCCCTGCTGGCATAGCTACTGATGATATAAACGAAACTCTTTTGGGGGGGATTTTTGAAGTATGTAAACTTTTTTTCAGGCCTGAAAGACACAGTGAGACCAAGCTAAACTTTTCAGTGTAGTCTTGGCTGGTGGCACCATGGGAAACTACTGCTGAGTTGTCCATGAACTCAGTCTGTGGCTATGATAGACTCTGTTCATCCTAAAAAACAAAAAATACTGGTAGCAGTAACAAAATGTTAGAAGTGGAAAAAAAAAAAAACAACAAAAAACTCACAAAACCCCCTAGAATAGTCCTTCTTTTCAGCTGACTTCCTTAGTAGGAAAAAGATCCATCAGTTACTTTCGATTGATGAGTCAACCAGGCATGACCTTGTGCTCTGTCCCCCCTATACAGCTGCTGCAAATTTGCATGGGAAAGCTTGTGCAATTTCCTATGGAAATGTAAGGCTAGGATAGGCAAATGCATCACAGGAGCTCACTTAATAGCAGAGAGGAAACAGAGCACATTTATCATATTGAATTCTTTCCCACTGATATTCATCATTTGCATGTAAAAATGCCATCTGATTTTCTCCCTCATAAACCCGGTGTGATGTTTTCCTTTTTTCCTGTTGTTGTTATTTTGGTTTGGATCTAAATCTGTCACTTTTGAAAACTTATGTGTTGTGGTTTAAACCCAGTCAGCAACTAAGCACCACACAGCCACTCGTTCACCCTGCCCCCCCCCCCACACCTTGGTGGGATGGGGGAGAGAATCAGAAAAAAAAAGTAAACCCCATGGGTTGAGGTAAAGACAGTTTAATAGGACAGCAGAGGAAGATAATAATAATAATAATAATAATAATAATAATAATAATAATAATAATAATAATAATAGAATGTACAAAACAAGTGATGCACAATGCAATTGCTCACCACCCACTGACCGATGCCCAGCCCGTCCCCGAGCAGCGATCGCTGCCCCCCAGCCAACTCCCCCTGTTTCTATACTGAGCATGACGCCATATGGTATGGAATAGCCCTTGGGCCAGTTGGGGTCAGCTGTCCTGGCTGTGCCCCCTCCCAGCTTCTTGTGCGCCTGGCAGAGCATGGGAAGCTGAAAAGTCCTTGGCTGGTGTAAGCACTGCTCAGCAACAACTACAACATCAGTGTGTTATCAGCATCAGTCTCATCCTAAATCCAAAAGACAGCACTACACCAGCTACTAGGAAGAAAATTAACTCTATCCCAGCCAAAACCAGACATTATGCTTTTTAAGCCCCACTGCACTCTGGAAGTAGAAACAAATGGGATTTTGGAGGACTGGGGAAGTTAAAATACTCTTTGTTGAGTGTGCTTCTGCAGCATGATGGATTTTATAATTACTTGAGCCTGTTCCTGGTGGCGGGGTTGCTCTTTGAAGCTAAATTCTGCCCTGACCATTTTTTTCAGACTACAGAATTTGTCATATTGACTGACTCTGTTAAGATCTGGCATGTCTTATTAACACTCTTCAGCAAAGCAACCCACTCTTTGAAACATATAGTCAGGCAAGACTGTTTGAACAGCTAGAGCAACCTTTACACTTCCAAGGGGCATGATGGTGCCAATATTGTGAATAGCTCTCTGCACTTCCTTCACATTAATCTTATTCCGTCTTTATAATGTGCAGACATATCAGCTGACACCATGGGACATTCAGTCCAGTAAGAGTATGATGCTATGACAACTTAATTCAGGTTTTTAGAAGTTCGTGCAGCCAGACAATAAAAAAAGGTATACCATGCAGAAATGTAGAAAAGCACCACAAATGCGGAAATGCTATACCATTAGTATGGATGGCCACGTTTAAACTGGGTGAAGAGCTTATGTCTTCCTTTTCCTCACTTCTTATGTAATTATTGCTGGTTCTTTGCACAGCAATTAAGGACTTGCAGATGAAGCAAGCTGTCACTTTGAGGTCAAATATATCACTCATAGAGTATGGTGCTAAGGAATGGCTCTAAACAAATAAACTAATTTGTAAATAACACTACTTTATTGAACTCAAGAAGTCTCTGTATGAAGTTTTTCAGCCTTCCAGAACATATGACATGCCTCAAATTACTGGTTGAAATACCCGACAGTTGCAACAACCTGCAGACCACACCAAGAAATCATAGAATCATAGAATGGTTGGGGTTGGAAGGAACCTTTAAAGGTCATCTAGTCCAACCCCTCTGCAATGAACAGGGACATCTTCAACTAGATCGGGCTTCTCAGAGCCCTGTCCAACCTGACCTTGAATGTTTCCAGGAATGGGGCATCTGCAACCTCTCTGGGCAACATGTTCCAGTGTTTCGCTACCCTCAATGTAAAAAATGTCTTCCTTACATCTAATCTGAATCTACCCTCTTTTAGTTTAAAAATATTACCTCTTGTCCTACTGCTACAGGTCCTATTAAAAAGTCTATCCCCATCTTTCTTATAAGCCCGCTGTAAGTACTGAAAGGCTGCAATAAGGTCTCCCTGGAGCCTTCTCTTCTCCAGGCTGAACAACCCCAACTCTCTCAGCCTTTCTTCATAGGAGAGGTGTTCCATCCCTCTGATCATTTTGTGAATGCCTTCATGAATAAACACTCACACCACCCTCCACAGACTTAATTTCTTCTAACATTCCCTTTCCCCAACAACATTTCTTTCTGAAGCTGTTTCTGGCAGAGATCAGTTTGTGTGGCCTTAGGGTGACTCTTGTGGGTGTTGTTTTCTGCTGGTGGCTGTTTTTCCTAAGCATTCCGTACCCCTTACTTTGGTAGTATTTGCCGATTTATTTTTGAAAAGATAATGCATACACTAGCAGACAGTTCTGCAATAATCATGTCTCAGCAGTTGTCTTTGGTCACCAGTAATGAGAAGAAAGGAATGAGATCGAGAAAATGCTCTAATTAGTTCCTGTAGATCAGAACACTTCTCAGCTGAAATAAGCCATGTGTCTTCACAGAGCTAATGTCATTGCACTGAAATGTGGGCTTTTTTGAGGAAAGAAATTGCAGTATGTTTTAAGGGACAAACCAAAATAATTTTATTATGCAAAACAAACAAACTGCAATAGACTGAGGAGAGGGAGTTCAAGGTTGGTATCTGAAAATCTCAAAATCAAATATGCTTGTATTTATGTATTTATACTATTATGTATTTATAGCCCATATTTAGTTTCTTATGCTCTGTGCTCTATGGATATTTTCAAACTGGGTTTCTTTTTTGCTGTTTGCAAAAATTCTCCTTTTGTTTTTTCAGTGCTCAGTTTCTTTCTTGCTGGCTTCAAACATCACTCCCTCTCTTACTGGATTTGAACTAAGCAAAATGACCCTCCTTTGCTTTTGTTAGTATTTGCATGCAAAGCTAGAGATATTTGTAAAGAATCCATTAATTTATTCTACAACAAAATGCGGCTACTATTGCGAGCAAGCAAAGACAACTTTTCCATGTGAGCACAGTGAAATTTCACCAGGAGCAAGCCACAGATGTGTGTCACTGAGACAGTTTGCCATTTGTTAGTGGAAACACTTTGCAGCTTCTGAAGTATCACTTCTTTCAGGAGCAGCTGCTTCAGTCTCCACTGTATGTTCTGTTGAGTAAGGTAGGTGTGTGGATTGCTGACACCCATTGCATACACACATCTACCATATATATGCACTCACTCTATCTTATCTACCTATACCCTCTTTAAAAAGAAGGAAAGCAGAATAGTGACAGTTTCCTGCCCAGCTATTTCTTGGCATATGTTTACCACTTTGCTTCAGGGCTGCATCCCCTACCTCTTGCCATAAGAATGAGTTGTGAGTCAAACTAAAGGTCCATCTAGGCCAATATGTTGTCTCTGACAGTTGTCAAAAACTGATACCTGCGGAGGAGTGGAAGAAGGGGCGCATATATGATTCTCCACTCTAAGGAGAATCTCTCTTCTCAGTGTAAGTACTAAGTTTTTAGTAAACCTCAATGGATTTTGATTCCATTAACTTTCCAGTCTTCCCTCAAACCACCCTACACTAGCATCCACAATACCCTTTGACAAAAGGTTTCATGCCTGTTGCATGAAGTACCACTTAGCTTTGTTCTAAGCCTGATTTAGGATTTCCTATTTCCCTTTTTTTTTTTTCTTCCTAATTTGAAAACTGCTTATAGCATTTCTGTGACCTCTTTCCTTCTCTCCCTCCTCTGATAGTATCTAGGTCTTTGTACTGCTCTTACCTTCTCATCTCCAGCCTCCTCCAAATATTCTACATGGAATTAGTAACCAATAGCCTATGAACATAACATCTTCAAAAATGTATCTTGTTTAGGTGGCTCTCCTCCTTTAGCTCTAATAGTGCATATGTATTTAAGTAACGAATGTGAAGTCTATGTGTTTGAGGGTTGTCATTTCACTAGGACATGACAAATAAGATCAACTTGTTCCATGCCAGTATGGGGTTTTTTCTGCCACTGAATCATAGGAATTAACTTCTTATTCGCCGTTCAAAGACTATCCTGAGGCATTTCAGAAAAATGCATTGGAATGATTCAGCAGTAATAAAATATTCCAGGCTCAGATGCAAAGTCAAATGCAAAAACATTTCAACTTTAACAAAAGTCTTGGAAAGAGCATCCTAGCTTAGGAGCTGAACTAGGCTATAGGTAGTTTCTATCCAATTCCTAAGGTCTAATGCTTTTCCAGCTGACTCCAATAGCATGTCTGACATTGCTTTGAGCACACACAATACTTTGTGGTACTTACAAGGCTACAATGGCATATTTTGTTGTGGTAAATCTTTGTAAATACTAATGAACTACTCTAGAATAATTTGTTTGGTGTTACCAACTTTCTACATTCTTCTCTCCATTTAAAGGGTCTATCCTTGGTTATTAACCTATGGACACTCTGAACCCCAAGGATTTTGGAAGCTTGTCATACATATGAATATGAAGTCTGCAGGAGTAGGACTAAGTATTTAGCTGTCAAAAGGGCTAGAGGAGCAGTTAGCTAGCAGGAGTGCACATGTAAGCTGCAAAGGCATCCACATAATGGTTAGGAAAGGGGAGAGAAACCAGAAATGGGGAGTTGACTGCCTGAAAAGAAAAAGCATAAAAGTATATATGAAAGCCCCTAGCATCACAGAAATCATATTGTCAAAGCCACTAGAGGAAAGATATAAATGTGAACTTTCATTTTATGCTTAGCGCTCAGTGAATTCTTTGGATTCCTAGGTGTTATGAAAAATACAAACAAGAAGCCGAACTTTCACACAAAATATAACCAACAACAGAGGGAAAGTCACGGTGGTCACTGTAACATAGAGAAGCTTAAAATTTCTGTTGAAGTTATTTTTCATGGTCACCTGAGTAGGAGAGCAAAGCAGTCAGGAAGTGTCTAAAAGGCAGCAAGCCTATCTTGTTTCACACCTCTGTCTGCAAAGTAGGTGTTTCCTCTTCAGTGAACCCATGTAAGGAGCCTGGTACCCCTCTGTCTGATCTTTCCTGACTCAGCTGACATTCCTAAGGTCTTTCATAGTTTGGATTCCATGTCACCATCAGCTACAGTGTAGTTCAGGTACTGAGGGGAAGGAAAGTTCAGGGACTCATCAACAGGTTTCATCAACAAATTTAATAGAATTTAATATCAAAACTAAAAAGGAAAGCAGGTCTATTCCGTATGTAAGATTTGTAAGTATTGTCCTTTTGTGATCAATGGGAAATACTTTTTCTGATACTTGGCTGAATGTTTTGCTGTTTCTGTTTAGTTAGTCTGGTTATCTGCCCTTGAGAATGGCTTATAAAGTTTGGACATAGCAATCTTATTTCATCCAGGCAAGTGGAGACTCTCTGGATCTGGACAAATATCTGAATTCTTAAATGCTTCATTCTTGTGAAAATTTACATAAGAACTGATACCCTAAACAGTTATTGCTAACATACAGTTACAGCTCTAAGAAGGCTAGAATGGGTATCCCTTAATCCTTAATTTATTACCGGATGTTTATAACTACAAGGCAAAGTTTTCTAAATAAATGGGAATGAAGGCTATCACTTACAGTTCATCAATTTATACTGATAACATATCACTGTATTTATTATCCAGCCTTACAGAGAGCATTCAATTCATTTGGTAGAGAGTAGAGCCAGATGCACTGTCTTCTGTTAAAGTTGTGAGTGTTAAAAAGTCACTCATCTTAAGAAAACTACAGAATGTTTTTGCATGTTCACCAGTTTGCTGCAGTCTTGTATTACTTGTGAAACTTAAGTGATGGCATTTCTGGGACAATCTTGCATGCAAGAAACTCAGCATTTCCATCTTCTAGAAGAGGCACATCCAGTGGTGACATTAACAATGATGCATAAAACAGCAATGATAAAGTAGACATTACATTTCCTAGTCTAACTCTGAGTGATTATGCTTTGAGAGGCACCTAGATTTCTTCAGTTGTTTCTATAGTGTCTTTATATTTGTGTATACAGTCTGTGTGTTCCAAATCAAAGCTGATGAAGGTGGGAGGAATATAGAAAGATGGAAGAGTAATGTTTGCAGGAAAAGAGCTGAAAAAAGGAGAATTTCACTTATCTGGACAGCTGGGTTGCTGTGGAAAGCAATATTTGATGGAAGACCCATGCAAATGTCAGACAAGAAAGCAATATGTTCTGACAGCTATCAGAGATCTAACAGAAAGATGCCTCTGAAAAGTAAAGTGAAGTTCTACAGCAGCAACATCTTCAGTGTTTTCTGTAGAGTGGCAGGTAAGACAGAGTAGAAATTGGATGCTTTGGTACAACATTTCTAAAATCTGTCTGGAACTGGAGAGCAGGGAGGGGAATTGTTAAGCAGATTTTTTGCAGATCTACCAACCAAATATTTGAGTCAGACATTGTACAGCAAAAAAGGATACAATTTCTAGTGAATTCATTGCTTTTCTATATTACTTAAAGCTTGAATAAGCAAGTTGTCAACTGTAGCTCACAGGGACAGTGAAGAAAAATGGAAGACAAGACTGTGACGGGTTGGGGTGTTAGGACTGAATACAGAAAGGGAGGACATCATGTGAGATGAATTAGAACAGAGTCCAGGCAACTGAAACGCAAATGTGTCACTTCCCCATCTCTCTGCACAAAGGAACTTACATGGTCAAAATCATCTGGTACTGCAAAAAAGTGCCCTATTACTGCAGAATGGTTTGAAGAAGTACAGTGTTATGACCTTTCTACTTGGGAAGACTGATACAGATATAGTAGCTCAAATAACCACTGTTCCTACTGCTGCAGTCATTCTTGTATCAAAAATAAATCAAGTTTTGTGCTTATCTTTCTGGATAACAGTTTATATTGTAGTGGGAAGGCCTCTGTAAATTAATCATGCTTCAAAGACCTTATCTCCTTGTTTAGTCCGTTCTCCTAGGTAAGTAATAGATGGTATAATGCAGTCGCTGCAGCTTACAAAGGATTAGAGAGCCTGCTTTCCTAATTGTAGGAAGAGGGCAGTGTTTCTTTCAGTTCTAAGCATGCTTTTTTAATAAAGGAAGGGGCAGTATGAATGAAGTATCTAAGATGTTAATCTGGAGGAGGATTTTTATCACATGTAGACATGCTTCAGATGGGATAAGAGAAGTTCTCAGTCTTGCCCACATAGGGAGGTATCAGAGCCATAGATTTAAGGGAGAAAGCATGTATCTAGCTTAGGTGCATTTCCTGGCATTTTAATTTTATATCTACATAAATTTCTGGGTGCTTTGTAGGTAAATGTTTGCATCTACCCATCTGATTAACCTTGGACGACTCTTACCTACAAATGCAGCCAGGAGGATAATTATTTAGAGCAGCACTTTGCATCAATACTCTGCAGCTTAGCAATGAATGGGTATTGTGTAGATACTAAGATATGTACTACTAGATTATGTCAGATTTTAAGAATTCAAGGATATAGTCTCAAAGCATGTGAGTATTTGAAAAACTGACTCTGGGTATAGTGCTGTCCTCCATCTCAGTTTCTACCACTAGTCATCCAGGGTATTTGGTAATATGAAAGTCTATCTGATATTCAGTTTTTTTCATTTTACTCTTGAACCTCTTCTCCTTTGAAAAAGTGTTAAGTGGAGGTTACTGGCTAGTTTTTCTGTCAGGTGAGCTACCATGTTATTTATACCAATTTGTCCTGCCCCCTCTCCATCTAAATGATCCCTGACTTGAAGATCACTGTTAAATAGTATATTTTTATAACATGAAATAGGAATGATTGCTATCTGGCCAAGTAGAACTGAAATAGGTCCCACAGTTTGTGATAATTGCTTCATAGTGTGTCCTGAGGGCTGCTGAGCCACTTCAGTTCTATTGATTTCAAGATATTGCACACAAGTTCTTAAAATGTGTTATTAATTAGGATTTTCTCCTATTATTTGTTACAAGTAGCATGTGAAACACCCCACAGAAAGTCACAGTGGAAGGACAGTTAAGGAGGCAGGTGAGTATGACTTGAATCACTATAATATTGATGATGCCCACTTTGTTCTAATCCAGCCAGGTTTGTGTGAAACACAGCCATAGCAGTTCACAAGGTGGACCTCTCAGTTTTGTTGTATGCCAAGTTCATAATCCTTTGACTCTTTCTTGAGATTTTTAATCCTGCAATTTAAGGGAAATGAATTTCAGCCACTGGCTTTTGCATTGCTTTCTAATAACTGTAAAATTGCCCAGGTTCTTTGGAAATTGCCCAAGGATCATGAACTACAACAAACCTTTGGAAAATATTGTTATAAGTTCCAGATGCTCTTAGGAGTGTTTCCAACAGCCTTCAGTGATAAAGCTTGGAAACTTTCCAAAGCTGGTAAATGCATCTAATTCCCTCCAGGTGCAATAGCTACTACAACCTCCCTTGAGCCTTGAACCGTAAGCACACTGTACTTTTGTTGGGTAACTCAGACTTTCCTTTAGCAGATGATCAGAATGTAATCATGTTAGCAGTGAATTTTACATTAAAGCAATCCCAAAAATACTGCCAATCACTTTAAGTTTATGAACCACATCTCTCAGAAATGAACCTGAGTAACAGGAATTGTGTAAGAGTCAGATAATCCTTCCAGCTGCAGAGAACTCTGCTAGCAATTGTTTTAAGCTGTTATTGGGGGTTGAAAGCACTTCTTTAGCTGTCGAACAGTAATAAATGGGGCTTTTTCTTACACAGCACTTTTTTTTTTCTTTTTTCTGGCCATCACCTGATTAACTGTGTATTTTAATCTGATACTGTAATGGTTTACCTCAGTTTTTCTCTTACTGCTTTTCAGCCCAGAGGCATTTTATTTCATTTACTTACATTCCCTAATATTTCCCTATTATGTATTTCCTATTAAGATGATCACTATTGTTTTGAATGTTCTTGATCTGAAAGTTACTGCAATTATTTTACCTACATGAGTTTCAGCCTTGATGGGGTACAGAGCAGCATTGCTATTTTGTATAATAGTAGGTTTCATATATTAAATCCTTTCCTTTGACCTGTACCACAGAGCATTCAAAACTAATAGCTGTAAAAATGTTTGGCTGTGAGCCCATGACTGACTGTATTCTAGCTGTAACAGCTAACCAAGTCCACCTGCCCAGCCAAGGCGTAGCTGGGGACAGTAATATCAACTCTGACAGCTAAATCCAATTGGGCTAGCTGTTGGGAAACCCAAGAGCAAATATCTGTTCAGCTTCAGAGCTCAGCTAAGCTGTAACTGCCAATCTGAGGTTTTTCTCACTGGATGGAGCAACCTAGGCAGTTGCAGGTTTGTATGTGTACAAGTCCAAAACAGTCAGTAGAGGCTTCAACAGTCATCTGTGGGATTAAAATTGGATTGCAAGTGCACCTAGACCTTCCGGCTCTCTGCCTGATCCTGGTTGACATGTGTTTTCATTCTATTTGTGGGGACACCAGAACATCTTATGAAAGACTCCTAAAATTATTCCATTTCCAAGTCAGTGCATTAAGTGAACCAATCTCAGGTTATCTAATAGACCAAACAGAAAACTACTGAGTCTGATGGTTCCTCACAAGCCATCCAGTTATCCCCACAACGGTGACATCTACCATCTGTGTGACAGGTGAAAAGTTGGGAGCAGGTGAAAAGCTGCCTCTTGGTCAGGCAGAACACAACCCATCCTGTCATGTGGGGCACAGCCCCATGGTTTACACTGACAGTTTAGGGGCTTAAGCATCCATGTAGACAAACTTCCAAATTTATAATCCCTAAGGGATCATTTCAGATCATGGGTTATGATCAGTTTCCTTCTAAAGGATTTTATCTCTGTGGATCTACATGAGATTGTGGAGAGATTGTCTTGCTTCAGTGCCTTTTCTGGCAGAAACTTCAGGACAATAAGATGATCTGGCTCTAGTCTCATCCAGATGCTATTTTAATCACTCCTTCTAGGAGGACTCTAAAAATCACTAAATGTTAGGAAAGGAAATGATGAAAACTTAATTCTGTTAGTGTAACTTTTTAGGGATTTTTACTTTCACCTGCTTCCAATAACTCATTGGTACTTGGATTATTAGGCTTTGAAGCTGTGTACTCTGCCTGGGATTTAGGTTTCAAATATGGACAGGCTTCAAAACGGAGTGTTAGACTGCATCAACAATGTTTTTCATCACACAAACCCAAAATTTTGTGTGTAAAAGTATTTATTTTATCTTGCAATTTTTCTTCAGTGTTTGTGGTGACTGTAATGTCACCATCTGTTCAAGAAGAAACAGAATAAGGTGCCAGCTCAGATGTGTCAGAGAGATTAAAGCTCTGTAATGTTCCAAAATTTCATATTATGTTAAATCTATCTGGTTTCATTTAATATATGTCTGTACTGGTTATTGTTTATAGTCAGAATGCCCAACTATAAGAGTGACATGTGAGAAGCTCAAGACTGACTGGATACTTGGTGTGAAAGCTTGGCTCCAGAGAACTTGAAAGCAAGTTTTTTTCTGACGTCAGTTTGCAACATGTCTGAAGTCAGCTCTAAAAATTACCTGCTTATTTTGGGCCTGCTTAATAAAATGCTTCAATTCAGAATAGACATTGCCTTAGCAGATCAAGTTGTGTTCAGTCTCGTCCTGCATTTCAGCTGTAGTGATCACCAACCTTTGATGCTTCAGTAAGAGTGGTGCTTCTATTTTATCCTTGCCTGAGACAGTCTATCAGAGACAGGATTATACGGGGTGTAAGTTCTTACACCTTGGCACATGCAGTTTTCAAGTCCAAGTTTTGTGACTAAACAATTAATTGTGCAAACTTGTTTTATCTGGTGACTTTTGGGTGGATGCTGACCCCTTTGAAAAATTAATCGTAGACATTTTTTTTCTGCAATAACTGTTTCTATTATTAAAATATTTATAATTGGAATTATTTAAAGAGGTCCCTTTATGTAAAGGGATATTTGCCAAACAGATTGCACAGGAAGCAATGATTACAAGATCTATATGCAAGCTGCTTGTTTCTGTAAAAATATCCAACAAGACTGGATGTCCCCTTTGGAAACAATCAAATCAAATTGGAACCTGCAGGGGGGACCAAATCCAACTACATTTTGACAGGATTCTCCTCTGGCATTCAAATCCATTAATCTATATAATCTGATAATTTCTAAACTCTTCTACTCATTCAGCGTCCAAAGCACATACGAGATTTCTTCTGCCATGAAGAATCCTCTCCTCTGACAGTGAGGATTAGCTGAATGCATTCCCTTGCCAAGGCTTCAGAGTTTATCACAATGTTAAATTTCAAATGACAGAAAAGAATGAAACTGTGGTAATGGCGATACTTGCATCAACAAAGAGTGCTGTCATCTCTGTGAATCTCGGGAGGTTCTCAAGGACCTCTGGCTTCAAAGCCTTATTAGGATCTTTCCTATTCTGCCCCAAATAGAGTTTCAACCTGCACACTGTGATGTTAAATACATTCTCCTGCCAGCATGGAGCTAGTGGCAGCTACTGCAAGTTCAGAATTGTAGACATCAGAACAGGGCGTGAAGGTCTGACTGAGGAACTGTTCAGCCTTGCAGATATTTTTAGATGGCTGAACATCTCACTTAGTGTGACTTTTAGAAATACTTTTGAGGAGATTTACATAATAGTTCACTTCTGTGTGCAGAAGGAATATTTCTCAAGATTAATGTTGCAGAAGTTATAAGCAATGCCTGTACTGAGTACCTAATGATGACAGCCAGTGAAAAGGTTAGTGTTCAGATTATTCCAAGACTCTTCTCCAGAAGTGTTCCTTACCTTGTCTTCTGAATCTGGCCATTGTTGGATAGAAGGATCAGACCCACTATAGGAAAGCCTGTTCTCCTAAATACTGACATGACCAAATAGAAATTGAAAAGACACAAGAAAAGAAATGGGCTCCTACATCTAATAAGATAAGCAAAATATTTGCCAGTAAGCACCTCACTAGAAGTTACCATATGTGGTCATTCTCCTTCAATAAACAGTTTGAATTTAAGGTTTAAATTCAAGAAAGGTTTAACAAAATTGCCAAGCACTGAATAGTATGAAGATTTGACTCAAGCATAGCTAGGTAATAAATCTCCTGAATTTCGCTTTAACATAAACCAGCCATCAAGTTCATAAATGCAAGTAAATGCAATAATTTTCCTTCAGGCAACTAGGCCAATTTGCGGGAGTGCTGTCTGGGTAAGAAATGGGTGTATCTTGGTAGCAGTACACGGTATTGAAATTGTTCCTCTTTTTGTGTATATAGAAGATTCAGCAGCTACTCTGTGTAAGAAACCTGACATGTTCTCTAGGATCAGACATTATTTGGAGAAATAGTTATGTTTTAGAACAATCTGTCTCACTTTGGAGAAGAATCAGTACAACTGAAATGATCATTCTTTCTAGCTGGACGATAGGGTTAGCACATTCCCAGTGAAAGGCAGCAGGTGGAATTCAAACAGCTTGTACAGTTTGGAGGGCAGGAATGCTCCTGAGATGCTGCAACATGGAAGATTTTGTCAGTTCAGCAACTCCTCTATAAAACAAACAAACAAAGAAAACAACCCACAGTAGCAATGCTAATGAAGTGCAAATCTGTATGAGTTGTGGTATTTAAAGTTCAATCTGAAATAGAAAGGATGCTTCAATAGTTTACATTAAATGTAATACTTCAAATCCAGATACTTTAGTATCTCTACAAAATGAAAGTACGAGATGATAATCTTCAAAATCCCTAAGGCTACTTTTTTTGAGCATTTTTAACCCAGAGCTTAATCAGTACAAGGAAATGGGTGAAAACAGCTTTAGGCACATATAAGACAACCCAAAACTCATAGTGACAAATCTCATGCAATGGACAGGATCAGATGATACATACAACCCTGTCGAAATCCTTTTTTACACTGAATGAAACAGAAGCCTCTGGGCATGTGAACTCAAGCATGTGAAGAAGCGAGCAAATGTTTCTAGAGCAGTTTAGTTTTTTCATGACCTGTTGAGTTTGTTCTTTTAGTTCACTTCAGAGTAGGATACCTACAGCTGTCTCAGGTACAAAATAATGGGTGCTTAAAAACTGTAGAGTAATTATAGAGAAGACAAGATCTGAGGCCAGATCTCTACATTTTAAAATAGTATTGTATCCTGTCATGCTGTCAGTCATATCTCTATTAGTGGTTGGTACCTAAAACCAGAAGGACTGAATAAAAAGTATAATGGTGTAAGCCAATTGTTCCCTGATGTAAAAAGGGGGGAATTAATGTTTGACCCCTGTGAGCTGACTGGCGTATGTCTGGAAGTATGAGATTTAATTAAACAGATGGTAGCATACATTACTGCTTTAGAAATGTGATTAATCATTATAAGTGTTCTAGGTCCTTTAAAAGAATGACTAGAGCATCTGGCTATCCACACTGAAACAGTGTACACCCACCTGACAGGAATCCATCTGCATAACGTAGATGATACTTGTGTTTATGTTAATTACTTTGCATCTTTATGCTTCAGTTGAATGGACAAGTGCTGGCACATTCTTTTAAATAAGGGAGATCCATTCTGAAGTTAGACTGCATTTAGATTCTATCTACTGTTGAATTTTAGCATCAACAAAAAGCATGAAGCAAAAAAAATCCAACCTTAACCCACCAGTTTTCAAGAAGCCTGGAGATGAAATTTGATGCAGACTTTTTAAGACTAGGAAAAGACAAAGTGCCTTTCCCTGTTGTGGGGGTACTTTTCTTCACTGAATCATCCGATCAGTTAGGAACCCCATCACTATAAATCCCGGGCAAGTGCACTAACATTAGTCCTAAAGTATTCTAGCTGACATGCTCACCACCTCATTTCAAAATAGCACTCATGTTACACATACATGTGATCTAACTTTATCAGCAGTTAATGAACAGAAAAGCTGCCTGTCTGAAGTTCTCTGATTTTCATGTATATCATCCTAACACTCATGACCACAGACCAGGTGTCTTAGGAGTATTCCTTATGCAGCTGCTTGGCAAGTGCCTAATAACTTGCCTGTGTTTTTCTAAGGGGACATGGCATGAACTCAGGAGGAGCTTGCTAATGCTGCTCAGACCCTTCTGGTGGGTAGGTACCTTTCCTTGGGTGGTTATGAGCATGGTGATTTATTTGCTTCAAATAGATATTATGTTTTTTAGTCCTCTATATTTATCCACGTTCTGTCATTTAGTTCCATCTGCTGTATGTGGGAAATTGAGTCTTTATTTTAGAATCCAATTCTGCAAACTGCTATCAGCTTGAGGCTTTCAGAGATTCACAGTGCTTAAAGCTGGACAGGACCCTTGGTTTTAGTCTGTTCTCTAAAGTGCATGCCTCTTAACTTAATTAATTTGTGTTCTCCAATTGCGCATTGCTGGCTGATTTCCAAAGTATGTAGCAATCGTGCAGGAGATGTTTGGTGCCTTGCAGGATGGGAGATTCCCATGCAGCTCTCTGAGGTTCCTCTTCTTGGGAACATTTCAGTCGTGTTCAAAGAAATAAGAGATGAGACCAGCTTGAGGCTGAATGATAGCCATCAGGTCAGTACCCAGTGTTGCAAAACAAGTACTGTAGACTTAACTGATAACCTAACTATATAAGTTTCTTTGCATGTTTTCATTTGCTAAAAGTCACATTAAGAGCCAAAGATACTTGGACAAGCCATATTGCTCTGTTTCTCTTGTTCAGCAGATCAATGGATTAATACTCTATCATTTTCATGTGACTCTGAAAGGCTTACAGAAATAAACTTACTTTAGAGGATTACCTTCTAGTTTCTGTGCATTTATAAATGCCATCTGTTCATATCTGAGAGCTGGGTGTTATGGTAACCTGAGTCTTTTAAACTTGAGCTAATTGCAGAGTACATGCCCATATTCATGGAGCACATATGCATGTGGGTGCGTAACGCTGGCATGAGGATGGTGACAGGGAAAATCCAGAATATGGGAAGCCTTTGAATGGATCTTGCCTGCCACAGTGGTCTGGTTGGAAGCAAGGAGGTCCTCTCCTCCACAAGCCCAGGAAGCAAGGAATGTTACTTGTAATACTGCAACATGCCCAGAGGCCCGGTAGCAAGGGCTCTGCTCTTTTGACAGTGTAAATCAAACTTTGGGGAAAAGATGAGGGCAGGGCGGAAGCCTCTATGCTGACATTTTCTTTTTCATATAAACTTTGGTGGAAGCCTCTATGCTGACATTTTCTTTTTTGTATAAACTTTGAGATATCTTGTGGGTGATTCAATGTGAAAGTGTCACCTGTTCAGTTCATTCCATCTATACAAAAAAAAGCTTATGATTACTGTGGCCATGGAGTGAATTTGAATCATCATGTACACAACTCCGTGTGCATTTACCGAACTTCTTAGGTTGTTCTTCATAGAAAGTAATTTGGCATATGTACACAACGTTTTCTCAAATGACTTTTGCTCTTAAAAGTTTCTTTCAGCATGTGGCCATGTAGATCTAACCAAAGTTAATAAAACAATTTCACAAAGTTGGACAGGTACACAACCTCATTCCCCATAGTTGACTGTTGTATTAACTAGTATCCTGCTACTGTTTTCCTGCTCTGTGCATCCATTAATTATGGATCAATTATTCAATTCTTTAGGAACTCAGGTGATGCCTGGGCTACTGAGTTGTGAAATTAAAGCAATGCCACAGTGAACAGGAAAGAACATGTATTTACTTTAGAACCATCATCCTACAATACTGATATTCCTAGGACAAAAGCATTTTTCTTCAATCAATAATTAAGCCAATTCATATGAATGTCCTTTTCCCCACACTGCTTCTAACTATTCTAGCATAACACTTATCAAGATCTTCTTTCTGAGTAAAAATCTTTCCACATTTTTTTAATGGCACAATCAAAATCTGAACGCCAAATGCCTGTTATAACCATAGGCATAATTCACTGTGCTCTATATTTTTCCTAAATGAAGCACAGCACAATTACCAAAAGAACAACTGCTTTACAAAGTGAATCTTGTAGTTCAGTAAAATTTAGCCACTGAGGATCAGCTCAACAAATAAAGTATTAATTTGCTATTTAACATGCTGGAAAAAGTGTCAAACCAAAATGAGAGCGGTGGCTTCTCAGCTGTTGGGACCAGGAGGAGTAGAACTCTCCAACGCACTGCTCATTTTGCAGTCAGTCTCTTGCTTATGATTTCACTTAGATTCCTGTAATATTTAGCTGGTTAAGTCAGTTCCTCTTTACCTTTGGGGAGTGAAATTTCTGATGACAAGTCTTTTGTTAGTAAAAATTGTTTGCTTTTGAAAAATGTTCTCTAGTGTAAGAACCTGAAGAAAATCGAAACCAAATATTTACACAAAATAAAAATATGCTAACAAATAAAGATAATGGCCTGTTTTTCATTGCCTTACTGTTTGCTAAGTCATCTGCATCAATCAAATTAAGCAATTAAGCAAATTACAGGAAAAAGTCTAACACTTTACAGCTTTTCTGCATGGGGCAGAAAGGGAAATTAAGCTGATACTGTTTTCAAATATCTGTCATTTTGCTGAAGTGCCAAGTCTTTAAGGAGTACTGTATTCAATGCCCAGCCTCCCTGGCATCAACTGCCCTATTGTATATTATCTTTACCAATGCAGCGCGAGGTCATGTTTGTATATATAGGTGGGAAGGGTCTGCATGTATGTCTCCATCAGGACTGAAACTGGTGGCTATCTTACAAATTTGCTGCATTTACCCTGAGCCCGTGATGTATGACAGACCACGCAGATTGCCACTGGGATGAGCACAGGTAAAACTGTGGCTCCTAGAAGTGCTTGCAAGTACACCTTGTGCCACTAACCCTGGGAAGCGTGGCACTGATGTCTGTGCTGCTGAGAACCAACCTGCTGGTGTCAGAATTCTTTAAAACCTCAGGACAATGGGTAAAAGCCAGTTTGTGCCAAGATTTCCTCCAGTTCCATTACAAAATGCTGCTTCTGTGCTATGTAGCAAAAGGGTCGTTCACACCACCCTCCCGCGGCTGCCTTGGGCATCTCAGCAAAACGCTACTCCGAGCCCCCAGATTTGGAAGCCCGATCTTCCTCTATAGGAAGGTCTTGCTCTGCAAAAAAAGTTAAGGGCTTCTAGTTCATTCATGACACCGAAATTAGATACCTGACATTGAGTGGGTTAAAAACTTCTTAACTCTCTAAATCTTCCAGATGCACGTGTTTCATGTTCGGCTTTTGCCAAATCTTTCAGCCTTCAATAATGATTTTAGTGCTAAATCTCTGAAGTATAATTTAAACTTGTGATCCAGAAGGTCAAGCTTAAAAAAAAATGTTAGTTTTCTTTTTTTCCTGCTAGGTTACCTGGAATTCCAACTCGAGTAAAGCAGAGCTGTGGCCTGAAAGATATGTTTGTGATTCAAGCTTATTTAGAAATAAAAATGATTTCTGGACTTTTTGTTTTGTTTTGTTTTGTTTTGTTTTGCTTTGCTTTCCAGAGGAGATCATGACCTTCTGTGATGGGAAAGGTTGTCTTCTCTCATGTGGTCTGTGAAGGTGTGAAGTGTATAAAATGAAAGCTCAAAGTATTTCTTTCTTTTCTTTTTTAGGTTTTAGCATTTTAAATGGCAATAAAACTTACTTCAGAGTAGTCACATAGCAATGATTTTTGGATTACGTAAGGAGACTACAATATTGTGCTGTTTTGGCTGAGCTTGTACATACCATACTTTCAGCGGTTCTTGGTGAGCAAGAAGCAACAATGTGTACTACGAATTCAGAGCAACTTTTTGGCATGCATGATTTAACACAGAGTTACAATATAGAGAAATTTTTAATGGTAAATCTTTAACCTTTGAAAAAGCTGTGTTGGAACATTAGTTTGTTAATTTAGAAATGAAGGGGTGAAGCTTCCCTTAGTTTCTTTTGAAAGCTTCAGCTTACATATATTTGCCAGTTTCTTCTGAAAAATACTTCTCAGGTGTAGTAGCTGCCAAAGGATGGTGACATGGTGCACTGCTCTGGTGGTTATTCATTCATTGACAAACTGCCTGCTTTTGGCACTAGATTTATATGGCCATTTAAAGAGAGAAAATTCAGGACCTGTAGACTAGACAAGCGCATCATAATGTGCTATTTCTCCATCTAATGGAAATGTCACCTTCCCTGGTCACTCTTTCTTCTGCCCAAGAAATTCTGTGCCTTTGAAGGGCAGGTGTGTTTTATATAGGAAGAATCTAATGAAAAAGGCTCCTTTTTTGCCTCCTGATGGAATATTTTTTGTGTCCATGTGTGGAGCTCTCTAGAGAGGGACAGACCTAGAGGAGGTCTGGGCATTGTTCACTCCCATGGTCTAGCTGGAAGGAGCACCAGTGAGCTCAAGTCCAGTCCCCTTCAGGTTTCAAATCCATATCTTCCTGAGATGAATACAGACGTCTTCAATTTACCTGTGCCAGCAGGCATAATGATCCCATGGATGATTTTGCCCAAATCCACTCCCAAACCCAGAATTCATCTTGCAGCACTGACACAGTAGAATCACCTTTGATGTGAAGTTGATTGTTCAGGAACCAGGAACTGCAGTCTTAGAAAGGCTGCATCTCTGGACCTCAGTTCGGCAGTCCTTTTAATGGAGCCAATAATATCAGCTTTAAAAAGCAGCTAGAGCAATTTAGATAAGCTATTTAGTAGAAAGTATTATTAATAGACTTTTTCTGACAGCCAAACGGGGATGACACTTTTCACTGCTATATATTAAATGAGAGTTTTTCCCTTTTTCATGATGAGTTGGAATAGTGTTAGCAACCATGGCAAATGCATTTCCTGATTGCTTTTTCCTTTCTTTCTAACTTCAGAATACATCACTTCAGGGACTGCGTATCATTTACTGAATTGCTTCTGTTTGCCTCTCCCAGCCGCCGCCTGCTTTGTCAGCAGTCTGGGATCCAGCCGGTGACATTTTTCACTCCTTGTCTCAGAGGCACGCGGTGCTAAGTCCTGCCCAGATGCTCTTGCATGCCTTTCTGTAAAGTCTAATGATAGAGCTGTTCAGCTGAGCGATACTCATAGCAAGAGGGGCAGGTCTTGAGGAAGAAAATCAGACAAAAAGCAGGCTTGCCTCAGATGTTGAAAACAGTTGGGGAAGAACTTGATTTCCATTTAAAGGGCACTTCTGCTTTGCCAGTACTGAAGTGCAATGTGTGGTAATAGGAGATGATTATGCCGCACAATAGCCTGAATATAGTCACTGAAGCAGGGTGAAATTAAAAAAGGTTTCTTCTTATAAGGCATGATGTAATTATTTCTGTCATGCTTACAGCCATAAATGAAAATAGCAATTCATTACACACCAAAACGAAGCAAATAGTTAAGGCTGCAGGTAGTACATAAGTAATAAAACCAAAGCCAATCTAAGGACCCAAAGGCTGAGTGCATTTCGTACTTTATTTATTAGTTTTGATATAGACCAGAATAGACTAGACTAGAAATAACTATCCACCTGCTCTGAGCACCCTGCCAGTTATTTCAATCCACAAAACCAAAATGCAATATGAACAGCTCACCGCTTCTAGCAAAGTGCAATACCCACTCAGAGTTTCCTACCCCTCCTTTTCCACCAGTACTTTAATTCATTTCTCTTTCTCCCAGTGCCAGGTCACATCATAGATGAATATTGCAAGCACTGCCGATAGATGCAATAACAAACTATTCTTTTCTTTTCCTCATTTTTCAATGAAAAGTAGTGAATGTAGCCTGAAGTGCAATGAAAACACTTTGCAGTGTCTAGTTTTAGAAGCAGGCTTGTAAATTATTAGGCTTTTGTTCCTTGTTCTGACTTTCCTTAAGAGACTGCTTTTTCTCTTCTTTTCTGTGTTTAGCTACTTTATGTAATATTTTGACCTAACAACTTCCTCTCTTTGCTCCATTCTACCTTTTAACTTACTAAAACTTGAGAGGATGAGTAGCAATACTGCTTTTCATAGGAGAAAGATATATGAAAATCTGCCAGAGTTCTAGCTATTTAACCATCATGTCTTTATTGCTTTTAATCTCACTAGAGGTTAAATTCAAGATTAAATCATATATTATTCTAAAAGGATTAACACCTTAATAGTTAACATGCTTAACAATGAGTTTAACAGGTGTTGCTGTTATTTAGATATAGACCAAGAAACCAGTTTGGTTTTCCCAGACATGTAAGAGCGATTCTGTGTTACAACAGAACTTGTGAAGCTGTAGATGAAATCTTAGCATCCTGGAAATCAATGGCAGAACTTCCTAGAGTGCCAGTACCTACGTTTTCAAACAAATTAAGTGCCCAAATCTCTTTGAAAATCTCAAATCGCTCACAGGCAATGTCTTCTCAACATACATATGGTTTTGGGTCTGGTACCTCACTGTAAATCCAGAATTACACTGCAAAGTCACCCCATGGCAGTGAGAGCAGAATTTAACAAAGGACTGCTGGAAGAATTTAAGAGACTCAGATGCCTATATCCATGATTATTGCTTCCACTCCTGCTACAAATATTATTGGTTCATGCCTCATCTGACTCCCCACAACTGGCTGTAAGGCTGCAGACACACATTCTCTTCTGGAGCATCTGTGCTGCTTAATGAGGTTATGCCGCCATCCCACACCCGTCTGTCTCCTCTCCCTCTTGCTCTCTCTTTAGTTTTCATGAGTCAGCTGGTACCCTCCAACTCTTCCAGCTGTCTGTCCAAATCTCACTGCTATTAGCAATAGCCACTGAAGCCTGGGTCACAAAATAGGAAATGAGGAATTCTTTCACTGAAATGGAAAAACAATATTTTCCCTTTTCTAATCAAGGAAAATAAGTGGAAAGGATGAAAAATATTTTTTTCAGGCCGAAGTCCAAGATGAAGAGTGGATTTCTTATCGGCTTCACCTTGTAGTTTCCTTCATTTTTTATGTAACAGGAAAAACAACATGGTGAACGTATGTCGCATTTCAGATCTGCTCTGAGTTATGCTGCAGGGGAACCCCCCCTTCTCCAGCGGATGCACAGGATCCCCAGGGATGAGAGTCTCTGTATACCTTCCTCTCTCTCCCCCACTCCAGTATGTATCCCTTAGGCTTTAGTAAAATATACGTCATACAAGCTCTGAGCTGAAACTTGATGTACATATTTTTTTGCTGTTGCATTTCAGGAGATGTGTTAGCTTGGTACATAAATAAATCTGAAGGTGCCTACACCAGACTAAATATTAATAAAAACTCCTCCCTCCCACTTCTACCATATCTTTGGTGAGTCTTTGCATCCAGGCAAACCAGCTAAGTGACTTTCTGAGCTGCAGCAGATGCTGCCTCTTCCCTTCTGGTCCCTCATAAGCCCCTGCTGTAACTCCTGAGGCCTGGCTGGCTGCTCCCAGGGATCTTGGTCTCTGTGCGTGCTGCAGGCTCCTGGTCCCCTGCTGTGCACAGCTCCTTCCTGCTCGCCACATGCTGTATTCCCTGAAACCTCTTTCTGGTCACGTTTAGTTGCTCCCTCGATCAGGAACAATGTTCCCCTTCCCATGATGGCCACCCTTGGGACAATGGTAGTGCCCTTTCAAAGGATCTTACTGCGTAGACTGAGAATGAACAGATGCTATCACTCACAGGGAAACTCAAAGGCTTTGCTTAATCAAAAGGTGTTGTACGGCCTATTTAATATTAATAAAATTGATTTTTAAGCATAATGCAGAGAGAGCTTTGATACACAACTTGCCTTATGTGTTTTATAAAAAGGCTGAAAAGCATGAAAGGCTTCTGCATTTCTAGACTGTTTTCTTCCGTTGTTTTAGTAGCAGCAAACAGTGATGTGTTGCTCCCAAGTACCTTTGTTTGGATGCAAAACCATACTTGAAACGGCATCAAGACCTCCTTTAAATACCCTGGCAAATAAAAGGAGGTAAAATCCATGTATGGATGCAGCTTCTAAAATTCCATATTCTGTGCCCTTTAAGTATTGCAATCTTATGTTCTTGAGATTCCTTACAGATATATTATCAGGCTTAGAGCTGAGTAAAGGTGAACTTTATTAAATAATTTCATTATAATGGTATTTCATAGGTTTGGGCTTGCGATTAATGGATTGTAAATTTATACTTTAAGACTAGAAGAACATGATCATATAAATAGTCTTATTGAAACTAAGAGGGCTGTTCTTTGAAGAAAAATGCCATTCAGCAGAACACTTAGATGTATGCATAGCTCTAAGCATATGTTTAAGTTCAAATGAAGTCAATCTGTTTGGTTTTAAGGGGGCTTGACTGTGCTTAGGTTCCTTGAAACATTTATATTAATATATAGGGTGGCTGCTGCAGTAGCCTTGGGATGTCATTAATGTTTTAAAAACAATACTCTTTTCTAAGCACACACGACCATTAGCTAAGAGAACGACTATTAGTTGGCAGCCAGGTTAAGGCCTTAAAAACTCTGTCATCTCACATGTTTATTAAACTTTTGTATGTATTGTACAGATGCAAAGAAGAGAATTTAACTGCATACCAGTTGCTGAAGACTAGTCCTATTGCCAAGTGTCGTAGATAAAAAGTTGCCAGAGTGCAGTTCAAGAATGGTGGTAAGAAAAGCATTTGCTATTTCTAATTTTTCTGCCTAAATATTCAGAAAAAAAATTGTGGATTTGCTCTGGAAGTAATTTTCCTTGGGTTATTTCAGACTCTCCCTCCCCTCATAGACTGTAATAGTACCTTATGGAAGAATAGGAAAGAAATCTCTATGGTCATACTTCTCCGTAGTGGGCACAGCATAGCATGATGAAGGAGCATCGCTGACATAGCAGCCACTTCAGTGCATCTCCCTTACAGCAAAAAGCTGCACTGTATCAGGGTAGTTTGAAGGCAGAAGTTCACTTCTTTTATTTCTGTAACAAAGACATCTAATGTCTTAATTACAAGAAACTGATACAGAACTAACAGGAACATTCTACATTATTAAACAAGAGTATAGAGGTTGAATGTATTTTTTGCTCTATACACATAGGCCACTGTATATACAAAGGAAACTTTTAAAGTAAGCATTCCAAATCTAAATCTCAAGGTCCTTATCATAGGTAATCTATCAGGAAATGCAAAACAAACAGCACACTTAATCCCCCTGCTTCTTAAGTGTATCTGTGGGTTACTTGGCAGCATAAAACAATCACATGCTCCACAGAGCATTATTTCCCTGATGGAGAGTAAATCATCTCATAATTTTTTTCTCCCCTTGATTTCCAAAATAATTTTTACAAGAAACTTAAAGTCTTTACATATCTGCAGCCACCACTCTCTCCAAAACTGAAGGATACTGCTACTGTCCCACTGGTGTCCATAGTCCAGTCATACCTTAAATTGGACAAAAACCTACTGACTTTCCTGTAATAAGGAGTTTCAGTGACATCAAAGAGGTGTTACAGTTCCTTTGGCCTTAGGATCCTTTTATCTAAAGTAAGAATAATGAATAAAAGAACAGTAGCAATGATGATTGATCAAATCTGGCCCTTTATATTTGAGCAAACCTTCTTGGACATCATTTTACATGACTGAGATTTGTCATACTTTTGGCAATGACCAGGTACCTTCATAAAACTAGAGAGAGAGAGGGAGTGTAAGCATATAACCCAGGACTCCTTCCTTGCCATTCCTCATCTGTAGTCTGAACTCTGCTATATAACACTTGGTTGCTGTTGTCTTGAATAACAATATTCTCATTTGCATAAATAAGCTGATAATCTCACATTTTTTTCAGTTAACTCTTCCACATAAATGCACAAAAGTAGCAGATTCATATCACCATGCTTTATGCGGGACACGAAATGGTGCAATTCAGAAGAAAGTCAGTAGTGCCTCTTTTTTAAAGCCATGCATAGATATGCATGAATTGAAAATAGCAAAAGTCCTTCCCTTCCTGTTGGTATTGAGATCCAGTACAATGAGTAAATGTTGTTTAATGCCAGATACACTACACTGGGCAGTGCTTTAATCAGTTGTTTCTATATATTCCAAAAATAGATGCATACTTTGAATTAAAATCTCTGGGGAAAAAAAAAAGACAGTAATGCTCTAGTCAATAGGATGTAGAGAAATACCAGAAGTCTCATTCAAACATTTTCAAGCTTTTGTACGGCAAACCTATGCAGGGCTTAGAAAAATATAATTTCAGAAATGTAAGCTTTTAACATTGCCATTCTGCTCTAGTGAATGCCATAAATATGATATTTATAAAGTTTTGTGTTTGTCACTCAAGGATCCAATATAAAACCTAATAAGTTTATAATTAGAAATATATTCTGTTCCCTTCTCCAAATTCCAGCCTGTACTTTGGAAGTCAAGGTGCAAACTTTCTATCACATGCATTGACAATAAAGATGAAGGCTCTATGCCAAATTAGGCCCAAATTAACACCTCAGTAACTTCAGTTTCTTTAATGTGTCTGCACAAGACTAAAACTTGTTAAACAGTTTAGGTGATGATGGTTCAAAGGAGGTAACTTCCATTCCACTCGTACCTCTGATCTGGTTCTTAGGAGCTGAGAACAATCAAAATAATTGCTGTCAAAATAGTCAGCAGGGTAAGGCGACCAGTGTATGAAAAGGACATAGGGCACAGAAAAAGGTGGTGGTCTTATATCCTCTTTTCCAACTGGAACCACATTTTGACTTGTAGTGGATACCCTTTTTTCCCGTACAGAAAATTCTCGCTGAGCTGGTGTAAGGGAACTGTGAGCAAGTTATCCTCTGGATATTAATGTTTGGTTGTGCCTAGAAAAATAGAAAATAGCTGTAGTGCACTAGCAGCTGACCAGTGAACAGAGCTGGTTAGTATTAATCCTTAAAATACACTGTGGTATGCAAAAATTAGGCAGTGCGATTTGATCAAGCAATATTGCATACACATGCTCGCTACTGTCAAAGTTCAGAGTTGTTGTGGTCTAAATAATTTTCCAACAAAAAGATGTAGATACTTGCTTTGGAAGAGCATGTAGCTTAATGTTTGTCTCTTCTTACCGGATCATTTGAACAACGCTTGGGAATCAACCTACTGTTTTTTTTAAAGTAAAGTTTACAGAAATAATGTACAGTTGGCCTGTGAGTCTTCTGAGCATTCTTATAGATTTCTTTTGTTTTCAGTTCTTCCTTGAATTAAAGTTCCCATGAATGGAAATTTCCTCTGACAGTTGGTGTTTAGAGAAGCATTTCTCTAGTTGCAGCTTAGCGTGGATGTTAAGGAATAACAGAAACTTTTTAAATTATAGAACTAATTATCTACATGCAGCTGATCAAACACTTTGCACTTCTAGCTGTGAGCACAACTCACCACATCTGTTGGCCTCTCCCTGGGTAAGTCTACGCTGCAGTTGCTGCTGTGAATGTTATGGAGCGGAGACACACCAAAGGCAGCATTAAACTAACAAGCCTTGGATTTGTTAGCATGACAGCACAAAGCTTAGCGGTGGCTTTTTGCCTGGAGTCTTACCCAGTCACTTGCTGGGTGTTGGAGCCAACAGAGAGTTTGGGGGTGCCACAGAGCTGGGCAGCTGCAACTGCTCTCAGCTGTAAAAGCTAGTACCACTCTGTCCTTCACAATCTCTTTCCTGTACTGTTTGGGTTTTTTTTTTTTAAAGTTACTTTAGTTATACAAAAAGCTCACTGGAGCTAGAGATTGCACTTAATGTTCTTAGAGGACAAAGGGATGACGGTGAATTGGCACAACATCAAATAGGGAAGGAGTCCAGGCAGTCTATGAAGTAGTTTATCCCTCCATGAAAAAGTTGAGTATCCTTGAGTTGTAGCTAAGTGAAAGACAGAATTTGTTGAGACGTGTACAGTGTTCTCTTGAGTACATTGTATTGTGACTATTACTTAATATTCAAAATATCCTTTTCTCACTGAGATCATGAGGAGTCATAGAGTTGCAGAATATAAACACTATTAATGTACAATGTAGTCATCCTCACCTATCACATGGATGGACTGTATGAATAGTCTTTCATACAGTCTTTTAGACTGCATGAATAATCTTTCTGCAAACACAGAAATTTTCACATGCAGGAGTGGAAACATGAGGAGGAATTAGGCATAGCGGGAGTGAAAGGGTTAACAAGATTGAAGTACTAAGGGCCCAGGTTCAAGTAATGAAAAGCACTGATAATTACAATCAACTGAGTTACGGCTGAGGTGAATTAGCTTCATGCTTTGGCCAGGCACAGTTTGTGCCCTGGCAGCAGCGGAGCATCCCCTGCCTTATCACTGCCTGGGGTGCGGCTGGCTCATTAAGCTTTGGAGTGCAACAGAGCAGGAGCTCTTGGTGGTGAGTTCCTAGAGACCTGAGGGTGACCAGGAAAGGTTAGTGAGAGGCTGAGCAGAGTCTGGGAAGCACACATACAACATCAGAAAGAGGGTCTTTGATTTACCCCTCGATCGGAGTCCGTGCATCAATCCGCTACAGAAACATAGTCATCCATATGCCTTGGGAAACCCTCCACTCCTATCTTCTGTACAGTCACTAACTTGTGCTATATGTCCAGCTTTAACTATGCATAATAAGAGTAACAGAAAGGCATATGATGTTCTGTTTCATGTTTATGTATAGTAACAGTGCTAGAAAGCTGTATGATGCTCTGTATTCTCTTTGCAAGCAGAAGTGAAGAAGCAGTTGAATCCTTTTTGTTCAGACTCATGCCATTTTTCACCTTTCAGGATCAGCAATTGTCAGCCCATTGTTTAAAAATCCCTTCTACTGGTTCTGTTCGCAGTGCCTAAAGAGCTTGCTTTCTCTAACTAACAAAAAGCTTCTTTTTATTATTATTTTTTTCCTCCACCAAATGAGAGAATAAGGCCAAGCAATTTTTGATTTAACCTCCTGCTGCTGAGTTTTCAAATTTTAAAGTGTTAACAAAAGGGACTGCATGTTTTCAGTGCTGAAAGCTCTGATTATACTATGGCACAAATTCATAAAAATCAAACGCAGGCAGAGAATAGCAGGCTAGAGATATGTGACTCTCCTTAACTGCTGGCCTCCTATAATAGAAATTGAACTTTCTCAAGAAAGCAAGCTGTAAAAAAGAGACTGTTTTACCAAGTCTTGGTCTGTATCCATTTTTGATAGATTTAGTTAACCTACAAGGGAACAACAGTATTGACATATATCACTTTGAAAAATGCCAGCTGAATGAAATATTTTTGTTTCCTGGGTTACATGCTGAAGCCATGTCATTTGTTCTGATTTTTTTCTGTCCCTGCTAACACACTCTGTTCCTGTATTTTATGATTATATGTTCATTCTCTGAGCTACCCCAGAGATATTGATTACATTTTTTGGTGAGTGAACAGTATTTCAAACAGCCTACATGAAACTCTCACATTAGTTCCTATTTACGTAATTGTTTGGACTAGAAATGTAATTAGATCAGTAAAATTATTATCCTAAAGAGCCTCTAACCCTGTTAAATAATTTCTGGTGGGAAGACTTCTGGTTCCATCGCTTTCCTCAGCTGACATCACACATAAGAAAGAGTTGCCCCCAAAGGAGAAAACTAATGAGATTAGTTAAATTTGGGTGTTGCCTCAGTGGGTTTTTCCTAAGAATTAATCACTGCCTGGTCCTGTGCCTTTCGAGTCTCCCTCCTGGAAGGATAATGAATATTAAGGAAAGGAACCTTTAGGTTTTTTGAGTCTTCAGTAAAACTATGAATACAGCTGCCTGCTGAGGCACCTCACAATGCAGACCCAGGTCTGGGATTCTAAGATTCAGATCTGTTAAGATTCAGAGCATGACCAGAAAACCAAAATGGTATGGACAATGTCACCACTGCTTTTACTTACAGCTTGTTTGATGAGAAGAATTTGGGTCAGGCTTGTCAAGAAAGTTTGATGTGAACAAAGCTTTTACAACAGAGTTGTTCTCTTTTTCTTTCATTCTTTTTCCTTCTATTTCCTACATGCATAGGGAGCAGACGTCTTTATGGGAAAAATCTGCTCTCGTTGCTGTTTGCTGACACTCCATCAAATTTGTGTCCACGAGGCACAAGCACTTGTATGATTCATACTGGTGTGGCTCGGGATGCTGATTTGAACTTACTGCTCGATGCTCCCTTCCTGGGAAAGCCGTTGCTTGTTATTTGGAAAGGGAGTTGATAGTGTTGATAGCAGCTCGGAGCAGCTTTGCTCCCAGGCCAGTGCCAGAAAACAGATGTGTGATGTGCCATATCCTTAACAGATGGACGTGCCATATGCCATTAAAAATGGTTATCCAACTTTCTCTCACATTGTGGGTGAACAGCTCTTCTCTTTTGCATCAAAGCCTTAACAGGCAAAAAAAGTGTTAGTTCCTAGGGGAGGTAAGTAACTCAAAGGAAGATTTCCCAGGCGTCTTCCAGAGTTTCTCAGTGCTGAACAGTTGTGTGCCTTTCAAGGGTCTGTCTACCTGAGCGTTTGCTGTGCTCATATTCCTGACTGTGGGAGGTATCTTCTCTGACTCACCGTCCTGGAATTACACTAATATGTGTCCAAGTCTGAGCTAATTTACTTTGCTTTTCCTAAGGCAGGCTTGGAGCCGGGCTAACGTGGTCATGGGGCATCTGGAATGACTTGGCATTCAGGAGGAGCAAGCTCCCATCTCCCCAGAGCAGAGGCAGGGCTTGTAGAAATAAACTTGGATGTATAACTGAACTCCAGCTTCCTTACAGGAAGGAGCAGAAAGTTGCACAATAGGCTAAGAACAGCTACATATGTAATTTATGTGCTGGTTAGATATCTAGGTTAGGTGGGACACTTCCAGGCCATGCTCCATGAGTACATAAGTACTGAACCACTCCTGTGGTTTAGGCTCACACCTAGTTATGGACCCATGCATGATGCTATGGCATCGTGTGCTTAAGTGGTTTGATGGACTATTATATAGGTTCTTTTTGATATTCAGGAGGAAAATTATTGTCATACCACTAGTCACTTGTGGCCTTAACAAGAAAGCTGAGATGATCCAGGTTTTATCATTTTAGGGTATGAACTGTATCACATAAGGGACTAAACCCAATTTGATGAATGGCTGAAATTGTTTATAATGGTAAAAAGTTGCAATTATACTGAGAAACATAGTTTTTATAAAATAATTTGTGCTTAGAAGACTAGCCTCCTATAGCGTTTTGCTGGAAATGTGCCAAAGCAAGACTGTTTCCAAGTTGACTGGCATATTGGTTTGTTTTCCCTCTCACTAAATTTGGTTCATTCAGATGAATGACTGGGCTTTGGGCTGGTTGGTATTCTAGGTGGAGATGATACAAAACGGGAGTTGAGAGGAAAAGATTTGGGGAAAGTCTTCATAGGTAAAGTCTTCTTAGACCCAAACCAGCTCCTGAGGGTGGTTGTTTTTCTGTCCCAAGTTATTTGGAACCCTGAAATGCAGGAGGATTACAATGAATGGGTTTGATTTGGAGAGTCTACAGCATAAGGTGGGACAATGGCCATGATAAAACCTACATGGACTGAATAATGCAGAATTGATACATGAATGGAAGTCTATGACGGGTTGCTATGGCATCTCCCTTATTTAATAAAGGAATAAATAAAGGAATGGCAATCTCCATAGATGGTCTCAGCACAAATTAGAGCTGTTCCTAACAGCTCTAATATATGCAGTAGCATTTTTTAAAAATTAATTATCTTCCTCCATAAACAAGAATGGTTTTTTTTTGATCATGCTTAAAATGAATTTAATTTGTCTAAATTCATGCCAATTCTGGTTGAACTGTTCCTGAAGCTTCACTTGGGGAGTAGCGAAGTTATGAATAGAGAGATCTGTACAAGTGTTTTGTTCAAATACCTTCTGCTGTTTTGTGCTGGAAATGTAAGAGGGGAGGCATAAATACACCCCAAAATGCAGTTCCTTGGAGAATACGGAACCTAAATCTGCAAGAAGTTGAGCCCTTAATTTTATTACTTGACTTGACAGAGAAGGGACAGTAACTGGATTTACTCAGCGTGGCAGAACCGGGCTGAAGGCTATTCTGGCAACCTACCTGTGAATGCCAAACTAGCTCCCAGGCCAGGATGCCCCTGAGCTAGAAAACCCACACTTAGATTCCAGATGGAGCTGCCAGATCACATCCTCACATGTTTAAAATCAGGGTGTCCAAGGATTTAACAGGATTACACAATTTGGGTTTAGAGAGATGGAAGGGCAAGCAAGTTATATGCAACGAATAATTAATCTATGAAGTTAAGATCTGGGTTTGCTTGTCAAACATTGATTTTCTCATTTAGCCTTACTAGGACTTGATAATATCACACACATTTGAATAGTTATGTCTGATCTGTAACTTTCAGGATACGTTGTTTAATTATGTGTCCTTAATCATGTGGTATAGTTCATCTTGAATAGGACAGTGCTGAAGCTGTGTGTCACATCTTGTGGGTGTTCAGATATGTAATTTATTGACAACAAATATTTTCTCAGTAACTTCGTAAACTTGGTAAAATCTCAGTTGGTCTAACAAACACTTCATGCAAATGAATACCAAAGGGGCATTTTATGGCAAAAGATAATATAAAGAAAATGTGGATGAAATGTCCTAAAATGTTTTTTTTTCCATTTAAAGGTTGAGTGGAGGCTTGTCTGTGCTTCAGCAGTTGTTACCTCTTAAATGTATCACACCCACCACATCTCCTACTGTTCCTGCAGAGTGTGTCAACCTTTAAATGAATAATTTAAAGGTAACTTAACTTTCCTGAGCAGCAGTCTAATGAATAGATGTAACTGATGCCCACTAGTTATCACATTCTAGGGTACTCCGTGAATAAATTATCTTTTTTTCCCCTGGCATGAAACAGCCCTAATTTGTGGAAATGCATTTGCTAGTCACAAATATCCCTCAAAAAATGCATGCAAACAAAATAGTATTTGTTATGTGCAAAAGGCCTTCACTCACTTGAGTCACAGGCAAGTTTGTACTTCAACAACAAAAAGTAAATACCAAATGACAAATGATTAATGTTTGCTTAGGAGAAAATACCATTGTTGGTTGCAAATTCACGCATTTTTATGGGCTTGATTTGAAGCCTACTAGTAACCTGAAAGTCTCCCACCTCATGCAGTTGAGGCAGCTGAAGAACACCTCTTTCCACAGATTTTTTGTGAAAAGAGAAAACAACTTATGGGGATATTTAAAAATAGTCAAAAGCAACAGGTACAGACAAGCAAAATAAAGATCATTAGAATAGCTCCATATCTCTTGCTGTTTGTCTCAGTTACAACACAGGAAAACAGAGCAAATACATAAGAAAATACTGCACCTTGTGACCTGTGGGCCTATGTAGCATCCTGGTTACGAAGGGGACTGCATTTTTGGTTACTTAGAGTCAGTGAATTGCTGAAGTTAATTAAAAGTATTAATAATTTGCAACAAGAGGACGAATGGGGCTGGGAAAATTATTTGTCCACATATTGATTGTAAGTGCTTTTTTCAAATTCCTTATGATGTGAGAAATCCCACAGGTGGTAAAAAAATTTGGGCCAGATCATTGGCTGAAAACTCAGCACCATTTGCATTGAATTCAGAAGTGCTGAACAGTTTTGCCTTACCATAGCTCTGCTCTGTAAATCAGCAAACAAAATTTGGCAGCTGAGTATTTCATTCTTAATAATAAACCATACTTGGAAATGTTTGTACTTACTCTCTTCTGTGGATTTGCATAGATACACTTTTCTTTGGCGTCATGTCACTTTTCAGCCATGACGTATTTTGAAATTTAATGAGAAGCTATAGGATGCTTATTAAGTTATTAATTACTTTTCACTTATCCATTAGGCTGCATTTTCACCTTTATACAAGAAGATATTTAAACACCTTTTGACCAAAAATACACAGTAGCAAAGGTTATAGCCACCCTGACTCGCAAGGGGATTTTAAATGTGCCTGAGGTAGGGACAAATAAACAACTGTATTCACTATAATATCACTTCATGCAACTTTCTCTTGCCGCTAGTTAGGCCTTCATATACTTAGAAGGTTGCTCTTCTAATTTGAACTGTGTGAGACTTTGGCTGGAGGCTACTTCTGTGCCCCAGTGATAAAAGAAGACATAAAACAACCCAGTGCCTGATCATTCTCCCTGGCTGTCAGTGAATCATGTTTAATAGCATCTCCATTGCAGTTTTGGCCAATTTGCTTGCAATGGCATCCTTTTCCATGGGCTTACTGCTCAGCAGGCCCTGAAGCAATCTATGAATAACTTCCCAACAGATGCTGTTTATGAATTGAAGCAAATGGCTTCCCTGTTTCTCTTTTTTCTCACTTCAATAATTTTCAGTTACATTACGATGAATATTTATAGTCCTATAGTAGTGCATAAAAATGGGAACAAGCAGACCTGTGCATTGTTTCATACGTGAGTGCTGTTCTAATGGGTTTTGGCTCAATGGTTTTAATAATGTTCTGTTGATGGACTGAAAAGAGAATGCAAATTGTAGATCAGTCACTTCCATTCACTGTTTGAGCAGACTGGGCATTGATGGAAGACTATATTAAGAGCACGTATAGTGCACCTTATCTTCTGGAAATAATACACCCCCTAATACAAGCTTACAATACTTTTCTACTCAGCTTTATTTCCTATGAGTAATCCCAACTAACTGCATTGTTAAATGCAGGATCTTACACTACTGCAGCCAGTCCTTACTGGGTTTATCAGGCTCTGGCTGAGATGTCATGAGATTTACAATACAATTAATGTTTAGTGGCCGAAGTAGCCAGTGTTACAAGTGTGTAATTTCTATGAATTAAGTTGGAAAATGCAAAGGAGAAACTGATTTGTGATCAGCCATCTTTCTTTAACAGAACAGCGTAAAATTCTTGTTCAATCCTAAAAAAGGCCACTTTACAACATTTTGTAATTCTGTAACAGTTCTTCAATGTTGCTTTGCCAAGAAAAGTGGTTAGATTTACAACTGTAGATGTTTATTGAGTTTTTTCCAAGGGAACTGTTCTTGGTGCTGCTTCATTCATCTCCAAATGTCTGATCTGCTTGTCATTTCTATTGAACAATAGAGAAGCTAGAGAAATAATGCTTTTACTACACAGTCATTCCAAGATTAATAAACCCCTCTAACTTACTAGATACACTTGTACAAACATATTGTCCATAAATATATACTAGATACAAAGCACGCATATTTAAATACAGAATATGTCAAATTATTGCATTTTCTATTGCTCTATAATAAATTCATTTGTATGATAAAAATAATTGGAAATATGAATGACCACACACATTATTCACACTACACATCTTTATCACAGCATTTTATTCCCCAGTACAGAAGTTGGAAACAGGAAACAATCTGAACAATTTCTTGTATCCTAATATGATGGCACTCGTGCATTACAGCTTTTAAAATCCATTGTAAATAGAGCACACTAAATAAATATGACTGTTGTGCCTATGGAACTCAGATCGCGTGATTTCATCACTTTTGGCTTCCCATAAATGAATAAAAAGCATATACCATGTTAATTTGTATTATCAATTGCCATCTCAGGAAAGTAAACTGAGACATGCACTGTGTCCCGAGTTCTAGGCCATTAAGTAGCCAAATAATACAATTACGGCCATACCAACCTACCCTTCTAGAAACACTTCTTTAACATTCTGAAGTGTCTTCTAAAAGGCATGTATTGTAGAAGGTTGGCATTTCTAATTCACAGAGTAATTTGACTTTTAAAATGTGTATTTGTTCCATTTTCCATCAAATCAATAACTTAAAGACATGTCATGTCGGATTATTAAGGTGTCAGAGTCAGGTCTGGCTCCCCACGCTGGGAGCAGCTGGATGGTGGGCCCAGACCTTTGGCCATTCATAGAATTTGGCTCCAGCCTTCTCCCTCCATCTCTTGACCCACTCATCTTCTCTAGCCTGTGCCATCTGCTACAATTTCTTTCTAAGTTCTTGCCAATTCTCTTCTGCTTCTTTTGCACCAGGAGAGTGCAATGTGCCAGTGTCTTTCTCACATCTTTGCTGATGTTTTTTCTGGTCTTCTCTGAGCAGTCCTGCATACAGTATAGAATCATAAACAAGTCCTTCCCTTGAGACTAGATTTAATTAAGAAAGGTACCAAAACCACAGTAACGGAAAGGCCTAACTTGAATTTTTCAGCATCTTTTAAGAATGAAAAAAATGCATTGAAATGTTGACTAGATATTCTCAAAAATGTCTTCTCCCTGTCAATCACACACAATGCTTTTTTATTCAATTATTCCATATAATTTATCTTCACAGTTCCCTCTATAACTCATTTCCACAGCTCCTTGCTTCTTGGACAGGTTATTGATCTAATGTGTACAGAGAAGGTTTTTTAAAGACAGTCTTTTAATAATAATCACCTATGCACAAAATCAAGGAGCTCTTTAATGTAAGCAGTAGTAGAAATTTGATCAATGTGAGCATTACAGCATTAGGCCTTAAATTAATTGTTTCATCTTACACTTTAGGTAGCTTTGACATCACTTCAATATCTGGTTTTTTCAGAATTTTATCATGTGGGAAATGTTATCTTTATAAATCACTGTCAGCCAAGAAATTTTGCTGGAGACATAAAATAAAGTAAGTGGTCTGAACAATTTTCCAGTGGAAGTTGGGGACTGAAGTAGATACTGGCCCTACTTTCCAACCCCCATGATAGTGATTTAATATCTCAAAAATCCCCAGGGAAAGCAGTGAAAAAGCTCTGGCCAAAACATTTGACAAAAAGTTTATAATGTGTTACAGAAGCATCATTCATAAACTGCCATTGGGACACAGAGATTAACTGTGCTTAAAAGGAAGATTTGGTCTGTATCTAAAAACTTTTTTCTTTAATTCGCCATACGAATTCCTACTGAGGAATATTGATATCAGTTAAGTTTTCATTTTAAAAAAAGGTTGTTTTTTTTTAAAACTACTGGACTAAGATCAAAAGTGTAGACTCAATACTCCCTCCTTATTAACCTCAATTAGGGGTGGTAAATAGATGCTTTCTCAGGTTAATCATAAAGCATTGGTTTTTTAAAAGAAACACCTGAATTAACATCTAGACAGCGAACTGTGGTGGTCAAGAATGAATACATTTTGGATCACACACTGGTCAGCTTCCCACTGGTCCTCGGGGACCATTGCTGCCGGTTGCGAATACCCTTTTGTAACAGGAATAATGGAGCAAGAGATGTAAGGGAAATGGATGAAATGGATGTTCTTTCTGGGAGGAAGAGATATGTATATAAATGTACACATATTCCTTCAAAGGGGTTTAATGATTTGCATGTAGTTGTGAACAGTTTTCTGTGCATTTAAACAATTCTAATGCTTAATGTTTCTAATAAGTTGTTCATTACTGTGAACCTTCAATTTATCACGTGCTGGAGCAGGCTTTGAATATTGCTCCTATATAAATTATTAAGAAAATCAACATCTTTTATCACTTTCTTGCCTGACATAAACTATGATGAGCTGGAAGTCCTACAAATGCTTTTAAGCTCCTCCCCCCCGGGTACACACAAAGAAAATGTTTGGTTTTATACAACAGTGGAATTGCTTTTTCTGTGGCTAGAATAAATTTCCTCGGTCTTTCTATAGTGGATACTAATAACCAAAGTGGCTTTGTTATTACCTAACAAAAGGCTAACATGCTTTAGCTTTAAAAAATCATATCTTTCCTATTGTCCTATTCATCTCAGCCTTGTTTTCTGCTATAGTTAATTATTTTTCTCATAGACAAAATAAACCCCATTAGTACTAACAAGGGAGATTCAGATTAAGGGCTCACAGAAGCTTGGATCTTAATGTTAACATTGTTGTGTGAGCAGGAATTTATCAATTAGGGATTAAAAATTAATCGCCAAAAATGTTTTAGGAGCATGATTCATAGTCAAATCAAAATACCAGAATGTTTATTTGATTCCATAGAAAAGACAGATGTCTTTATCTTAACTCTATGGGAATTGCACTGGAAAATGAAAAGGAGAGTGTCTTTAACAAAGCTAAATTTGAACCATCACATGTGATAATTTCATTTCTTTTTTTTCCTCTTTCTTTGCCTTTCTCAGAGTGACATGACTCAGACAAAAATAGCAGGATAATATCACAGATGTTCCTTTACACCAATCACTGGTTATTGCTTATCCAAATGATGTTTTAATACAAACACACAACTGCTCCTTCTGTTTTATTGCTGTCAAAATTTTGTTTCAAATTTAATAAATGGAGAAGTGTGAGCAGATGTGTCATTGACAGTTTGCTTTCTTCACTGGGCTGCACGGCAAGCTAGAGGATGTTAGTCACATCTGCATTTTTAGAATATTTAATTCTGTGCCTTTTTCACCCAGTCTGGCGCTCCTCAGTTGGCTGTTAGGGCCGGTGCAAATGGGCTACGGCTGTGCAGCAGATCTGGAAAGCTACTGCAAGCTCAGAGCTGTACAAACAGCACGCATCGCTAGCTCCTGGAACCTCGGGTATCTCACTGGCTTCTTGGAGACCATAGGGTAGACTCACTTTTCCAGCCACAGATGGGCCCTATAAACCTTATCGACGATTGCATTCATCCCAGATTTTTCCCAGTGTTTGACGTAGTACTGTAGCATCCCTAACTGCTGCACCACTTTGGTTTCGGTCCCAGCTGTGCTCTGGTAAAGCCCATGATAAGACTGGCTGCCAAAATCAGATCAATGGGAGTCTGCAGCCTCTGGGATGTCTGGGTCATCAGAGAAAGGGCATTTGTTGTCAGGTGGAGGTGTTTCAGGGCATATTGCTGTATGGTGGAATTTGGGCAGGAAAGTCAGCTAGATCCTAGCTAGCAAGGATCCCCTAACCTATTGAAATGGGCAGCTTATGATTCTGGGAAGCAGGCAGAGAGAAATCCCAAGGAAGAAACTATCTTAGTATACCAACAGCTGAAGCCATAAGCCACTGTGAAATAAATATACTTTATAAACATAAAGTGAAAAATAGTCCCTCCCTTACAGTTTTTATGTGATTTATGTCTTTAATTTATTTAAATCAGTGACCCATCAAATGCAGACACAAAATTAGAAATTCAGCAAAAATTTCAACTGCCATAAGGAAATACTGAGTTTTTATTTGATCTCCTCCTGCAGCTGCCTCTCCACATTACATGAATTTATCTCAAAATGAAGCACGATGAGGAATCATCCTGCCAGAATATTATTGATCTGTGATCGGGGTACCAGGCTCAATACACTGTAGACACAGATGTGAAGGAGACAATTTACTCCCTCTTACCCCCAAATTTTTCAGAGAGTACTTTGTTTCAGATATATAAATCTGTAAGCTTTTCATAGCAGTTCTGTGACCAAATATATGCCACATATTACTTACAGGATTTTTCAATAAACCAAGAATGAGTCAGTATCTGTGTATTAATCAGATGGTCATGGTTTGAAAGCTGCCTGATATCCATGTCACATGGCCCAAAGGGGTCCACACACAGCAAGTCTGGTCTGTAAGGCACTGAAGTGAAGGGTTTTCTTCTTTTTTTTCCTTTCTCTTTTTCCCCATTGGTTACAGTGGGATTTGGTTCAAGCTCAATAAATTCAACAACAAGTACCGGATCTTCAGCTGGTGTAAATTTCACACATTTGCTTCAAAAGCAGAAGCTGCCTTTCACGGTGGGAATTTTCCTGCTATCTTGGGTATACACAGTTTGCAAGTGCTGAAGTTGGAGTGTCCGGCTCTATAACTCTGAAAAAGATACTGAGATTTTCCATGCTTTACTGGTGGTCATGCTCTGAACAGTACTTTTCTTTTAGGAAATCATAGTGTTTGTAACAATCCGGCCCTCCCTACCAAAATAATCCAACCCTCTTTCAATACTTGCCAGGAAAGCTACACCAGTATATCAGTCATTAATTATAGAAAACCATGTCTGAGCACAGGACAAAGGGAGAGTTTTAATTCTCTCCAACATATTGATTTCTTGTAGCCTCTGAGAAGTCAATCAACCTGTTTGCCCCTGCAGTAGCCACTTATTCAGAATATAGGTGGTGCAGGAAGGAAGGGCCGATGGGCAGAGTGTGCATATGGGCACATGGCTTGAATGAAGCACCTCTATAAATGGCTTCCTCAATAAAGAGCTAGTTCACTTTTACAGGCTTGGAATTGTACAAGCACTACCTGGAAAAGCTCTTTTATCTTCCACAGAATGGGGTTAGTTCAACTCATGAGCATATTTATTCCTCAGGAAGATATCTTTAGGATTAGGCTCTTTGAAGTGCAACAAAGACAAGTTGCACTTTCTAAAGGCTATGACATTATATGTAAAAGCTCTTTCTGAAGTTTGGACATTTAAAATATTTTAAAAGTATTTTTGGTTAATAGATTGAGCCATAAAGATGAGATAATGGCATTCAAATATTTGTTCTTGTTCCACAATGATTACCTTACTACATTATCTATGTCAAGGAAAAGCTCTCACATTCATGATGCAAATTTTCTGCAAATGATTCTTTATAGCTATGCTCAGCTCTGTGCAAAGATAGAGGCTTCTTGAAGGCCCATCGAACTCTGCTCTGTGGCATTCTGTGATGGTCACAGAAATTTCTTCCTCAGCATGATAGGACAAGATAATAGAATGAACCTATGATGATTTCTGCAAGATAAGGACGAGTAACTGCTACCTGTCGTACCCTACCACACTGTATGTCATGTGAGTGGTACTCTACTATTCTAGGTGTATCTGTGCAATCTCAGTCTAGAGGTATGTGCTATAGCCACTAAGCATGGACCTTGGCAGGTCCACATTACTTCTCATATGTAACCCATGCCGATAGCAATAGGAGACAGAAAAGGCATGCTAGTTTGTCAGTTATGACAAAAGATAACCCAGAAATATTTAACCCAGGTTCTAGCATGAGTTCGAGAATCTTTATGGGTGTAAGATGGGATACTGAAAAACACACTCTACCTTATCCATATCCAGAGGGTGATCAAGTAGTGGCTTGCAAGTCCATTGCCCTGATCTCAGTTTTTTTCTTTGCTGTCTCAGAAGCTTTTCTGAATTTCCCTTCTGAACATGCACTATTCTCAGGCTTTCTGACCACATGCTCCTGCTCCATTGCCTTGTGTCATGCTGCTGTGCTGACAGCTCCTTCTAGAGCTCTGATAGTAATGGACAACAAGCGTGGCATGCAGCTGTGTCTCTGCAATTGTTATAGCCAAGTTTACAGAATCACACAGAATCACAGAATCGTATAGGTTGGAAAAGACCTTTAAGATCATCGAGTCCAACTGTAAACCTAATACTACCAAGACCACCACTTTAGATGCAGATTTAATCTGTATCAGGCATGGACACTCCCTGCATTTGTGTCTCATTAACAGGATCCCCTGATAGACATGGTATGCCAGGTTTTTCTGAGTCCTGGGAAGATAAATGATACCAGTATAATATCAGATCCATCATAATACAAGACAAAGGGATCCATGATACGTGATCTACTCTTGGTAAAATCAAGCCCCATTCAAACTTTCTAAATCAATATGAACTAGTAGAATGATTTTATACCAGACCAGCTCTTTATGTTTTCAGCTGTGATGCTTTTGACTTAATACTAGGGCTTCAGAAGCTGAATTTATAGTACCATCAAACCACAGCTCCAAGAGGAGTCTATAATTCTCCTTCCAGTGTCATCTCTGTTGACCTCAAAATGAGACTCGCTTTTGCTGTACTCCGTGGATTATGGAGCCCTCTAATGTCAAGAAGCTGCACTGGGTGAAACGTGTCCTCCATAGCTTGGCTCCTCACCTTTGAGCAAGTTGTGGATACTGGCAGATTCATTATACTGTGTTGAAACACAGGATAATATATTTTATGAATGAAAGACATGTATTGTACATGCTAACTCTACACACAGACTTCCCAATGGAGCTCCTGTTTATGCTCTGATAACTGCTGACTCCAGTGGTACTTATTCAGGCCAGAACTCAGCATTGTCTCTTTAAGAAACTGATATTTTTCTTATTATCGGTGTTTTTGCAGCAGTGGTGACATACACCGTTCCATCAAGTACTGACTGGAAAATGAGGTAAATAAGCACTCTGTGTTGTATGACAATTTTCTTTGCAGAATAGATACAAAGCAAGCTTCTGGAAGAAGCCAGTAAGTTAAAGTTAGAAATTAAATCCTGCCAAACCATTAAAGTTGGGAAAAATACATGGTTACCAAAGAAACAAAAAAAATATGAAAAGAGAGCCATGCCATTGAACCTCAACCATTGTCCAATTGCCAAAAGCAAAAGTAAGCTATATTAATAGTAGAGAGTTGAGCATGTAACAATGAGAAAATCTGTAATAATGGCTTAAAAAGCCAGTCTAATTTTCCATGACCCTACATAAGCCTAGTAATGCTCATTAGTGTCTACATGAATTCGCTAAACCTTCTCAGCATTGAGAAAACATGACTTCTTTCAATTTGGATTTGTTTGCATCTAAAACTTTCATATGCTGTAGCTTCCGTGGGAGTGACAATAACTTACATTTGAGGATTAAGGAAACGCATTATATATTCCACATCTCAATAAGAGTGGATGTTAGTTATTTAGTCAATAACTAAATAGTGTAACCTACCACATTTCTAAAAGCAATCAAATGGACAGATCCCTGCCCTTTTAAGTAAGCAAGCTTACCTGTAAGAGAAGCACTCAGAATTTCGTAAGTAAATGAAAAATTAGATGAATGCAAGTGAGGCTATGAGTTGATGCAGCTTGATTGTAACAACAGGGTCATTAACAGTTATTGATGATAACTGGGATAAACTGTCAGATATCATCCATGTGTAAGTAGGTAGACATGAACAAATGATTAATAAATATGTCTTAAAGAAAAAGAATCCTTGGCTGACACTTTGGTGAACTTGCAAGCTAGGAGAGCAGATACAATAAAATACAGAAACAGGGCATTTGTTTTAATTTTGGATATACTGTATTAGAATAAGGAACCCAGCATCACACAATGGCCTGCCATGGAAACAGCGATGTTATGGATTTTAGAAGTAAGTTGCAGTGAAATGCCCCTTTCGGCTCAGAAGCCTATATTCACCCCTGACTAATTTCATTATGCTGCTCAAGCTGACATACTGATTAAAAGAAAGTCATTCCATTTACTGCTCCTTTTAATCATTAGGTAAACATAATACGGAGTGCTTGGTACATTTGGTAAATATGAAGGAGATCGGTTATTACTCCTCAGGTGCTGATAGCGCTATCATACTGGATTATCTCCCGTGTTATCAGCACCCCATTCTGCCATATAGCAACTCCTTGAAATTGCAACACTGTAAACAAGAGGCCTTTGGGTATTTGCTTTTCTCTCTTTCAAATATACATAATCACTCAGCAATACCAGGATGGTTAAATTATCCTTGGAGCCAAATGACTTTGAATTAGATTTCTTTTCTTAACTACATCAATCCCCCATTGCCACTGATATCTGTGGAACTAATACACAAAAAGATCTTCTCTGCTGGGGCCGCATTTTGCCACCCATTTACAGACAAAGGTGGATGTAGTGCAGAAAGCCCCCTCCATAGCTCATGCTACTCTGCACAGACTACGTACTTCTCTAAATGAAGAGATGGCTGAGCCTGCCCACACTGATGTTCATTTGGTGGCTGTCAAAGAATCTTCTATGTCAATGCTGTGACCCCTTACTGAAGAGGGACATTTTCAACTTCTGTGTACGACTTAACTGTTTGCAAGGCAGGTGAAGGCATTGCAACAGCAGGGTGGGATTTTGCAGAGCACTGATATAGATCTAGCTCTTCTAAAGCGATGGGAGCTTTACTATTGATTTCCATGAGAGTGAAATTAGAGTACAGCTTTCCAAACCTCTTCTGTGCAAAAAATGCAGAATGTATTTAAAAATTTAGGGATGATGTAATGAGGGCTAAGCTAAGCCAAGCTGAAGCACCTGTGGGCCCTCCTTCCTGTTATCTCACTTTTGGCTATGGAGAACCACTCCTTTCCTTGCGTTTGCACTGGCACCATCTGACCTGAAAACCCAGGGAAAGCAATGGACAGGGTGCAGAGAGATGCAGGGGAAGGCATTATGGCACAGGAGTGTTTTTCCTTGGATGCAGCTGATCCTTTCCCTCAGATCCACAGAAGTATGGAGCCTTGCTATGCTGCCTTGCAGGGGTACCACACAGGAGGATGTGTCTAAATCCTACTAAAAAGGATGTTCTTTTATTCTGCAAGAAAGAGCCTCCAAAGGTCCCTCGGGTAGGAGTTTTGAAAAGCTCTAACTTTGCAAATTAATATTTTTCAGGCAGTTCCTGTCATATTTATTATTACAATTACTATTACTACTCTTGGCATTTTTGCCCATAGTTGCTCATGCATTTTCACAGAGCGAGGATAAAATTGGAACCCAATTAATTTTTCCAATTCTACTCTCACACCTCTGAAAACCAAAAAATTCTGAAGTTGTCACCAGTCTGCCTATTATTTTGTTTGCTGCTTCCCTCCTGAACAGTGGCATCAAGATGAGCTTATATTTGATACCTTGTTGTCATTTCTCTTTGTTTTCTGTTTGCAAGATGCTGATGGCTCGTTGCAAATTGGAGAAGGCTCCCGGCACGTCAGCTGTCTGGACAAACTGCAGGAGCAGGTTAGCTGGGAATAAAACCTCCCAGAAACGCAGGTTTAATACTGTTTGCATGGCTTTCCCTCTTCAGTTTGCAATCACTCTGACTTCAAAGAAGTGTTTTACAAGTTCCTACATTCAGAGCATTGTAGAGAAAATTATTTGTTCATTCTTCCCATCAGCTACTCCCAGAAACAGCCTTACAACAGTTGGTAAAGGGGAGGGAGGCATTTCATTGTTCTGATTCCCTTAAAGCAGCAGCACCTTGCAAAACTGCAGGACAATTATAGGTGCCGTGATTTTTTTGCTATCATCCTTCCTAGCTTGTCTGTTCCACTTTAATACATCCTTACAATCATGATTTTCCATAAGCATAATTAACATTTTGTCTTCTGAATGCAGTAAGATGCATTTGCTGGTGTGTCTAGAGGCTGAGCCAGGAAGCATTGTTTCTCACTTGATAACATTTTAATGTTCTTGGGAAACACCGGTCTATTTGATAAAATTTTGTTCAAATAACACCTCAGCCAAAACGGCTATAACTCTTTTCACGTGAATCTTTCCAATGGTCTTGTTTTAAGCATGAATTTTCTTCAGGGGCTGTTGTATTTACTTATTTGTTTATTATTAAGGACATTGCAGATTGAGAAAAATAAAGGCAAGCAGGCAAACCTGCAGACTGCTGAGCTGAGAGACTTGTATCCTAATAACAACATACAGTGAGGTGTAGAGTCTGTTATTAGGATAAAGTCTGGCCGTGAACAATGACAAAACTCTCATTGTCTTCAGGAAGATCAGCATTTCTCCAGTGTCGCTCTCGTAAGAGCAGAGGTTCTCCTTCTTTGACTGAACCTTGTTTCTAATTTATTCACTATCAACACTTTCTCTGATTTCAACCTCATTATGAACTTAATCTATTTTTTCCCTTCTACTAAAAAATTAAACTTCTTAAAATGAACTCTGAATTCTACAGAAATATTCTGCTTTGAACAAAATTGCCATTAAGTAACTATTTTAGTAGGTATTTTTTGTCAAAAAGACAGTAAGATTGTGGCACTGATTTTACACTGGTGCTGAGAAAATTTACCCTTCAGGCCCATGTCTCAGTCTCCTGTTTACTTGATTCATTGCAGATTTTTCTCTTATCAGGTGAGTAGTTTGACCATTTGATTTTATTGTTGGTTTCTTTCCAGATGCCAGAAGTACTGCGTATTTAAATATATATCTGAAGTTCAGCAGGAAATTGAAAATTGATTCTCTACAGCAGTTATCTGAGACATGGTTCAAGTTCTTGCTTCAAGTTAGCCAAGGCAAAGAGCTGAAGCAGTCTCAGGGGAATGCCAGCTTGGCAGATATTCTGGAGTGATTTCTGTGGCATCTTTGAAGAGAAATGCAGAAATTATGCATTTTTTTAAACAAGTCTCCTGATACTCTTGGCTCTACTAAATAAGCAAGGAGGGTAAGAAGAAAACAAAAAAGATTTTTAATTACTTGCATAATATGCAGGCACCTTTTAGTAGAGGCATAGGTGATGAATTGTCAAATATGGTGATGACCAGATTATGACTCCTTATGATTTTCCTTAGCTGTGCTGTGGCGTGGCCACAGGCTCGAGTCACAGCTCAGCCTACTGGTGCTAGATCTCATACATGTAGATGTAAAGGAAGTGGCTTCTGCCCAAAGTACTCACCCACAGATTGCAATAGGGGTCAGCAGGTTGGACAGGACAAAAAGATAGGAGGTGTGCATGTGTCCCTACATGCACACATCCACTGCTGACTGGTGTTGAAGATGTGTGGCTCGACCTCTGTCTTGAAGCTGAATTTACCCTCCTTTAGTTTTCCAAACAGTTCCCAAGGCTGCTGAGTACAGCTGAAGCAGCGGAGTGCACTCCAGTAAAGCTAAGTGCTTACTGTAAAAGTAAGTGGCATGACATAAAGTCATATTTTTACTAATGCTTCTATGAATTTGATATACCAACAGAGATGTACTGACGCAAAATGGTAACCTTTGCCATTCTGAGTCGTATCTAAATGAATGGTTAAAACAGCACTTGGGTGCAGAGTTTAGTGATGTTTTTCTCAGGAAAATCAATGAAACTAATCTTGGGTAAAATATTTGCAAGAATATAAAAGTGACTTAGACACTTCTCTACCTAAGCTTAAGCTTGCTTCAGCAGCACCTCCAGTGGTAGCCTATTAAACGTTACTTGGACTCCAGAAGCTGTGATATGCGAGAAAGCTCAAACCCCCTTTTATGCTCTGGCAGGAGAGTGAGTGCAATAATGATTCACTATTACAGATGAGTGTTAGTTCAATACAGATTGATTTGGTTCTGTATCTTTTTGTTTAAAATGTAGTTCCACACAAATGGGTCTGGTGTGTTCAAACTTCCTAAATAATAATTCCACCAAAATTCTGTAATAAATAAATTACCCTTAAAAATCTACTGGAATTAAAAATAAATCAGCAGATTCTCTGTTCAGCAGCAGCAATAAATCCTTCCTCTATCACAGCACACACTGTTGTCGTGGTTCAACCCCAGCTGGCAGCTAAGCACCACACAGCCACTCGCTCACGCCCCCCCAGGCTCTAAAACATTATGAGATTAAATGATTTTCCTGTTCCTTCGTGTCTGTCTGCCATAGAATTCAAGTGTTTCATGAATTTAATTGTGAAGAGAACAGTTTAACATTTTTCAGCCCCCTGTGGGGAAATGGAAGGAGGAGCCAATTGGATATTATGCTGCCTGGAAAATGATTCATATTTAAAATTGAGCTATGAAGACTGTATCAGGTGAGATTCAGAAGGCCAGCAAATGACCCCGTGTCCATTAGAGACCCATGCAAACTGTCAAAAGAAGGCTTTGATATCATAAGTAGGGCCTAGCCTTCTGCTTGTGGTAGAATTTCATTCCAGGTTGCATAAATATCTTTATTTATGCAACATTAAGCCAATTTTCAGCATTTTCCTGAAAATCTATTAGTTGCTTTCAGGGTGTCTGAAAGGTATCATATTTCGTTGCATGAGAACTCATCTGTCATACTTTAGAGAGAGAGTTTATATCTCTAGCAACTAAAAGCTTGTAAAAAGGCAGTTGCAATCTTTTGCTGAAGCATAGATAGAAGAAACAAAAACTACTATTGTTGCTTAGATGTAAAAAGAAATCTTTTTTTCAATGGAAAAGATTGTTCTGGCTTACCTTGATTACTGAAATCAAGGAAAACATATAACTTAAGTCTACCAAACCATTTTTGTACAATTTAGGGAATGAGAGAGAGGATTGCTGTAAAAGCTGCGAAAAAAGCAAAACTACTAGTTGTGCCTCCTTTAAACATACACCCCTTTATATTTTCATTTTCCAATCTCTATTTTCTTTTCTTGGTCCTCTTTTATTCACTTTCATGCTTTGCAAGCAATATGGGAAGGATTTCTGTGCCATTGTGTATGCTCACTTATTCTGACTTCTCTGCTTGGTGCACGGAAGTCAGTGTGACATGAACAACAATTTGATGTACAGAGCCTACAATGCCAAAAGAATCTAGTATTTTATTCAGAAGCAAATGACAACAAAATCTTTGAAAACCTGAGAAGAAGGTGGGGTAGTAAAAGGGATGTGTGGGAGAAGAGGAATATAAAAAAAGGATCAAAGCAGATAAATTTCAGCTGGCATGTGATAACTTACTCCTCAGTTTCCTAGAGTTAAATTTGTAGCTTCCAATATATTTTAGTGATGGATCCCGCATAACAATCTTAACCTAAATTATCCCTTATAAATTTGTTTTCTAACAAAAACCCAGAATTAAGTATCATCTTATAAACTTTGCTAATGTGCTTGGTAGTGAAGCAAAATCAGCAGTAAGAGAAAGAGTGCTGCTGACAATTTCAGTGAAGAACAAAATCAGTCAAGTATAATGTTCATCATTCCTTATTTACTATGATAATTAGATCCCGACATTCTGCACTGTGATGTGCATGGCTTGCTTTGTTCAAGATGTTACCCACATTATTTCTTTGGGAGTTGTCTTCTTCCCTTGCCACCAACTTAATACACATGCTTTTAGAATACATGCACTGGAAATGAGTGCTTCAAAACTTCCCGATCAGCCCAGCACCTCTCTACGTGCCTACCAGATGACATGGAGACAAATGAATCTGCTTCCAGGGACACCACTGCGCGAAGCATTGCTTTGGTTCATAAAAGCAAATGCCTGGATACGCATTCAATAGATGTTCTTTATCACTGAAAATTAGCAGCGGTGCGAATGGGTCTCTTGAACTTTGTAACTACAGTCAGGGTTAAGAATGACAGAATCTGAGTGTTGGGAATTGGAAGAAATAAAAGAGTAAATCTGAAAACAGAACAGACTGGAGACTGGAGCACTCCTACATCTCTCTTAGGGTGGAACTGTGCATTAGCAGATGGCAGCCTAAAAACAATATGTGCTGAGAGAGCTTGAGATGTATGGCAAGATTTTCAACACCTACGCAAACGTTCAAAAGAGTATTGTCTGTCAGGGGTGGTGTAGGAATTTACAAATTGCTTTTGTGTGGATTTCTGAAGCTATTATCTACATACGATCGGCTATGAGATGTTGGAGGCAAATTCAAGGCAAATTTTTACAAAATGGAATACGAGAACTAGTCACAATATTAATCCATATGTTTTGATGTGAGTGTTGTAAAACACATATAAAACAGCCCAGACCCTTCTTATTGGTAGATCATATAGCTAGGTTGCTTGTGAGAGGCAGCAGCAAATTGCAACTGAAGAGCAAATCGTGATCTTGCCATCTGCCTGGAAGGAATTATTATATAGGGTCTGCTGTCAGTCAACCAACCTGTTTTGAAGCAAAGGCAGAACAGTATATGATTTTTTTTTGCCATGTTCATTTCATGCACTAATTCCTTACTCAGAAACTAGCCATTTCCAGCACTTGTACAGCACACGGGTCTCCGGCAGCAGCTCTCTGCCCGGCCCTGCAAACAAGGAGATGAGGTGTGGAAGAGTGTTTGGAGTGCTTTTCTCAAATAAGGACAAAGCCCATAGCTGTGATAAGGAATTAAATCTTAAGGTATTGTGTTTGTTAAAGTGATAACATCAGGGAAGTACTGGCTGCTGTATATCACATATTCATGCTGATTCTCACTTTTTTTTGTTCCAGTGGGAGAACTTTCCCCAGTCGCTCATTTCCACCTCTTTAAGGGAGTCTTTTGTGCTGCTTTCTAATTTTTTTGGTTGGTTGGGTATTTTTTTCATGAACCTAACTGAAGTTAGAAATTGTCCCTGTCTACCTGCTTTATCTTTTCAAGGATTTTCCTACAAACTCTAGGCTATAGTATTGCACACTAGTGTATATCATCCATAATCAAAATTCCCTTATGTAGCACCTCTAATCTGAGGATCTCCAAGCATGCTAAAATAGGTGTGTGGAAGCCGCACTGTGCCCCTGCAGAATACAGGGTGTTTTAGAAGTAATAAACTGAAATATAATCTAAGATCACATAGAGAATCCATTCTAAGAATTCACACTGCAGGGGGCAAATAGCAAAGAAACCTCTCAATTTGCTAATGTTTTTCCACCACTGGCTTTCTTTGTGATAAAGTGGAAGCAAATACACAGGTTTGCAAATAACCTATTTGGTCAATACCCTAGTGTAATATAAGAGCTGAGATTTCCTCTGCAGCTGGGGCTGATGCAGAATTAGTAGGCTTTAAAGTGCTATTTTCAGGGTAGCACCTGGAGTTACGAAGACCAGAAGTGCAACACTGCAGAGCTGAATTGGCTCCTTGCATTTTCCTTTTGCAGAGGTGCTAGCCAAAGCTTTTCTTTCCAAAATAAGATGTTTCTGAGCACAGGTGCTGGGTTGTGCCAGGATGTGCATTTGATGTGTACTGGAGCACCCAGGCATACCTGGGTGCCTGGAGACATTTCACAGCCAGGAGAGGCGTTAAGCTCATAGCAGAGCTCCATACAGTGTTCCCTAGCACACAGCACAACCATCCTGGCACGTTTCCTAAATCAGCCTGTGCCCTATCACTGGGATTTACTCTAACCAAAAAAATATTTTGTGCCTGATAGTTTTTTTTAGCTTTCAAACCAGCTCATCCCTGTGCCAGGTTGTGGGCCCTTTAAAGGCTCAGGTGGTTTGAGCTTATAAAAGTTCCCATTCCCCCAGTCTGTGGAAGGAGGTGAGAAGAGTAGGGTGGTGTCATGGTGGTGTCTGTTCAAGGAGTGGGGGAAGCTGCCAAAAATTTACAGAAAGAAGTTTTTGAGTTAGGGAGAGACAGAAACAAGAGCTGAACCTACCTGTGAGCTCAGACCTGTTTTTTTAAGGTTGGTGCTTGGGAGTTAGACTTTTGGGGCTGGGGGAGTGGGTTCCTGGTTGTGTTTGTGCTTTGGGCTTTCATGGTGTGCTGGGGAAGCTCTTTCTCCTCACGCTGATGCGAGGGGTTGGGGTGGCCAGGAGAGGGTTGGTGTATTTTTGAGCTTTGGTCTGTGTGGGAACCTTTCTGCTATGGCTCCTGGCTGCTTTTCCTACTAGTTTCCCTCTGCCAGGAGAAGGTGGGAGGCTGACTGGCTGGGCGAGGGGAGAGTCTGCCACAGCACAGCTGGGCAGGAGATGGGGTATCGAGCTGGAGGTGACTTGTTGCAATGCTATAGGGAGAAATTTGTTTCCTAGATAGCCCCATTTCTGTGCTGATGTCTGAAATATGTGAACTTTGACAGAAGAGGCTCATCTTAGCTGCTGTTAAAGCCTCCTTTTTGCCGTTACCTGGAGATAATGGACACCTATTGTTTGTTAAGTTTAACTGAAAAGTAGGAACATAGCAAGCCTAGAGGGAGTGAAGACAGCCTAGTGACCATGTCTGAACTCACCATAGTGAATTTGCCTTCCAGAGTGTCTCAGTTCCTTTGCTTCTGTTGGATTTATTTTATTGATGTTGTGAGTATTGAAAACACTTGTACCTTAATGTAAAAATTGACTTTTCAGCAGCAAAAGTAAATACTAAACCTGTGCTTGGAAACTGATATTTGACATACTGAAACTGATAAATCAAATACTAAATGTCATCTCTTACTATAGTTATACTACTTTTCAGTTCATGCACTCTGGCCCATGATTTGTCTGCTGTAGATGGGTCTCGCATGTAATGTGTGTTTAGCTGGTCTGGAAAGGCAACTGCGGACTGACAATAATAATAGTTCGTTCTGAAACTAGGAATATTTCAATAGTATTTCATGTAATGGGTTCAACTAGGCTACTGTAAGAAATCTGGGCTGAAGGCTCTTGAGTTTGTGCTATGCTGAAGTTGAGAATCAATGAGAAGAAGAGATTCTGGATTTTCAGATCTGGATGATCTCTCCAGCTAATGTATAGCTGATAAAGGATAACAGTATCACTACTTGACAAGAACACCGTGACCGGCATCACTCTAGGGCTGTTTTAACTTAGATTTCTTTGCTTTTTGGTATCTCTGAACTGAAACTAAATAAACAACTCCTCTCCATTATATGAAGCTTGTGTTTAGCTGCAATGATATTCCGATCACAGTCATGTTTTTATGGTTATATTTTTGAATATATTGAGTGCTATTGAAATTTTGTTGTATGATGATACTATACTGCACAGATAATTCATCTTGTTAATCCTTAGCAAGTACTGATCTTGTTGGCTAATGGCAAGTTATAGATAAGGAGTGAGGCTTTTTGTGCGTTGTCCTACATACTTTAAAAATAACTAGGACACAAACTTTTTGATATAAACTTCCTTGACAAATATAGATGTGTTCTTTTTTTTCTTTCTCTCCTCTCTTAGGCATGGAAAAACTGTAAGAAGCAGAATCTTTTCCTCCCAAACACAGTAATTGTGAAGACTAGACATCCCTTTAACAAGGAATAGCAGCACCTTTAAGGTAGGCTGGGAAAAAAAACTGTGAAAACCTTTCCTTTTGTGGTCTGCTCTCACTTCTCCCTGCTTTTGTCAATATTCAGACTTGTTATTTAATTCCTCATTGTTTTCCAGTACAAGCTACTTATAGTGCTCTTGTGGGTTTTTTTTTTGTTTGTTTGTGTTTTTTGTTTTTTTTTTTTTTCTAATGGCTTTGTCTATGACATCTTGCTGGTTGGATCTTCCCTGTACATTTGGGGATGGGGAGGGATGGCTGACAGAACTGCTGCTTCTGCCAAGCAAGGTTGGTGTGGCTGAGGCAGCAAGGAGAGAGGTGCTGCAGCAATGTGGCATGAGATAAGAGGGTAGGAAGGAGCCACCAGGTTTCTGGGTGCCAAGCAGAACTTCTCCATTGAGTGTGTTGTGCTGTTCCTTGGTGTTGCTGTGTCCTTGGCCAATCCCCTGTACCTACATAGCTGCACCCATGCTGGGAACAGAGCAAATTTCCTGGCCCCCTGTACTTGAGGTAGGACAATAACTGTCTGAACCAGCCCCTGGGCTCCCATGGGAAATGGGCTGCACATGTTTTTGTTGTTCAGCTCTACTTCTTCAGGCTTTTGATGTGTATAGTCTTTGTGTTTAGCCAGCAGAGGCTGTGGCTGCAGCCAGACAAGTTGCCAAATCTTTGGTTTTCCTTCATGAAAAATTGTGTAGCTTTCTGGCTGAGCTTTGCATGGTCATTATGGTTACCTCTAGGAAACTCAGTGCATCTTCTTTTGCCATTGGAAAAGCTAAAGGAGAAGACAGCCTGACAATACAGACTAAAGGGTTTAACACTGTTGCAGAAGACATAGGAAGGAAAGGAAGTAAGTGCAGCCTTGTCACTGAGGTTGGACCAGACTTCCTTCAAGAGAGGAGGAAAGGTGGTAGGGACTGAGAAACGGAAGTCTCAGGGCAGGGAAGGCTTTCCTGGGAATACATCAAAAGTGCTAGAAAGGAAGCAGAGCACCACTGTGAGCATCTGGCTGAACACAGGGGACATGCATGTAAAATGTTGAACACTGCTACACTCGTATGTATTGAACATGGCAGCATTTGTCTGGGCAAAGCTGTGTCCACAGCTGACTTCTAGGAAGCCCACAGATATTGTGCTCTCCCTGTCCCAAAAGAATCCTGCTTTATTGTTTGTGCTCCCTGTTTCACTGGGGAAAGAAACCAAGAGCCAGAAATACACAAGGAGGCTTGGGAACCTGGATGAGAGTTGCTGCTTGGCTGGTTTTACTCTGGGCTTTGTGGTTGCTGTTCAGGCTATTACATGTAGGCAAATCAATCTTCATGCACACAGCTGCTGGTTTTCCATGTGGGCTGGTTTTCAGTGAAGACAAGCTGCATGGGGAGGCTAGGGGGCCAAGCAAAACTTCTGCTCTGTCAAATTTTAAAAAAAGCTTCCATAAATGTTGTGGTCATAAGACAAGAGAGTCAGTAATTCGTCTTTCAGTGGAGGTAAGGTAAAACTTGCTGTGAGACTGCACTTGGATCACCTGGGGTAGGAATACGTAGGTACTGAGGAGCTGCAATGTGCACTGCCTGTTGCCCAGGCAGCAACCAAGACTGAGTTTGGGTTTATAGGAAAGAGCTTTGTATGGTGGGTGGAAGCAGCTGAGAGGGATGGAGAACACAATCTGTGAAAAGCGAAGCTTCATTGTCCGAGGAGCACTAGAACTAATGAGATTTGCATTTCAAAGGTGGTGAGCCTTCTTCAGACCCTTTAAAATACATGCCTAGGATCTGTCGTGTTAAATCTCTACATGGGGAAAATGAGCGTGTGGGGGAGGTGGAGAGAGAGGCAGAGGAGGCAGCATGCAGAAAGTAGAGGCCAGAGGCCCTTATTTGGGTGCAAGTACCAATCTGCTGTCTGCATGAGTCTGCCTGAGTTGCATATGCTTTCCTTTTCTGCGTGCACAGAAAATTGTGATAAATAGAGGTTCAGGCAGTGAAGAGCATTTATTTTTATTTGCCTATTTTTGTCATTCACTTGGCATCTCTAGATGAATGGTGGAACTAGGAGGAAAAGGCTATTCTCCTTGTCAATACAATCCTCGTGTGCGTGAGGCAGCCTGTCTCAAAGGCAGTTTGATGCCTGCTGACCCCTTGCAACCTACCTTCACCTTGGAAATATCATGCCAGTGTAACGGTCTGCTTCTGGCAACCCTGCCGGCAACCCTGCCAGCAACCCCATGGAGTCTTTTAATCAGAGCTGTGGATAGGCAGTTTTCCATGCTCTCTGACTAGGACAGCTCAGGTCCTGGTCTCTGACCCGTTTGCCATCAGGTATCGGAGTGGAGGTAGAACGACCTCCTTTTGACGCTTCACATCCCAGCAGCCAGGCATAGGCCATGTAACCAAAAGGCTGTTCTGCCCCTCTGCAGGGCCTGGATCCATCCTGCCCCAGTGCTGGAGAGAGCTGTCACTGCACAGGATGGTTGACAACCTTTTGCCCCATCTACCTTCTTTCTAGAGACAAACTACTCTTTCAGCCTTCCCTTTTGATGACAAAGGACTTTGAAATGTGAGACTGTTCAGTAGTGTCTTATTTTTCCTTCCTATTTTCCTTCCAATGTGTCAGTTTTAGTAGCCACACATTCAACACACGGGCCCGTGGGCACATGTAAAGCATCATCCCCTTCCTGTCAAAGCCAGTGACTCCTGAAGTGAGGAGGCTAACCAAAGCATCAGGTGAAGATGACACTGTGCCTAGCTCAAAGCAGGGTAAGAGGAGCTATTTCATGTCTTGTTGGTCCACTGGAAGTTAAAATTGGCAGCAAAGACATCAAAGCAGGTGTGAGGATGCTTCTGCAAGATTTGCCAAGGACTCCTCTGTTCCTGTCTGATGCTGGGAGCCAGGGCAGGGAAGAGACTGCAAGTGCAGCCTGTTTAATATTCTCTTCTGTCCCTCTGATCTCCCCCCTACCCCGCAGAAGCAACATGTCCCATGTTTCTGCAGAGCTTGTCCTGAGCAATAGCAGCATCTGTCAGGGGTTACGGTGGCATTAGCCTCATGGAGCTGGGAGTTAGCAGAGCTTGGCAGAGTGACAGTTCTGCTGTACCTTACATAAATCTGTATCTTGCATAAATCTGTATCTGCCTACTCTGCCAAGGTGTGTGGTCACAATTTGTCTGATTTCTCTTGCTGTCCACAAGGCCCTTCAGTTTCCTAGAAGATTTTATTTGCTTCTTGAGGCCCCTCTGCCTCCTCTTGCTTCATACCTCCCCACTCCATACCCTTGTAGTTTCCCCATGAGCCCTAGAGGGAACATTTCTTGTTAAACAGGTGTTATTTTGAAATAAAGTCCAGTCACCTGCCCCTCTCAGGTGCTGCAGAAAGCTCCCCATGTTCCCATGGAAAGAGGGAAGGTCTTGAGCCTCCCTGTGGCTTTGGCAGCAAACTGCAGCAGCCTGCCACCCACCACCTTCTGCTATGGGCTGCACCTGATCCCAGGTCCTGGTTCCTTGCTCATCAGTACTTAATGGTACTTGGTGTGCCTTGGTTGCCTCTCATTGGCTTTCTTGGACACTTCTAGACCCTTCTGAGGCCAGAAAGTAGCAGCAACTGCCCCAGTTCTTGGCCTTCTTCCAGTGCCTAAGGAAATTCTTGGGGAAAACAAGAAAACCTTTATTAAACAGAACATTATATCCCCAACTGTGCTTGTGCCATATGTTTTCATACAAAGCACCTGAAAAAAAATGTTGACCTCTTGAAAGCATCTCTGGTCACCACAAGACTTGTCCTGAGCTACCCTCTCCTCCCCAGCACTGCTCAGGGACCTGATGGGAGCTATGCTGCAGTGGTGGCCCATGGAGTGGGGAGGGTCAACTCGCCTGTGCTCTCCTGTGTCACTTCGTCACACCCCCTCGACTGCTTTATTGTTTCAATGCTGTAATAAAGGCTGCTCTGAGCACTGTGGCAGAGACCAGTGGTCTCCTGTTGGTCTGCAGGGCCAATCTCTTAATATGTATTACCCAATAAAATACAGTGGCTCCAAAGGAGTGTATGGTCTGTCAAGTAAGCTTGTTGCACCTCTCAGTGAGAGTCTCCACTGAGATACATGTCCTTGGGTGCTGAGAAGGAGGTGCTTGAGAGTAAGGGTACTTATTACTGTTATTATTTACTATTGTTTGGTGTCTGGAGATGGTAAGCAGTGAAGATAGTACACTCTTCTACCACGGGCTATCAAGGGGAAAAAAAATAATCCCACATTGTGTTATAGCATGAACCCTGGGCTCTTAAAATGGAAGTTTCTGTTCTGTCTCTAAGCCTTCTTTCTTTTGTAGGTAGACATGAGAGCTGTAATGCTAAGTGAATGGTATGTATTAAGTCTATACAATGGCTCTTTAAAAAATAATTACATATGGTACAAGAGGGAAAGAAAACCACTCCATTCCTGTAAATGGCCACTTAAGATGTGGACAATAAATAAATAACTGTAATAAATAATCTGATGTATCTGAGCTTTAGCATTTAGGAGGAATAAATCAGAGCTCTTTCCCCATTGTCTGCTGAGATGCGTCGGAAATGGAGTTGGAAGGAAAGATTTCACTCGGAGTTGTGGCAAGGTGTTGGAAAGCCCGTGGGAGTGTGTAGGAGTGTCTCCTGCCCTCCCCTGTCTCTCCCGTAGTTTTTGTTACACTTTCCCTGCACCACCCCTCCCTATGCTCCTCTCCTGTGAAATGGAAGAGACTCCCTTAAGTCTCACTTGCCTCTTGCGAATAAGTGCAAGAACAACGCCCGGGGAATAAAGCCTCTGCCGGCAGAATTAACGCATTTTCCAGTTTGCTCATTGGGTATTTAGTCCTTCGCCTCTCCAACGGCTTTGCCTTTCCACCAGCGCTCTTCCACCCTCCTCGGCCCATTCATACCTGCTCCTCGCAGAGGAAACCAGCTGCTTTTCTGCTCTGTGCAAAGTCTGAGTGCTGGTATTTAAATGCAGCTCCAGTTGCTAAGCCCCGGCGACTAGCGGAGTGCCTGGCTGGGGCTTGCAATCGAGGGCTGTGTCGCTTTAAGGCATGTGATACTTTGCCGAGCAGGGATGTATTGAAATAGGCTACGGTACTTACAGCATCGTATAGCAGTGTACGTACAGCTGCCTTACTCTGCACTGCCCGCGCTGGTGTGAGGCTGCTCTGTCGTTAAACATAAACTGCTCCTCATCCTTAAGTATCCTGGAAGCTGCAAATTATCTCAAGATCACTTCAAAGGTCTCATCAAGCAGAAGGTGATGCTAGGAGATGATTTAAAGGTGAAAATGAGAAGGTTTCCACCCCTCAAACCTTGGCCACTTTTCTGACGGCAGAGTCTGAGAGCTCAGATGTCTTCTTTACTCTGGGAACAGGATTTGTAACGAAAGAGATTTTTTTTTTTTCTTTTAATCCTGATAAAGAAGATTATTGGGAAGCTATTAAAAATCCCTTGTTGTGATACAGATGGATTTAAAAAAGTGTTAGATCTTTCCAATGAACACTAATAGAGTGCTCTGCTCTTGGTTGGATTACTCAGGTAAGGAGCTTCTTTAGGATTTAAGATTCAGAAAGCAGATCTGGAACTCATCAGATAATAAGTGGAGGAATACTCACTGCTGTGTTTCTTACTAATGATAAGATGATCTGTGTGTAAAAGTGTGTATGTGACAGCAGTTTGCTGACAAACAGGTGCATGAAGAAATGTTTGTAAGAAATGCTGGGTTTTGAGCAAAGGTAGTTTGAAATAGTGTAGTCTGAGAAAGGTTTTATTTAAAAAAAAAAAAGGGGCAAAAAAAAAAAAAAGCAGAGAGCTAATAATAAAGCCTGAGTGGGTTAACTCAGTCTGCTGTCCATGTGGTTAAGAATATGATGCCCGAGGAAAGACACAGGAGTGTTTAGCAGGCTGTAGAAGTTCGGCTTTGCTTCGCTGTTTGGCTAGGATTTTTAAAGTTCAGTTTTAAATAACCCGAATACCTGAAATATCCCTATGTGAGAGTCACCTTTCCCTCTTAACTTGTATAAAAAGCATGGGAGCACCAAATATGACAAGAAGGCATTCATTCCTGAAGACACGGGAAGCCTACTGGGAGCTCCCTGATCTGAGGGGATTGAATCTGTTTTGCAAGATAAATAGGTCTAAAAAGAGAGGAGAAAAAGTACACTGTATACTGCAAAGTAAACAGTCGGAAATGAAATTAATTGTATGCTAAGCAGTGCATTAGACCTCAGTACAGAGAAAGGAAGAGCCTCATGCTGATCAAAATAATGTTTTGGCATTTTCTATTAATTATACTTGTCAGTTTGTGGTTCTTTTCAGCCAGTTAGACTTAAAAAGCTTCCCAAAGAAGCTTCTTTGAAATCAGGGGCAAAAATATATTTTATATGCATATATGTTATTACCACTGTATTTCACTATTTTAATATTGTTAATTTTCCTACTGCAGTAATCCCCCTGATATATCGCATACAGACTTTTTATTTTTTAATTTTTCTTTAATGACATGATTTTTCTATGTGAGAGATTTAATCTTTCAAAGTCTTTCTGGCTCTGTGAAAATGATGTTCAGCTGATTGGATTATTAGATAGAAAACGGCATCACGTCATTGGCTGAATAAGGAGAGTGCCTGAAGTTTGATTAATTTGGCAATATGAAATGCAGCAGAAGGTGTTGTTAAGGGAACTGGACGATGTGTAGCGTAGCTGAGCCTTGCAAACCTTCTGATCCTTGCAGGCATTGAGAAAGAGCTGTTGAAGTTAAAAAGTCAGAGGGAAATTTAGCCAGTTAGTACAATAATGAATACAAGTACAAAAAATCACAGTTGTCTATATTGGATGGCCAAGTATGCCAGCACTGGGAGACAAAGAAATTGCTCTTTCCCTTTGCAACAGGAATCTCTTTAAAATTTTGACACAATCTGCTTTGTGAAAAGATCAAATCTTTTATAGCGTACAGATGAAATTCAGTCTGGCCATACTCCAGTCCCTTTACATGCACAGGTCAAACAAAAGGAAGCTGATTTCATCTGGGGATTAGAACATAATTCTGAGAAACAATTACTTTGCTTATCAGACAGCATCATGATTAAAAATTAACACTTGCAAAAGTCAAAAACAATAAACTGTTACCTTCTGGGTCAGCACTAGCCTTCCAGTCTTGGGGCTGGAGTAATTCTGAAATGCGCCTCAGATATCTGATGATGTTGTATGCCTATCTGTAATGTGTTTAAAGTAGTTTTGATACTGTCTGGACATTGTGGGTTTTTTAGCTGGCCGCGTGACCTTTTTTTTTTTTTAACTGCCTTGTAAATTCAGCTATGGACCAGTGTGGGAATATTTTCCAGACTTCTATTTACATTGGTTTGGGGTTTTTTTTAGTCCTCAGATCATTACAGTTTCATTTTTACTACTGAATTATTAAAGTTATCCAGACTCCTGTGTTGACATCTTGTTACCTCAACTGTCCTTTTTGGACATGACCTTTGTGGTATGAAAATTGCATCCTGCAGGGGGGAATAACAACCCAGAGACAAAAAACATTTAGCAAAAGGAGTATTAAAAAAAAAAAAAAAAGAAAAAAATTACTGTTCTAATGGAAGCTGACTATTCTGTGTACTGTAAGGCAATGGATAATAATGTCTGTCTAATATTTTGTTTAGAGAATGGCAGTGGTCTCTGCAATGTCCTGGGTCCTGTATTTGTGGATAAGTGCCTGTGCAATGCTGCTCTGTCAGGGGTCCCTCCATCACACTTTCCAGCAGCATCACCTGCACAGACCAGGTAGGACTGAGATCAGCTGTGGGATGCCATAAGATTGCAGGCTTTCTGCCCGTGCTTACGTCTGTCTTGATAAATGATTGAATAATCATAAAATCCATTTTATCATTTAACTTTTATGAGTTGCTTGCCTTTATACTGCACAGCATCTTTTTGGGGTCGGTCTAATGTGTTGTGCTTTGCCAATCTGATGTTGGAATATTCATCCTTCAACGTAGTCCTCTAACAACTTCCCAACACAGGAATCCCATTTTGGATAACCATTTAGTTTCTCTGTCTCTTTCTCTGTCCTTATTGCTATCTCCCCTTCTCCCCATTTCGTGATGTTCTGGAGCGGGTGTTTAACTCTGAAAGACATTGCAACAGCACAAGTTTGGATAACTTTGCAGTATCTGACCCAAACTGGACATGGGTTTGTTACTTAAAAATACTGGCACCGACTCTCACTCCTAGTCACTAGTGTTTACTGGAGGTTGGCTGTTTGCCTTAGCATAAGTGAGGGAAACAGTTATTCTAAGGTGCTCGAGTTTACCTCTGAAAATTGATGGGCTTGCAAAAGTGCAGCCCAGAGGAGAATTCAGGACTGTCTTTCAATGGAGTTAAATGCCTGTAAAGTCAGAATAAATCCCACGGGTTAGCGGTGGAGAATGCAGCTCACTTTGACTGTTGTGACCCACAGAGACTGCACATTAGTAGTTTTATTGTGTTTGTATTAATAGAAATGGATCATGTAACTTTTTCAACTGTTAATTGCGCTTTGAAGGATATGTGCCAGGTTAAAAATCGAGAAGTTGGCATATTCTAGCACAGTATTATAATTTGGTTAAAATTAGATCGGCCAAGAATGTTGCTTCACAAATTTGGATCCAAAGAAAGGTGGGAGAGGTTTTAAGAGCTTTAGAAATGAAAGATGGAAAATGTTAACTCGGTGATGAATCATTTAATAATGTGGCAACTAATACTTTAATGTTTTTTAATCTAATGGCATACCTTCAAAGATAAACAGTCTTGAACCACAGGTCTTTAGCAACCTTAATGACTCAAAGTTTTCCCAGCTACTTTCCTTGTCCAAAAGTCATAGGTATTGGCATTGTCTTGCTTTCTTGTAATAAAATATGCATAGTATGAAGGAATAGACCTAAATCTTTGATAGACCAGCTCTTGGTAGCTGTGTTAGAGCATCAGATTAACTAATGGTATTATGTTTACTAGCTGGCACTGGAAGTTTGAGAGCATTTGAAGTTTGAGAGGTGAGGTTCTTATTTGGGACTTGCAGAGAAACGAACAAAATATTTATTACAATGCAATTGTAAGCAGTGCTGCTGGTTATTTGAGTCTGTCCCCCAGTGAAGGAAATAGGGAAAAACAGCGCAGCTAAACAGAAAGGTAAAAGGAAAATGTAATCTCATTTTTGTAAAATCAGTTGAAACAAGTGACATTATGAGAAAAAATGAGAGCTGGACAAATTCAGAGCTCTGCAACGTTTGCCTAAGCTTGAAAAATCACCTTTTTTATGAAGCAAGAACAGCAAGACACTGAATGCATACCAAGATGTTGGGGAAATGTGAAAAATGACAAAATCTTTCACTCAGAGATGTGATACAGACAGAGTGAAGGTTTTACAGCTGCCTCATCACCTACTTAGAAACAGCCAAGCTTTCCCTCCTGCGAGCCTTTCTCAGGCAGCTTCTCCGCACCCTACATGAATAAGATTGATGGTGTTCTGATCCCAGGCAGCCAATTTCAGTCTCTCAAGAAATAATCCACTACATTGACAGATGAGTGGAATTTGACATGATGTTCACCTCGGATTCAGATTGTGCTGCACCTGGGAAGCATGAGCTAGTGAGTGTCCTTTAGGGAAACTGTTAGAGATTTTGGACAATTTCTGCTGTCACAACAGAAAATCAAGACTGTTTTTTATAAGGCCATGAATTTGCAGTCTGCCAACTGAATGTGAAAGGTTGTACATAAAAGGGATGGAAATATGTTAACTAGCAAACTGACTGATTTTAATGTATTCAACTGCAGTCCCTGGGTACACCCTATTTTTCATATTTATAATATTAGGAATGCGTCATTTACTTTTAGTTAGTCACTGTGTAAGTAAGATTAAAATGTTCAGCCAAATAAAAGTGAATAAAAAATGGATGCAGATGAGCCAGTGCATAATTTCAGTAATTTAATATTTGGTATATGAAATTTCAACTTATTGAATCATGGCAAATATAGCTGTAATCAATAGCATGCTCAGCATACCTTTTTTCAGTTTGTGATCTCCCATAGATAATGAGATGCTCTAAAATAAGAGAATTTGAGCTGTTCGGCTCCATCGTGGGGCTACTTTGGTACAAGATAATTAAAAAGGCAGGTTCCACCCTCTCTTATGTTTCTTGTACTTGAAGAATAGAAGAGTCTCACTGAGCACAGGAAGGTGCAGGTAAAAGATAAAATCCTCATGGAGTGTATTTAGCATAATAAACTTGAACTGAACGCAGTAGATTAGCACAGTGAATATACCCATCGGTACTACTGTGGTTAATCCAGTTTTGAAACCCTGGAAATCAAGGGCAATATATGAAAAGATTAGTTTATCATCAGAGATTTCTGAGCTTGTTCTTTTTTCTGAAACTTTCTTAAGCAAGTGTCTGAACGGGTTGAAATAGATTTCTACACACTGTGCAATCACAAAAGTGTAAAGTTTCCTTTCAGTGTAGTATAATTTTTCAGTTTTATAATTCATTACGTTGTTATTCAGTTAGACAACTTAGCAGAATGTACGAACCTGAAAACAAATGTGGTAAACCGCTTTATGTGACAGTATTTGTAACTGACTGTAGCTTTATTTTCTGTGAAATGTTGGCAGGCAGGCACAGATATAAGGGTATAGTAAATATTGCTTGAATATAAGATGGATGATGCTGTATTACTTGTACCTGTTCATGAATTCTTTCTTGTCTCATTAACACAATGAAAAGTTTGAATGCCACTGTTAAGTACCCTTAAGTACTGGTGGCTGTTCCTTTTGACTCTGATAGGTGAGGTGGGCAGGGTAGGTTTTCAGGATTTTTTTGCTGGGATCCGAGGAGACCTTTGGAGTAAGCTAGCTGAACACTGTTGCAGTATAATTCCCCTTGGGTAATACACAAGGCTTTCTGCAGGTTTTTTATGAATATATTTCATTTTCATGCAAGTTATGTTAGGCAAAGGACATGTGAAAACATTCACAGGAAATAACTTTATGTGGAAACCAATCCCCATTTTTTTTTTTTCCAAGCATGTCATTTCTGTATGAAATAAGAAACAGCAGTAATGAGAAGAATTCCACCTTGGCCGTTTTAGGCTCCGAGATACACACGGTGGTAGAGCTATTGAATTGGCCTGAGGATTAGAGTGGACAGGTTGTGATTTGCAGAGTCAGCTGCGTGCCTGTGATAGTCCGCTGATCATCTGATTGACGGGATTGACCCCACCCAGAGGTAGGAAGTAGACGCTGGCATTTGGCAAGACAGCAAGATATTAACAAAGCAAAGGGTTCAAGTTTAAAAGATTAAAAAATACCCACTCCCCCCTCAATCATGCAATTCTTGGTAAATTTTCTGGCTTTGTTCCATAAATGAGGGATGTTTTGCTCCTGGTGAGGACCATCAGCTAATACTGAATTGCAGCGGACAACACTGACCACGTGTTGCTTAAAAATACAGGAAAGCATATTGGATTCACCTGTAAGTTCATGCAAAATAGTTAGGTACACATTGAGGATGCTAGGTTAGTCTTGCATACAGTGTAAAGGTGTGAGGCAGACACAAGCAGAAACATGTACCTACTGTAGCAATGCCGACATTTGCAAATATGTTAATTAAAAATAGGCCTGTTCAGAGAAAGAAATCATGGACTGAAGCTAGGCTGGAATTGTATGTCTACTAAACATAAAGTACCTTTTATTGTGACGGTAGTTAATGATGTGCCCATTAAAAATAATCTCAAGAAGTGATTCTCTATACCTCATATTACGAGGAGGAAAATCAGTCTCAAAGCAATTCTGTACAAACTAACAAGCAATATCAGCCTAAGGATGCTCTGAGCATGTTTCTCCATAGACAGCATTTTGCAGAAACTTGAGTCTGTGGCTGTGAGCAAAAAATTTCTTAGTTCTGATCTTGGTCTTCCCACTGATTTTTATAGCCTTGGGGGAAACCGCATATTTTCACATTTCAAAAGGTCTGCTATTTTCATCTGCCCCATATATGTGGCTATTCAGTTCAAAACAGACTGGGAAGAATGTTGGTCTGAATCTAATTCCTCAGGTAAGTGTAAATAAAATGCGTGTCTCTACTTTGCAGAGCAACTGAGATTTGGAAGGTGAATTCAACAGGATTTTTTGCTCTTAATATTGATAGAAGCAAGCATAGGACTAGGTAGTTAATGTATTAAATATATACAGTTTCTGTGATTAGCAAGAATTGTATTCCATTAATCATACTGTGTGAATGCAAACTGTTGCCTTCACTACACAATGTCCAAATTGCCATGCAACAACTTAGCCGGTATCCAGTAGATCATGTCATGGATGTGAAAGCTGACAACTGGTGTTTCTTGCTGTGTTAATTAAAATGAACAAATTTATAAGCTCTAAGGCCTGATTCAGATCTCATTTACACCAGTAAATGCACAGGAGGCACCATTTATATCCCAGTTTGTTCACGATCAGAAAAACCTGCTCATAAGGAGCTATTCCAGTCACTCACTGGAAATCATCTCTCTCATGATATCTTTCTGTTATATACCTCTGGTCTTCACAGTCTATTCTTGAAATTGTGAAACTATCAACTTTCAAGTAAAGAAATCCAGGTTGGAAGTACTTACTCTGTTCCTGGTCAAATACAAAATATATTTGGATGTATGCGGACAAATGTATTTGTATGTATTTTGTGTAGGCAGAGAAGCAATGTAATGAAATCAACAATTAAGCATGAGGTGGGATTACTAGCAGCACGATAGTGATGAATTGCCTACTGTGCTTGTGTGATGCACTTGTTTACAGCAGCAGACTTTATCAGAAGTATTGCACGCTGTGACTTTTATTTTTTTGTGAAAAATCGAACCTCCAAATGAGAAACAACATGGTTATATAGTGTGTTTGCAGCCAGAGAGTTAGCTATGGTTTTTTTTTTTTTTTTTCTCTGGGGTCTGTAAGCTGTTACTTTACTGGGTTCCTGTCTCTCAGGTAAAAGGGAAAGTGTAGGTAGGCATTGCCAAGGAGCAGCCAGTACTCAATGGAAGGTCAAAGGCAAGAGGACACCTTCTTCACCAGAGAAGGGCGCATAGCTGCGATGCTCACAGCTCGGTTGCAGGTGGAGGAAAACTGTCACCAGTCACGCTGCTGAACATGACGCCTTGTTACTTCTGATCCAGGGAGATGAAGCAACCTGGGGGGGAGCAGGTGTTGCAGCTCGATGGACTGTGAACAACAGCACGGCCAAGGCGTGCGGCAGGGCACTGGGCAGACCGCTGTGCCCGGCACAACTCTGCAGGAGCTACTGGAAGCATGGCTGTGTTCCCTGCAATCGCCCCCGCCACACACCTTGTGCAAAAGAGCAATGGCAAGGTGCTAACAGTGGCATTTTGAGAGAAAGGACACGCCTCGTGCGTGCATGCATCATACTGGCAGTGTCTGTGCTCTGGTTCGGTCCCCCCTGCTCTGTCCTTCCTCCCAGCCGTGCTCCTATCCCCAGCCCATGCCACGTCAGCTGCCCTTCAGGCCCCTCTGTGGGCAGCCACACAGGCAGGAGCAAAGCACGTCCCTCTTTGCGTGGCAGGGGAAACGGGGACCACAAAGCGCCTCTTGCTGCAACGGCTCCGGCAGGCATCTTCCCACGGCCGTGCGCTGAGCTTCCATCTCCAAGTGCAGCCTTGGGGCCTTGGTGAGTCACGAAGGGACCTTTCGGTGCACTGCACTATTTGTAGCTTGCTGTCATGCTATTAAAGACTGTGAGAATTCATACGATGGTGGTTAAGTCCCAAGGAAAATTTGGCACCTACAAATATAAACCCCAAAGGCAAACTATGTTGCTCTGCGCTGAAGTATTTCTGCTGATAACATCAGAAACCTGCCTTTAATGATTAGCCTACTTTAGTCCAAGGCTCATTTATATTTTAAAAGGCAATATCCAAGTGCATTTCCTCATAAGATAGATGTATTTTCTCCCATTAAGTTTCATATTGTTTTATCCTATCCTGCGTATAATCTTTGTATTTCCTTTTGAATGTTTTCTTTTCCAATCTCCTGTGAAATCAACCTTTGCTGTGAGCAAGATTTATTTGCCTGATGGGATTCAGCATTTTTGCTATTTCCAGATGCTCTGTGCAGAACAGTTCTCTCTAGCTAAACTTATTTTTTTGCATGGGAGCGGTGCTGGAGATTTCTTTTCATTGTGCTCTAGGCAGGGACCACGAGGACTGCAGCACAGTTGGACTCTAAATTTATGAGACTCGGTCAGTGATGCACAATGGGGAATTAGGGGTGTAAATTAAGCTGAATCAGGTTACAAAGCTCCATGTATGTATCTGTGACTCATATTTCTATGCCCTATTTAGAAGATTGTTATCTGACATCTCTCTTGCCTTCTGTATTCCTTTCAGAACAACAGTTTTCCCCTTTTACTTCGCAGTGGGTGAAGAAACCAGTCCTGCCCTTCTGGAGAGGTCACTTCAGTGACAGCAGGTGCAGGATCACTGTTGCTATCATCCGATAATCAATAATGATGTCGTAGTATTCCATTGTAATCCTTATTTCACTTTGAGGGAACAGCTTTGGGAACTGAATTTGTGGCAGGAATGGAGGACCTTGCTAGTTTTTGGATGATGTGAAAGTGATTCCTTGAGAATCACTAAGTGAAGTGGAATACATGGACAATCTGTTATCCGAGATGGCCGAATTTCCTTCTACCAGGGTGCTCTCATTGTGGTGCCTTGTCTTTGAGCTACAAGTAATCTGGGAGTAGTCTGCTCTACGCTAGCAGCTCCTACTGACAGTCACGTGTGCTTGGGCGCTTCTTAAAATTGTGCATAAATATTTCTTCTATGAGCTGTGAAGTTTTATTTGTATATCATGCACCTGCTTCTCACTAAATGAACAGGCAATTAAAAAGCAGCTTAAATGGTGATCCTTGTCTCTTGATTATTAGGAGAGCTGCTGGTTCAGATCAAAATATGCATTTAATCCATCCTCGTGCATGATCCAAAGCTCCTATTGGATTAATTTTGTTTTCTGTAGATGACAAATCTGAATCAAGAGACTTCATTATGAATCTACTAAAAACAATGAGCAAAAGTCACTTCTGTAGTTAACTTATGTGCAAGTAAAAGTTATATTGATGGAAAACTTGATAGGGAAACTCCTATAACGTACATGTCAGTTTATTGGAAAGTGGAGAACTTGGTACTGTAATTTCCTATGTTGTAAATAATGTCAGCAGCCAACAGGCTCTATAGATCAGCCTGAGTGCAGGCAAGAGCCTCAGGATCTTAACTGCACACACTCTGATAAAACTTTATTATCTTTTTTATTGTCCTCATTAATGCTCTTCAAAAATGCCGTTAAATATTTCTGGCAAGCAAAGCTTTGGTGTAATTTTACTGTATTGTTAAGGATTTATTAATTATAATCTTTTCTTGCAGAGTCTATTTATATTTGATCAAGACATTAATTGGTTGCCAAAACAAACTAGTTAATTGTGTTTAATTAAGTGGTTGGGAGCAAGCAAGGATAGTTTATTTGGAAAATGTTTCATTGATTTATATGCTTATTTTTTAAAAGAACATGAATAAATGAAGGCCTGTCAGCCTGACCTTGGTGCCAGGGAAGGTTATGGAGCAGATCATCTTGAGTGCCATCACATGGCACATACAGGACAACCAGGTGATCAGGCCCAGTCAGCGTGGGTTTAGGAAAGGCAGGTCCTGCTTGACCAACCTGATCTCCTTCTGTGACAAGGTGACCCGCTTAGTGGATGAGGGAAAGGCTGTGGATGTTGTCTACCCAGACTTTAGTAAAGCCTTTGACACTGTTTCCCACAGCATTCCCCTGGAGAAACTGGTTGCTCATGGCTTGGACGGGCCTATGCTTTGCTGGGTAAAGAACTGGCTGGATGGCCGGGCCCAAAGAGTGGTGGTGAATGGAGTTTACTCCAGTTGGCGACCGGTCACAAGTGGTGTTCCCCAGGGCTCAGTATTGGGGCTGGTTCTGTTTAACATCTTTATCAATTATCTGGACAAGGGGATCAAGTGCACCCTCAGTAAGTTTGCAGAGGACACCAAGTTGTGCGGGAGTGTTGATCTGCTTGAGGGTAGGAAGGCTCTGCAAAGGGACCTGGACAGGCTGGATCGATGGGCTGAGGCCAAGTCTATGGGGTTCAACAAGGCTCAGTGCTGGGTCCTGCACTTGGGTCCCAATAACCCCGTACAATGCTACAGGCTTGGGGAAGAGTGGCTGGAAAGCTGCCCGGTGGAAAAGGACCTGGGGGTGTTGGTTGACAGCCGGCTGAATATGAGCCAGCAGTGTGCCCAGGTGGCCAAGAAGGCCAATGGCATCCTGCCTTGTATCAGGAATAGTGTGGCCAGCAGGACTAGGGCAGTGATCGTACCCCTGTACTCAGCACTGGTGAGGCTGCACCTCGAATACTGTGTTCAGTGTTGGGCCCCCCACTACAAGAGAGACATTGAGGGGCTGGAGCGTGTCCAGAGAAGGGCAACGAAGCTGGTGAAGGGTCTGGAGCACAAGGCTGATGAGGAGCAGCTGAGGGACCTGGGGTTGTTCAGCCTGGAGAAAAGGAGGCTGAGGGGAGACCTTATCGCTCTCTACAACTGCCTGAAAGGAGGTTGTAGCGAGGTGGGGGTCGGTCTCTTCTCCCAAGTAACAAGTGATAGGACGAGAGGAAATGGCCTCAAGTTGCACAAGGGGAGGTTTAGACTGGATATTAAGAAAAATTGCTTCACCAAAAGGGTTTTCAAGCATTGGAACAGGCTGCCCAGGGAAGTAGTTGAGTCCCCATCCCTGGAGGTATTTAAAAGACGTGTAGGTGTGGTGCTTCGGGACATGGTTTAGTGGTGGACTTGGCAGTGCTAGGTTAACAGTTGGACTTGAGGATCTTAAAGGTCTTTTCAAACCTAAACGAGTCTGATTCTACCTTTGTCACTACATGCTGCCCAGGAATCATCAATAACACAGTTGTGGCTTTGAATAGATTCAAGGATGGAAAAGTATCTGTATTATATATATTTGCCTATACAGACCTATTAAGAAGTAAACGTTCACATTCTGAATCATTCTGAATTTAAATCCTAAAACCAAGCAGAAATGAGATCAAGTAACATTGAAACTAACAGTAAGGTAGTGTTCAGAACAATGCATTTTCAAAAATGCATTTCAGAGAAAAAGTTAGCTTAATTTCAGATTTGGGTAAAGGTGCTTTGGATAAGGAAGGTATGGTATATATATACTAAATATACTAAAAAATATACTAAAATATGACTAGATATTTTCTATAATAATTATATTAATACAATATATATTTATATTGTATTTCTATGATATAGTAATTTCTATATTTTCTATCATGCGTTTCAAAATCGGATAATTTTACAGGTCAGATGCTTTTGAACACCAGCCTATTTCATGTTTTAATGTAGAATCAGAACTCAGTGCAGAATTCTGAGGACTTAATTTTTTTTTTGAGGAATCAGTTTCCTAAGTTGAAACTAATTTAAAAAAAAAAAAGTAGTTTGAGATCTTTTTGCATTCCTTGTTTCAGCCTTGATATTCCTCGTTGGGGGAAAAAAAATTACCTGCATAAGGTTTCTGTTATCCCAGCAGCTACCTAAAACAAGTCATCATCCTGATAAATGAATAAATCCTGCCTGGAAGCGTATATTCAGATATGCCAGCGGCTGCCTCTTTCCCAAAATAAATCAAGACCTCACAGACTTCAAATCCAATATCAATGCAAACACGAGGGAGGTCTTGTGTGTCGTCCTAGCTGGTACCAGCTCTTGTTTTTGTTTGCAGCACCACTGAACTTAAAGGAGGTCTAGTGTTTCCAGAAGTTGCCTTTTTCCCCAAAATCAGCCTTCTCTGCTGTTTTAATAAAAGGTATTTCCCTTATCTAAAAATCTTGCTTAAATCCGTAAGCTATCAGGGCTACACTAACACTGTTTGCTGTGAATATCATTAACTCATGAAGTTTCTTTTCTTGGTTACTTGCATGGGATGCTTTCAAATTTAGGTGGTCAGTCAGCCAGAAGTCACTATTGTGCATTAAAACAAAAACTCAAGAGATGAGTTGAGGATAACGGAGGTTTTTGAGTTTGTAATTGATTTCAGTGTTCCAGGGCAGGATCTGACAGAGAATGATTGTGTCTAAGCCAGCTCCCACATCTGTCGTGTAATTATTTCTGTAGTAATACCATATTTCTGTGAGGCTTTAAAATGCAGGTTCCCCCCTCCCCCCAGGTAATTAGAAACTGTCTTTCCATGGCTCAAACCTCAGCGCTTTCTCCATTAAGTCAGCCGCCTGGGTGGTGTTTATCTTAACCTTGTTTTGAGTTTCTCCAACAAATAGATGACTCCTTTAGTTCTAATTTAGTTTCTCTTGGTATTTCTATTATCTTTCTAGTTGGCAGGCAAGGAAATCAGATGTGCATCAAATGAAACCATTTGTCATGGATTAGTGCATGCAAATGCCTTGATGACAGCAATAGACAAAAGCCAGTGAGTGTCTGAATGCTAACTTTGGAAGAGAAAATTAACGAGGCCAAAACGCCAGTGATAGCAGTCCCTAAAGGAGATTATTCAATGCCTAAGAGCAAGGCAACACTCTTCTGTCCCCTCCCTTGCCATTTTTTCCTCTTACTGCAATCTTAAGACATTAGGGTGATGCACAATGACCTCTTGTCCTGGTTTCAGCTGGGATAGAGTTAATTTTCTCCCTAGCAGCTGGTACAGTGCTGTCTTTTGGATTTAGCTTGAGACTAATGCTGATAACACACTGATGTTGTAGTTGTTGCTGAGCAGTGCTTACACCAGCCAAGGACTTTTCAGCTCCCCATGCTCTGCCAGGCGCACAAGAAGCTGGGAGGGGGCACAGCCAGGACAGCTGACCCCAACTGGCCCAAGGGCTATTCCATACCATACGGCGTCATGCCCAGTATAGAAACTGGGGGAGTTGGCTGGGGGGCAGCGATCGCTGCTCGGGGACGGGCTGGGCATCGGTCAGCAGGTGGTGAGCAGGTTGTTTTTCCTGAATTTTATTTGTCTCTCTTTTTGTTATTTTCCTTTTCATTACAATTTATTATTATTTTATTTTAACTATTAAGCTGTTCTTATCTCAACCCATAAGTGTTCTCACTTTTACTATTCCAGTTTTCTCCCCCATCCCACTGGGTGGGGGGAGTGAACGAGCAGCTGTGTGATGCTTAGTTGCTGGCTGGAGTTAAACCACAACACCCCCGCTAAGTGGAGAAGTGTCCACGGGAGCTCCTGGCTTTCCCAGAGCTACTCAATGGCATGACCTTCCCTCTGCCTATTAAAACCCATCTGCACCCACAGAGGAGGAGAGGGATGGGACTCAGGTAGGCAAGACTAAAGACCATTAGTGATACTCCAGTGTGCATACCCTAGTTTGTCACAGCACACTGGGAGTCAGAAGGGCTGCTGGGCAGGATACTTAAGTGAATCATGTTGAGGTGGAATATATCTTCCTCAGTGTCTTGGTGCAAAATGTTTTCCATTTCCCTTTTCCCCCGAGGACAGAATTGGTAACTGTTTAATGCTGATCTCCTACTGTTGATAATGCACTGAATTGAATGAGTTGACAGCAGTTATTAGATATTTATCTCATGCTTGTGATAGTTACTCCAGTTTCTTTATGAGCCTGGTTGGACTAAAAAGAGTCCTAAAAGATAAGTGTGGGCTCTGCTGAGTTCCCCACTTGAAGGATGGTGTGAGGAAGACCCGAGACACAGCTGTGGGAAGGGAATTTTGAGATGCCCTGACTGGGAGCAGGCTGTGGACGACGAGCATCCTGTGCACATTTGCACGTTGTATTTCCATCCCTCCCAAACCACCCTTAGGAGAGTGCCAGACACAAAGGCTGTAGTTTAGTGAAAGGACCACAATGTAGCCACATTACCTGCTGTCTTCTCTAGGTTTTCACTCCATTTCTTCCCCCCCTCCCCGCTTATTCTATTTCTAAATCTGTCTCCCTTTAAATCTGTTTCCCTTATTTTCTTTTAAATCTTTCTTTATGTAAGCCCTTATGGCTCTCACTTTTAGAAAAGGCTGTCAATGCGCCCTGATGTAGTGTTTGAGCAAAAAAATGCCACTTGATTTCATCCCAATTAGAACACCACCCACATTTTTATGAAATCAATAGTTTCAAACATTGCTATTTGGAAAGAATCAAAATGGAGCTATTTGATCAAAAGATGTGAAATGCTAAAATACATTTTCCACTTTCTGATATTGATGCCATAGTTTAAGTGTTTTCTAACAAAACCTGGCGAAAATATAAATTATAACCTTTTTCACCCATAGGAAAAATTATTTCTGTTGATCAGAATTTTCCAATGGGAAAATTTTTACAGGTACTTTGTGCCTGCTTCTGCAGCAGACTGTATGCAAGGCAATATACTATCATAGTGATTTCTAGGGGTTTTTTTTTGTTTCCCCCCTCTGCCCTTATGCTTTGATTTTGTGTATTTGTACTGGAACCAGACGTTCAACCTTTATACTCCCAAAGTTTCTCCCTGTTTTGATGCTGTGGTGTAGTCAAGACACCTGGTTGAGGTCATGATGTTACCACAGACATAAGCATGTTGGTGAGACGGGGTGATGCAGGCTCTGGAAAGCAAACTCCTGACCGAGCAGGACCAGTTCTGAAAATGAACAAATGCTGGTGATAAAAATAGGTGCAAATTAAAGGGAAAGGCATTTCTGCTTTCAGTGTGAATCATTTGATGGTTTCCCCTAGTAAAACAGTTCCTTGACTCTTTAGATTGTATTTGAATTGGCTTTGAGCTGCCTGTTGCTGCGCAGTGTTTTATGATGATGTACCTTCTACGAGCAGCGTGGTACGGAGTGGTTCTTTCGTACCAGTCATACTCCTCTGGGGTTCAGGCTACGCAAGTCCCCCCTAAACCCTGTTCTTATGTAAACTGAATTATCCGCTTATGTTCTTGCTTGTTTGTTTTCTAGTCTATCAAAGGAAAAGGTGTAATCTATAGTGTCTAGAGATGGAAACAAACTACAAAGCAGTATCACATCTATACTGAACTCCTTCTGATGAGGATTGTATGACTTTAGTATGCTGCTCCCTCCATCTGAGGGGCTGTGCTCTTTAACAGGTGAGAAGAGATTATCCCTTAGTCCTGACAGAATCTAGGAATCAAAGTCTGTTAGGGGAAATCCATACAGGGTTTAAAATGCCAACCTGCTTTTAAATGTAACTATAGCAAAATAATTTCCTCAGTATAATACATGTGCATTGTATGAATTAGTACCTAAAATTTCAGAGGTCCTACTGTAAGCTGTGTCCTGTCTGCTTTTAAAGAAGTGCTTTAAAGTCCAGATTTCACACAGGAACCAAGCAAAGATATGAATAAAATTCAAATATGCCTTTGTCAGGATGGATTATTCCACGTTCTGATAGCACATAGCGATCTCAGAACTCAATATTTGATATAAAGACAGCATAGTTTTACAGGACACCCAACCAACACCTGCCTTTCTGTTTCGTTCTTTTCTTTCCCTTTATGCCCAACCAAGGGACAGGCGATCCCCCTGTGCAGTCTGTACACAGCATCCAGCAGTGGAATAGATAACCTGAGAGATCTCTATCGTGAGCATATTTAGGGCAGCTGAGATGCAAATAAGTGAGGTTTTGTTATTCTGTTCCTCACGTAGCCTCTTTAAGCGAGGCCGGTGGCTGCCAGACGCTGTCCTCCCAGCTGATACCCAGAGCAGGCATCCCGTCCATAGTGCTCTGTCCTCGGCATGGCTTGGGGTGCAAGTACAAGCGTTGCTGTGTGCCGGGTGATGGATCATGGAGGCTCTTAGCTCCCTCTTTTTGTGAAATCAAGTGCTTTACTGTAAGCCAACTTCACGCTGGCTTAAACTTTCATGGTGTTTAAGCTATAATCTATCAGACTGCCCCAGCTGTGAGGAGTAAAGAGCCTTCACGTTCACTTACTGTTACTCAATTGACAAACAAGTTGTACCATTGTAGTGAATTTTTCCCCTGAGTCCGTGCTCTCAGTGGAACCACAGGCTCAGCGCACGCAGACAGGCAGTGCGGCATTTGCTTCAAATGTGGAACTTCCCACTTTTTACTTAATTGCTTCCTTTAAGAGATGAGAAGGTTGGGCTTGTCTTTGGACAAAAAGGCTTCCGCTTTAAGTGTGTTTCTCACTTGAGGGCTACGCTTCCCACCAGAGTTTGTGCAGTGCTTCCAATCTTTCACTGGCAGCGTAACACTGATTCTGCATAACTCAAAGAGTGTATTTTCTGTAATGTGTCTGATTTGCAAATCTTGTTAACTGCACGCTGTTATCTCAATACACTTGCAGGCCAGCTACAGCAGCATAAAAACTTGTGGCAAGATAAATCTTGTCATTTTTAAAAATAGTTTTTAAAATATTTTTATTTATTTTTATTTTTATATTATTTTATATAAATATATAAAATATTTTTATACAAATATATAAAAATATATAATATAGACAATATATAAAATTATAAATATATAATATATTATTATTAATTATAAACATTAAATTTTAAATAGATTTTTAAATAAAAAATCAAACTATTTCATTTGCTACAATTCGAAAAAACTTAATGTCTTGATTGCTTCTAAAGACATGGATTGTTCTGGGGAAAGACCTGGAAGACCAGTCCCACAAGAGGACTGTGCTCTGGGAGCTCCTAGATGGAAAATCACCTATGAATGGTATCTTGTTTGGCCCAGCTGAAGGTGGAGGGTACTTGGTAGGGCTAGGATGCTATTAGGGTCCTGCATGTGCTTCCCTGCTAATGGCCCTGTTTTGGCTGCTGCCGTTGAGTTTCAAGCCAACTGCAGAAGTTTAGCTTCTCACTTGCTGTTACCTAGAAAACCTCCAAGCTGGTGAAAGGTCTTCTCCATTATTTGCCTCTGTTTTGGCAACACAGAAGCTCAGAGGTTATACAGCTATTTACCAGTATTGTTATGTTTCCTGGTAGGAGTTCATGCTGTCAGAGAGGCACAGCAGGAATCCTGTGTCCCAGTTCATGTCGGGGCCACCTGGTTGTACTGGGGCGTCCTGGCAAGGGATCCTCTTCCACAGGATCCTTTTCTTCTCATGCAATGAAAAGGCGACTGAGCTTCAGCTGATGTCCACTGCCTGGCTTGCAGAGGGTATCTAGAGGCTCTTCTTAGGCTTTGAGACTCAAACTAGGATTCAATTCCATCTGTATCGCTGAATTAATGTAAAAATTGCTCATTTTAACTTCTTGTGGTTATAAGCTTTTATGTGCTTGAGGAATTGTAGCAAACTTTCTTTTCTATTGTGACAATTGTTTGTTTATTTTTGTAGGCTGAAGGAATACAGGGTAACACTACATTTTGCAAAGCAGTGTTTCTTCTGTTGTGTGACTAGAGCAGTGTAAATAATTGATTTCTTTTTTTTATTTGACAGCCAAAGCAAGATATCAAGCATTGGTTTGGTGCAGTATTTACATTTTGAAAGTAGTTTAGAACAATTTGATAATTTTTCTTACTAACTGGAAAAGAAAAAAGAAAACAAAACCTGAAACAATTTGTCATATTTCTAAACACTGAAAGAAAAACAAGGAAAAGGCCAGATTGAATTAATAATAATAAAAAAAAAAATCTAGAGAAGGTACTGCTTCTTTCCTTAAATAGATTTAAATCAGAGTATCTCTAATCAGAAGCTATGTTCTGCTGTAGGGGTTGACCCTTCATCTTTCTCCCAAAAGTAGAGCTCTGGTATTAAGATATTGCTGGTAGGGAGAGTAACTTCCCATACTGCTCGAGTTTTCCATTTTGAATAAATAATTAGGTAATCAGGAGAGCCGAGATGGGACATCAGGATTTTTCTCTCTCACTTGCTATGAGAGGGGAAAAAAAAGCCAGTCCACTGCTCAGAGTCTCCATGGCTCATGTAGTGTTTTATGTAAGGTTGAATGGGCTTTGAGACAGGTCCTACCCCTGCCAAAGAGTGAAGAGATGGAAGAGGCAGTGCTAAACTCGCTGCCACTAAAACTGAGCACACAGCTCTGCTCTGAGCTGGTGGGGGCTCTCGGATGCTGGTGGCAGACGCTAGGCATTGGGAATTAAATGCATGTAAAAAGGAGGTTTTAACAAACAAAGGAAGGGTGTTTTAAAAAAAACGTTGTTGCAAAGTTTAACCTCTGGGAAGGGCATACTTTGGACGGTTTTGCTTTTCCTTCTTTCTTTCAGAAGAAAGCTGAACCACTGCCTGCTAACTCTCATTGTGGTGCAGTAGGCGTAGATTTTCTGCCGTTCTGCTGCTGTATTTGAACATAAGGCTTGAAGTATGGCCTCTCTCTCTCTCTCTCTGCTTGCATTTTGGAGGGGGCCGAGGCTGCACCGCAGCAGAGCACTACTCATGGCCTCTGTTCATCCATTCAGAAAGAAGCAGGAGCCCACAGGGAGGGAAAGCAAAGCTTTGACAAACTGATGTTTGTCTGCGGTGCTATTGAGGTGTTTTGCTGACTTCTCAGTCATCTCAATATCTTTGCTAATTTAATGAGCCAATTTCACTCGTCAAGGTGACAGTTATCCATGTCAGAGACCAATACTTCTCCTTGAATATACATCTGTAGCAGTTATTTTTCTGTCCTTGAAGAAACGCAGACTGGAATATCACTTTATTTTGAGAGATGCTTCTGTTTTTTTTTTTTTTTTTTTTTTTTTAACTGAGGCTTAGTATTAGAAATATGTTTCTTTATTGAAGTGATAGCATCTGCTTTTGTCATTTTTATGTAAACTCAGCTCTGCTTTGCAAAGCACCACTGTTCTCCTCTTCTGGAGAAAATGTGATCGTCTATCAGCAGTGAAGCTCTGTCTGTGCACTCTAATATCAATCATTGAATCCAGTTATTTAAACTGTACCTGCTTGTGCCTTTTTCATGACAAGTTCTTGGGAGGGTGGGAGGGGATTGTGGTGGGATTTGTAAGTGGCCGTATTGGATATGAAGTAAGAGTACTTACAGTAAATGAGTTAGGGAATATGTGCCAGAGGAGACCTTTAGTGAAATTTATAGACTTGTCAAAAAAAAAAAAGAAATCTTCTGGTAGGAACATACCAGTTTTAGCAGGATCCAAATTTTGGTAAAACAGAATGAAAGAGAGATTGAGATCTTATCAACAATATGGTCAGTAGTGTGGTAGTTTGGGCATTTCTGTGGAAGCTGATTCAGATGAAGGACTTGAATCTCAGTCTTTCACTGGGCCGTTGGGTTTGTCTGAATTTTCCCTTTCCTGGGGGGAAAGTCTGATTCAACCAGTGAGCCACTCGTTCAGCACACAGGGAGCTGATGGCATGGCCAGGCAGCAGCACAGCGTAAAGACCAAGGATTGTGTTTCAGTGGCACAAAGCACAAACCTCTTTCCAAAGCCTTGTGATTTTTATAAAAGTACCAGCCTAGTTCTGCTTGATATCTTTTCAAGTTGTTACCCAGCTCAGTGGACGATCTGCAGCTGTCGAATCTTGCAGAGACCCAACTTTCTGCCAGTGGAAATAGAATGGGGTGTAAAACACTCGGGATGGGCTTTGACGGCCCTTCATGTGGAATAGAAAATGTAGATTCATTTCATAGCTGACAAAGAGCTGATTATTTATGTTTCTTAGAAAACAACTAAGAATGTCTAAGAATCTTTTCTTACCATTATGGATGACTTTCCTTGTATTTGCACATCTATCTTTTTGAATCATGACAAACTGAGATTAAACAACAACCAGCCCCTGAAATCTGTCATTTTTTTTTTCAATGACTTACATAGGATGGTACCCATAAATTATGGAGGCAGCTACCGGATCCTTTGAATGAACAAATACTTTATTTGTGATGTAGTTTTGAGAAACATCCTGTGAATTGTATCTGCAGAAGATAATGGTGCCATCCCATAAAAAAGCTGCTTAACACTTTCAGGACACTAAGCCATGAAGCAAAGGTGCTAATTTTTTATTTATTTTTAACATAAACCCACAAGTTTTTATGCTGGATTATATCACTGTCTGCCTATCTCTTTTTCTCATTGCTTTTACCATGTCATCTAAATGTCAAAAGAACAAAAATCCACCTCTTGTAACAGGAAAAGGGTGAAGATTTTCCATCTTGCTCTGGTGCTCTGAATATTTTGACATCTGTAATATAACTGTTTCTCAGTAAATAATTCACCCAGTTTTGGACACCCTCTTTTGTCTGAAGCATCTCCTTCTTCTGTAATGGGAAGTTTTAGAAAGACACTACAAGAGAAGGAGGCTTAACTTTGTTCTGCTGCAAAGCCCCCTTATTTATGGCTGCTATTATTTTATATATTTCCTTTCATTACTCTTTGAGGAGGATGGAGGAAGGTGGCCATGTGTCATCTCCCAAAATGAGAATGTGTGGATACGCATATGGCCAGACACGTCCAACCTTTTTGTTCTCAGTGGTGCAGGCATATTCGCATACAAGCCTCTCTACCTCTATGCAGAGACCATTTTTAGTGTACAGAGCTGGATTCTGCACTCACTTTCTTCACAGAACATTGTCCTTTGCTCTTCCCTTATTTCTTATCTTCTCAAAATAGTCCATAGTGGGGATGGTTCAAAGCAGCGAGGTCTCAGTCACTCTCATGGATATCTAAGTGCTAAATGTTTCCCATCAGCTGACCAGGTCTTGCAGTCAGTTATTCAAGGGGAATCCCAAGGGTTTGGGGTTTGGCTGTACTTCTGCTGGGTCTTGATGAAGACTGAAATGTTTTGAGTTTTGCTATTGCTGAGAGCATCTTTTCTCATTGTGCAAGTGCCAGTCTGGAATGAGACGCTTCCCCCAGGACCATGGCTCGTCACGGGCCAAAGTAGCAGCAGGAATAGCATTGTAAGGGGCAGCAAAAAATCCCTATGTTGCATAGCCCAGGGGAAATTAATGTTGCTGCCTTCTTCAGGCTCTTTTTTTCTTCCCCACAGAGAGAATTTCCGCAGCTCCCCTAACAGCAGTAAAGACATCTGTTTGCAGCGGCAGAAGCAAGATGTGTCAATAGCTGCCCTGGCCAGGGCAGCAGCAGCGATGTCGCTGCGATGCAGGAACCTCAGCACACGCTAATTTTCCATGTTTCTTGTCCACGCACCCCCAGGCCAGTCTAGCTTTGCCTGTCCTCAGGGCACAGCACTGTCAGGCTTGAAGTGGTGCTGGCGAGCTGTGGTCCGGGTAGAGCGGCCGTTGGACACGTCTCCTGCCACCGCCAGGCAAAGCCCCAGCTGACCTGGGGGAAGAAAAGCTGCCATCGCAGGCACAGGGCTTCCGTCACTCTCTTTATATGCACTTGTGATTTGGGTGGTTTTTTCTTCCTGTCAGTGAAAACCTTCAGAAATATCACTCCATGGACTGGAAATACTTAACGCATTCCCTGCTTTTTCATTGTTTGTTTTATCTGCCTACCTCCACCCCCAAAAAAGATGATACCCCCTTCTAATATTTTTTTAATATTTTTTAACTTTTACCTTCTATGCTCTGATAGCCACAGTTAGGCAGACCTCAGTGCTTACAAGGATTGTGTTTTCTAACTGAAGTGCTTAAAATCATAAAGGATAAATGTATGAAACCTGGAAACAATATCAATTATCTTGCCTTTCTTCTTCTCTAGAAACATTTTTCTTATTACATTTTGAATTATGATTCCTGTAACAAATTCTAAAGTATATGTATGGACTCAAGTGCAGAAAATGCCTGAAGCGTCATTAAGTTTGCCATGACGGTTTCTGTCAATATTTAATATTCAGGTAAGTGGAACTCATGCTGTAAACAAAGCCATGGTAAATTGGTGGAAGGTAGTGCTTGTATGTATATCCATCCATACCTTTACTGTAAGCCAGCTCACTTCCCGCTGTACATTCCCCACATTCACACGGATTTCTTTCCTGGGGGTTTCAGGTACTATGCGCGTCCGTATGTGGGGTAAGATTCGGAAGCTTCAAATCCATAAAATCAATCCACTTGGTGACCTTCTGGTAAATAACACCAGATAGATCATATATTTGCGATCATATAGATCATATATTTGCGATAGATCGTAATCTGGATCTACAGCCGCCCGCCAGCCTGGCGGGCAGAGGGGTAGATATCCTCCCCGCCAAGCCTCGGGCCTGGCAGCGCCTGTGCGTTACGCTGGGAGCCCAGCAGCGAGGGGATGCTCGTGACCTCCCTGGGGAGGGACCGGTGCCTCCCCGCTCCGGCAGCTCCCGTGCCTGCCCTGCACCGCGGCTGCCTTTTGAGATGAGGTATAAAGATCTGGTAGTTAGCAGTGAGTGGGGATTCGAGGTAGTAACAGGTTTTCTTTACAATAAGCTTGCCAAACATTTTGGTTTCATCACACTTCTTCTGGCAGTGATAGATATATTAATTAGCATTTTTATCGCATAATAGTCTATAGCCTTAAAATGTCAAATTGTGAGCACATTTGTAGATTAGGCTTAACTATTAGTGCTTTTCCAGGAATTATATATAGATACGTATTCTTTCTTTATTGGCAATATTAAATCATCGTAGTTGGAGAGCTATACATCTGCTCTTTATTCATTTTTCCCCTGCCACCAGAAACATGCAGGCATCACAGCATCTCACCCAGCTGTCAGTGTTTGAAGATGTTTTCTCTTTTTAAGTCTCTTATATAGTTATATAATATGGAGGAGTGGAGGATATAAAGGTTTCATCAGTATGCTTTTCTGTAACTTAATTCATATTTATTATTTTTTCAAGGAAGGAAACCTCCACGCCTATGAGGAGAAAAAGAGGTAGACTATGAAACATTGTTCTTAATGGCAGCAATGAAAGTGTTCCGTGACTTGGGATGCTAGAGCAAGTCTGCTGGGAAATGGATTAGTAGGCCAGGAGAGAGGGTATTGTGATCAAAGTGCATAGTAAATTAATTTACCTCACACTCCTGCAATTTATCACATAGATAGCACCTCTACACATGAAAAGATACATGAGTATGGATGCAATATTGCTCTAGTGCTTATATCTTATTCCAGAACTTTAATAATTTAACACTCCTGCTTTAACCTTATTGAAATATTAAAACCCTACAATCCCGTAGATTTGCTTTTGTTACAACTGTAGCATTACATTTTTGTGTCATTATGACACTGGTTCATAATTGCAGCCCAGACAGCTCTTTGGCCATTTGAATAGAAAGCAAAACTGGTTTTGACTGGTAAATGCTAAGCAATTTCATCATGAACAAGGATACGCATTATAAAGAAAGATGAATTACATATTCACTGACATCAGGAGCCCTTTTTAAAAGAACTTTTTCATTTGCTCACCCTTGCAACTGTTGGCTTGCAGTCATTTCCCATCTATGTAGCAGTTCTGAGTGATTTTTCAAGTTGCACTCGTTACGCTTCACAATTAGACTTGGCTGGTAAACAGTTCATTAAAATACCTACTTCAAAGCAAGATGAAACAAGTCTTTCAGAGGTTTTGATGGAGAATGGAACAAAATAAAGATCCATCTATTGTTGAAGGGCCTCTAGGCTGGGTGGTGGTGGTGGTGGTGCAGTGAAGTTGAGCATGGGAAATGCACAATTATGTCCTGGCCTGAATTATGGGGGTTAAGAGTTCTAGTGTGCTACTCATGGTCCAGGAAAGTGCCCTGACAAGGCTGCTCTCGTCCGTCTGCGCCTTTGACCAGAAACTGCCTTGCTCCTGAGCAACTCTTTCCCATCAAAATTACTGCCAAGTGGCTCTCCTCCTCAAAAAGTTTCAGCTGTACAGAATATGTGCCATCAGATTACAAAAAGATTTCCTCAAAAAGAAGTCCCAATTAGCTCTAGTCACTGTGCTTAATTCAATTAAGCTGAGCTGATCCCTGCTGCTCGTGGAGCTGGCAAGCGGAGTGCTGCAGCGGAGAGTGTCTGCTCCTCTCCTGCCATCCCACATCCTCTTTCAAATGGCGCTTGGCTCCTGTCTGCAGAGCCACCAACCTCTTTAGCTGGAATCCCTTTATTGCCTGGGTTCCTCTAATTAATTACTTATCTCCAGGTCTTTTAAAAATTTGGTAATTGGTGTATGTAGCTGCCTGTTTCCCCTAAAGTCTGAAAGCATTTTATGTACATCTTATCTAAGTGTGCAATCAGCTAAATTAATACTAATTACAGTTTCCGAGACTCCCATGAATTGTTAATTTTCTGAAGAGAGAAAAGTTTTCTTGACGGTTATTTATGGATAGAGGTCATGAATATCACTATATTAATCTTTTTTTTATTACTAACACCTGATAACTCAGATTGCTTCTTCCTAAAGTATTTTTGGTTCAATTAATTTGCTTTTACTGCTGGATCTAACATGCATTCTGCTGTAGTAAATCACCTGCTAATGAAACTACTTCTTTTAAAATCAGTTCAGACTTGCTTGTGACTATGTTTGTTCTTGTTAGACTTCCATTTGAGGAAAAATGTGTACGTGAAAACACTTACGGAAAATTCAAATTAAAAAAAATCCAATTACTCGGGTAAATCAGTTTACTTGAAATTTCTGAAGTGAAATATTGTCACCTTTAAATTTCTTGAGATTTTGACACTAACATGAGTGGGTTTGACCATCCTTTGCATAATTTTTTTCTCTCTTTTTTTTTTTAGCATAGAATTATTAGTGTTTCTTGGAGTTTTTTCTGTTTATTTAAGTTGTAGGGCTCAGAGCCTTTACCTTCAGTAGGAAAATACAACACACACCAGACATCGGGATGGATATGCTAGGGGTGCTCTTTGCACCTGGCAGTGATGTCAGATCAGCCCCGGCTCTCGTAGCGTGGCCGCACAGAACAAGGCAGCTTCAGTCAGCTGAGATCGGCTGCAGGGAAGCGTGCGGGAGAACCAGCTAAACCATGAGGGTGGCAGTGTTTCCGAAAGCTCATTGAATGCTGAGGTGGTGCAAACATTGGAACTCAGACTCCAAAACTGGCAAGAAAAAGGTGATGGAAGAAGTTGCTACTCTCGTAGAGAAGGAGGAAATCTTTCCAAAACAGGCAGTTGGCGCTCAGTTGAGTTTTCATCATAGTGTTACTCCATCAGCAGAATGTAGGCACCAAGTTAGACCACACTGATTCAATGGCATTTTACAAGCGTTGCCCAAAAGATGTGGGGCAGTAGATAACTCTGTTCTAGGGTTATATATAAAAGCACTTTTAGACCCTCTTACCAAATGAGATTCATGGATGAGTCGTGTGAGGGATTTCAGATAAGCTAAGTGATCCATCAGAGAGAGGAGTAAATGGTTAATCAAGACACTTGATCTTAGCCAGTGCAAAATTAATCTCTTCCAATGAGGTAGAAAATTTGTCATGACAACTCTTGTTCAGGTCCACAAGAGTGAGTGGTACGTAACTAGGTCTGCAGGTGACAAAGAAGTGTTTGAGTAGTCAAAAGGGAAGAAAGATGCTGCAATCTTAGATAAGAGGAGGTCAAAGCTAGGGAACCAGTTTGCAGTGTGTTATTCTAATCACAAATCAACAACGTGCTGGGATTCAAAAACAGATTAAAGACTTAGATGATTAATAAAAACAACTGTAGATATATTCAGGTACTGTTTTTTAGCTTATAACCCCCATTTTAACAGTATAAGCTTGCTATTCACCTCTTAACTTCATGTCTCTAGTGGAAATCCTAGTCATGCCTGGACTAAAATCTGCGCCTGTCTCCCTGATGTCCATGACATCTGGCTTTCAAGTCTGACGCAATATAGCCAGAACAAAATTATTCTCTTATCGTGGCTAAAACAGGACTCATCATGGTGTCAAATCTCAGTTTTCAGTATTGTCCACTGTGAATAATTCCATCCTGCCTGTAATACGAGTGTCATCTTCAGCTCCTCAGCTTGTGTTATCCTGGCCACCTCTGAATCATGCTGCATGAGCAATCTAAGAAGCAATTGTTCAAGTTTGTATGTTCAGCCAGAAGTCTTGTTAAGGCTCTTTGCCTCATGCCGTGATTATGTCCACCTTCATTTGTCTGTTCTTCATAAGTTTTGTTACACTGTGCTAGTGTCTATCTGAAATGATGAGGCAAAGACTGTCCTTAGCCTGCACCTTGTCTTCCCTCTGTCCTCCTATCCCCGTCGCTATTACATGAATTGTAAACTACTTGTTTTGATTTTTTTAATAGCCTTTTTGGTCTATTCCCAGCAGATTTATTTCCTGTTTATTGTGTTGCACATGCTTTCATGTGTATCTCACATTGTGCAGGTTTTCATGTTGTTCATTCACATAGTACTTTATGTACCAAGTACCAAGCCACTTCAGTGTTAGCTGCTGTTGGGATACTGGATCAGATGTAGCAATTGGTCTGATATTCTATAAAAAAATCTGTATAACTGCAGAAAGAAAGACTTTCTTTAGATAATCTGTCTTCAAAGATCTGTACTTAGGATAACAGATAAATTATTCTTAAACTCAGGTGACCATGTCTGATCTACAAAGGCACCTCCTGGGACAGCCATACTGGTTTAGGTACCCAAATGCAGGTCTGTACTTACTGTGATTTTCAGCCATGAGATTTCAGGCATCTAGTTTAAAAGATCCAGTTATGTAAGGATTTCATTTCAATGGGTCTTAGTCCTCTGAATATCCCCCTCTCATAAAAAGAATATTCTAGGCATATCCACACAATGCAAAGGAAAAGAGATGTCCTAGTCAGAGCCTGTGCTAGCTCCAGAGCCAACGTAGCTGCATCAGGACATATTAGCTCAAACGGATTGCTGTGTTCATCTGGTACTCTGCTCCCCTAGCTGGGCTAGTTTCTGTGTTGCTCCAGCATCACGCACGTGTTGATTGCAAATCTACCTGCTGCGCTTGGGTGTTCAGTGTAGACTAGTTTTAAGCTATTACATCAGTTTAGGTGCTTACAAGACCAAAAGTCAGTATTTTAACGTTTATCAAAGGTTATCTTAATTACACACGTGTGTTTGTGCTATGTGTTTCTCAGATTTTGTTAATAAACTAAGTTATCAATAAAAATTATTAAAAGCTGTAGCTAAAATTTAATATTGATTGAATCACTTATGCATGTGAGTATGCATAATATGGAGTGCCCCTGGTTTATTAATCTGAACCAAACTGTGCTGCTCTGAAAGAAGGAAGATGTTATTAAAGTGAAGTATATGTGTATAGCCAGGCTATTGCCTTACAAACTGTGGTGATAAACCTGAGGCTTAGGTACTCTTGAAAAAATCCCCTATAGAGAAGTGCATGCATTTGTTTATAATAAGTCAGAGACTTAAAACAGGATTTCTGCTGGTGTTTGTAGCCCGTGCTGTGGCAGCAGTCAGCAAACACTTAATTAGCATCTAAACCCAACATTAGGGCCTCAAGGGTGACCTTCAGTAGAGGGGAGCAATCAGACACTTTTAATTTCCTAATTACTGAGTGGGGCTAATGGATGCATGGTGACATCAATTCTACAAAAACTATTCTTGTTCCTCTTGGGTTCCTCAGACTCCTTTGCTTGTATCGATTGCATCTCTGCCCTGAAAAATGTATAGGCAGTGTGAAAGAAAGCTATTTTGGCTTGAGGAGTTGAGATCAACGCTGTCATATTATACACAGTGATTCAAACATGATATTCCAAACAGAGGGCAAGATACTGTGCTCATCTCCACTGAAATAATAGTTATTAATAACTGTGTTCTGTTTTTAAGGAAATAAATGTGGAACAGGGAATTCCCTCAGAGCTGAGGGGTTTAAATTGCTCCAGTCAATAGTACACATAATGCCATCAGTAATACTTATTAAACACAACTCTCCGAAAAGGAGAAGCTAACACTTTTACATGTCCATGGGTGCTCACTACTTCAGTAGCTCAGCTACTAGTTTATACGTAGAGGATGCTCACAAAGCATCCCTTATTCACTGAGGACCGCTTACTAAACAGACAAAGTGACTTAGGTCTGGTGTAGAGCCGGCAGGTTCTGGGTTTCAGACCTTGCTGCCAGCCAGTGCTATGGGTCGGTGAGCTGGTGTTGGATTCAGAGGCACATAACAAATTATTTCCTTTGCAGCACTGGGATATGGGGTCCTGCTTTCCCCTCTACCTTTCCTACACCTCTTGGTAGCATAGCTCAAGCTTGTGTAGTGACCTAGAACTAAGTAATTACTGTGCATAAAAGTACATAGATTTACTGGAGTAAAATACTAGTAAGTGTGCCACATAGTAATTATACCACTTTAAAAATTACCCATCTAAATCAATTTTGGTATGTGAAGTCCTTTAATGCTTTTCACCAGTTTTGCATTATGAAGAATGGTAAATAACTGCTTGGTCTTTCCATATTATCTGCTATTTTTTATGCTTTCCTGTGTCCCTCCCCTTTATTTGTTCCTGCTGGAAATTAAGTGTTTAAATCTGTTTAGTGCCCTTGATTCCCTTTGGTCCTTTAGCTGGTGTGTCTCTCTCTCTCCTGTTTTTCCCACTTTGCCTTTTTTAGGGTAGGGATCTTAAGTTTTACTCTTTTTTAGTATGATTTAACTATATTCCTTCTCTACTAATTTTTTTCTAAGCTGTTATTTTTCTAGTTCCCAAATTGTCTGACATTATAGCTGAACTATCATTTTTTTTTCCAACCTGACATTGTTTACTTTACAAATATTTCAGAGAAGGTACAGCTGACCATTATGACTTGAAGTGGAATTGCATCTGTTCTGCTAACTCTTGTATAATTTAATGATTTTTTTTCCCCCCTCTTTTTAAAAAACAAAAACAGCTGAAAAAAAATCAATGGAAATGCAGTTCAACAAATGAAAATAACAATTAATGTTGGCCTTCAAAGTGAAGCAGGGGGAGTTAGTGCCGGTATTCCCTCCAGAGCCCCAATGCTATTTTTCTTCCTTTGATAATACCAACAAAGTGGAAGCAGCTTGGGCAGATTTGTGTGGGGAGGTGTAAAAGTTGTGGGAGTGTGGAAATAGCAAAATAAATTTATCTTCATCCCACTACAGTGTGTCACTGCAGCTGTTTATTTCAGTAGTTGTTCCACATAAAATACCGACGCAGAGCCAGCTTCTCTGCTGCCTCAAACTGGCTGCGGTATATGGGTACTTTCAGGTAACGGGCCAGTAGGCAGCAACAGGCCTGAATGATGCCTGTATTGCCACGTGTGCCTTGGGCTAGATGCAGGTCCTGCTTCTTCATCAGTTGACAAAAAAACACTGCCAGGAACTGTGCCTGTAAACAGCAAAAAATGTGAAGCCCTCTGAGGAGGAGCTTGAGGTTGGAGGATGCTCTTGCCTCACAGATTTGGAAACCAGCATCCTGCGATTTTTTTTTTTCGCATGTCCCCGTTCCTGAGGGGAGCAGTGGGACAAACGCTGAAAAGGATTCACCTGTTTCTCAGCTACCTTCTCCCTCTCACCTGGAAAGTGCCATAGTGAGTCACTTCTTTTAAAAACAAGAGGTGACTCTAGGAGTGTTGCTGCTGCTGTTGACTGTATGTGGGGTGAGCTCCAACACCACCCCAATGAGCCAGCATCCCTGCCTTTGCAGGGCTGTGTATTTTGGCTCCGATATAAATTAAAGCCGTCAGCTCTTCCCCAGGCCTCCTATGGCACCTGTGAGCTGTTGCATTGGAAAGCGACCTCACCATCTGCTCCCAGCTTCTCCTCGTACCTGGCCAGAGACAAACCTTTAGCTGAGGTGTGACTCAGTAGAAAGGGGAGAAGAGACTTTGGACAATTAAATACAGATTGTTTGGTATTTATTAAAATATAGTAACTATCAAATTTAAATAGAAAAATAGCTGTTGCAAATGCAAATTTTTTCTGAAGTTCAGCTGCTGCTAAATGAGATTCTGGTGTTCCTATACTTAGAAATGCTTAACATAAATTATGACCTAATTAACATTTGCATGGTAATCTAGACTTCCTACAGCTTATTCTGCTAATTAACACATGACAAATGATCAAGAATTAATATTTCATTGAAACATAACTTGTCCAAGCAAGCCCATTAATGCTGTAGAGAACATTTCATTCCCTTATAGTTTTATACCTGAAAAATGTTCTGTTACAGTTAAGACTATTATATAATTTTTGTCATTAAAATTATTTGTTATTAGAAAAATTACCATAAGAAAGATGACTGCAGGTGTTTCAAATTTTTCTCAGGTCTACTTAAAAATAAACGAGTACATGTCCTGACATGATCAACTGGGCTAATTAGGGTTTGGGGGATTCTTCTGTAATACCCCACTGGACTTCAAACAGTCAGCTTCAAACAGGCTGAAACAAGAAACAAGTGCAAAACCCATGTGCTGTTCTTCTGTTCTTGTTTATTTGTAATGTGATAGTACCAAAGGGTAATACGCACTCTGTATAATGCAGCATTATGAGCATATCTGCAGGTTAGCTCCAAGCAGGCCAGTATCAGCACAGAGCACAGCATAGCGGCATGCAGAGATACCGTCTTGGGTCCTTAGCTGCTGTTGTTGCATTCGCTCCGTGTTTCATGTTTTCCCCTTTTTAATGCTGCAAAACATCCTTGTGCTTATCGCTGCTGCAGTGGGGCCAGTGTTCCGGCACCCTCAGCGGGTCCCAGCTCCTCATCCTCGCCTTTCCTGGGGAGATGGGTCCCCTCTTTGCAGGATATGGAGGTCTGAGCACCCACTTAGAGCTTCTCATCTGAAAGGAGTGGCAAAGTATGGCTAAAACAGACAGCTTACTCTTCGGAAAAAATACTTTCTGTAGATCCGCAGGAAAAGGAAAAGAGCCTGAAGATTTCAGTAAATGTGTATAGGCTAAGGATAATTAAGGCTTAAATAATAATTAACTGCTAACTCATATAACCAAGAAACTGAAGTTTTAAATCAAGGTTGTAATTAGGGTTACCTGATCAATGCAGCACAAAAATCCAGTGAGCTAGTTCCTTGAGTTCAAAGTGATTAAGTACTAGCCATCCTTGCCGTGTTTTTTTCAAGCATTTCTATTTCTGAGCACTGCTTACCCAAAATTTGAATACAGATGTGTCTCCTTGGGCTGAAACAGTAAGTTTGATTACCCTTAGAAAAACAAAATTTAAAAATAAACAAATGAAAACAGATTATTTTCTTGTGCTTGTATTCCTATGCAAATAATACCACTTAAAGCAATAGGACTCCTTTGGCAGGAATGTAAGTCTCATCTTCATTGTTTGGTCATCAGACACATCTCTACAGATACCACTTGCTCCATTTCTTTTAGATAATATATCATCATTTGTTCACTAAGCAATAAATCCTTAGTGATTAATCAGTCAAAATGCTTATTGGTTTCAGAAGGAATCTCAACTGCTTGCAAGATACAAGATCTGTTCTCTAAGGATAGAGCAGAAAACATGCACATATTAGACTAACATTTGCTTTGTTTTAAAGTCAAATTAATTTTGCCTTGCCTGAAGCTGAGAAGGAACTTAATCATATATATAGAGCCTGTAATAAATCCTGCTTGACATATGGTATTTCCCTATGAGCTTCCAAAAAGAAGGGGGATGCAGCAGATACGTTGTTCAGGGACAAAGGCCTGGTATTTCTGGAGCACTAGTTGAACTCCGACATTTTGTATTTGCTTTTGCACTCTAGTTGTGTGTGCTTTTCTTGGAAAGAGCTCAGAACTCAATTTTGTTGCACATGGCTGCTTGGCACTAGTCTCAAGACGCAGGCGCAATGCAGAAACATGAATCTGAAAAATCTGCTTCATAGATTGTCAGACAGCTCTTCTCCAATGTATAAGGTCAATGTCTAAGGTTTGAGCTTTATGACTATCATTTTATAATAACTTGAATGCCTATCTAATTATAAATTACCCATAACATTTTTAATTCAACCCAGAGCAGTAAATATATTTGGGTCTATATGTTACCAGTTTTGAATATCTGTCTTAAAAGTTCAAAATGCCCAAAATTCTTCGAAGTAAGAGTGAATTTCGCAGAACTATGATCATGAGGAATTGTGACTGTTCAGGCTGGGGAGTCTGTTTTCTCCCCCACCAAATGAAAAACACAGTGCAAGAATATGGGGGGTTTTGGACAAAAGGGGAATGACTAGGTTTGTCTCTGAATGGTGGCATTACGTAGCATATCATCTTGACTACCAAATAAGTACTGAAATGCTGAGAATCCTTGTGCAGTCATTCTCCCATTGCCTTCTTGGGAGAGGCCTTAGTGAGTACCGGGTGTAACCCGTTGTGTAATGAACCATTATTGCTTTAATATTGTAATGATCTAAGTGTTAGCAGAGCCGTATCTTTGAATTTCTTGAAAGGGTAACTGTTAGAAGAGTTTCCTTTGTCCAGAGATGGGAGTGCAGATAGAAATTCGTAATATTGATCTGCCAACAGTGATATATTTTATAACTGAATCTGAAGCACATCATCCCTTTGAAGCTGTCTTTCTTGTTTAACTATTTTTCCTTTGTTCTGGGTTTTTTTTTAATGTTCTGGCATTGATGCCCACAATGCTAGGAGAATTGAATGAAAAGCCCTTCAGAAATCTAGCAGTTCATGCCTGTTTACATTATTCTCTTCTACATTAGATACTCAAACACATTTGACCCTGAAAAAAGGCTTCCTTTAAAGCTTTCTATTCACTGTGACATGCTACCTGTGTCTGCATTATGCAGGTGGCGTCATGGCATTTGCCCTCTACCATACAGCTGGAGGAGAAAAGTAATAACACAAAATTTCATGTCAATCACTTCAACTGTAGGTGGCCTTTCAGTGCTCCCAAAAGCCTGATGTGCATAATTCCCCCCCCCCCCCCCCTTCATAGGAAACAGTAGAAGGTTTCTAGTACAGCACTTGTTTTTAATTCAATATATAGTACCATGTTGTATCTTTTCTTCAACTAATAAAGAAACTGACTCTTGAGTTTAGAGAATCTTTGAGTCTACTCTAAAACTACAGATTTGCTACTGTTTCTGCAGGAGAATCCTGCTGAATTTCTGTTTCTTTGAAATCCCAAGGTCATGTTGGGATCTTGAATTTGTAACAGCCTCTGAACCGTCATGATTTGCAGACGTAAATGATGGTTTAGTGTTTCCCAAGAAGGAGTGGCACCTGCGGCAGGATACAGCTGGGATGGGCCATCCTTCTGAGCTCCAGGCTGCCCTGGATGTAGGAGCCTGTCGATGTTGCCGATGTTCCAAAGGCCCATAATGTTCCCTATTTGGATGCTGCATTTTGGATAAATCCACATTTATCCAGGCTTGTGTTGCACTGTGTAATTGAAGCAACCTGATTCATGCAACGGAGTGACACTGAAAGCCAGGGGCTCATTTTTATAAAGTAGTTGTCTTTGAACCCATAACAAAACATCTTGAATGTCTTTGATCTATGACAAAAGGTCAAAAGTTTGAGATGCAGGAGATATCGCACACCACCCATGGATCTGGGGATGACAGAACTGTCAGTCAGGCTCCTGACTGTTTTGCAGTAAGAGCGATTTCATGTCTCCAGTGGTCCTACATCCTCCGAATGTAGACCTCTGTCAACTTGTATCCTTCAGCTTCTTTAATTTGAACTTCTGAAGAGTGACTGTAACTTGGCCTATTGACTGAAATGAATCATGAATAAATAACTCTTGGCTTATATGGTTATTTTGAATCAACCTCTGATTCATATAGGTTGCTCAGCTTTTTTATTCCAGAATTTGGGGATCGAGCATCTTGACACAATTTTATTTCTTTTACATAATGAACAGCAATCTCTTGTCTCTGCATTTTGTTATGTTCTGGCTCCATTCGATCTGCAGATAAAACCACAGCCCTAACTGCTTCAGAAAAGGCTTTACTTCTTTGCAGTTGTTTGAGGCAAAACCCATTTGCAAATAAACAGTGAGTTACTAACTGTGCTGTTTAAGAAACGCTGGTCAGTGCAGTAAGGAAGGAACTGCTCTTCCAATTTGGCTGTCTAAATGCAATTAAATGCTGCTAGATTTGCCATAACAAACTGCTAAATTGTCACTGTCATCTACGGAAAGAGACACCTCAAGTTATTGAGGGCACTGTTCATTTCCTCCTCGCAGATAAGGGATCTGTCCGGCTGTCAAGTGTCAGTCGTCGTCAGGCGATGCTGTTATGTGCCGGGACTTCAGAGCGTGCAGTGCGGTTAGTGCTTGGATGGCATTTTTACTTATTCTTCAGCTTGAGCTTGCCACTTTGGGGGTGCATTTGCATTTTCAGCTTCCCAAAGAATGACTTCAGATTGTAATGGGTGGGGGTGATTGCTCAGGGAAAGAGTAGAGTGGGAAAAGGCATTTAAATGGGTAAAAATTTGGGTTGGGATATTTTTGTGAGACAAGGCACAGCTTGGTTCCCCGGCTGTGGTGAAGGAACAAGCTGTGGTTTTATCATTTTGGGTCTGGCTGCATGAACTGGCAATTGCAAGGTTGTTTTGTCTTCTCCACTCAAACTCGTGCTTTGTTCTGGATATCTCTGTTTACACAGACCGTCACAGTCACAGAAAAGGTTAAACTGAGGGAGAGAAAAAAGTGTCGTCTTTGTTGAGTTAGCAGTGAATTCATCGTGGGGTAGTCTTTTCTTGCTGAGAATAGAGGCCTTACTACTTGAATTTGGTCTGTCTCTAGCATTGAACTCCGTTACTCATTTTACCTTTTTGCTTCTCGTTTCCCTTTTGAAACGGGAAGAGTCCACCAAAGGCTGTTTTCAGCATTAATTAGTTGGCATAATTTGAGATGCTGAAGAAACTCATGATAGTTCAGACACTTTATTTTGGGCTACTGCCACTCGTTGATTGATGTTGCTTTTTCCTCACATACTAATTTAGTGGGGAAAAAACCATCCCTTTTTCAGTTTGATGTTAGGCTAACTCTTCTTTCTGTCTTCTCCCATCCAAAGCATCTGGAGCTCACGGAAGCAGCTGCCCGCATGCCAGGACGCTACCAAGCGAAAGTGGCTGTACACTGATGCGCACCTACGTTTCTTTCTGACATGTTTAGCTATATTGATGTTGGAAGGCAATGTTTTGGCCATTGGAGCTGGTATTTACATTTAGAGCTGAACTGTCAGTTTGCTTCTTGGTTTGGAGATGTGAGGCTGTCCGTCCATAGACCCAGCATGAGTGCCGGGGAGCCCTTCAGCTCGTAATGAACGCAAAGGGATTGCTTCGCAGTGAGTCATCCAGTCGTATAATCAAAATGTTTATAGCATCTGTGTCTTGGCAAGGCTGTCTGCGGTGCCCCAAACACAAATTCCATCAAACAGATTGTTGCAGAGCAGCCATGTGTATTAACTCTATTTATCAGATAATTAATTTCGGTAGCAGAAAGAAGGAATGACCATAATTTACAATGCAATTCAGGGCTGTGTGGAAGAAAGAACAATGCTGTAGTATTGTGGGCTCCAAACAGGAATTTTAAGTATGCCTTAATATGTCAGTGAATATACTAAATGCATTAGGTAACCTTCTAATCAGAAGGTCGTCCTTATGGTAACAGGGGAGTCCAGTTCATGTCCTGCTTCTGGCAGGACTGGACTAATTTCCTTTTCTGAGTGTCCTTTTGCTAAAGGGTGGGGTTTTTTTTTGGGGGGGAGGGTTGTTTGGGATTTTTTTGGCATTTTAGTATTGCATAATCCTCAAGAAGAGATATTATTTGTTCTCTGGCAGTAATCATATTTTAATGTTTTTAAACAATGTGATGTTTATAGGCCAGCAAAAGATTTGAAAATTGTATTAAGCCACAAATCCTGATTAGACTAGGAGGTGTGGAATTAAATTGTCCCAGACAGGGCCTGAACCCTATAAATGTACAATCAGCCCCGGTGCTATTTCCTGGATGCATTTTGTTGCTGAGTGCCCTGCCAGGGCCTGCTAGATGACTTTATCACTGTTTCCCTGCTCCTTGCCGGGAGGGAAGGAGCAGACATCGTCTGTGTCTTCTCCAGAGCATATGGAGTGCTTCTGCCTTCTACCCCTTAGCAGCAGCGCGGATCCGAGGCACGCGGGCAGGAAGCACGTTTATCCTGGCTCTCTCTTTATTCCCTTAGTATCGTCAGACTGAGTACTCTCATTTGACAAAATGTGCACAACATGCAAAGCTTCATCTAATTTTTCATCATTGGGGTGACTTCTGTTTATCAGTAGCTCAATAATTATTGATATTGCATTTCCTACAGAGCAGGTAACATCTTTTAAAATTTATTTTCCCTCCTTGCAGTTTTCCTCCGTTTTCCACAGTACCTAGCTAGAGGGGAAAGAGCCAAAATGAGCATTCAGTTTTATTTTCCAGTTCAGGATCCCTTTCGTTCCTGCAAGCAAAGTGCAGGTCGCATTGCAAGCACTAGATAAATGGCTCGTTTTACCTCATCACCAAGTGAAACGTTCTTGCTCACTTTTTTTTCCACTGTTACAACGTGTTTGGTGTTGTTCCATTTGCAGCATTCGTAACAAGTTCCAGTCTGATGACCTCCTGCAATCCTCTCAGCAATGCTTGCAAGTGGTACATTATTATAGCAGAAGAAGGAATGGGCAAGATTTCCTTTACTGCTGCAGGACTCTTTTCAGAACTGCCAGTACCTTTGGAATATGCTGCATTCTTAGTTTGCCTTTTATTTTATCTTGGGTAGCTACGATCGGTTGCGCTGACTGTTGTGAGCAGCCGAGAGGAGGCAAGGCTTACGCTGGTCGGTGTTTTAGCACTGAGAACTTGGTTGTGCTTTAAGACACGTCCTGGGAAGGAGCGGCTGAGTAGGATGCCCTGGGCTGGGCGGTGCTGCGGCTCAGGCTCGCAGTGTCCCAGCTGGGTCCTGCCTCTTCCCCTCCATGGATGGTGTGTGAGCCTCTGCAGCCACTCTCTTCCAACAGGATGTCAGGACTTGGGCTGGTTAAAATGTGGGATTTTCATTTTTGATTTGAAATTGCTTTTGTTTTCCCATTTTTTTGTATTCTATTTATTAATTTTGCAATACTTTTCTATGAGTGAGTAGTGGTTCAATATTTCAACTCATCTTTCACGTTGTATCTTTTTTCATGTTGTTTTGAAAATCATTATTGCCTTGCATTGATCAAATCACAGTACCCTTTATCTAGAGAAAGTGTCTACTTTGAGATGCAATGAAGGGTAAGTTTGACACTTGTACAAGAATCATACGTTAAGGCATGTCAATAGTAAGGTAGTGTAGGATGTTACTACTATCATGTTGGAAAATGTGAGAATAAGAACCATGTACATTGTAAAATATATCAAATTATTTTAATAGTCACCTTCAAAAAATATCCCTAAGTTTAATTTTAAAAAATAATCTAACTGGAACACATAATACTCCACAATATCTTTGTTGAAGTTTGTACTGAAGTCAACAGAATTTGTAGAAAAATTTCAATTTTTTACAAAGACGAGCACTTGGATCCAGGGCCCCACAAACAAACAATATATCATAAGGGGAAAAAGGCCCTTCATGACACCCAGCTCCTTCCCAGAAACTCCAGAAGATTGGTGATAAACACATTTTTTATTCTTGCTAGCTCTTTCTCAATCAGCCTCTATTGTGGGAGAGAGGGAAGGAAGAGCTATTCTTTCCTAAAGCCCTTTCATGATGATCCGAAACCCAAGACACAATCAAGTCTTTATATACTAGAGAAGTGGGTGGTAGATGTCAACCTAAATAGATTAGATGAATTATTAATGTGCATATTTTTGAGATTGACAATAATCGGTTGAAGATGACAAATCTATTTTCATAAGTAGTCTGCCTCCAGACACAGCACCAAATTGAGGGTCTGTGCTGGGGCCCCTCAGTTTGGAGGGAAGATTGAGGGGGACATGGACATGCCTTACCAAATCACAAGGGTAGGAGAAACAGCCAATGTGGCACTGTTCACCACGTCCTTAAAAATTAGAGTGATGGGCACCCAGTGAACGAGCAGAAAACTGATTTTAAAAGGACGCTTGACCCCTTAAATGTCCCCAATGCAGGGCTGTAGGTGCTGGGGTAGGATGAGGGGATGGGATGGCACCAAGCGGTGGAGGCTCACGTGCTCCCCCAAACAGCACCTTATTGCTGCTGTGGGAGAGGGAGCGCTGACCCACAGGGCAATTCCTATGCTAATAGGTCATCTAAAAAAAGTCCTCAGTCTTTCCTTATTTACCTGCCTTTTCCGCACATGCTGGGAAGGGAGATGGGCATGTGAATTTGAGCTGAGAGAGAGGGTGCTTTGCCTGTTTTCTCAGTCCTAGGAAAGTACCATTGTCATGATAATGTGGAGGGAAAAAAAATCCTATCCCAGTTTTCCAACTCTTCTCATTTACTCCGTTGCTAACAACCACACAGACTCAGCTCTGGTCATCACCAGAAGCTGGGCTGCTGCTTTTGAAGAACTGAATGAAAGTTCAATGATATGGACAAATACTTTTGAGATTAGTTTGCAATGTGCTTATCTTGTTTCCAGAGCCACTTAATCTCAGATTATCCAATATAAAAGATTAATCTTCTGCTTAGCTTTCAGTTCCTCTTCGTATCCTATGTCTAAGCTTTCTGCAAGGTATGCAGCTTTTTAGGGTGTAATACTATCATGGCAAATGCATGCATAATGCATTAAACCTATTCATAAACAAATAATGGATGATATTCACCAACATTTGCTTTGTATCCAAGCCAGTCTTTTCAACTCAATTTTTATTGATCTTTCAGCCTGATTGCCACCTTTCCCATTAGGTTTTTTTGAACCATTGACCTTAATTTTGTCCTTTGGAGCTGTAAGAATGACCGAAGTGATGCTATTAGGTTGCTCTTTTGAGAGCTGATGGTGAGAGTGGCAGCTTTCACTTCAGGTCCCCAGAAATCTTCAAGTGTGTGACTGATATTCCCATATTATTTCCATCTCCCAGGTCAGTTAAAAAAAAAAAAAAAAGGAGCAGTTAATCCAGAAACTCTATCACCCCCAAAATGAGAAAAGTGTACAATGGAAGCATGTTGGTAGAGCAGACACCTCTGCTGCCTTTTAGAGCTTCTTAAATGACATGGAAACAACAGCTTTACACTCTCATCAGAAACACAGAGGTTAAAACTTAATGTGATTGAACACTTGTAGGGTTGTCATGAATTTTGCTTGCAGCCTGCAGAATGAGAATGGTCTCCTTGACGAGATACCCCCTAAATCCCAAGGCTCCATTTACTGTCTTAGAGGTGGGATTCTGCGATGCTTGCACACATTTTCCAGTTTGGCACTTGTGGCTTTAAGTACCGTATGAAATATTTATGTGTTGTGCAAATGGCGCTGCTTAGTTACTATTGGATACCCGTCGTGGTACAAGGTTTGAATCAGAATTACACAAAGTCTGAATCACAAGATGCAAAACGAACCCCTGAAAACAACCCCGTTTTGTTCAAAGAGGCCAATCCTTTAGTTTGAGGCTGAAGGAAATTCCCAATTCTTTCCATTTCCAGAGGGATTGTGCTTTTGTCTGGATTTGTTGTATCAGGAGAGAGATGAATGCTTGGCAACATGTTTTGTGAGAACGGTAAAAACGCATCTTGGCTGGCGTATTATATATTCTTAGATCTACTCCACAGGGAAGAGCAGGTCGAAAGGACCATCCTGCTGGCTTTTAGCTGAGTCTCTCACAATGGGGTTATCAGTTAACTGATGAAGTACCACACTCTGCAAGGTGCGAGATATTTTTTATGAAGGGGTGATTACCTTCATTTTCCCCTGGGAGCTGAAAATGCTGAGCATCTCGCATGTTATATTCAGTGCTTTACAGGACTGGCTCTAAAGGTGACATAAGTATATTAGGGTTAATTTTAGGGGTAAGGACCCATGGAGAGGGGCTAAAAATCATGACACTGAGATGATAATCTCAGCCCTGCAGCTGTCCTACAGCACCTGCTTAACTTCTTGGTCTTCCGTGGAAATTGGAAACAGGGCCACAGCTACAGACATATATGTGGGCACCTAAAGATGCAGAAAGATACTACCAAAAATCTCCCTGAATGTGTCTCCCTATTAGTAAATGTTTTACTGTTGCAAAGCTGGCCCTGGAGTTGTGGCTCTTTCCTAAGCCTTTCCAAGCCCTGCCTAAAATAATCTGGTTTTGTGGTAGCGTTTTGAGTTAAATTTCTGAGTTATGTTTTCTCTTTGGAAGGGTTGTTCTTTTTTATGTTTGTTTGTTTGTCGTTTGTTTGGGGTTTTTTTTTTTGTTTGTTTTTTAATACTGTGGATTATTTCCTGCCAATCCCGAGGTGTTTTTTTTCTTTGGAGCCTTGCAAGATCGACAGGCTTGTTGTCGTTTGATAGATATGTACAGCTGTCAGTGCCACTTGCTCATTCAGGGATGAAGAGACCTTTAATAATGATAAATGGTTAATAATATCAGCTTTTAATGTCTACTATCGGGAATTAAAAATCCCATGAAAGTTTTTACATGCTTTCAAATTGTGGTTGTTTAGTGCCTTTGTAGTTTTACGTGCTAGAAATCTAGCGACTACCCCCTTCAAGCTGTTAGATACAGAACCACAGTTGTCTGACTTCAAAGTCATTAGTCAGAACGAAGCCGCGAAGATTTCTAGAGCTCTCCTAAGCATTTGCTTAAAGATTTATTTTCATTTATATTACTTGGTGATTCTAATCTTTGTTTCAATTATAGTAACATTCATAATATGATGTCTGGGTATGGATATAAACCAAAATCTATGTATATGTAAATTTAATAGGTAGATCTACCTCTTTATCTGATGCAGAGATATTTCTGTGGGTATTAATTGTGTATACAAAGTAATACTCCTGCCTAATTTGCAAAACCAGTTAGTGCCTGGTATTACAATGCACATCTTTGGTTACCTTCTCTACAGTCTGTTCACAAACTTCTTTGTTGTGGAATAATGCTGGAAAGTCTCAGCCTCTTTTACCTGAGTTGCCGTATTTAAATCAAGCTGCCCTGGCAAAGCTCTCTGGTGTCTCTGTCAGTGTGGAACAGCGGGTGGAATGGGTCTGACCAGAGGTGCGAGACCGGTTGCTTCTGGATTCACGCTTGGATCTATTGGAGGGCTGAGGTGCAGCCTCCAGTGGCCCTGCTGGATTAGCAGATGGAAACGGGCTCCCTCTCTCCCAGAATGAGAAGTCAGTACCTCAGGCCCCAAAGAGTCATATGTTACCCACCCTGAAGTAAACCACTGGTGTATGGAAAATTTAGTGCAAAATCATTTTCTGGAGTCAGGGTGGGTGTCAATATACCCTGGTAGTAAATTAGACCAGGTAATTAGTTGAAGCAAAAGAGAAAATTACCACAGTTACCTTTAAACACTCTAAAATTTTTTTCATGTTCAAGCATATTGCTTGTAGTAGTATGGATTAAGGTACTCCAAAGAGTTTGCAGACATTTCTTTAGGATGACCTTTGTAAGTTCCTTGGGAGTTTACTGTCTACAGTGGAGACATCCCCAATGAGTGCCAATTAAATATTTATACCACAACATAACATTGCACAGATACAGTGGTCACCATTAACATTTCAGAATTTGTTTACAGATGCTGCATTCTCACCACAGTTATTTGCTAATTCAGGCGTACGCACAAACAAATGGTATCTCAAATAACTCTAACTGTTGGAGGAAATACTAAATTTTTAATTGTGAGCACTGTATATACATGTGGCGTCTATTGCTATTCTTAAATAATTGGGACCAAAAGCCCCAGCTGAGAATACCGATCCATCGTGCAAACTTGTATAGGAATCTGGCCAAGTATCACTGCAATAGGAGAGAGCTGCCATTCAGAAGACCTTTGAAGATTGTTGGGTTAACAAAGGTATCTGCTAATGGAAGGTAAACTGAAGGCATTCATTCACAGGTTGTGTCAGAGTGTAGGATGTGGATTTAGGTAACAGCAGCGTTTCTCCAGTCATGTTAAAAGAGAAATAATGCAAGGTAGAAAAAGTTACTTGAAAGCTAGTAAGTGATGAGTCCTTACATAGTTTCTTCTCACTTTGGATTCAGAGTTAAATGCAATTTACAGTCCAGTGCTTGTAGTGGAAATGATGCTTCTTTTAAGTTGCAGTGATTCCTGTGCTTAAAGGGTACAGCTTAATAAAACACAACTTCTCTTTGAAATGTCTCTTGTCAAAACTAAACACTTTGGAAATTTTTGAACAAACATCAGATGAACTCGCTGTAATTGGCACTAGTGTGTTGAATATAAAGTATGTTGCTCTTGTAGGATTTGGTTCACTCTACATTCATTTAAAGATATTGGGTTATTCTGCACATTGAAAATGTTTGGTGGCAAGAAAAATAAGTGATGAATGAACATGACTAGTGGCAAAAATTAAAATGTGCTAGTAAGCGTGCATTTATCGTACTACTACGTAAACTTTACTTGGGCTGGATAGACTCAATTCGCGCATATTTTGCTGAGCACTGGTCAGATTCAAGATTTTGGCTATTTCCCGTCATGTATTCTGGCCAGTGGAGAGATCATATCCGGCCTAGTGATGAGTAAGTTGCAGATATACAGGTCTCGTCTGTTTTGACTGTTTTAGTCCTCCCCCCAGATTCCTCAACAACAGGGGCATGGGATCACTCAGTGTATCTCCTCTTGAGTTTCTCCTTTGTCAGTGGGGCTTCCTTCATCTCTTACTGTTGTGAGATGCTGTCAAGGTAAAAGCCTGGAATGTTTTGAGGTGCTCTCATACGGTGGGAACAAGAAACTCTGCGTATATCCTGTCCATATGTCTATCTGCAAAGATACAGGCCAGTTCAGTGTTTAAGACTCAATTGCCTTTGGTTTAATAATTCGTATAGTAGCTGCTATTACCTCTGGCCATATGGCTTCCAGGTGAGAGCTGGACCACAGTGAGAGAGCTCAGGTCCATCTACACTGCCCAGACAGGTATGCCCTTAGGTGGGCATAGGGTATGGCAAGACTGGTAAAGGGAGATAGGATGTGGCTGAGAAAGGGCTAAAAAAATCATAGCGGAAAGAAAAGCAAAATAAATCAAATCAACACATAGACAAGTGAAAAGAAGACACAGCACCCTAGAGGCAGGGACATAAGAACTGAAATTAAATTAAATTGCTGTAAAGTATTATACCTGGAATATCCCTACTAGCTAGTCAAAGAAAGAAGCAGGGCTTCAAGGAAGGCCGGTTCTAATATTGAAAAGGAGAAACAAAAAGAAAAACCCTGAACAACTTCAAATATTTCCCCTGTTGTAACTCAGGGGTGAGACCATCTGTCCCTTCAGAATATAATTCAGAAGATTTTTTAATTCTTTTTTGTCTGAGAGGGGGTGGAGGGAAAAACCTGGGAACAATGTAGTAAATAAAATCAGTGCTGTGTACTGAAAAGCAAAATAGTTAGGGCTGTCTCTTGATTTCTGCTTGAGCTTGAAATTAAACTTCAAATGCATTCATGCTTGGTGGTGCAAGTCACCTCCCAGAAAAATCTGATAGGTATTGTTTTGGGGTGGGTGTAGTTTTGGGGTTTTTTTTTGTTTTTGTTTTGGGGTTGGTTTTTTTAAGAGCTTACTAGCCAGGTCATGCAATGTATTTCTACAAAGAGGGTGGCCACGTAGAAATCACTGGTTAAAAAGCCTTTGGCTGCATAGCAATCAGATTTGGCTTAACCAGCACATCAGGAATTGGAAAATAAATTTGGTGGTTCATCTTGGTGGCTGTTGGTGGTTTTCTGCACCACAGAGATAACAAGCATGGAGACTGCACTGGCACGGGCACTGCAGCTCAGCCAGTGATGCGCTGCATTGCAGTGGTTTTCTCTTTGGTGCCTGATAAATCCCAATTCACTTCATAGGTTATGCAATGGGAGTGAAAATTTCCTGTTGTGCAAAGGACTGCTTTTTTTTTTTTTCTTTCTTGCAGAACTTTTTAGTTGAAAATGGGCATCGTATTTGTGTCCTAACTCCACTCCAAATAGAGAGAATGGTTGTAGAATTAACTCATTCCATTATTGCTGGATAACCAGTCATCTTTCATAAATGATGCTTCTGTTGTCTTTTCCTGAAGAAGTTCCTCCTCTGCGTGCTCACCTCTAGCTGCTCTTTTCCATTCCCTCACCGTGGCGTTTGTAGCCCTCGGTGCCAGTTGTGCTTCAAAGAGCCATTGAGGGCAAGTACCTTCATGGAGGCACGGAGCCTGTAGCGAGGGCAGGCAGAGACCTGGGATGGGGGCAGGATTCTTTCCAAAATGAAGATGCCTTGTGCATGACAGGTGAAATTAAGCTTTTTTTGAAAACAGAGCCTTTCTAAAGGGACTGTAGGCCAGTTTCTAGATCCCTTCTCAGCCTTGCCACTGCTCTGCTCCCCAGTCAAGACCTGTTTTTTCACTCTTTCCTCCCTGATACACAAAGCAAACAGAGCACGCATAAGCCACATGCACTCCCTTTCCCAGGAGTATCTCTCCTTAGGGACAGACAAAAATATCAGTGCAAAGAAACGCTACCCGTGTCGCTGAAGGTATGTCGCAGGCCCCAGGAAAGACGCAATCCTGGTAGCTGTGCGCTTGCTGGCTTTAGTCTAGCTGAGTGGGGAAGGCATAGCATAAATGTCAGCGCTGCCCCCTGCTCCTGGTTACGCGTTTTTGTTGCTGACCTGTGTTACTGTGCTGCTGGGCTGAAAGCTGTGCCCTGCCCCGGGAGCGGAAAGGCACCTTGGGAGAACAGGGCTCTCCGTAAGAGCCAGGCACGTTAAAGCTGAATGAGTTTCACTCCTGTGCAATTAATCACTTAGTTCTCTGAGAACAATACAAATTATGTGCACTTACATTAAAAAACCTCCTCCTGACAGTGCTGTTTAGAAATATGTCAGCTTCTGAAATCAATGTTTGAAGTTTTTGGTTGGGAAACCTGCCTTTTCCGAGTTCTTTTCTTGCTAGAAGACAATATCAAAAGCTGGCATCTTAACCTCCTGCTAATTTGCTTCTAGTTAGTCAAATAATGAGTTTAGCTAAATTCTTTTTCCTAGTAACTGGCAGCATAAGTTAATGTCTACCTTTTCTGCCTACACAGAGCCAAAACCACACAAATGCCTTCTGACTAGGTGTATATACATTAACAATACAGCTTCTTAAATAATCTGTTTTCTAAAAAGCAGTAAAATCTGATACTTGTAGCATTTCAGAATATTTAGTTTAAAAAACTTTAGCAGCAGGCATTTGGGGTTACAAGCTTCTGGAAGTTTTGTGTCAATAAAAGGAGTAGTTTTTGGAAAAAATTCTGTGGAAAAGTCACACCTTCTTCAGCAGTTCTATTCCTGGGATGTATTCTGGACCACCTCTGCTGAAGATGGTCACAAAATAAGTTTGTGCAGCCCAAAGTCAGACATGCCCTTTCCTGTACATCCATCAGGAATGGGCCAGAAATGCTTCTTGCAGTCTAATGACTCCAAATAAGCATGCCTGGAGCGGGCAGGATTACAGGGATTTTAGGAAGGGCAATCAATTTAATACTGGTGCTATGAGGGAAGTCAAGCACTCGGGATGCCTTTCAGGTCAGAAGCTGAGTTTGTGGGGTTTGAATTTGGGAGGTTTCTGAGACTGTTCATACCTGGGAATCACTGACTAGTGATGTGGAAGCCCAAAACAAAAGCAACTTTCATTTGTCAGAGCTTTGAAATGAGTTTATTTGTCCTCTCTTTGCATTTCTGGGTGGTTTAGAGGGCTAGGGGGAGGCAGATACACAGCAGAATAATTAGTTTGCCCTGCAGAAAGCATTCACATGGTGAAAGGAGGCAAATGAGTGCCTCAGGGAGGATGTGGGATGTACCTGAATTAGCCTGGGTGCCCCACCTGAGTGATAAAGCTGACCCTGTCCTGGCATAGGGGTATTAAACACCCATCGTTGCAGAGAGACCAGGTAGTCACACTGCAATTTGCTACAGTAAATCACGCGGTAAATGAGAAGCAAGCAAGTGAGCAGGATTTACACAGCGCTGCTATGTCATCCTTTTACACGAATAGGCACTTAAGATGTTTGGTGCCGTTATGTCTTGTTCCCCTGGGAGGTTGGAGTCATTTTTTTTGTGGGGGTAGTTTAGTTCAGCTCTGAGGAAGTTTGTCTGTGCTCTTTATTTTATGGCACAGCGAAAGCTGCTGATCTATGTTAGCCTGTCTTTGCTCGCAAGTGCTTGCTGTCGAGCTGCACGATACCTCTGTTTCCCCAGCAACTCTGTTAATTCATTTAAATCTCTCTTAAAAAGTAACTTTTGCTGTCTACCTTAGGATAGGGAATTGTAGGGCAATTACAAAATCAATATACAAAACAAACCCAAACTAAATTTAGAGAGACCTCTGCCAAACCAATGTGTTTGTGGTCCTTATCTAAGAAAGGTTTACTTTTTGGATTGTTCACTTTGTTCTTCCTACATCTATTCCTTTATCCATCATATCAAACATAGGAAAAAATGCTGAAGCTACTAAGTATATGCATGTATTTTGGTTTGTGATGGATCCATGTTATTTTCTTCATCTAGCTATTTCTTAAAAGTAGATCCCAGTTTGTGTACCATATAAACCATATGGTACATTTATATGGATATTTAGGAAGTACAGAGAATACTTTGAAGAGGTGAAGTCTGTGTGGCTGGACACAGTGCTGGATGGAGATGCAATCCCAAAGTCCATGATTTACATCGTTACAACCACTACCTCAGAAATAGAGGCGTCTGAATCTATTTTGTTAGTGATTAACTAGAGGATAAAAATTGCAATTCAGGGAAACTGTGATACTTGGTGGATGCACAGCTAAGTGCTCTGCCTTTGGCTCTGGTTTAGAAAACACTGGCATTGAGATGAGAGGAGTTTTCCCCACAATGCTGAACTCCTACGGTCTGCCCAGTTTGATTCCTCAGCACTCTAAATAAAACCCCCAGGACGCTGGCAGAGTCTTGAAATTTCTTTGGAACACAGGAAAATATGAAAAATAATGGGCATTAGCTTTTAATCAGTTGGCACAAACCCTTAAAAATCAAATCCTTTCCAGACTGTGTGACAAAGCCTCTTGGGTTGCAAGAGCTCTTCCAGTCCAGACCTTCACGGTGGCTCAACCAGAACCAGGCTCTGGAGATGCATGAGATGCCTTCTTGCTGAGCAGACCCCAGGCCTTGTGTTGTCCATATTTGCTTCCCAGACACTGGAGAGTGGTGGCCAGGGCACAGCCCTCTGCTTCACACCCTGCCCCAGGGCAAGTGGCATTTGCAAACTGTTCCGTCAGCCACCACTGCTCTGCATTTTACAGGCACTTCCAAGGAAAGCAGTGCTGGATGGGCTGAACTGGTCTCCCTGTCAGGGAAAGCTGGGCTGTGTTGTCTCTGCATCCCGTCTGCTTCTAGGAGATGAAAATTAAACTTGCAGTAGTGTATCAGTCCTGAGAAAGTTGTGCACAAGCCTATTGCCTGTAGTCTGCATGGGGGCCAATTTCACCCTGCATTTCTTCATAGCCCAAGGCTGTCAACTCTGTGCTTTCCCTGAGCCATGAGGATTCAAAGAAAAATAAGATAAAGAAAACAGCTTTGATTTTTGTATTTTTGCTACCACTACCAAACAGCGTATAATTACCCTTTCTTTTACATATTAAAGCTAGCCTGATGATGCAATATCCATTATAACTCTAAAAGCTTAATCTTAAACAGAGCAAAAAAACCCTGAGGAGGATCATATGCCTGGAAATTAGCATAGGGTTTTTTCCTCTTTAGAGGAATGCCTGAGTGCATGGATGCTGAGAGGATGTGACTCACGCAGAATGAGAACGAGTTGTTCTTCAGCCTCTTGATATAGTGCCTGGGATATCAAATCAAGTCCAAGCCCTGATTTGAAACTCCCTTGGAGGACAAATTTTTAATTGGATGTGAACTACTTTTAATGATGGAAGGATACCTCTTTTGGTGTTATATTTATGGCAAAAAATGAAAAAGCAATTTTATATGAGCAATAACATACTCCAGGGCATGCAGTCATAATCAAGTAGACATATTTCCTGACTGCTGGATTCACAGCTGAAGCATAGCATATAAAGTATATAGGCTACATGTCGCATCTCACACAGGGCTCAGTCCTGTTTGTGCTGCTATTGGTATTTTATACAGACAGCTTCCATCTCAGGACAGAAGTATTTTGCCATATTTATCCTAAGACCAGACCTCCCTCGAGTTTCCTCTGTTCGCTGCATATGAAGAATGGATAACTGACTGGCCCTCAATTCTTTTCCCCTTTCATCAGACCCAAACTTTTAACATATAGGCTGTGATGCGCATTTCACCTCTGCATATGCTCATTACCTCCCCCGTTAGAACAGTGTGGAGGTCTTGGCACCATCCCACTGGGGAAAACAGGGTCATGTGTTTGTGACTTATTCCTGCGTAGCTCCTCTACTTAGTGGTTTTAACTATATAATGGTTTGGGTTAGCTTTTCTTTAGTGCCAAGGTGCAAGCTTTTAGGAGATGCCACCTTCCATCCTGTACTGTGTCAGAGTGCAGGCAAAGCAATCTTTCCACCCACTAGGTGTAATCAACATATAAAGTTTGTCAGATAACTCATGGGTAATTGTTACTCTTTCTTAGAAATCACATTGTGCTGTTGGTTTTCTTTTCCCTATTATTAACCAGCTGAAGAATGGCTTATACAAAACCAACATTTAGCACCTCCCCTTTCACATTGGTCATTACAAGGATAAATTTGAATTGCAGAGCACTGCTTTTGAAAGGAAAAAAAAACCACTTGGCCTCTGCCTTGTACTTTTTCCTTTATTCAGAAATCATCAACAAACAACTACCTGGCTATTTAAATAACCTTTCATTCTAATAACTTAGTTATTTGTCTACCACAACCTCATTATTTAACATTAACAGAAGTGTTTTGCTTTGCAAAATCTCAGTGCTCTTTCTACCCGTTGCTGCTGTTCTCTCTGGGAACCCTCATACCAGTTGATTTTCTGTCTTTGTTTTTACAATATAAGCGAGTTAAATATTCTGCCCTATGCTTTCTGTGCCCTGGATGTCCTCACAGAGTTGTTTTAGCGTAGCTAGGGCAGACTACGTTTATAATTTGCTTCTCAGTAGTCTTCCTGTGAGGACAGGTCCTAAAACAATTATTTTTGAGTGAAAGGTCTTGGAAACTTCATTTGACTGTCCAACAAGCAAAGACCTGATCTCAGGATTGTAGCCACACATTCACAACTGCACATGAACACATTTCAGTGTGTATTATGCAACATGGTTAATATCTGGTATGTATTTTTCTTCTCACCTGCTCCTTGGGAAGGGAAGTGTGAGCCGCAGTGTGGCTGGGTGTTTTTGTTTGTTTGGTTTATGCAATATGCAGATTTCTCTGAGTTTGTTTGTCTCAAGCAAATGTTCTTGACAAGGAGATCTTGAAGGGTCTGTAATTCCTGTTTCAACCTGGGAAAGCTCAGCATCCCACAAACGTAAGCCTAATCTTCCTTACAGCATCTTTTTTCCACACAATGAAGAAACATGGGTTTCAAACTACGCACACCACGCGCTGGCGTGCGCTGCAGGGAGAATGAAGCTCAGTTGTGTCAGGAGAGAGCAGTGCTGTGCATGCTAGTGCCTAGTGGGTGGGCTCTCCAAAGCGTCATGGCCATGCCAGAGAAACTCTATTGCTTATCTTGGTTACTTGGAGAAACTAGTTATGGTACCATGCTGATACAGATATTTCACTTCTAGTCTAATTGGTTTGGTGGGCACTGGATGCCATGGCTTCACACCCTCATGTGGGTGGTTGATTGGGATTCGGGCTGCCCAAGAAGGACTTTGAACTGTTCTGGGGATATTGGTATAGAAAACAGAAAACTAACCTGATTTAGTTACAGTGGAAGCTAAAGGGATTCTTGCAGCTTTCTGTCCTGGATGGTATTTCTCTGACCAGATCTTTCTGTCCAGGACATTTGCACCAGGTGCAGACCTGACTAGGTAGGACCAGGCTGAGACTAGAGTCTTCATCTGCACCATTGAGGGGCACAGGGAGCAACCTTTGTGTGTGTAGATACATGTAGCCTTGGGTTTCTTCAGTCTTATAACCACCATGAAACTCTCCTCTAGACAGTAGGACCCTTGAATCCTATTTTGTCTTGGCCACAAAGGAAAACTTCTAACAAATTTCATTATTTCCTCACTGAGAGTTGAATAGACCTCATGTTAATTGCGACAAATTTTCCATTAGTATATGCTGTATCATTCTTTCATGTCAGTAATTCTTTGTTCAGTCTGCCTCACTGCAGGAATATATTAAGAATCCTTATAGCCCAGATTTAGACATGCTTAGGCATGATGATTTTTCATTTATTGTTGTAGAATGAACGTTGCAGAACAAGCAGGAAGCTAACCGTTTAACACCAAGTGTCTTATTAATCAGCTTTTGTTTATTTAATTTAATAAGCAGCTTTTGATAGCTGCAAGAGTCTGGTCGTATGATTTAAGCAGCACTTACTGCTTGGGTCTTTGGAACATACAACTTCAGCCCTCCTGATACTTCACTACTGTATGGTAGCCTTTAGATCTCAGAAAGTTTGTTTCATCTTCTTTTCTTTTTCTTTTGAAAATGCAAGAAGCGTTTTCTCCTTAAGATGCCAGGGAGTCCACTTTCTCGGGCTGAAAGTTTTACACTGCTTTCTCTTTAATTTTGGGAGGCATGCATAGGCACACAAAAGCCAAACAACTGCTTGCCTTTTGGCATCAAAGCCCAGGGAAGCAAGTGCTAGAAACTCCTGTCTTCGAGTCCTGTTTGGTCCTTTGGGAAGTTATGGAACCTTCTTACCATCCCCCTCTCCTTCCTGAAAAATAATGAGCATTATCACATCTCTGCCTTGAGTAAGTCCCAAATTATTTCAAAAGCACTACTATGTGAGATGAGGACCAGAATCCACCTCTGAGACCACTCTCTTACAGTCCTCTGGTCACATCAGTCCATGGGTTTTCTCACACATTTGTTCTTTAGAGACATTTAAAATGTCTCCACGTGCAGCATGCTGCATTCTTGGGCCTGGCGCTGCAAACCTTGTCTCCTTAGGGATTTGGGGTCCAGGAGATGGTTGTCACTCTGGTCCCACTCCTCAAAATTCCACAGGACAGAAATCAGAGACCTGCAGGCTAATGGGGCTCTGGGAAGCCTTTCTCTAGTTTCATTTGCATTTCATGTAATCATTACTTATTTATTAAGTAATTAATCTGGTTTTATTTTTCTGAACTAGAAGAATGTAATGTGGATTTGTATCTTCCGTTAGCTCAATCTGTCACATTAACAAGATGGGTTTGCACATAGCTTCAAGAGGCCTTGGGCACTTTTTTCATGGATCCCATAGCTGAAGCTGGACCTTGCTGTATCTAGGGAAAACTCAAGAATTCTCCTTAATATCCAGTGCAATTTGATTCAATAAAATCTTGATAAATTGAGGACAAAATATTACTGAAATAAATTTGCATACATGTGAGTTCCAAGCTATTCTTTTTCAAGCAAAAAAGGATATAAAAAAAAAATCTCCTGTTACCCATGATACTCATATTCATGCATTTTTGCAGCACTAGATTGACATGGAGACCAAGTACTAAATTGACTTTACATATATGCTTAATTCTATTCACAGTGCTGTGGGCTATAATACTGTGTTTTGAAAGACTATTCAGGATTAAGTCTCTAACTTCACAACTCCTTGCATAAATTATTTAAATACTGTGGGGGTGGGGTGGAGAAGGGAGTTTCAGAAAAACGGTGAATTGTAATTGTCTTGGTGAAATATATATTGACAATATTAATGTTTAACTATTTTATAAACCCTTTGAAAAAAGGCACTGTCTGCTGCAATTGGCAGATCCTAATGCAATCTGAAAAATAGGGGGATTGATACATGCCTGTGGAGTGCTACATGTCCTTGGTTGTAGTCCCCATTCCTGCACCCTCCTGCAAGTAGCCCCCATCATGCCATTCTGATACCTAAACAGGAAGATAACTGAGGGACAGTTATTCAGTGCCAAAAAGCTAAAAAACCCCACCCCAAAACAACAACTAAACCCCCCAAAACTGTTACACAATTTGTTATACTGGCTATTAAAAAAAACCCCTAACACCCAAAATTCCATGCTTGGCAGAAAGCCAAGGGCATGGTCCAATTTGATTTTCAAAAGCATGGGTATACAAGTAATTAACAAAGCAAGCTTTTAACCCAATTTACAAGGAAAGAGGGGAGAAGAGTTTTGCAGCACATAATTCAGTTTCTCTTTCAGTTTGTTCCCATGCTTTCATTGATTTTTAGGGGCTGTTAAGTAGTTCAGTTTTAGTCATTAGGATCCTAATTCTCTTAATTCACTAAATTGCTTGTGCCAGTTCTTAATAATTCATTGTCCTGAAATAAAAAGAGAAAGAGCAAAGGCTGACATCTGAATTGTTATTTTTACTATTGTGTTATCTGGCAGAACAGTAAAATCAGCATTTTACAACCTTTTCCCCTCTCTGCCCTATAATCAGAATGTAAGACTTCTCTAGTAATGATGGAAATGTCTCATCTAAATGGGAATACTTAAGTGTCTGTTCCCATGATTTTTTTTATCCTTGCAGGAACAGGCATTCGTATAGGATTCTTGGTACCCAGCTCCCTCTATTTCCAGATTTCCAAAGAAAATGACCACTGTGTGCTGGAGCAATGTAACTTTCCTTTATCCAATAACAGTGGGACTTTGACCCATGTTTCCAAATAGGATCTGAAACAAAGACCTTAAACGCTAATGTGGGAGACTCAGCTCTTCACTGCAAGTGAAAAGGGCTATTATGTGGAAGCAGTCATGGAAAGTTATTTTCATATGTCCATCTGCTACAAGAATGGGCCATCTCTCAACTATTATGCTTGGAGAGCCTATGTGGACATATAAAACATATTTCTGCTGCAAATAATGTCAAAAGGTCCATAGGTTAATTATCTCTGAGCATTAAAGTTCCTTGGGGAGGCATAAGCACAAAAACAAATGCTGCCGTGTGCATTAGACACAGCAAGTACAGCAGTAATGTTTTCAGCACAGATAATGCTGAAGCGGGAAGCTAGCCCTCTGCCAAGCCTTGGGTACCTTGGCTTTCCCAAAAAAACAAGTGGCCTTCTGCAAATTAACCTGAGATGGCTCTGTGCTCTAATGGAATAGCTGATATGCAGGAGCATCAACAAGTGCTCTTTGACAGAAGAAATCCTTGGTAAAAGATGTCAAGAATAGTCCCTCGGGAGGGGGAATAAATCAAAAGCTCCGGCTGGAGGAGGAGTCAGTGTTGTACAGCAAAAGGTGACACCAAGCTCTCCACATGGGATAACGGGCAAGAACTGATCTTGAAAAGAACTAGGGCCTGTTATTCTTTAGTGACCTGAAGTGATGTTGGCGTGAAGGAGCTATTCAAGGGCAGTGGACGCAGAGGAAAGATACTCCTTTTAAGTGAGAAATTAGTCATTTGAGGAATGAGTTTACTTTTATTTTTTTATTTAATTGCTTTTCTCTCTGTCTCCATTAGCTAGATATCAGCTCTGAGAAATGTGCTGTTTGGGCTTCTGGGAATTTGTTGGCAGTATTTCAAGTTTGTTTGTCTATTGGTTTTACAGACTTGTCAGCAGAAAATCATGGGAGAATGAAAATCAGGAAATCTTCAATTGTGTGTAACTCACCAGTTCACTTCCATGCGTATTTCTCAATAATCTTATTTCCACTACGCTAAATGCATGTACGCATTTTATTTTCATTGTGTTTGTTCATTGAAAAGCTATGTTATAAATAGAAAAGTGCTTTCCTAAATGCCATCTTGCTAGCATTGTAATGTCATGTCTCTGGCACTCTCAGTTATGCCAACAAGAGTATTTACTACTGCCAGTTCAAAAAAATTAGTCGTAGGCTGCTGCTCCCTGCCTATTTCCTGCATCGGGCTTTTTTACCCCCGATCTGTATAGAACCCTGTGAGAGCTTCACCTATCCTCTGTACCTTTTAAGCCCGTCTCTGCCATTGCTGAACACCTGCCATGCAAAACTGCCATGTGAATCTAATCGCCGTCTTTCCTCTGGTGATACCTCCAAAGTCACTCCCCAGTAGGACACCGAGTGCTGCTCCAGGCTTGGTCCTTCCCTTTTTGCCTTTCTTCTCATCCATCCTTTGCCTCTTTTATTTCTCTTACTCATTAAAAATTTTTTCTCTTTCTCTTCTAGATATCTGGCTGCTGTTTCTCTCTCACTTATCACCTTGTCCCTTTCCTTTCCTGTGTTCCCATCCCTTACCATCCTCTTAAAGGCGAACCCTTGTGTTTCGCCTCCTCTGGCTCGCTCTCCCCCCCGATGGTTGCTCTCCCAGTGATAACCATCCTCCTTTCCTCACCCTCCTCCTCTCCTCCTTTTCCTGGCACTCTGTTTTTTTCCCAGGGCAGTGGCTGACAAAGGAGTTTACATCACTTTACCCAAACTAGATGAAATGGATGTGCAGCCATTTCTGTTCATAGCAGCTTATTTCAGTTTACATCGAAACTGCTCTTACACTCTACCATGGTGGAAGCAGCACAGAAAAGAACCTTTTTGAATGCTGAAGAAGCCACTCAAGGTGTTTTGCTAGCTGATCCCTGGTGGTTCTTGGGTAACCAGATGTGGGAGCATGTGGACAGGCTCCAAGGGATATGCTTCAGTTCACAGCCCCTCCGTTATCTGCTGCTTCTTCCACCGTTTTGTTTTCAGCTGATAGAGGCATTTCCCTTCCAACTCAGCCATCTGCCTTGGTTGCGCCACACTTTTTCTCTTCTATCTCTAAATGGAGTTTGCACCATCTGGACCTTCCCCCTCTTAGTGGACAAAATTTGTAAATATCGTGATGGCTTTTCTGGTTGGTTTCCTCACGATTTCCTTCTCTTAGCAAAAGCGTGGAATCAGCAGAGCAGCCGCCTCATGGATGTTAACCAAGTCGCCCTCCTCAGCACCTCTCCTGCCCCATCTTCTCCACCTTGATTTGGGTGCTCGAGCTGGGGTGGCTTCCTTGGTATCTGTGTAATCATTACAACATTTTATAAAAACAGTAGTGAATAATGCTGTTAGTTCCTCCTCACTGTGGTTTGATTTCCTTTATTTTAAGCGTAGCTCACTAAGACTGTAGTTCATTTTTTTAAATCTCTTATTATCTATTAGTTTTCAGCTTAGATACCATCCTACTGCTGATTTTCTTTAACCTCAGTGGCCCAGTGCAGCTCTAATAGTGTCTTACTGGGTTTCTGGGTACTGCTGAGGGCTCATCTCTGACAGCAGCCAGGCCTTTAACACTCTACAGTCATATAAATCAGTCTGATTTACCTGATTTTTATTGCTGTTGATGGAATGCAATGTCTTCATTTGTAATGATAACATATACATTTGTACCCCCACCCTCAGCTTTGCCTTGCCTGGCTCAAGCCAACGATGGTTATTTCTCACATCACTCAGTTTGACGCAGAGGGCAACTGTTGTTTTGTCTATAACTCTGGTTGTGAGGAGAATATAGAAGACACCTATAGGACATTTGCTCGTTTCCAGAGGGATGGATTACCCCAGCCAGCCGTCCACTTGCAGAGTCCGATGAATGGGCTTGATGCCTCCTTCAGCACTAAGTATTTACTGTTTCACTGAGCTGGCCTACTAATCTAACGGCACTGAGGGTTTTAAAATAAGTATCATTGCCTTCAGCTTAATTAATTAAATTTTCTAATTGTGCTCTCTCTTTACTGCTGTACGAGGTAATAACTGGTGCTTTAATTGGGGTAATTCAAGAAAAAATCATCTTGTTCTTATTACTGGGTTGTGGGTTTTGTTTGTTTATTTAAGGTTTCCCTCAATACAATACCCGTAACATTAAATTGCTTAAGACTGTGGGAAAGCATCTGCCATATACAACACAGGAAAGATGCTGAGAGTCCTGGGTGACGTGGCTGCTGGGTCAGGCCTGACTTCCTAACAGCCCTATAGTTGGTAATGTTGGATTTCATACCACTTCTGGGAACCCGTATACCCCACGCTCCTTTTAGGTTTAGATTGCAGGATGAGGACCACGGGTCATTTAAGCCTGATCCCAATTTGTAATGACTTTATTATTGTTCTTCTGAAATGGATATTGGAGAAGAGAAATAGGCCCATCGGGTGTGTTGTGATCATAGGGTGTATACCACACTCCAGTCCTTGCGTAGTTTGTTTAATATAAGAAAACACAGCAGAAAGATCCATTTGAATGGTTTTAAGATGATCATCTCTCTAAGTATTGTCCTTGTTTTCCAGAGACGTTTCATAAATGGTAATTGCTGCTTTGGGAACAGGCCATTGAGAGTTTGTGGATATTTGGCAGCGACTGGAGTCAAGGGGCTTAAGGGCTTTTCCACATGGGGAAATTCACTGGTGTAATTATACAGCTCTAATTGTACCAGCATAAATACCCCATGTTTTCCAGGATGAGGGTTACTTTCTTCTTGTTTATTGTGCTTCCACTGTGAAATGCTTTGGGTAAAAGGGAGCAACTTTGGCAGGTATGTTCACCCTTACCAGAGTGCTGGAGCTCAGGCTGTGCCACATCCCAGCAAGCTGTCCACAGTGGGGCATCCCGTCATCTGCCATACCCACAGCCACACAGATTTATGTCCCAGCACCACAGCAAAATTAGGAAAGCTGTGTTGCACGGCCCGCTGGGATTATTTTGTCCATGGGCTATGCTTCAGCCAGCTGTGTGGTAGCTGTTATCCCACTATTCTGCAGAATAATAGAAAGGAGCTATCTAGCAGGGACGTGTGTCTTTTGGTACCACAGATTCTGAAAAGGGATGGAGCGACATGTGCTTTCCGCAAGATGATATTATAATGTATTATTGAACAACTGAGGCATGGGAGTCTTTCGAGAAATGTAAAAGCAGCATGGTCAGTGAGCATTGCCTGCAGGGCTGGGAGGAGAATACTCCCAGACTCAGGGCTTTGCTTTGAGGCTGGGTAAGTTAAAGAGTAGAGGAGGCAATGCAGGTGAGGGGGGAATTAATTTGCTGGAGTTTCTGTGCAAGGTGCAGTTAAAAGTATTAGCAGTCTTTGTGTAACCACTATTATTTGAAGAGACAAAACTCTAATTTTGGAGTTATGTGTGTTCAGGACAAAGAAATGTTGCTTCTTTCTGCAAGTCAGCATCAATAGCCAGCTGGAACCTGCCTAAAAACGTTTCTCTTTGGATTTGCAATTATTATTTTTGATTAAATAAAGAGGGCCTCATTTTGTTTTAAGTACACATTCTGCAATATTTCTGATAGTATGGGAAAGAGCATACTATGCACTTAAAAATTACTGCTCATTAATTAGCTTCTTTGATCCTAAGAGTGAAAACATCCCACCTGTGCTACAAGGTGGCTTGCAGAGTCTTCTTTAGAAAAAAGACTTTTGCTGAAAAAGCCTATCCTCTCTGCTGTGTTACGCAAACAATTTTTTTTTTCTTTTAGTAGGAGTGAAATATGAGTTCTTTTTCTTTTCCTGGCTTGCTAAAAATGTGTGATAACAAGTTGACTTCAGTGGGAGTTTTGTATGGGTAAAAGCTGAAGGATCAATCCCCATATTGTATGTGATTTTGCCCTAGTAATTATTCTTCAGTTGAACAGCTTCTCCATGGCAACAGCTTCAAATAAGTCTTGTATCTTCACCTATTTTTAAAAAAGGATTATTAGGATGTATGTTTTAATATTTTTTCACCCTAGAAAGAGACAGGAAAGAATCAGACACGAGCAGAAGCGTACAGGATTTGGCCAAAGACATCCTTTCTTCCACTCACATCCCCACCTTTTCTCTGTCCTAGGAGGGGAAAAAGGAATAAAGCATATACAGTTAAAAATAAATTCACTACCTTGTCTTTCCACGTCCCCTTCCTGAGCCTCTGAGACATTATGACGCTGACTTGATCAATCATCCCACGTCCACCCCGACAGTTCCTTAACACAAACTTTCTTCTTCCCTCTTTTTTTCAGCCACAGTCTGCTTTCAATCTGGCAATTAATTGTCCTTCTTCTCCTGTCCTCACAATTGCATTCTTGTCAGATGGCTCAGCTGAAGGTCAGGGTCTGTTAGCTGCTTGTTTTGTTTTGCACCCTCTTACTAAAAAGTAAAGCGAGCGAAATATTCTGCGGCTGGATATTCTCTTTCATATTGGACTCATCTCACGGATCATTGGTGATGCCTCCACATGCAGTTCTACTCCCAAAAAAAGGAGTAATTTTTTGCCAGAGAGCAGAAAGCACATCTGTTGTCAGCAATACAATAGTCAGGAAAAACATCCAATTATTTTAGACTTAATTTTGTATTTTCATTTTAGTGTGGCAACTGTGCTTTCTAACAAAACTCCAAGAATAAGGGTTTCATAAGAAATCGTCTTCTCTTTATGGTTTTCTATTGTTGAAGGTCACTATCTTCTGAAATAATACATCCTTTTGACAGGTCTTTTTCCTTGATTCTTTTCCAAATGTGGGGTTATTGTTGTATGCTGGACATGGTATTTTGTGTTCAATTCCTTATGCTGTGCCACATTTTAAAGGCTAATAGGGTAAAATGGGGTCCTCTCCTTTCTGCTGAACACACGAACATGGAAACTCTCACAGATAAGTTTACCTGTCCCGGTGACACAGTTTTTGAAACACTGCTGACTGACAGTTTTGCTGGCAGGTTTTCAACATGGCTTTTTTAAACTGATATATAAGGCCATGTTACATTTGTTTCACCTGAAAACCCATGTAATGTGGCAAACAAAAGACGTTACCTGATTGGTTTCAGCAGGACTACATCCCATGTGAGAGCTATTTTGTCATTTTTAAGGTTGCCTCTGAAAGTTTTTGCAGGTTATGTCTAATTTTAAAATCATTGCTCTTTCTTGTGAAGATCATCAAATACTGATGATTTTTAGCTGGTTTTTAGCAAATCCAGGATGACTGACACTGACCCTGAGTTTTGCCTTCTGTAGCTGCTCCCCCCTCTGCTATATGCTGCTCTCGTCCTGCCCGTGATGCACATCGCTTTTAGGGATCTAGTCTATATTATGACCCAATAAAGAGTTTTATCTGCAGAACTAAGATGGCAACAAACCGTGGCAGAAGGTGGGAAGAGTTTGCTGGAGGTTGAGAACATAATAAACCAGCTTTCTCATTTAACCTGATTTATCACTGTACCCTGAGCCACAACACTCACGCATGTCAGCAGGTGCTGCTCAGTTTTCTTCTTTTCTTTGCAGCTCTCAGCGTCAAAAAGAGGGCTCATCAGGCAGCACCCATAAGTTTTCTGGTACACTATAAAGCATTGCCTTTTCCTGTTTTCTGACAATTGAAGTAGAGAGAGTGGTTAATATAGCTAAACTAGTATTTTTCAGTCAAAATGTTGACAGCCATTTTGCAAATGCCATCTTAGCTCTGACATCTTGGGAAACAGCTTAATAATTAACATTACAGTGGAGATTTTAACTGTCTGCCAGTTCTGACTATCACCAAAAGAACACACGAACTCACTAGATGTAGCAGCGGTACCTCAGGTGGGCTGGACATCAGGCACTGAAGAGCAGCTGTCATGTTTGATACGGTGCCATCAGATGGAAGAAACTCTAACGGAATCTTAAACAGGATGCATCTATTAAGTTTTCATTATGTATATTTGGCTTGAACTGTTACAACACCAATTTGATTGTCTTTTGTTGGCATTAAAAAATTAAGCCAGCAATTAGAAAATGAAATAAACATATCTAGCAGTGAAAAATCTAGGAATTTTTTTTTAATACGTCTTGGCTGTAATAGTGATTAAATGGTATACTGTCAGTCAGTTGGGAGAATAATTTGACTCTAAAAAGCTGAGAGACAAAATTTTTTGTTACCCTCAGTTCTGCACTACCTGTTTTGTCACTTAGTCTAACACCAGAGTAATTATTCTAAAGAGCTGTCTTTGAAAAACAAATAGCCCTGGCTTCCTGCTGAAAATGATAGATATCACTCTACAATTAGAAGAAAAAATAAACAATAGTTTATATTTGTCACAGAAATTTGGACCATTCTATTTAATTGAGAAGTACCAAATTCTCCAAGTACTCTCCGATTAGTGAATTCATATACATACTTAATGGATAAAAACGGGTGTGATTTGGTACCATTCATCACTGGTTGTACCAGTCTTTTGGCCAACAACCGAAAATTACAGAGGGTTGTCCCCGGTGTTAGCCTTATTACTAAACATTTGATAACAATTAAAAAAAAAAAAAAAAGAAAAACCAAAACTAAAACAAAATAACAAACCTAACCTCTACATTTTGTGGCTTAATGTCCATGGACCAAAGTGAAATGCTTACTGGTGTCCTGTGGACCACCAGAGAAAGCTGAGAGAGCAGGTGGGATCCTCACTGCCGTCCATGCAACGCGGCTGCTGAGAGTGCAGAATTTCCACAGGCAACGCATTTCAGCCAGGATCAGTTTCCCTGCATGCGAAAGAGAAAAACCTTTTTGCAGCAGCAATAAAATGATTGATGATGCTGTTTTTTATTACAGCTAGGTCTTACAACATCCATTTATCCCATTTGTCCATCCCATGCAGATTTTAGACAAAGTGACATCTTCTCCGTGAGTATTTTGAGCTTGCTTCTCTCCCTGAGGCAGGGCTCCCTCAGTGCTCGTATTTTCCTCAGGACACCCATCTCTTTGCTTGTGTAAGTAGGATAGTGAATGAAATATTCTTTGGTGGGGAATCCAGCAAGTTTATTATTTCATTTATTGCTGGATTTGGATTTTGAGCAAAGAGTGAAGCAGAGGAACTGCACACTGAATGTTGAAGAATAAATGTTGCACAGTCTGCACCACTGGCTGGGTGAGATACTACATACTGGTTTGGGCAGGGTCCTGAGGAGCAGGGGGCACGGAGCTATGTACAGCTCGTGCACAGGATTAATGTTGTAGGATTAGACCTGACAGCAGATTGGATCCTGCTTTCTAAGGACTTTGCAACCTTAGCATTCTTCTCAGTCATTTTGTGTCATTATTGCTTATGAAAGAATATCCTTAGAGACCTTCCGGCAACTTTACTGACATAAATCCTTCTAGTCAAAACCTTTTCCACCCGAACTAGAGCTTGTGCCCCACTGTATTACGGGAATTATACTTCCTGATTTCAGCTGACCCCAGGATGTGGCTATCCAAATGACGAAGAAATGATTGTGTGTCAAATCAAGAGCCAGAGCACAAGGGAGAAGAACAGGGCATAATTGCCATGGTTGGAGCCCAAAGGAGGAAAGGTTGTCATATCTACCTTGCTCTCAGATAATAATATACACCACCTGTTCTATAGGTTTCTGTAGGTTAGTTTTCCTTTCTTTCCTCTTAAAGCTGTTCATATTTGAAAATACTACTTGATACTTGAAATAATACTTGAATAAATACTTGAATAATACTACAGCTACTTGAAACGTGGTATTTTTTAAGATATGGCAAGTGCATCTCTGTCAGTTGTTCAGCTAGCAAGAGGTATCATAAACAAGGTGGCTAAAACCTTTTTTGTACCATACCATGTCATCTTGCTGTCACAATTAACATCTAGCTAACCAGGTATTAGGTCTCTCCTCAGATCAGCGCGTTGCAGCTCTTATTACAAAGTAATGACACCAGGGCATCAGACTAGAAGGGAAAAACTAATTTATCAGGAGTTGAGCTTACAATTTTGAGTCTTTAAAAAAAAAAGTGAAAACAGTGCTTTGAATGTGTTAATATCCTCTAAACTTAAAGTGCCTATTAAATGTGGTAAACCTAACACATGCTCCTGTCAAATTACATTTCTGGCTATGGAAGGTATATAAGTAGATTACAGCTTAATGTGTTTCTCAAGGTATGTTTGTTTAATCTCCATCACAATGTAACTGCAGTCTGCTGTCTACATATGTTTTGTTATATTTGTATCCTATGCCCAGATTTAGGTAGCACATAAGTGAAATTCTGTAATTTATTAAACAGTTAAAACTGATCCTGATTTTCAAGTGTCTATTAGAATGTGAAAGGAGTCATAACATTTATCTTGCAGACTCACTCTTTTGAGATATAAATGTATACGTAATATCTAGTAAAGAAATTTTACTTCCTGGGCTGGAGTTTCAGGTCACGCTGAATTTACGCTTGTGCACTCTTTTCTGAGGGAAAGAGCCTTTGCTTATATCTTTGAAGGGATGTGAGATAATGGACTTTTACAGAGACATTTGTACTTCCAGAAAAGCTTTTACTGACCAAGGGCAATGCCCAGGCACTCCTGTGGCTTGGATAAAATTAATTGGTGAAAAGGCATTCCACATTTAGTGAAAATGAAAAAACAATGTTTTGATAACTTTAGGGACTTCCTTCCTTCCTAAAAATGTCCATTTGAGCATGCTGAGGAAGGTATACCATTATGTTGGTACGTTGAAATAAATCTCAGAGAAATATATTAGCAGGCAGGCAATGTAGTCATGGATGTGGGCTAAATTACATGGCTGTGATTATAGCTATGGAGGAGAAATCCATGAGGTGAATTCCACATGTATCTGTGCGTGCAAGTTAAACCTTTACAAAATAATAGCAAAAGGAATAGTATATGCTGTGAAGTCAGAGTTGAAAAATAGTCCTGCAAGCTGCCTGCTTTTTAGTTAATGAAGACAGAGGAATCTTTGTAACATATAGAAAATCAGGACTCCGTAATGTGTTGATTATCCTCCCATTAAACATTATCCCGGACATAGAATTGGAATATAAGTTAGCTTTACAGGGGAAATATTGACTAGACAGGCTGCTAACATGGAGATTGATTTTATTATTTAGGAAGGCAGAATATTAGGATACATGAGTGTTTCTTTTTTTAACCAAGATGCTATGCTGTCAGTGGTGAAATATTACTGCAGGAGAGTTTTCTTTTTATACACACTGGTAAGAAGTATGGCTTCCTTTCTTGGCACTTCAGCCACAGATGCTATCAGCTAGACCATCTGTGGTGACAGATTTGTGTTATATCACTTAGAAACTAAGCGAAGCTGGTAAAGCCTCCTACTACAGGATATAAGTAGCTCCTGCTAAGGCTGGGATGTATTACGATTCTGTCTTTCTTCGGGGGGCAGAGGAGTGGGAGGATTGTGTGGATAGAGGCTCACAATATCTTTCAATCATGTCTTCACTGAATCTTGAAATGCTGGCGTGGATCTTCTGGGGCAATGTCCACATGAAGCTCCTTCCCCTGTGTCCCCACAGAGGGTAGATCTGGACTCTTCTTGCTCACTGTCAGTCATTAGCAAACCTAACCAATCTGTGGAGGTCAAGGGGGACACTAAATCTAACCTCAGAGGAAGTCTGTGTAGGTCGTACGTAGCAGGCTCTCATGTGGCCCATATCTCCTCTGGAGGAATGACTGCAGAAAGGACAATGTCTCCTCAAGGTTACATTGTCTTAAAGATGGTGGATGGTGACATTTTGGGTCATAGTGGGCTTCTTCCTGCACAGTTGTAATTTTTTCCTTCTCCTAATCTTCAAAATGTTCTTGACTAGTGTTCCGGGATTTCCCAGAGGATGACAAGTTTTGATGAACATTGTTGTTAGCAAGTGACCATGAACACCATTTGAGCACTGCTAGGGCTGAAACCATTATACCACACAGGGAAAGCTGGCCACACCGGGGACAGTTTTTCAGCCATGAGTATGCAAGAAAGGGATGTTGATGGCATGTAGTATCACACAGCTTTTCTGTGCAGTGAGATGTGGTACAAATAGGTGTTTTGGCAAAAAAACATTGCAGAAAGCTTTGCTGAGCCAAGAATAGAAACTTTCAGTCTTCACATCTGTGACTGTCCAGTCAAAGGTATTTGGAGATGTATTAGACTGGAAAGATATTCTTTTCATATCTCCATAAACACAAAAGAAATGTGGTTTTAGGCTGAGAAACAATTTTTGCTGCTAAGAACATTGTGATGTCCTTGTTCTACGTTCAGAATCAGCGGGGCATACTCAGATACCAAATGAGCACAATAGGATTTAACAGTATGAAAGCTCTCCGAGTATCTTGTGCTGAGAATTACAGGTTCCTCAGCTCCTAGTGTTTTCCACTCATTCCTCATCTCAAATTCTAACAAGTAACAACAGAGCTAAAGGAGTTGAGCACCTTTATGGGAGTTGACATTTCATCATCTCAAGTTCCCCACCTACAAAACAGAAGAGATCATCCATTTGGTTATGTAGAGAAGTGGCCATAACTTCTTTCAGCAATAGAACCCATAAAACAACCAAAAATAAAACTATGGCATTTTACAAAAATCTAAGCGATAACAAACACCTACTTGTCAGTATAAATTTGCAAAATTGTCCTTCCGTTCTTTTAAAATAAAATCCTACTGATAACTTATACTTTAAATCCAGCAGAGACTTTCAAACAGATGATCTCAGGAAATTGTTTTTTATCTTTGTCTTTGGAAATTTAAGCTTGCTACATCTCACCCACAATAATTTTGCAGAGGGAAATCATAGCAGCGGTTTTCTGGGTACTGTTCCTGCACACTGTGCAGCCAGCTAAAATTTTCCAGTTGGTAAGATAAATACTGAAAGAGTCATAAAAAGAACAGCTCTTTTTTGTGAAGTCAAGTATTTCCTGAAGGATAAATCGGTAGTCAGTTAAGTCCCTAGTTGGAAGACATAGCTTACATGTGGTAGCTTATTGGCATCTCAGGTGTTACTACCTCTTTTCTTAATTTGTCTCCTTTTTATTCTTTCCTTTATCCTTTCTCCCTTCTTTCATCCCTCTGAGCATTTGGACCCTAGCTTTATGAAGACTTAGAGTAATGCACTCAGAATAGCTGTATTGATTGCAGTGGTTACTGCATGTATGGCATCTGTGGTTGCGACACTGCCTCTGAGCAAAATCTCCACTCAAGTTTTCTTCTTTCTTCTTCAAAAAGTCCCAAGACGCTACTGCAGGGTAGAGGGCATAAGAAGAGGTTGCTGAGCCTGTGTTTTAGGGATGGTAACACAGAGGGCACGCAAAGCATGGGTCATGCTTAGCTAGACCCCTGCAGGGCTGGCCCAGGCATGGAGGCAGGCAGCAGGTTTGCTGTTGGGCACGGCCCAACGCTACACCTAAGGAGAAGGGTCTGTGTGTGAAGTTTCGCAGGCATCACACTGCTCCTCCATGGGCTCTACCGGTGCACCACAACCCCTACCTAAAGCACTCCTGTGTTACTGTTTCGGGGAATGCAGTCATCACTGCGTGGAGTAGGAAACAACCTTGCCCTTGACTCGACACCCTGAAAACCATCTCTGAATAACACTGGAAGAAGACAGACCTGGAAGCCTCAGATCCTGTCACCAACCTCCAGTCTATTTCAGGCACCTGCTTCTCGCCAAAATTTGTTGGGACTTGGTGCTGGAATACTTTGGAGGATTTGAATAAAACTGCTTAGTATAATAAAAAGTTAAGATCAGCCAGTGCCCCATCAAGAAATATTTGAAATTAATTCTTTTCCCTTTTTGATTTCCAGAAAGTATCTTTTGCCTTTAAAAAAGCGAACTGGCTATCATCCATTTTAAAGCAAAATGAAACCAGCAACAAAGACTGCTGCATCTAATTATTTTTTTACATATCAAAAGTACTGCCTACAATGGATGTGTATTATTAAAACAGAGAAGAAACTGTGATTGGTTTTACTTCAGGATCAGTGGTGTCCCTTTAACTAGCCTTTTTTCTTTATCAGACATTTGTTAGGAGGGTTTGTCATATGTATATGCATGGCGGGATTAAGCTAACCTGAGACACAGCAGATTTATTAATTTAACAGGTTTTCTTGTTTATCGGGGGGGGGGGGGGGGGTGCAGTGTTCAATATAATTAACTTGTTGCTTGCTAGCTCTCTGCCCTGCTGCCCCCCATGTGAAGTGAGGGAGCTTTGTGGTGTCTTTGCAATACCTTGGAGCTCTAGAAACACACAACCATGTGACAAAGTCAAGTCAGGCTTCCTGGTCCATGTTTTTGGGGAGTCTTTCTACGAAGACCTTGACCTCCTGAGCACTTTCTTGATGCTGTCATCCAAAATCCTGCCTTAGCAGAGGTTTCCTGATGTCTGTGTTTGTCTGGTTCTCTGGCCATTAGAGTTGGGCAGCATGGTGGAGTAAAGACCGTGGGGGGTTGCAGGAGGTTCGTCTGAGTTTGTCTCCAAAACTGAACACCGTTCCATACTGAATACTCAGCTGCCAGCACGCACACAGAGATATTTTCTCCCCAGTAACTCTTCATACAGCTAAAGTGATCAATACTGGAATCTAGCTGTCCCTGATTCCCATATCCAGCGTGCTGTTGACTGGACAACATATAGCCCCAGTAATACATTGCTATAGGAGGTGTTACAAACAATTAGAGAAACAGGGAGTTGAACCATGGACTCTTGCCAATTGGAAGGCATCATCCAGTCTAGATGATGAGTCTGGGCATCATCTAATCTAAACTCCTGCTCACAGCAGGGCAGGTAGAGCAGGCTTCTCAGGAGCTTCTCCAGTCAAGGTCTGAATAATGCGTGCTGTGTGAGGTCCTAACGAGGTCTGTGTGTCAAATTAAAATTAAATGTAGACAGGAGTTACTGTAATAGAAAAGGTCCTGCCAAAAAAGAGGTCATCACTATGCTGCATGTAAAAGGGGAGACAGAAGAAAACCAAAATCTTTGGCACAAATTCTGCTCTCTGTTATGTCCTTGTCGTTTTCTTGAAGCCAGAAAATCCACCCACTGGATAACTTGGGTCAGAACCCAGTTCTGCAGCAGAGACTTGATGATTCTTCTGTAAAGAATACTTTATTAACAATATGTTTAAGTTATGTCAACTATCAGCCATTCATGAACTTTTATTGACAGTTAAATAGAACCTGAATGATTGGTTTTTTGGCTGTCATTCAAGGGTGCTTTTGCTTTCAGGTCTGTCTTAACCTGAAAGCATGTAATTTGTTTCATTTGTGGTGCTGCATAGGAAATGAACCTAGGTCTCTAGTGCTCAAAGGCAAATGCAGTAATCATCTGCATGACTTGATTCCTTATTCCAGTAATATGAAAATTGTCAATTATGGATGAATTATGGGTGCTACTGATACCTGTAATTTGGTTCTGCACTTTTGTAAACATATGCAGCTGCATTTAATTGTGTTTTACTAGTCATGTAATTCATTAAGGTGCACCTGCAGTCACCTAAGATACAGATATTAATGAACTGAAAAGCTGTATTTCATTGTCTACTATTTATATTGACATTTCTTACAACTGTTTGTTTTTAGTCACATATCTGTGTATCTGAGATGCTGATATTAAAAAAAATTAAATGATTGTGAAATAAACAGACAGCATAGCTAGCTGTTTTAACATCCTGAAAGTATTGCTAAATAATTAATTTAAATAATTGCTTTTCCATGCAAAGCCCAAGACTGGAGGAAAGCTGTAGAATTGATTTTTGCAACAGTTATTGTGGCAAAGATGCATCATTAGATAACTGATTCCAGGGATGTAAGCTGCTGAAGCCCTTACCGTGTATTTCCATGCCTGAGTGGTGATGGATGTTGTTCAGCTCTGCCTGAATACAGTAGCTTTACCTTTCATCTTCCAGTCCAATCTCTTGGAGAAGTTATCTTCAGATTTGGGAACACACTTTTAAAACAGACATTGTATTTTGCACAAATATATGTTTAATATGCACAGCCTGATCCTCCTCTTCTGTTTCTAGATACTCCTATCATTTGGATTAAAATGAAAAACAAGTAGTTTTATTAGCCATATAACCAGTCCTCGGTTCAGTGCATTTTGCAGAATGTACAGGTAGAGCACTGAGAATCAGATCATACAGGTCATACCCCGGATTTCTTTTTTTTCCCTTCTTTCAGCATGTCTCATTTTGCCTATTATTATGGGGGAAAAAATGGTGTTATGGCAGAAGCCTATGGCTTCAGCAGGTCTGGAGTAAACTCTGGCTCCATAGGTAATCATCATAACTTTGCTGTGCAGGGTAAAGATGGAAAAGAAGGTGACACAGAGGGCTTCGCTTACTGTCTGTGTCCCTGGGAACATTGCTCCGTGGCTGCTGTCTGTATGGGAGCGCACGGAGAAGAGTGATGAGCCCATTATCTGCAAGCTGCTTAGGGGAAACTCAAACCTTTCTATCAGCACAGGAGACACACTCTGATCTCCTCTCAGTGTTGGTCTCTGCCTGTTCCTGCTCTCTGTATTAGCTACCTCTTGTCTCTGACGAAGTACGACAGTCAGGTACCTTCTTCCCATCGTTACTTTCTCCTTCAACAGTTACAGTTTTCCTTTTTCCCTCTACGCTACCTCAAAGGGTTGTCCCCAGTCAATCACACTGTTACACATATGAAAGAAGCCACACCACGAAAGTTAGATAGCATAGTAGCTAAACAGAATAAAATTATTGAGTCTGAGAAAGATGTAGAGTTGCTTACCATAAGTTACAAATGATGTAGTTCCCATCCCTGAATCAAAGGTATTGTATTTCTTGAGAAAAAGCCTCTTTTCCTTGAAGAACCTGTTGGTTGGTTGAGGATCTTTCCTGGAAACAACATTAACTTGTTGTATATTTCATTTTCAGTGAAATATTTTTTTGTCAGGGAAGTTTTCCCAGAATACACTTTCAGCTATCAGAATACACTTCCTGCCTTGCATAAAGTTGGTCTTCTGCCCTGTAATGTAGGTCCTGGGACAAAAATAGAGTGGATCCTTTCCATACATCTTGACATTTTCAAGGATGTGTAAAATTTTTGTTGCAGGTTGGGGGGGAGGGGTGTTAATTCAGTATTTCAGAAGTTTCTGTGATCTGAGTGAATATGATGACATTACGCTAAGAAATGTTTTCTGGCCTTATCATGAGATTCTGTGATAGATGCTTTTGCAGTTGCAGTATTTGTCACAAAATGGGCTAATCCCATTGCTCAGATGATGTACTTTGTGGCTTGGCACCATTTAACTGCACAGTGATGGTTATTGTAAGAGCAAGCTAAATATTCTTCAGCCTATCTAGGATATTAAGTACTACCAAGCATCACACCTCCATTTCTGGAGGTGCTTTACAGATACAGTTTCCAGCTAGGAAAATGTCAAGCTGAATTGGAATCTGGATAGCAAGACTTGCATAAGGGGACACAGGTTCCTCAGATGGAAGAGGCAGATATCAGGACAGATGCCTTCAATAAGAAAGAATTAAGGATTAATGTTGTAAATAACTTCCAAAAAACATAGGCGTTGCTGGAATGAATAATCCGATTAAGTCTGTCCTGACATCTGTGCAAGTGTTGGAGTGTCCAACGGTAGGAACATTTGCATGGGAACAATCAAAGTACTTGTGTTCTTCTTATGCTAGAGTCTAAAAACAGATGAAAAAGTTAATTGCATGTTTCTTCTGTTTCTTTGTTATGCTCATTAAGAACATTGCAGACAACTGAAGGAGAAAGTAAAGAACAAAGAAAAAGGAACTGCCATTGTTGGGGAGAGGATGGGAAATGAGGAAAGGTGGATGGGAGTTTATTGTACATCAAATTAGGGATGGTATTATTCACTAGTGGGATACTGTTCAGAAACCTGAGCTAATATGGCAACTTGGCTGTTTTATGATCCTGTTCTGCTGACTGTATTGAAATGAGGTATTAAAGAACAACCAAAATGCAGAAAAATGTTAACAGTGGGCTACATCTTCAAATCACTTTATTCAAGCTGTTCTTTCCAAGGAAGTATAGAACAGATGAAGCATAGTTCCATTAAATTAATGTTGTTGGTTGCATCCTTTTAAAGTCCTTGTTCTGCATAATACCAGAATTTGTAGGATAATGAGGTGCCCAAATCCCACAAGTTCATTCATCTACCAGGCCTTGCACTTAAGCCAGTTCCAGTTAGGGTCATTTTCTTTCTTAGACTCAGATGAAATCTCCTCCAAAGCTTGGCTTTCACTGGCCTGTGGAGTTCTTCACACTACTAACATCTTATCCACCTCACTGTGAGGGAACAAGATTTAGCCCTTATCTCTGCCTATACACATCAGTTGAAGTTGACTCCAAATGAGATGTTCTTCCAAGCCACATAGGTACCTAGATTAGAGGTAAAGTATCTCAGTCATTAAATGGTTCCTTGTCTTGCTGCAAGTCATGCAGTGTTGGGGAATGGCTCAATTAGATTTGAGTGCAAACCTATTGATTTTCCTCTCCTTTCCCCTCTGTCAAGCAATGGATACTAGTTATGACAGCACCTATCTCTCTTTTTATGAGAAAGTTCCATGCACAGCAACAAACTTCAGAAATTAATGGCTTTATGACAAACTCACAAACTTGTATGATTGCATTTACTTTGACCATTGATTTGTATACAGTCTGAAGTGTTAGAAGGGAGAAGAGGTGCATCCAACTCTCAGTTGACCAGTAAGTGCTGTACATAATTGATTCTTTTGTGCCAAGTGGAAATTGAGTTTCCTTGGCTCAGAAAAAGGTACCTATTTCTGGAGTTTGCTACCATTTAAAACACTTCTGTTTATGCTCATGATTGCCATTGCCACATAGCATTGTCATTTGCTTTTTGCTGTTGGTTCCTAAGCACACTGAACTAATGAACTTTAGTTTATAACCTTAATGCTTGTGTGTATAATTGGTTCTTGCTGCATTGAACGTTTACTCTTATATCTCAGGTCTTTTATTGCTGAACTGCACTCAAACACTTCAGTGATGTAGGCTTATCCAGGCCATAGAATTGCTCAATATACAATACGGGTAATTCAGTGTTTGGTTTCCTGCAATACGTATCAAGGATAGTTACCCTAAACTTGGTTTTTCTTGAATAAGGACAGAACTATGTTTATTTTTGGCATCAGTAGAAGGCCAAGGGGTACAAAAATAGAATAATTTTCTCTTTTTTAACAATATTGGCAATTTCAGGATGCTACAAGACACACCTTTTGCTAACTTTCAGCTTCCTGCTATCCGTTGATGATTTCTGAAAGGCTCTCAGAGCAGAACTCACAGTATGAAGCACACAATGGCTGTGTATTAAACACAGATGTCATTTGAAAATAAGCTTGGGATAGTTTGTAGTTTAATTGGTTTGTGGCTTCATCTGTCTAGAGAAGGTAGGAAGAGAGTATATAAACCATCCTTCATTCTGCAACTTGCTTAAACCTCCACTCCCAGTGAGTAGACCAGGAGATGGTGGGTAGCTCCAAGGGCTGGGTAACACCTTGGCTCAGCCCTCCCACTCACTGGGTCAAAATAGCTCAGCCAGCACCTGTGTGCGGGGAGGTAATAATTTAGTCCTGTTATAGGCCAGCGGTAAATTGCTACCCTTTCCCTCCCACGGGGAGTAGGTGATTGTGATTCAGAGATGCATCTCTGAGTCAGGTGGCCTCCCAGGGCTCATCGTGGGATGCGCGCTCCTGGTCTAGCGTGCAGCAGTGAAGAAGAGTCGATGCTCGCCAAAACATTGCTAATTGCATCCAGTTTGAGAAGAAGGTATAAGGAATTGGTTGCCTTTTGATTCCTTCTAACCGGTGTCCCATCAGCCCTTCAGTGATAAAGAAAGATTTAACATCCTGAAGTTGAAATTTTACATCCACTCTTTCCAACTGTTTGTTTTCTGAAGTATGTATTATAATGCATAGGAATGTAATCATAGTAAAGACTATGCACCTGCAGCGATGTCATAAGTGTCTTCTCACTCCTGCATTTCAAAAGGCAACTTTATCCTAAAGATAAAGGAGAAATCTGAAATAGTTTAGGTAGTAGGAATTTTCTGGCAAATGACTTTCCAAAGGAAAATATCTTCCTTCCCAAATCTGAAGATGCCCATCATGAACAATGTCAGCTTAATGCAAATTAATGTGGAAAAGAAAATTGGAAGTTTTCTCTGGTGTATCCCTGTGAAGGCTCTCCTGAAGAACCATAATATTACTGTCACTGCCTGTCTGCTGGAGGGAAGGGAATGTGCAAGAAGTTTTCCCCAGGGCAGCAATTTCAGCCATGCTTAGATGGAGTTTTTATCTTTTTCTGGAAACTCTTGCTGGGGAGCACAGGGAATTATGTTTATTTATAGTTTAGGGTGATTTTTTTTTTTTTTTTTTTTTTAAGTAAAAGGAATCTCTGCTTTCTGGCCAACTAAGCACCCTGGCCAAAACAGAAAATTCTGGTCAACAGCTTTGTTCTGAATGTGTCATGGGTTATTCTGTTACCCCCAGGTTTCCAAATTCTTTTTCCTAGTATAGGAGTGAATGTTCAAGCATGAGCAGAAATGCCATGGTTGTAGTACTGCGGCAGGAGCCTGCTGTGGGTGAAGAACTGTTTCCTCTGCACATTGCCTTCTGATTAGGGTTGTTTCTTGACCCAATCTATTTCTGAGATTCTTGAAAAAGATAATGACATACTCTTGTTTCTGACCACTTCTACTCCAAGACTAGCAAACATGCAGGAATAAGATGACACATTTAGAATCCACCCAAATATCCAAGAAATTTCTTCTTTCTCCTTTACTGGGCACAGTTATTCACTAACTGTTCCTAGACTGTCAGTGCCTGTCTCGCTTGAAGGGGACAACAGTACTATTTCTTGTAAATATATTACTAGTGAACACTTTTTTAGCTAAAATGAAAGTGTACTCAAAAACCTTCCTTAGGCAGGAGTGAAAGCAAATGAAAGAATAGGAGAGATTCATGATTTTGATATGTCTTAACAGTAAGTGACTCAGACTCGTATAAGATACCTTTCATTCTTTTGTGCACTCATGTCATGACAGATACTCACGTCTTATTTTCTTTGTAAAGCAGCTGTGGTACTTGTGAAAAGGCTGTCATCAATGCCAGAGAGAGAGAAATGCTGCACAAAAAGTGGCAGTGGAAGTTTTTGTGCTCCACAAGTGTCCTTGCCTTGATTTTTTAGGAGCCGTCTAGTAGAATAAAGGTAGTACCTCAGCTATTACAGCCATTCAAACAAAACTGACTATAAATATCTCTCCCAGCTCCAAGTATAATGTAGTTTTTCACTGGAAGTGTTTGTTCAACCAGTATCTCCTGACCGTCCCCAAGCATTGTTGAGTAATGTCTCTGCAGAGGAAGGGCTGCTCTCCAGAGAAACAGTTGCCCACAGAGCTAGAAATCTAGTGTCTCTTCCCATCACTTTTAAAGACTCTTGGTGAGAATTATGGTCACCCTCATCTCCTCCTGTCTCAAAAGTTATGGCTTGCACCTCTGAAACGATCTGATCGTTGATGTAGTAATGGTACTGTTGGCTATCGGTGGTGTCGGCGTGGGGAACTGGTGGTGGTCCCACAGCTGTGTTGTTGCAGGACTTCTGATATCCCAAATGATTGTGCAAGGGATCCGTGCAACCCCCTTGTAGATGATTTGTCAGATGTTTCCAACTTTCCTTAACCAAGGAAATTATTTTTACCCGCTTCTTCTGTTACCTGTGAATGAATCCTGTAGTTCTAATCTCAAAATTCAGGTTGAACATTAGACTACAATTTCATGGTAATATAATTGTTTCATATGAGATCATTCCATTTCATAAAAGGTGCCTTCTGATCGTCTGGAAATAATGTTATAAAACAGAAAGACCCCAGAAACACTAATGCATCACCATCTCTAGAATTGTGTTATCTAAAAAATACTTGAAGTGCCTTTCTGCTGTGCACTGTGTCCAGAATCAAAATGAGGAAAGACAAATTTTTAAGATAAATTGGTTTGTGAAAAATTTATGTGCACTTTACTAGTGCAGGCAGGATGTAATCTGTTTTGTATTGAATCTGCTTGAAAAAAAACCACAATGATAATGAGATTTTTTAAAGGCACTTTTAAATTCATGCTGGCAAAAGACAAATAGTCATGACTTTTAATTTCTATAAACTTAACAGCTGGGGACAAAATAAAGCGTTATTAACTTAAGGGGTGTAAGGAAGTTGCTTTTGTTTCAAGGACGAAATAAGTTATTCTATTCTCAGTGTTATTCATCTAAGCTGTCTGTCTGAGCTTTCTGCTGGTACAACCAGGCCAGTGAGTGGTTTTATTTATGCTGCTTTTACTGTTAGTAGTGAGAGAAGAGGGGCCGCAAACATCTCCTGTGATGTCTGTGTTCCCCATCCTTGGTAATGCCTGTAAAAACATTGGTTATGAAGGAACTATGCTTCAGGGGCAAGTTGTTCTGCTACTAAATGGGATATTCCTCATATTCAAAACATAAAATGTATTACCAAATAGTGAGGAGCTTTTTAACCTCATTTTATTGTTTGGAAAAGTATTATTTGTCTCTTCTATCATGACAGCCATTAATGATAAAGATATTTGTCCTTGTCAAACTGAGTTCTTACACTAATTTTAATTGCATTAAGTGTAATTTACTGTTATCAGAAGATAAATAACAGTTATTTTTCTTTATCACTGTATATCTTATAGTACAACTAAGTAGTAATCTGTTTGGTTTTTTTTTTTTTCATTTTGATTATAAATTTAATGGTAATTCAAAGGCCAGCCACAGTTTGTTGGTATTCTTATGTGCCTGCTCTTTCTTTTGCCTGTTGAATTAAATGCCATTTATATTAGTGATTTATTTTTTACTGTGAATATCTCTCTTTGCCACCTGCATACTCGTCCTGTATTTTCCCAGACTTCACCGTAGAAGAAGTTGTAGAGTATATTGTGTTAATAGTAAACCACAAGTTCATGTTTACATACCGAGGGGTTTCCCTTGAGTCCCAAGTCTTTACTAACTGATTTGTCATAGAGGTGAAGGGCACAGCCTCTGTGTTTAGGAAATCAATAGCAGTTGCCATTTCCATTAAGGAGTCTTGGCTGAAGTTGTTCTATCTTGCATGTTACGCTGCTGTCAGTATACGCTTTCATTTGCTCATGGCCCAAAGCTAAAAATGGGGACAGACCAAAAAATGTAGAGTTTTTTTCTCAAATAAGCATATCCTCTCTGTAGAATGGGGAGAGACTGATCTGAAGATGGGCTTGAGCAAAGAGGGAATACAGAAAAACTGGTGTGAGTAAATGTTATAAAAGGGTGTACTTACACGTGGTCAGCTAAACCAAAACAGTGGAACAAAGTATAGTTTGACCTAGCGTAGAAAAAATGAGCAGAAGTGCCAAAAAAAAAAAAAAAGGAAAGATAGATCCCTCTGCAGGGAAGGTTTTTTAGTACATTATAGGGGTAGCAGACTAATACCTCTGTTCAATAGTTGTTGAGTAGCATCTGATGGTATTCCTAGGCATCTTGAAGAATGAAGAGCGTTTGAAATGACTGTAGGTGGGGTAGCAGCAAATAGCCATGTGCCAGTTTAGGAGCAAATGTATTGCTGACATTGTTTAGCTACCAAATTATGGCTTCCCCAAAGGGCTGACTTGGGCTACAGCCTATATTTGTACCCACTCCGCTGTTCTTTTTCATTACTTCTGATCATTAAGACACATTTTGTTGCTGCTTACCTTTGAAGTGCAGGAATGCACACGAGTGCACCAGCATGATGGTGTCGTCACAAAATGAACTTACATCACTGTAAATTCTGGGGAAAAAGTGGACTGAAGCCAACCAGAAATACTTCTGAAGTCAGCATGTGAAATTACAAAACACATCTTTCACGATTTCAGATTGGCACATTCCAGTTGGCATTAACCATTTCCTCTAGGCAAGAGTGTCATTTAAAAGAGATGACTGCACATGACAAGGATAAACTCCCCTTCTCCTCCCAGGGTGCTACTCAAAGCTTACCTGTTTAATACCAGTGTTAGTACCCTCTTCTCTCACTGTAACATCAACTTGCTTAGACCTTGAGGTCTCCGTGGTAGGACCAGAGAGATGCTCACTGGGCGGGGGCACCATCAGCAGTGCTCCTCACGACTGTGCCGGAGCACCGAGGCTGCGGGAGCCCAGTCCATGCATGCTTGTCTAGAGCATCCAACAGCCAGGTAATGACAGAAAAAGATTTGTCCCCCAAGGCAGTGCTAAATTCGCAGCAACCACAGTGGCGTGGAAGTGGGCTAGGGGAAAATTTGCTAGCCCTGCTTGTGTTTTATCATATTTCTGCCTGCAGGAGAGCCACTGTGCTATTGCTAGGTCTTATGCGCTCTCCAGTGTATTTCAAATACTCTGCCTTTAAATACTGACCACCAGCAGGACGATGCCAGTGCCAAATGCTGTACTCACAGATAGGATAATCTTAGGGAAGATACATTTCTATGAAAATTATTAAAGGGGCATGTGATAGCAGTGTTTCAGTTAAGGCTTATTAAACACTCTCCATTTTATCCTCCATTTTCAGGGACTTATAATTTTGCTATAAAAATTCACTCAACCTTGAAACTTGGCATCCATGGTTTCATTCCAGAAGATATTTTTAAAGATACAAAAGCAGAAATATCCCTATTCTGGCAACGGCTTAAATGGATATTAACTTTCAATCCTACAGCACAGCACATTGGAAAGTTGAAAAAACTGCTAAAAATTACTGCTAAAAAAAAAAATCCTTTGCAGCAATATAGCTTGGATTATCCACTGAAATCTTGATCTCTTTGATGTGATCTTGTACATTTTGAGGGTTGTTGTCCAGTTTCAGAGAGAGCTGCTGAGATGCAGATACCTCTGCACTGTACTTCTTGCAGGGGCTGGAGCCACATGCTCTTTCTTAGAAGGGCCCATGCCCCATAGAAGGAAGGGCCTTTATAGATAGGGAGGATGCCCAAGCACAGGCAGTCCTGAAAGCACTATGAACTAACAATTTTAGCAAGTGAGCTTTAGCATTGAGGGGTGGGAAGTCCTGTATTACATGAATGCCTGGGAGTTTTCTAAGATGGGCAATCGGCACAGTTGCACTGAGTTTGAGTGCTCTGGAGAATTACTGGAAAAAACTTTCTAATTGTTAAGTCTTGGAACAAATTGCTTAGGGTTATTGTGGGGTCTCCATCATCAGACCTCAAACTGGACAGGCTAGGCTAGGCATGCGTCAGTAACATCTTAGGTACAGTTAATTCTGCCTTGGGGCAGAGGGAGAGATGGACTCTCTCACGTGCCTTCCAGCCCATTTTTCCACTCATTTTTCATCATAAAATTTGCTATATACTTTGTCATCAGTGCTGCTTATTCCTCTCCCCATTTCACCAGGTGAGTGCTTTACAGTTGTCTTAAATGGGTCCTTATTTCTCAACGCAGAGCAAAGTTTTTTGTTCTCAGTAGAGGTCTCCATTTTCCTGTCCTTTTTACCTAACACATCTGAGCCTGGTGTCTTCTCGATTTCATTGGCATTTAAACTGCTTGACATCTTTAGCCCTCAAGGATGCTCTGAGCTGTAAAGGCTCCTTACTGAAACTGCTGTTCTGGAGTTATAGGTGATGCACGATTGGTTGGCTGCTTCATGAGCTGAAGAAATCAAGCAGTGTGTAGCTTCTCCCATTAAAAATTAATGCTCTGCAGTAGGCAGTAAAGACCTTAAATGTTTTGTTGTTAAGGAGCAAATAATGGAAAAAACACCACCCTTTTGTTAAAGAAGGATGCTTCAAGTTAGGAGCTTTCTCTTGTTATGTGGCTGTCACCGCCTTGAATCTGACGACTGGAGAACGATGTCCGGGAATGCATGATCGTGCATGTGGGTTGCTCAGATGTTAGTCCAGTGTTCATAATCACACTGCTTCTACCTGAAATGGCCAATGCGTGTATGCAATATGTTAAGAGACGGACAAGTACCTATGTGATTTGATGGTACTTTGGGTATCCTTTCATATACTTTGTGTGCATGTAAAGCTTCACACGGCTGCAGATGGCTAATTTGAAGAGGCTTGTGGAAAATTTGGCATAGAGTGCATTCGCTAATGCAAATAACAATAATTCATGTGAGAAAGAGTGAAAGGATCATTTAAAATGGAGCACTGACTCCAAAACTTCCCAGACATCCATGAATATCCTGGGTTAAGAGGCTAAGCTCGTAGTGGGGGAACTGGGGATTTGGTAATCGTTTGGGGTTATGTGAAGATGAATTGTAGGATGTCAATGTTCATGTCTATTTTACACACAGTCTGCAATGGGAGATTTGCCTGGTGCATGGGGTTCTGTTGCCCTGTTGTAGCTGTCTCAAGCTGTTCTTCACTCTGCAAAACAGTGACGATTTGAAGCCTAAGAAATGTCCGTAGAGTGGGATGCAGTGATTAGAGCAGACCTGTGGAAAGCAGGCACGTTTCCTCTGTCTGCCTGAAATGGCATAACGTTTTTGGCAAGGACCACGGTGAAAGAAATGAGGGGGGGCATTCTGTCCAGCCAACTGTCACTGCTCATGTCCACCTCCCCTACACCTATCTGGGACATCGGCCCTCTTTCAGTTGCACCATCTAAATGCTAAATAGCAGGGCTGCTGCATGTCTGTAACTCTGCAGCACTCTTTTATTACACTCCATGCTGCTATCAGATGAGAAAGAAAAACAGTTACTAAGTAATTGAAGATTTAGGGGAACTGTGAAGCACTGCCATGCAAATAAGAGGAAAAAATATAATGTTGTAAGAATGAAGTGTTTGTCTGGAGGACGTCTCTAGAGTAATATAAAATGAAGTCTTATCTATTTAACAGGGTTGCAGCAGAGGGGTCCTTCAGCTCATCTGCGATGTGACAGGGGCTCTGTTGGGTATAAAAGCTGGTGCTCACGGTCTCTGTCTAATTGGGAGTAATTGCAGCAAACTGGTGGTATAATAAAGACTAGTTAGAATAAATGCTACTAATGACAGTAACACGTATTAACATTTATATGATGATTGGTGGGTATTGGTGGGTAATTGCTAGTTTTAATTTTAATTTCACAAAAGAAATTATCTATTGTAACCACCCATTTGTGCAGTACGATGCAAAGATAGTTCGCTAAGAAAGACACCTGTATTTAGACTCCCCTGGTTGCTTTGCCCACGTTGCACCGTGCTCCTCTTTAGAGTGTGTCCACAGCCTCCAATGCACATCCCTTATGGAAAGAAAAGAGCAATGTCACTTTGAGAGAGATCCACAGGGTTTAGACCAACTTTCCATTTCCTCAGTTAATTACCAACATAATCTCTAGATAATCTCTTCTCAAGTCTATGAAGATTGGCTGCCTTTGAATTCAGAGGACACTTGGTCTTTTTGGATCGTAGCCATAGATTAAACTTCTTCAGAGTGGAGATAGCTGTACTTTCCCGCTGTTGATTGCAACATGCTGCTGAACACTTCTGAAGTTGGATAACCCCTCCAGAAACGCAAACAATTGCTGGCCTCCCTGTGTCCTCCCAGCTCAGAGGTGCCAAATCCCATTATAACTCATTTCTGTGCAGTCAGTCATAGCCTTGTTCTTCGATGTGTAAGAGGATTTTCCAGTTATGCTAGGAATGTTTTATCAGTAGGAAATCACACATTATGAAAGAGCTATTTCCAGCAAATTTGCAAAATTGTGTCCGTAACTGTATTGTTATGCATTGTTACTGCATAACCCTAAAGAGGGGAATTTTCTAACTATGTTTACTTAACTATCTTCATTGTGACTGCGTTCTTACATCTCCCGTGAAAGGAGAGATCTCCCAGCTGCAGGAGATGTACCACCGCCATTTGCACACCTCTGCTATCTTCCCTTCCAGGCACTTTGACGTGCTCTGCAGAGAGCATCTGCCTACAAAGATGCTCACAAGGTCTGTTTGATGTCACTTCTGGGAGCTTTGCAGAAGATCAGAGAACTTTCAGAGGAAAATTAAACATTTTCCTGGGGAAGGGGGCAAATTTATTTAAATGAACAAATTTACCCTATCCTGCGTGCTTTCCTTCGGTATCACCCACATCACCTCTCCAATTCTGTGCAGGTATAGATTACCTAAGGATCCATTTGCCTACTGCATGTGTAGGGCTGGGAGTGCGGACTCTCAGGAACTAACTTGGTTTCTTGTGAACCACATAAAACATTCAAGCTTGTGCTAGGCTGTCCCTCAGTATCCTCTAAGACCATTCCTGGCCCTGCCCTTCTGGCTATGCACTTCTGATCTTAATGGGCTCACTAAAAAATGCTGGGATCTGACAGCATAAATCCATTTTGTGTCACTACTGGAGAATAAAAATACTAATTTTTTAAAAACATTTACTAATTTATGAGACAGCAAGAGAATCAAATGCTTAATATATTCTTCCCTGTAGGGCATAATTTTAAATTACATTTTGCTTTTGAATGGGCCTTACACTTCCGAACTATTTCACATCAAAAAAATGCAGATACCTGCATAGTCATGTTGGTGGAGTTTGTCTCTGGTTTAAGATCAGGTCTCTAGCAGCAAGTCTGTCATTTAATTTGCTGATGTTTATTTACAAACTAAACCCTACCATATCTGAATGCAACTCAGTAAATGTCTGTGTGATTTCAACAGAAGATATGACCCATCGTTCAGATATCCATACAGTAATTTCCCAGGAGCTCAGAGGAAATCATTTCACCTCCCAGTGGACATCCAGCACCATTTTCTATGGTACTTGAAATTTTTTCACTTGTGAGTATTGCATTTCTCCCCCGCCCCAGACACACACAGTCATTCCAGTTTCTGGTAACAAATTTTTGATCAAGTTTTCTTTGTACTCTCAGCTTTTGAAAGCTCGCCATTGGGGTAAATTTCCCTTTCATCTTCATGTAGCCTTCTCCTCCCTTTTTTCTCTGAAAACATCTGAAATTGGTAAGGAAGAAAGTTGCCGTGCAAACACAATTTGCTTGTTTAGTTGTTGTAAATCCCCTTTTTAAAAATTCTCCCTACAGTAAAAAAACCAAAAAACAAAACACAAAACCAACATTTTTTTTTTTTTATCTTGTGACATTAAAATCTGGAATTTCTACTTATGAAGAATAAGACAGCTCTTTCGTTCACCAGCTGTATGTGTTTTTACAAATGTCAGGCTTAGTTTTGAATGGATGTATGCATGCAAATAAAACTGCATACTTAAATATGGTGCCATAAAGACATCTGAAAAGACAGAGTTGGGGTTGACACTCTCCGGGTGGAAGGAATGGTGCAAGATTTGCTTCTGCCTCATCTAGGCCTGATACTTTGAATGTTATCTGCAAAATGCAAAAGCTGAAGAGTTTGCTAATCAAATCCTGCTCTCTACCAAAGTACTAAAGATGTTACTATGGCTAAAATGTTTATGGCTATGTGAAACATAGAGAAGTGGGAAAGAAATAGCTTTTAGAGAATGACAGTGATTTTGGTTTAAGACATAGGAAACTCGGACTTGGCTTTCTACTGTTAAATAAATAGAAAATGGACTTAAATGCAACGTCTGAAGTCACTGACCTAACAGCCAGCAACATGTGTGTTATGAAATGTTGGAAAGGTTGACTCTGCATGCTGCCAGGGGACGGAGCCACCATCCCTCAGCCGTGTCCAGCCAGCACAGCCCTGCCTGTGCGCCTCAGCTCACTCTTGCCATGCAGCTCTGGTCTTTCTGAGTCCAGAAAGAATAAAAACTGTAGCAAGGAAAAGGCTTTCACCTCAGCTCAGGCAGGCGAGCTCTGCTGGCACTGGTGCAGCCACGTAAAATGCCACCAGATAAAACCCTAATCCAGAGTAAGGTGTAAAGCCAGATGTTTCAGGCAGGGATGTCAGCTGCCTTTTTGTTTTCTGAAATGAGGACTGTGGGTAGTCTTGAGGTTGCCATCTCATGAGAGTGTCATGAGTGGGTTTAGTAAGATTTTGGAAAGCAGTGAGTGTGTATGAAGGTATATATATATAAAAATAATTATTTTTTGTGTTGAGCTTGTTGAATGTGAAACCACCCTTCTCCTATCTAGTTTGCTACACAAATCACAGTTTAAAATAGAGTGTATGTTTTACATCTACATATACGTGTGTGTGTGTGTACACTGAACGCTTTAAAATCTATGAATTACCTCCATTTGGTGTCTAATGAATTCTTAAGGGAGAAAGAACCCTCCTGAATTTCCAGACCAAACATGACCAGTTCCTATAACGTTATAAGGGGAGCCAGATCCCAGCTGATGTAAACTGGTATAGTCTCAATGAAACCAAAAAAGCAGTTCAGATCAGAATCAACTGAGAATTCAGCCTGTTTAATAAGCAAGTTCAGAAATAAACCATTTATCCATTTTACTGTTAGAATATTTATTGTAGCAGGATATTTTCAGGCAGCAAAAATAAGCAGCTCCCAAACTTGCTAAAAATATAGAAAAGTCTTGAGCACTGCTAACAGGTGTTATTTTTACTGAATGTGGTTTATTACTTGCATAATTGGCATAAAATAGAAAGCAGTTCATGATAATGGTATTGTTCATACTTCTGTAATTAAGATTGTATCAGTATTTCAAGGGCATAATACCCAGTTAGAAAAATGCATGCAATTATAGCATTAATTCCTTGGGAAGTAGAACTTTAGCCAATTTTTATGGGGAAAACACTGCTTTGGTCAGTGACCAGATAGAGGAGTCCAAAGAAAATTATTCTGGGTTCCAGCGTGGCATCAGGTGTTTTGCATTCCTCACATAATTAAAGCCTAATGAGGAAGTGACGCCTTAACGGACTTAACTAGCAGAAATGCAAATATTAGACCGACTTAGTATGTTCCACTTTTACAATGTATTAATTGCTGTAAATATGCAAAGGTATGCAATTAAAAGAGCAAATGAGTATTTCTAATTAGGATGGAATGGTAGCACATTTCATCAAAGTAGGACACTGTACTACTTAGCTGTGTATATGTTTTTGCCAATTAGTCAACAAGGAATTCTCGTATGAACAATTGAGCCTTATGTAATTGGAAAACGAGCACTGAAGCACCAAAGTCCAAAACCAACATTTATATTACCCTGTAACACAACAGGGTACTTTTGGCCTTCTTTGCATCTGGGGAAAGGGATAATTCATTGACAAAACCTGTGCCTGTGTGTGGGAACGTGGCTTCCTCCTCGCTGTCTGCACTGCAGCGTGCTGATGGGGCTGCCCAGCAGAGACGTGGGGAGAGTCCTACTTACAGTCAGACAGAGCAATGCACGTGAGACTGGGAAACCAGGTCCCCGAGCAGCCCGGGGGCAGAGCTGCTTTCTAACCCCTTGCATTCGTTCATTCAGATGTGTCTTTCAGCATGCCGAGCACTGTGGCAAGTGCCCACAGTATGTCGTGGTGTAACATTGAGGACTGGAGCCCAGCTTTCCTGGCAGTCCCAGCAGTGTGTTACAACCGCCCGATTCTCAGTGGCAGAATACCACACAAACACGTTACCAGCACTTTTCTAGAAAGCACTTAGAAACAGGTCTAAGCTGGAAATATAATGAAAATATAACTCTTGGCTTAAACAATTTTGATCTCATCTCCTCCATAGAGTTGCATCTTTGTGGATGCGTGTGTGGGAGAGGGGCAACTCCATGAGGTGGCCATGCATGGGATGTGCCAGGGCTGCACGGCCGCTTGGACCGTGGCAAGCGACCTGCTGGAAGGCTGGAGTAGCCCAGCACCGCACCAGCGGCACAGCCCTCAGTACCGCATTCATACGCTGAGCTTCATGTAGTGGGGAAGCAAACCAATTTTCTGTGCAGTCAAGAATATCCCAGTGAATACCCATGTGTTGGACAAGGGGGCACTCGGAGCAGGTGGCGTTTCTGTTGGTTAACCCTACGCTGCACACACACTCCCATGGGAAGATTTGTGTTTGGTGATTTAGCAAATGAACAATTTGGAAATTTTAAGACTAAATCCCTTGTTTTATTCTCAGGTGAGGGCAATAGGATTAGAAGGGGAATAACTCCTGTTCTTGACTAACATCTTTGGGGGAAGCTCTATGGAAAAGGGTGCTACTGATACAAACTGGACCCACAAATGTATCAGTGAAGGTGCTGGTTCAGACTGACATGGGGGTTTGCAGGAACAAGAGCTTAGTCCGCCTGTCATGGGGAGCTAAAAATCTGAAACTGCTTTGAAAACCCCTTGAAGGGGCAACAGAGCATGAGAAGGATGGGGACAGGAGTGGTAGAGTACATGGGAAAGACCCCAACCCAGGTGCTCACAGGAGCTGCTCGGAACAAGAATGTGCCTCCAGTGTTTGTAATACTTTGCTGGGTTTTGGGCTGTTCTTCCCTTGCTTTTGGATAAAGTTTCCTTGTATTTGTGAAAATTTCGAATGCATGTTGTGGATTCAGTAAGTTTAGGGGGTTCATTTGGGGGAAGGAAAAGCCATTTCTCCTTTGTATAATAATACAAATGCACTTAGATACAGGCTGTACTTAAAGAACAGACTGACAGCCTGTGACAGACGAAATAGAACATTCTGGGGTTGCAGAATAAAATAATATCATTCATACTGTACTGGGCATCCTCCTGCCCTGAGGCCTGACCCCTCACAGATATTCTTCCCGTAACTTCCTGAAATATTCCCAGAGCCTCTTTCATGGTGAAAGGTAGCTTGCTTAGTGCTTCTCCTATGCTCAGAAGGCACTAGCCTGTAGCTATAAATAATTACTGACTACTCACACGGCCTAGCACAAAGTTCAGGTTTGAACTTTCATTCAGATACCTCTGTGCCTGTTCGTGCTTGCTGTACGTGGCAAAAGTTGTATTTTCTATATTCAGCCTGTTCTCTCCAAGTTAAAGTGATGCTGTCATCTGGTTGAGATGCTCAGACAGGGAATTAAGCTGGGGGCTTTTTGGGTGGTTTTGTTCTTTCTTTCTTTGTTTCTTTCTTTCTTCTTCTTATTTTGCTGAGGAAAGTTTCCAGAACCTTGTTCTTTCCAAAAGAAAGAAAAGAGTTAGTCACCTAACTTCAGGTCATCAGCATGTGAGTGTTTAATTCCCCTGTGCTCCATTGTGAACCACAACCAAAAGACTGAGGTGTGTCTTACAACTGCCTTTCACAGCTTTCTTCAGGAATTAGGGACGTCCCTTGGCACCCAAGTGAGGCAGGGGTGTGGATGAGCAGATGAAGGTGGGGAACATCTGCAGGTGTCTCAGTCCGGAAAGTATAAGAGTCCTGGCAGCTGCCCCAAGGTAGGACGTTGCCCTTCATGCCATCTTTGCAGAGGCCAAGCCTGCGGTGGCCCAGCCGTGAGGGTTCCACTCTGCTGGGCTTAGCTGGAAGACGGGTTCCTGCGGGCTGGCCTCCATCAAGGGTGCACTAGCCAACGGTACTTGTGTAAAAGCTTTTACATGTGCCCCTGGATCTGCACCTCTGTTTCCTTTTAAAAGGCCAATTATATATGGTAATGGCAACAAATGCCTCTTGCACCATGGCTGAGTCTGATGTGTTGATAGCTGCACTCACAGACGATGCTTCAGTGGAGTGAAGCGTCTTCAGCTTTCAACAAACCTCAAGGCATTTGGCATCTGGTTATTTGCATGCTGCTATTTTGACAGACCTCCTACCCAAAATGCTTTGCATCACTCAAGCTTGCCAGATATTGAGCTTCATATTTTGAGTGAGGGTAACTTTCCTGATGTATTGAAGGTGTTTAGTACTTTCATTTGACCTTAGCTTTAACTTGCTCATATTTGTCACTGGAAAGAAAGGTGATTAGGAAGATATATAGCACTCTATACTGATTGCAGACAGCGGATATGCAGCACTGTCAGAGTGGGCAATTGCTGATAGAACTGTTTCAAGTTTAGTACAGTTTGGATCTCAGGCTCACATCTCTGTCAGCTCTATTTGAATATCTCCTAGCACAATTTCAATATTTACTTCATGCAGAATAGAGAACATCTGGGATTTATGCGGCTGCTCACAGGAGTAAAGAAAAAAAAGAAGTGATTCTGGGGCCTTGCCTACAAAAGCTTCAACTTTCTGATCAAAGCTAAATGGTGTTTGGCAGTGTTATAGTAGAAAATTAGAATGAACATGGTATAAAGGCTCCTGTTACTACCAAAAGAACTTGTTTCTGTAGAATTCGGCATAGCAACACCATGCATTCCCGGAACTCTCCCTATGTATTCAAAAATACTGAAATGAAAACAAATTGGGTTTGTGGAGTACATTATATGTGCCAGCAGGCTTGTTTGTGTGTGTCTGAGATAAATATGCACGTGCCTATGTGTACGTGGGGTAATTGTTATCTGCTAAGTGGTGTGTGATTCCCCTCCCTCCACGAATTTACATCACCACTGTATGCTGCAAATAACAAAGAAATACTAGATACTACCATTTATATGTCTCGACTCAGTTTCCATGTAGAGGCTAATACTAGCTAAGAATTAAGTGGTATTCTCTTCCTGCTACTTCTGAGGCATTTGGGAATATTTTTAATCCCTTTTGCTTTTAATTGCCGTTGTCCCTGCTTCATCCTCTCCCTTGTTGCCACTTAGTCCTTGTTGAACTGAAGAAATGGCTTTTACACAATGTTCTGTAACTATTGAGATCTTTGATTATAAAAGGTACATGCTGTTTCCACTGCCTTCTGTAACTGTAATTTGCACAGGGAAGTAATGGTGAAGGTTGCATTGAGGGGGTGGCCGGAGCCTTAGGAAACCCACTGACATGAAAGCGCTGCTCTGCTTTGCACTGGATGAGGATCTGTGTCTCTTCTGTCCCCTCAAAGGTGATTATTTTTGTCAACAAAATAGGGCTACAGTGTCAGGGCTTTATTATCCCAGAGAAAGTCAGATGAATTCCAGGACAACACGGTATCTTCCCAGATGTTTGATGCTGTGATAATATACTCTCTATTGACAGCCTGTATTAGAGCTGAAGCTTTGCACTCAGTATATTAAGAGCCTAATATGCTGCAGTAATTGTACAACAATTCCACTCTTGCGCTGCTTTTCTTTATTCCATGAATCCTGATTCCTTACTTAGTTCAGAAAAAGTTATTAGCATTGGACTATGGCTAAGCCAGCTAATCTGTGTGAGGTAAAGTCACTCAGTGCAAGAGTTCTTGCAAGAAGTCGCAGCACCTTGCCGGTAACTCGGAACTGCTGATATTATGAATTTCCAAATGCTACTATCTATCTACCCCATCTCATATATACATCATGAGTCAAACTTCAAGGTACCACATGTCTGAAGTTTTCTCTACTTGTTTTCCTTTTCAGTCCTGTAAGTTTTTCTAAGTAAATTTTGACATGTATATGAAACGTTTTTACAGCTACTTAGTAGTCTTTATATCCAGAATTCCTGTGTGTCTTATGGGCACGTGTCACGGCAGGTATGCAGTAAGTCAAACTAACCCTTTAAATGTTGACAATGACAATGTCATTGTCATAAATGTTGACATATGACATAAATGTTGACAATATGGTGTATGCACTGTATATTTATCGCTAACCCATAAAGCAAGTCCTGGACTTCATGGAATATTTGGATTTACTTTGCATGTCTGGAAAGTCAGCCGCGTATGAAAGTACTAGATCTACTGCACATGCACAGAGCATCTTTGTTGTAGTACACATTAGTAGTGACATTTCTCAGGTGCATCTGTGCATATGCAAGACATGCGTAGGGTAACGGTTGCAGAGCAAGATACTTGGTCTTCCAGGAAAGCTTGCTTGGAGCATATGGCTTGCAGCTCCACAGTGTGGGGGACCCCGTGCTGGCCTCTTTTTCAGAGTGGTCCTTTCTGAAGGAAGACCAGCCACATCTGAAAATGGATTGATCACCAGGAGGCGATAAAAGGTTCATTGCTGGGGGGGGGGGGGGCGGGGGGGGGGGGGGGGGAGAAAAAAAGTGTGTAACTTATTGAGAAAAAAGTGTATAATCACAAAGGAAAATTACCTCTGCTCTGGAGTTTTCTGTAAATGCATCATTATACTTGGGAGTTATCTAACATTTCTGTAATTGCTATGCCACTGTGTCTCATATTGCAGTGGAGTAATTCTGCATGTGTAGGTGCATATAATATAGAGCGATGGTTTTATTAATCTCAAAGGAACATCAAAAGTCTAAACTATATCTAAGCATTGGCATATATCAGTTGAGAGTTGTCCCTTCTGCATAGTCCTCTCTCCTGCTTTCTTAATAACCCTGACATCTTTTTTTTTTTGACACATATCTCCATAAGCATAGTGGTAAGATGTACCTCCCTACATGAATCTTGGTTTGTACAGACTTCCATACTTGGATTTCAACATTAATTGCACCTTAATATAGTTACAGGTTGTCACTGTGCCCAGTCTAGGTATATTATTTCCATATCATTTTTGCATGGATGTGGTGGTATTTATTCATACACAGATAAAGCCAATAAAGCACATATCTAGTGCATATTTTATTACTAAGGTAACATTTACAGCACTTTATTGTTAACATAAAATAATGGTACACATATAAAAAGCAAATGTTTCAGCATAAATCACTCTAAATGTTCAGCCAGCATGACCGTTGCATATAATGTTTCCATTTATCAATCAATATGTCAACATGCCTTGATGCATCAGATGTAAATTATCATCTAAGGTATCTTTAACTCCTCAAAATGTCATCCATTGAACTGAGCTCATTCAAGTTCACCTTTTAACTTTTTCCCCGAGACGCTCGCTGTCCATCAAATATGTGAAGGAGGTCAGAGGTCAATGAATCTTAATTGGACTTCATTATGTGGTAATATAGCACCTCGAGTGCCTAATTATGCCCCAGTACTGAAGAGCAATGTCATAATGTAAGGATGTAATGAACTAGAAGCCATGCATTATCATGCACTGTAGCACTTCATGACTTGTTATGGTTCTCTGCATTGTCTCCAGAGAGGTATAAAGCTTGGTGCATACTAATACTGTCAAATTTCAGTTTTGAGAAGTATTTTAAACACATTTGTAAGTATGAAGACTTCTGATTGATTGAATTATGCTGTAAGGCAAGCCCAGTGCTATATAACTTCTATCGTTACTATAATCGATTGTTCTTCATTGCCTGTGATGCTATAAGAGAAATTGTATTCCTTTGCTGCAGGTAGGGCAAGTCAAACTGAAAAAAAATCCTTCACTCCCAAATTTTATGGTGTTAATTTGCCATGTATTAATTTCCACATATCTTTTGAGAGCAAACAAAGAATTAAAGTAGTTAATTTGGTAATAAAACTGTTTTATTCAGAGCTGTAATTAGGCTATATTATTTTCAGTTTCCCTTTGGAGGATTGGAGGCCATAAGCAGAAAATGATTGTACTACTGTTTCATATGTCAAAAAGTCTGCTTATACACTAGCTTATAGCAACAAATGCAGGTAAGATACTAGTGAAGTTAGCAGGGCATTACAGGATCAAAATATACTGAAACAGTAACATATTTGAGGTACATGGTAACTACTGGGTGGGTGGGTGTGTGTCTGTGTCTTTCCCTTTCCCAAAGTTTCATGTTCTGCATCAAATACATTTTGCCTGTTCTTTAGCAGTTGTTGTTTATATAATCACTTTATCCTCTTATTTAAAATGGGAGCCAGGTACAATGTCTGGTTGCTAGAAACGATATTCTATGAATAAAAGTTGTACTAGAGAGCTTGCAAACAGCTCTTCACAGAGCTGTGTAAATAATTGATAGGTCTGTTTGCTAGCTGAACTCCTTTGTTTTGGGTTCGGTATCTTGTTTGGGGTTTGGTTGGGTTTTTTTTTAATTTAGTTTAGTCATTCTGGAGCAAAATATTTTTCTTAGTAAAAAAAATCAAGTGTGAATTTAGGTTACCTAACACATTTTGTTTGAATAAAACCAATGCTTTATATTTCTAAGGATTTTAAGCTGCTTTTTTTTTTTTTTAATATTCTGACATATTTTAGAACAACTAAACTAGATTTTAATTTGAATCAAACAAAAAAAAATAAAAAAAGGTTTCATTTAGAAAATATTAAATGAGCGCTTCAACTTTGAAAAATAAACATCTCTTTTTCCCAAAAGTCTTTATGGACTTCACCCCAGAACGGCAATTTTCTGTGTGTAAACTATTCACTTTTCAATTTTTCATTTCTTGGGTCATTCATTTTTCATTATTTTTTTCTTTTCACCTTCAAAGATATTTTTTTCAGGGGAAAACCCAACCATCTTTACTCCTAACATTATCTGTTCTGGCTAAATCTTGCTTATCAGTATGTGTCATCATTTGCAAAAACAAAACAAATTCAACCGAAAATATGACAAACAGTAAGGCCACTCTAAACATCACTGCAGAGAGAGATAACTTCAATTTTGCTTAAAAATGTGCTGATTTTTCCTGGCATTGCAAATGGCAGCTAATTTAAAATTGTTTCATAAATAAATGATTTTCAGTCAGCAAAAGAGCACCTTCATTTCTAAGCTGAAACTGGTAATTTTCTTGTGGACTTTCAGTTGTTAGGAAAGGGAACCTAGTCATATGCTGCTGTCTGTACCGTCAGATATCCTGCTTTGAATCCAATAACTGAGTTCAACAGCCTCAAAAGTGTATTAAACATCAATATCCTTTCCACAGCGAGAACTAATCAGTTCCATCTCTCTAGCTTTTGGGATAAAATGAGGCTGCCTGGTTGCTGCAGGATTTATAATATTTATAGCTGCATTTTGTATTCTCTGTTTCTGTCTGCCTTTGTTTCCATCTGTCTCGTTCGCTGTATTTACACAGGATACGTGAAAGCTGAATGTAACACTACAAATTGGTTCAAACAACCGACCTGTAGGACATTTCTGCCTTAGGAAAGGCTCCAGCAGTTTCACTCAAGAAGAGACTCGTGTATCTATCTTTATTTCTTATTTTCATTTTATAAGAAGAGCCCCTGGGGCTAAATGACCACTGGGGAGACTCTCTGGACACAGCAATGACCAAGTAGTCCATAGTGCCCATATCTCCTGGGGGCTTGGGCTACAGTGAGGGCAGATCTCTTCAGTATTTGGAGTGTTTGATATGGTCAGATGTTTAGGGATGGTGGGTAATGAAGATTTCTGCTATCACTAAATGTAAACTGTGTCTACTTTTCGTCTTTCCAGGGTCTGCTCTGAATTAAATCCAGCAGTGAGCATTGCAGGGTAGCACGCCTTCCTCCTGCTATGTTCTTACAGCCCATAACACGGTGGGACCCTGGTCCTGATTAGGCTGTCACAACACTCTTGTAATGACGTGTCTATTTTTCATTGCATCAGCTGATAACTTGGTTCAGATAAATGATTACATGAAGAAGAAGAAAAAAAATCAACAAAAAACCCCCAGGCATGTGTAGTGTATGAAAGCAAATCTCAGCCCCTATTAATTTTTAAGCTGTTGAAAAACACTTTCCTAGAGCATCACACATTACTATTGTCCCTAAAATGTGAAATATAATACAAACAACCAGTGGCAGTGAGGGATATATTTGCTGTATGCTCAGGTAGGGTTCATCTGGTGGAGTTCTATCACATTCTGATAGATTTATGACAGTTCAATCAGAAGTACAACACGCGTGTGTGTGTGCTCTGTACCCGCAGGGACAATACAGATTTCGGGAAACGCAATGAGCATTCCAGCAAAAATCACAATTCAGGACAACAGTGTCTTCACTCTGGATATCAGTGGCAACATCTAATTATAAAGAAGAAAATGTCAATGCTTCCTCTTTATTACTAGCATTGTGGGTGCATTAAATCTAACTTTATTTGACAGAGACTACTCAAAATTATCTCCTACAGAAATGTGCTATCAGACAGCAAGAGTATATCTTTGTCAAAACAGCAAGTAGTAGCTGCTGTTAAGCAATTTTGCAAATATGGTACCTTCAGGCACATATACTATATTTCACTCTGCATTTACCGATATGACAATTAGCCTTCAGTGTCAAGATAAAAAAGATTATGGATGCAAATATGGCTATTTCTTTTCTTTCAGTTGATTGTATCTGATCACAGCCAGATACTACTTCTCAGAGTGATGAGTTTAAATATGTTTTACTCTTTTCTTAAGGAAAAAAATGGAAATTGACAGCAGAGTACTTAACTGCTGAGATTCATATGCTCACTTTATGTATATATGAAATGTAATTCAAGTGGCTGCAAACATTGACTAATCCAAGAATTCAAGCTTATTTGAGTTTTCTGTAGAGAAGCTTAGATTAGATCAAGTTGATGAGTTCTTTTGAGTTGCATATTACAATGTCATAAAAGACTAACTGAATTCACACCAAATGCAAGCTGGGCTCTTGCTCTCAGCACCGCCAAAGAACAGAATCAGGATTTGCATCTTCTCTCACAGACGGCAAACCTCCTTTTTGATTATTGGAGGAGTTTTGGCAGATTATCTCACTCTGGAGCAGCAACATAACATGTCATGGTTTAACTCCAGTCAGCAACTAAACACCACACAGCCACTCGCTCACCCTCCCCCCCACCCCTGCTGGGATGGGGGAGAGAATTGGGGGGGGGGGGGGGGGGGGGGGGAGTAAAACCTGTGAGTTGAGATAAAGGCAGTTTAATAGGACAGCAGAGGAAGAGAAAATAATAAAAATAATAATGATAAAAGAATGTACAAAACAAGTGATGCACAATGCAATTGCTCACCACCCACTGACCGATGCCCAGCCCATCCCAAGCAGCGATCGCTGCCCCCCGGCCAGCTCCCCCCGTTTCTATACTGAGCGTGACGCCATATGGTATGGAATAGCCCTTGGGCCAGTTGGGGTCAGCTGTCCCGGCTGTGCCCCCTCCCAGCTTCTTGTGCGCCTGGCAGAGCATGGGAAGCTGAAAAGTCCTTGGCTGGTGTAAGCACTGCTCAGCAACAACTACAACATCAGTGTGTTATCAGCATTAGTCTCAAGCTAAATCCAAAAGACAGCACTGTACCAGCTGCTAGGAAGAAAATTAACTCTATCCCAGCTGAAACCAGGACACATGAAAAAGTCTTGTTACGGAGTCATCCCTTATATGTGGATTTTCTTATTGTAATTTTCTAAATATGAGCTATTCTTCAGTTTTGCAGCCTGGAGGTGGCTTAAACTTGTCTGGGAAATTCAGTGACAAATTTGTCATAACAATATTATGGAAAACTAGCTGGAATTATAAAAACATACAGTTAAAATAAGTCACTTCAGACTCATCTATCATGCAGTTCGGCCCTGAGGACCTCTGCTGAAGGACCGGCACAGTCTGAGCTTACCTGGTGCTTCAGTCAAACCTGGTGGGTTTGTTCCCAAGTGTGCCAGGGAAGGGCAGAGCCCCAGATCTCTCTGCCCTCCTGCTCGTGATAATGGAGCCAGCAGAGATTGTTGTGGAAAACAGGCAGTCTTGAGCATAGTCTTTGTAATCAGAGGCCTTTTCCTTTGTATCTACACCAAAAACCCAGCTGCATTTTTTTTTTTTTTTGCAGTTTATTACCTGAAAAACAGGCGTAACAATGGATGGAGAGCATGTGATAAAGCGATGGAGTCAGGAGCTAAGTAAAGAGAACAATAACTGTTGCTGAGATTATGCTGTTAGCAAAAGAGCTGGATGCAGTTAAAAATCCAGCAGATCAGTTCAGTAGGATGGAATTCATTGAAGGATGCTAGGCAATAATCAGAAAAATGTGTTCCAACCACAACAAAAACTGAAAAGAAAACACCGAGACAGCCACAGCAGGTGTACTTTATGCTGCTGGCACTCGTGAGACCTGCCAGAGAACATTATAGACATGTGGCAGCAGAGCATTTGAGTATAAAAGGAGCATAAAGTTGCCTTGGCATTCACATCCAATTTAAAAGAAAAGCAGTGCTTGGATACGTAGAAAATATGTATCTTCCAAATATTTCATATGGAGATTGTGGTGCTTATGCTGTTCTAATCAAGAGGACATTCATGGAAGAAACCAGTAAACAGCAGGCTTGAACAAATGCTTTCCCAGCTCCCAAGTAGGAATTATTTTTAATCATAAGGCATAAAGCATCCATTGGAGTAAACCCCTGATTGGTATCTTGCTGTCATGTGAGTTGTTGCATTGATTTCGATGAGCTATTAAAGATAAGCATGTGCTTAAGTGCTTGGCTGGGTTGAACCATAAAGAGGGTACGTTATATTTGCAAAGATACCTGACAAAAACTGCACTCATTTGCAACTTAACTCCCATTTCATAGTTCTGTCCTTTAAGAAAACATTAATTCACTGAGAATAAGAAAGGAGTCATAGACCCAAACTGCACCTAAACAGAGGAAGATTGTTTTCCCTGCAGAGATTTCAACAATGCACAATGACCTCCAACAACTTTAATTAAAGAGAAAATGCATACAGAAGAAAAGAGTACAAAGATATAGCTAGGGCTAATAATTTAGTTCACCATCAGAAGTCAGTAAATCAGTGTGCTTCATAAAAGCAACTGTCAGTCCTTGGCCAACAACTATGAAACATGCTGTGATGCACTGAAACCTTAGGGGGGAAAAAAAAAAAGGAAACTTTTCCTGACTTCTTAAAACTGGGCACACAGCTCATGTTCCTTTTAACTACCTGAGGGAATTAATTAATGAGGAAAAAAAACCCAACCATCACAAACCCAAAGTCCACTGGGAAGTTAATTGCAGGTATCTGCTTTCCAGATCACCTGCTGCTTTGGCTGTTTCTCTCCAGGACTGCCATCGTTAGCTGCTGCTGACCTCACCCTGCAAGACAGTTGTACAGACTTGCATAAAATTCAAGGTGCTGTAACCTTGCACCGCATTCACCTGAGCTGGCTTTCCAGTGATAAATCCAGGGCAGGTGATTATCAGAGAGCAGCCACCTTTCCTTTTGCAGTAGCTGCAAACCTACAGATTTTCCATCTCCATTAACGGGCACAGGGCTGATGGACTTCTCCTCTGCTACAGGGTTTCATTGTGTCTCTGCCCCTCCAGCTGCTTCTTTCACTGATTGCACCTCAGTCTTCTTTAAAGATGCCTTTGGGGATATCTCGCTTCCCCCTCAGAGGGATGGAAGGGGTTGAGCTGAGCAAGGGACACTGTGGGTGTTTAATCTCAGCTTCTGCTTACCGGATCTTCTCAGGTGCTAGCCACAAGAAGCAGTAGCAGCAGTATGTCTTTCTTGACTTCGCCTGCAAATGGCGTCTTCTGCTGTTGAGGTTTTTCACCTTGAGCAAACACGGCATTCGAGAATGTGGTAGGGCATGCAAATGTAGATTGCTTTGTAGGTTTTTCTCCAATTTTCAGGAAAAATCTATGGATTTTTTTTACCCCAAACTCTACTCTGTATTTACATATTGATTGTTGGAAACTCCTGTGATGTGTAGAGATGTTCAGGTCATAGGACTCTGCCTGGGATGTCTAAAAGTCACACAAATTCAAAGAAGCAAGGAAAGAGCAGTCAGCAGCTCATGCACTAGTATCTTTCCTGCTTTGACCCTGTGCAAAGACTCCTGCAGGTGGGGAGAGAGATGTTTATTTGGATAGAAGGGGATGGATACTGCCAAATTAGGGAACTAAATTGTAAGTAACCAGGTTGGCCGAATTATCTGTAGTTAGTGCCTGAAATTTACTGTTGAATTCAAGGCATGTTTGCTTGTTGGTAGCTCTCAGTGGAGATACCCTTTCTAGGCATTAATGTAACTGATATCATCACTTGAGTGGTGTCAGCTGAAGTGATATTTCTCTGTCCTTCACCTAATGGAGACTGAAAGGGCCCTGAATTCCTGGATTTAGTTGTGTGAAAGTATCAGGTATTTAGGAAGGGAAAGGAAGATAGATGTAGGAACCAAAAACACTACAAAAGCAACAAAGTGTAAAATAAAGATTGGTTCATGTAGGGTTGGAGCCTGCCTGTAGCAGACCTGTTTAGTCCAGGCTAAGCCAGGACACAAGTTTCAAGAAATACTGTTAAAAAAACAAGGCTGAAGCTTGAGCTTTTACCTATGCTATTGCACTGCTTAGCTACCGATATGCATAACTAAAAATCTTCTAGTATGAACTGGACTTGACCATTTTTTCTACAAGGACACTTAAAGTACGTAATTTTGGAAATATAGATGGCTTGATTACAGAAAAGTAGATGGAGAGACCTATTGAGAATTAGAGCAGGTAACAGCACGAGCAAGACTTGCTGTACTCTTTGTTTTATTTACAATGCAAGGTAAATTTGTTTTATTTGAATGTCTCGTTCCCATACAAAGTATTACTGCAAACACCATGGCTGAAACTGAATAGCCAATAAAGTCCTTGAAGTATTTATTTGACCTTTTAATCTATGTGTGTATATTAGAGTTTACAAATTAAAACATCAAAGAAATACTTTTATTTCTTCTGAATAAACCACCAAACTGGGTTTAAATGGCAAATTTCAGTTCTAGTTCCAAGCAATTTAGTGGAAGTTTTATCAGTGTAAGGATTCAAAATTGAGCTCACTGATTGCAGACCGTCACTTCTCTGGTAGGCACAGTGATCTCAGAGAAAATCTTCTGGCTGTTAGTGTGACATCTGTAGTAGTACAACCACATTTCTTGTTGAAGTGTGTTTCATCTAAACTCTATCATTTAGCAAATAAAAACCATTTAGTAAGATACAGTAGACGGATGCTGAAATTGGCCTATTAAAGATGCTTTAACAAATGGTATAATGACATTCTCTGCAGCTGAGACACTAAGCTTAATATGACTCAGAATAGAAAAAGCAAATAGTGACTAAGAGTAAAAGCACTTTATAGGAGATAATTATCATTTAAGTAAGGTACTTTGCAGATGTGAGGAATTTCTGCAATACACTTCTCTTTCTGCTAGCATTAAAGGTACTTTCCTCTCAGTAGTGACTCAATGTGGAGCAATTTGTTTCATAACTTGAGAGTTTAAAACATAGTTTGGAGGTTTGCTAAAATGTCTCAGACTCTTCATTTTGTGATGCTTTGAAATAAGCTGTGTATTTATGAATGATTTTCCCCTGAGTCTTTATTAACTAGCAACCACAAGTCTCCTGCATCTTCCAATACAAACCCCTGTGAGTAGTAGATTTTCTTGTTGCCTGTGTAGTATTTTCATATGCTACAAGAAGCTATGCTTTACAGACAGATACTCTAGTAAAATTCTGGCTGACTAATAAGCTGTATCATTTAAGGTCAGATTTCAAGTACAGGTTGGAACAATCCCTTTTTTTTGATTACATGTAATAGTTGCATGAGTGTACTAGGTCTGGCTGGGTTATAAATATGTGTCTGTTATAAATATGTATCTGTTCCCACTGTGTTATAAGTATGATCTCAATAGCCTTGTAGCCTCAGCTTGATAGCTCTTTCAGACACATGGAGACTGTTTTCAATTCTGTATGAACCAGGTTTTGATGTCCAGAATCAAATTGATTCCAGTTTTGCCAATTTTTCCTCTCTGCTTTGTGTTCAAATCAATGACTCTGAAGTTATCCTCATGTATTAGTGACTGCTTAACTTTATCTGTAGATAATAGTAAACTAAAAGTTAAGAGAAAGGCTGTGTCTGGATCATACATGGTCAAGATCCAAAGCCTGGCCTAATCCAAAGCCAAGTAAAGTGACAGAGAAGCCTCATGAGCTGTTCTTCACAGTCCTTTGAAGTCATCATTTCCTTCTGGGCAGAGGGACTGCTCCTGGGTAGGGCTTGTGGCAGGACCAGCTTCCCCTGATGAGGTGGAAAAGGCTGACACACATAAATGATTTTACCTGCTTAAGATGTCTTCTGAGATACATGATTCCTGAATCACTTTTTAAGTAGGTGACTTACTTGATTAATTAGTTTTCTGCAGTTCCTGTTCTTCATAAGCAGTTAGGAAGCCTTTCCACTTCATCATAAAGCACTTCTATTTTGCCAGACATTTTTGTTTAATATGCAACCTATTCAGCAACTGATTGCAATGCCCCATACAAGATTTTTATAAGTGTTGCTGTATGTTTTAGTAGTCAGTATAGTTATTGTAAGGTTTAATGTTCTCAGCACTTCTGAAACAAATGGCTCTTCAGTGTCCGTATTATTTTATTGTATTAGCAATAAGCTATTACATGAATATGGAACAAGTTTTATGTGGCACAGCAGAGAAACAGTATTAATTTCCCATACCATTACATTCTCATTTTGAATTAGCAAAGGTGTGACTGAGAACCATTTCTAAAAAAAACCATTGTGCCATATATTGCTGTATGAGGAATGTCCTGTTAAGGAGTTGCTGCAGCTATAAAGAGGATAAATGGAACTTCACTTTTAGATGAAAGTCCGTTCTTTACATATCTTTCTCCATCTGTGATGCTGCAGAGTAGAGCGTGACCATGCTGTTTAGATGCTGGCCAGGTGGCCCATGGAAGTCCTGCAGTAGCCCCTTGCACATTTGATTTAATTTCTCCCAGGCTGAATCCCATAGCAAGGTTACTCAGAGGTCTCCTCTTACCCACTGCTTTCCCATGCAACTGGTATAGCTTTGTACTGCTGCCTGTAGCACGTCTTGCCTGTGGCTTTCCACCTTGAAAGGGCTCTACAGCTTGCACAGTGAGTGTTTCAGGTTAAGATTAGATTTAGGGTTAGGTAAATGTTTTTCAGGGATTAAGTTATTCACACACAGAGGTTGGAGCTATCCCAAAACTTCTCGCTGAGAGGTTAAAATCAAATCTGCTGAATAAAATATTTCAGGCTAAATCCAATTGGGGCTGGGGCTATCAGCACACAAGGAGAACTTCTACATTTAAACGAGAGCAGAAGGCAGCCTGAGAAGGAGGGCAGGGGCTGCCCTGCCGTGCAGGCTGCCCAGGGGAGCATCCTTCAGACCTCACTCCATAGAGCAGCCGGTGCTGCTCTGCCCACGCTGGTCAGCAACACCTGCGCAGGTCCTGCCCTCATGCAGATGTCCACAAAACCTGCCCCGGTCTCCCCTCATTTTCAGTTTGCATTGCACTGTACCTCCAAAGCTGGCTGTGTCCCAGTTTGCGTTGACACATCTGATTTGCCTTCCACACCATAGTACTTTGCACTTGTCTTCAGTGAATTTAATTTTCTTGATTTCAGTCCGTTTCTTCAATTTATCAAGATCGTTTTTCTAAGCCTGTCCCTGAGAGACTTCCCCGCCTCTCCCAGCCTCTTGTCATGTATATGTTTCAGCAGTGGGCTCTCTTTCCTAATTACTCACCGTGTAAAAAGCAGTACCATCGCCGGTGATAAATAATGGTAATCATTTCTTTGCAACCTGCAGAATTTAACAAGTGTTGCACTTCTGTTCTAGAAGGCTATAAATGGCCTTAAAAATCTCCAGAAGGTGTATAATTATTTATTTAAATGTAGTGGGTTTATCGATTCCTGTGGAATCCAATTGATTTCATCCCTGTTAAAACCCAGATGACTAAAGAATGTAGCCTCTTTGATAAATTAATAATTGAATGTAATGAATTATTAATCATGGCTCTTGTTCTGCCTTTGGTGACACAAGGTGCAAAGACCTCAATTAATTTCTCCCCACCCCCATTTCATTCAATGAGCAGTTTCCACACCAAATTCAGGTCCATTATAAATCTAGCAGAGGAATAATATTAGACATGCTGTTGGTCCATTTAGTTTGTAGAATGAACTATGTATTTGCAGTGTCTGAGGCTTACTGAAGTTATTTCAGTTTTATTTCAGGGGTTTTTTTAACATACATGCCTTCTGTTTTTCAGCGGAAACTATTGTATTCCCCAAGTGTGAGTTCCACTATATGAATGCTACAGTTGGGTGTGAAGATGTGCATTCATTCACCTCCAAATTATGGATCAAAATTACAAGTGTTCTAAAACAATCATTAAAATTATAAATCAGATATTCATGTGGCACAAATATCCCTGTGAAAAAAAAGCCTGAAAATCAGGTCTTGAACATTGTGTAGGGCAGTAAATGGAAGTCATCCGTGGTACAAGAAAAATTGGTTTAAGGAAGCCTTGCCCGTGTAACAGGAGAGATCAGCCAAATGCACTGCACTCTGCTATTTGCTTCCATTTCAACATCGCTGTTTGCTCTGAAGACCCCATTTACTGCAGCTGCACACATCACTTTTTCTCATGATCTTGACTTATCTTCTTATTGACCTAATGGGGAGAACTCAATATGTTTTCTGGAAGATGGGATTACAGACAGCACTGAACAAATGATTTCTCCCTTCTCTTATCCTGGCCTCAGGTATCGGGTGTCTCACTGGCCTAGTGACCAGCAAAAGCTGCTGCTCAGTGTCACCTCCTTGCCTTAGGAAGTGGCAGCCCTCCGAAGTGTCCTTGATCTTGCCAAAGGATTTTTAAGAACTACCTCATTCCTAAGATTCTTTTTTTTTTTTTCCCCCTGAATTATTTTAAACCAAGATATTCTCTAAAAGGATTTAGAACTTACCATTAGAAATCCTCTTCATTGCTTTTTAGCCCTTTAGGATTTTGTCAGGATTACTAACGGGATTTTTATCACTAGGGAAATATGGCTTCAGACATTATATCTTAAAAAAAAAAAAAAATCTGAAGCACAGACTGCCAATGAAGCAGCCAACACATTTATATTCTTCTCCAGAATAGCTTGTCTTGTAAACCAGAGGATTCTTTAGCAAGGTGTTTTAATTTTTTATGTGTCAGAATAAAGCAAATTTCTGGCTGAGGAGAACCATCGGTATAGATGACAGCTTGACCATCCTGGTTTACAGTTTTGCTAACGTGTATCTGCCATACAGATTTAACCATGTTTTCACCATGTTTTGCTACAGCTGCGTTCTTACACATTCTGGTCCCATACTTAAATATATTCTTAAGTCTAGCTCTGCTCAGCAATGCACTCAGGATTACAGGCATGTACCTAATAAGTCAAACAGCCTCTCAAGTGTTTTCCTGCATTAAGGCCTGTCTTCTTGTGTATAGAGGACGAGTGAAGAAGGAATTAGGGACGTTAGTTCCTGCTATGCTAGACCTAAGAGGCACATAGGGTAAAAAGCATTCAAGCTCTCCCCTACATTTATCTCTGGACATACATATCATGCAGTACTCAAGGGGTAAAAATTTGGGTGGGCTTGAATACAAAATGAAACTGTATATATGACTTTATTTAATGGCTTTTCTAAACAGGCTTCTTTGTCTTGACTTAAAGTTGTTATCATCACCCCACCTAGAGGAAGGATGATCAGGATTTTTACAGTCGCAGCTTACGGCATATCCATTGTGAACTCTCTGAGCGAGCAACAGAGGCAGTTCACCAACAGTATTTATGTAGAGACCTGTCCATGACCTTGTTATGTCTCCACGTTATACCTAGTATATCAATAGCTGGGGAATGGGAGTCAAATTAAGAAGGAAATGGGCCTGAGGAAATATTGCATTGCAGAAGAAAGTGTGTTAACCTTAGATATGGTCTTCAGGGATACAAGAGCTGAAATCCATGTGAAAGCAGATTTTACTTCAAACAATGCTTCCTAATGACCAGATTCCTTTCATTATTTGTTAAATGAAGCAAGAAAGAAACACACTTCCTTCCTTCTCCCTCTAACACTGCCCTCACAGGGTACGAAGAAGAGCCTCGTGTCTTCAGTAGGCTCCTTCTGCCTCCGTTCCCTGCAACGCAGACTGTTGGTCTGGAGTAAGGAGGACGGGACCGCTGTCGTAGCAGGGTGGTTCCAGGTCAGAGCTGGGGCAGGCCCTTAAAATAGGAGGTAGCAACTCTCTGTTTCTGAAAGTGTTTTTCCAAGTCTTAGTTTTGCCCAGGAGGTAGGCCCCCGTGGTGGATCTCTGTGCTCCACGTTCACTGAGGCTCTGCATGTTCTTGTTGTAAACTGGTCAAAACCATTTTCTAAATAATTGCTTTATTTAGAAAAATCCTGCAGGTTTTTTTTTTCCTGCTGTTTGTTTGGGTTTGGGTGTGTTTTTTCTGTTCAATAAAGAGCATTTATTGGTAAATAAGCTAGCCATCCAGCAGGCTGACTGACATTGAGTTAATTGGTTAAAATGCATGACACTGCAGAGGTTAGTGGGTCGCATAAATCTTTTAGAGCCAATAGCTCTGGTTTTTTATTTGAAAAAGTTTATTTAAAATTGTGTGTCTGGGGATGTACTGTCAAGGCTATTTTAATTTCATATCAACTATAATTATTTAAATAAGCTCTAATCTATTATATCTTAGAATGTCTAAAATGCAGTAATAGGAATGAAATCCTGTGAGTACAACCTTTCTAGCCACTTACAGGATTGCCCTCAGCAATTCTCCAGTACTTTGAGAGGTGGGGATAGACAGACCTTTCTGAGATATTTTCCTTTTTGAATTCTAAAAACTTTCCAGATCACTTCACAAGGAGTTTGGATTATTTAACAACAAGTGCAAAATACATAGATTCCTGGGAATGACAGAAAATCCAGGCAATAATAAGCATGATCCATTCAGATCCAAGTGCCGCGGGTTTTGTCAAGCTGTGACCATATGATGTCTGTAAGCTGCATGCTCATCTTCTGTTTATGGCAGTAGTTAGGATGTTCTCCAGCTCATCTTCATTTGCCTGAAGAGTATGAAGAGGTTTTGCAAAAAAATGCTCACAATAAAATACTATTAATTTTTAAACTGATGAGTACAATCCTCACAGCTGGTAGCCCTATGCTATTTACAGCAGAAGTGATCTTCTCTTTATGTATTTATAACAGGCCAGGTAGTGATTAATGTCTGGGGGGCCGGGAGGGGCAGCTTGCCTCAGCAAGCACTGCCATCACCGAGTCCCTCGTGCAGAGTCCCTGCTCCCCCCGCCTTGCCCAGCCCAGATCACCTTTGTCCCTCCATGAACTACATGTTCTGCTTCTGCACCACTAAATTATGTAAGTCAAGAACCATGCAGCTGGATTAAATGCGTGTGATCTTTAAAAAGAAGTCTGTGTCAGGTAACTTTTATTTCCATCCTTGGCTTTGACCCTTCAGGCTTTAATCAGCTTTCATTTTCAAGCTCATCTTTGAACCCACAAAGGCTCTCTTGTCAAAGGCAAGATATTGTATCTAATCACTCGATTTCAAGAGCTGGGCTTAAAATTAAAATACCAGATATTCAAGTTCACAATAAGGACAGGAAAAGTCATCCTTAAAACAAAAGTTAGCAAGACTTCTTTCTTCCTCTTCCGTGCCGTCTCTGACCCGCGGTGCAGCCCTGCAGCCAGAGCCAGCTTTCAGCAGCACACCCGCAAGGGGTAGGCGCATGGCAACTCCTTTCTGAGTCAAATTTCACAAATACCGAACTTGGCAGCTCGCCTCATGCACGTGGTTTGTTTTAGCAGGGGAGCAAACACTTTAATTGCTCATATTGCAGGCCCCGACCTCAACTAACCTTAATTAATTAATTAGATATCAGCACAAGTCATCAAGCCTGTAGGTGAGGAGAGAAAAGAGCTTCTATTTTGAGGCTTGCTCTAGGACCTTCTTGTTTGCCTTTGCCAGAGGAGGGGAGTGGGGAAGGTGCTTGCTATTGCTGTTAAAACAAGACCTGGCGTGGCTCAGGTGAGGGCGATGTGAGCAGCAGCGGGGCATGATTTTGGACTGTCCTACAGCACCTGTCATACAGGAGTTTGTGTGGGTCCTGTCACCTCAGGGAGGCTAATGTCCATGCTCAAGCTTATCTGCTGATCAGCTGAATTGATTTTTTAGATACTAAACACACATCAAGGCAGAACTGCTGCAGCTGGAACTGATGTTAGATACTATCTCATGCAGGGTTTGGTGGTAGACTGTCCATCAGAGGCTGGGTTGTTACAGGGTGGACCTAACCCCGGGTAAAGGACTTAAGTCCGTCTAGGCTCTCTGGACAGTGAGGAGAAAAAGGTCCATCCAGTGGGCAATTCAGGAGCGGTGGCTTAACTGGACAGAAGCCCCTTCTCTTGCTTACAAGTCCCTGAGCTGCCCTCCTGGGAGCAGCAGCCTCTGCAAGCATGTCGATGGATGCCAAGAGGGAAGTGGAGCGGTTGCAGCGTTTGCTCTCATACAGCTGGGGGTGGCTGTAACCCAGCAGGACACAAGCTTGTTTGTCTGCAGGCTCAGATTTGGGATATAACAACTTCCTTTGGGAAGGGAAACATAGCTCTCCTGAATAATTCATGTTTTTTCCTTAATTATTCAATAATAGGTGCCCATTCTTTGGTATTGAGATCCTAGATAAAATGCCAGCAGTATATTATGTCTCTAAATCTCATTTTCAGGAATAGTTTAAGGCCAAATTTTCAAGGTTATAAAAGCATCTTAAGATAGAGATAGCAATTTTCAAGACCAGTAATTAAGCCAGGCATCCAATTCCCTAGGAGCACAACCTCTGTAGGCATTTTGTAAATGTGTCTTTTGGCACCCTAATGACCTTGGCATCTTTCTCAAGAACAGAGGACTGAGGGAGTTTGGATGACTTCCTATGGCTAAATTGCAGTGGAAGCTTTTGTTAAGTAGGAAATGCAAAAATGATCTTTTAGTTAGCTGCTCTCTTATGATATAGCAGAAAAGACAGGTGTTGTGAAAAGCTGAAGTAACAACCAATCTTGTTATTTTGAGGGTGAAAAAATAAGTAATGACATGTTTTTCTTCTAGTTCATTTAAAATTTTATGTCTGAGACTATGGTACCAACTTTATGTGGCATCTTTAGAACACCTCTGCTTAAAATAACTTTAGACTATTCATTTCTTAGAAAGCCTGAAATGCAACTAACAAATGCTAAATCTTTTAAGCGTGGTCTTCCCAGCTGCACAACGCTGCTACTGGTTTCAGCAGATCCCCAGTACGGCTGGGAGTCCTCTCGCTGTTTTCTGTCCTCAAAATGTTTTCTGGACCAGAGCTTTTGACAAGTAGAGAGTGTGGGAGTCTCATGTTCGAAAGCTCCAAATCATTAGGAAGAAGCCAAACTGGAGTAAATCAGCATTCCTGCACTGACCATGGTAGTGTCATATTTGTTTTGGTTAGCTGAGATCCTGATCCATTTAAGAAAAAATTTAGAGGAATGTTTTAAAGTGATAATTAAGGGTTTTTTTACATAAACAGTCTCTTTTGTATTGAAATATTGCTTTTTTTAAAAAAAATGTCTGCTTCACAGATTTATACATGTGCATCTCTTATAGTCAATTAAATTAATAACAGAAACTGTGACAACTTAATAGAATGATTTAATAAATAATAGAAGGTAGTGGGATTTGTGATGCTTTGATTTCCGTTAGCCTGGAGTCTGAGCACTCCACTGCTATGCTCCAGCCTCCTAGCTGCCTTGTGCAGGAGGAAACCCTGTCCCCTCTCTGCCTTTTGGGGACCATCAGGGAGCAGGGGAGCTTTCTGTGTTCCCCGGTCCAGCATGGTGAGCTGGATCAGTCCCAGGAGCAGCATGGCCATGTCAGCAGGCACTGAGAGCAGAGTTAATTCTGCTGGTTGGCCTCAGCTCGGGGATCAATGCGTTGGATATTATCTATAATATAGATTAGCCCTAAGGCTCAAGTCTTTAAATGTATTTAGGAACCTAAATATGCAAGTGATTTCCTGATTGACTTGCCCAAGATCACAGACGAGGACTGTGACCAAATGCTGTAACCCTTTCTAGTCCCCGGAAAGAGACAGAGCATTTCTGGAAATGGCAAAGTGTGTTGGACTATGTTAGGATTCTGGGTAAAGAAAAATACTGAATTTGCAAAAGAGAGCAAGTAGAATTAACATAACCCTGACATGAAGATTATCTAGCCCCTACTGAGCCTGTGCTAACCATGCTAACCACGTCAACTTCTGATATTGTAAACTTGTAGCTGATCACTTACGAATAAACTAAAGAACACTAATTATTTACAGAAATTATATGGTAAATAACTGTGCACAACAAATATACTTGCTTAAATGATATTCTGCTTGTGGATAATTCACAAAGAGGAAACATGTGATGCTTTATTTATGGCAAATTATTCACTACTGTGAAGTGATTTGCTAGTGAAATGCTGATTCTTGCCAGATATTTATAGAGCTGTTTCCAAATTTATTAAATATTTCAAGAAAGAGTCATGAGAATATTGCATAGCATAGTTAGCGTTTGTGCGTAAAACTGGTAATGATTGCTTAGCATGAAGGTTTGGCTCAAGAAAATCAGCCAATACTCTACACTGGTATTAGATTTTCTTTACATAAATTTCAGATCAGAACAGCACTGCCTTGCTAACTTTAACTTGTATGTGGAAACTAGGGGAAAGCAAGTGAAATGACAAAAAAAATTGTTTGCTAAGCTCCTGCTTCAGAAGACTCTTTCACAAACATCAGCTTTTGCAATAGGTTTTTATGGTGCCCAGATAAACAGCAGCAATTCCTGGTAGCTGAATTGCCCTGTGTGTTACTTGACAGCTGTCAATCAATCACTGCTGAAATTTACTTCTTTGTTATATGTGTTTTATGAAAAAAGTAGGAGACCATTCACACAACCTAAGTGGACTTCATTAGCATGACAATAATGTACCACTTCTAGAGAAAAAAACAGCTTAAGGAAAGTTTAACCTGCCTTCCAGCCCACTTTCTGCATGGAATAGGAGTTTTCTAACTAAGGAATTTAATCTAATTTCCTAAATCTCTAGACTGATAGTGGATATAGCACAGGGAATAGAGAAGTGATTTCTTCACGTGGCTGGTTATTGCCATGGGTATCTGAGCGGGACACTTGTGAGATACATGCCAACAGAGGATGGCTTCTTAGTTTGGGCACTTCTTAGTTTGGGCATTTACGTAGTTTGGGCACCTTCTTACTGTCTGACTTAGTCTTCATTAAGGTGGTTATAGCTTTTGTCTCTGTTTTACTTCATATTCTTGGGGAGTTTGCTGAGGAGGCTTGCCTTGACTCAGCATTTATAATATACTTGTATGATTCAGTTAATATCATCAGGATGCTCAGAATTAATACTACAGCATATGTGTTATACAGGTTTTTTGTCACTAGCTAAATCAGCAGCACTAAGGCAGTAAAAACTATCCTGAGTCATACCAAAGCCCTGTTCAGGTCAATAACCATGTAGTCTTCAACTTCAGTGAGCTTTGAATTTCGGCTTGCATGAATTGGTGTGTGGTGAAGCTGGTTTTTTAAGGCTTTAAATACATTGACCAAACTGTTTGTGACTTTACATGTTGTAGTGAATACAGAGCTATGCTGCTTTTTCCCAGCTAAAGACTGAAACCTAGTCCCACTGCTTTGAAATTGCTTTTCTGACTTTTTACAAGACTCCAAGGGAAAAAGCCTGTGATGAAAGGCCCAGCTTTGAAAATGCTGCAGGATTTCTTTTCTGTGGTAGCTAGGGAACAGGCTTGAAAGTGGAGTTTATCCATATATGTGCACATTTGAAATGTGTATATGTGTATTTTGAAGCTTTTAAATATATATTTATATATTCACAAATATATATTTGCATGTATATGTTGCACATATTTTAAAAAATCAGTTCATACTAAATCATTTATAATTCTTAAATGAAGAACGAAAGTTTTCTTTGCAACCTATATAGTGTGCCAAGCAAAACACCACAGTTTGTATGCCAAGGTACTGGAGTTTTTGCCGTTTTAAGGAAGTTAAATATAACTGATTTCAGAAGATGTTTAATGAAAATGCTTGCTTTCTTTCACGCTGGTGCTGTTTATTTTTGTCAAACTCTGGCTGGTTTGTTAAATATCACTAAATGATATTTACAAGTTTGCAATGCTCCCACGGACCAGGCGCAAAGATTTTTATGTATCTATCTACATATTACATATATATATACTTTCTTGATTATAGGTAATCAAAAGGAGAAATTAATGACAAATTCCCACCTACCCATCATCAGGCACGTCACTGCACAAATACCATCTCATTTTATCTCTATTCAGTTTAATGCTCAGGGAAATGGATCAGACATTACAGCCCAAAAGACTGAATATCAAGTAGTCGTCTATGAAACTTTCCAGCAGATTAAGGTTTGCATACCGCTGTCATGGACTCATCCCTTTATTTTACCAGAAACTGCATCTCAATTCCCATACAAAACCACAGCTGCTGGTGTTTGAATTTCCTCCTCTTTGCAGCCTCAGCCATCTGGAAGAACCGGTGTACGTATCTCTACTGCAGTAACTCTCCATCTATTTTCAAATATCAGCCATAAATATCTTCTTCCCCTTGCCCATAACCCTCAATTTCTCACCCCACCTGAAGCCACATTTTAAGTGTTGGTTTTGCATTTGGACTATCTAATTGTGGATTGAGCTTTGAGATGCGAGTTGTCATCCCAGGCATGGGGGTACATGTTTGGGTGCCTGCCTGGGGACCACCCAAGGGAAGGACCACTGACACCAAGGAAAGAGTCCCTTTGGCCTGCTCATCATCCTGTTAAGTTCAACTGCTGTCCGGTGGAAAGCTCAACACTGTGGGTCCTGTCAGTATCCCTGCAAGCTTTGTGTCACAGATGGCTTTTGCAATTATTTGGGTGCTTCCTTTAAGTATATTTGAAGAAAACTGCATTTCCAGCCAATTCCCTGTGTTGTTCTGAATTATACAGAACAAATCATTTCAACATAATTTTTCCTAAATTGCCAAGTAAAACTATTTCTGAATTTTCTCGTAAACCTGATGATGCCAGTTTAATTGATTACAGTATGGCATCAATCAAACACTAATCTTAAAATATTTTCAGATGCCAAATAGAGTAAACATAGCCACTGAGTGCCTTAGCCTTTACTTCTTCAGAGAACTCTATCGGTGTTACTAACTGGCATGTGAGTCCGGACTGCCTGGGTTCTTAATATACATGTATGACTCCACCTGCATTTATTTCTTAGCAAGGTTACAATACATTATGGGACGTATGTGGTAGTCAGTGCCACCTCAGAATACCTTAGAGCACATCAGTAACCACCCTGCAAGGTCAGAGTGAAATTTTTCTGCTTAATTCTAAGGCATTTTGGATGATCCAAAGAACAAGGTATCACGTTCACCACATCAGTGAAAAATTCTTAATTCTTGCATGAAAGTGTAGTTGGTATATCAAACACTGAAGATAAATTTGTGACAGCAATTCTAATTCAAGCCACGTTCTTGAGTTCAGTCCACCTGAGCACGAAGACTATTTGATTGATAGAAAAAATGTGTGATCTCTCTGTCTCTAGGCTGCCATCTTTTCCCATTGTCCCTCTGAGCTCTCAAGGGGTCAGGTTGACCCATTGAAAACAAGGGGTCAGGTTACTGCTCAAAATGAAATGATTTTATGCCACTTACTAACGCTATTACCTTGTAGGCCAGCCAAAAAAGATGGAAGAGTTTGACATGCTTTTATAGCCCTTGAAATGTGGTATTGAAGACCATATTAGCATACACTTATTTGCTCCGTATCTCTATTCTAACGTACAGTTAACGTTCTAAAATTAGTCTCAAGCAGGTTTCTTGTTGAGTAGGAATATGCTTATTTGAAAGATTTCTTACCTTGATTTCTGACATAAAATATCTGAACTGTATTTTAGATTTAGTTATGACTAGATATAGCTTATTGATAGACAAATGATACCCCGATGCTGTACCTTCCTGTTATTTTGACATTTTGCTTGTAATTGGTGATTGTGAAACTTGAAAATTAGGAAGATGGAATTATCTGGTACAAAGAGAATACACTGAATTTTGCGATACCGAAGTGGAACAGAAATATATCTACAACCGTTTTCCTGTATTTTTTTTCCATAATCATTTCAGGTAGGTGTTTGTGTTTCAGAAACTGCAATTTATTCTACATAGCTCCTTTCATCCAGAAGAAATGGACTACAAGGTGTTTTATAGACTGTGGTAATTTAACTTACAGCGGTAATATAGGCACAACATGGCAAACAGACCTTCTAACTGGCAGAGCACTTAATTCATGCTGAACATTAAGCACCTCAATAGTCCCATGATGAAATCCACTTTGAGACTGCTGACAGGCCATTTTAATGATAATCACATGCTTACAACCTTTGCCGTATCAAGGACTTAATTTACCAACACTTGAACGCTATGCAGCAAAAGAAGGAGAAAATAGGGAAGACGGTAAGAAATCATTTCCAGATAGAAAGCACTACACTTCAAAAGTTACTGAAATGGTCACACTTTCAGAAATCTTACTGACATTTGACTTTATGCCAAGATGTTATTTCCCGCAAAACCAAAAAAAGATAGAACAGGTGAACTAGGGAAAGGCAAAAGCTTACTCCTTCCATCCTGAAACCATTCAGCGCAAAATTTGGCTCCATTTGGCTTTGTCACAAGCACTGATAAGAACAAGATCTTGCTCACTCTTCCCTCTACGGTAAGCAGTTGCTCTTGTGGCATCAGTGTGTTGAATCCTAATATTCTTGAGCTCATTCAGAATAGTCACATCCCAGCTGTTTCCCTGAAGCTCCTCAGGCAAACAAAAGAAAAATGCAACCTGCTGTCAACACAGCGGAAAGGTTGAGAGTCAGCCTTTGCCTTCTTGGGGATGAGGTTGTCACCAGTCAAAGGGAATGGAAGAAATTCCCTAAAATACATTTTCATTTAATATAGGTAGGTGAAAAAATGTGGCCTTCAATAAGTGTGGTTGCTTATTGAGTTGATGTTAAAACTGTAGCACGTTGAGTTTAGGGCTTTGGTGAGCAAATGGAAGGAAATATGGTGAATCAGGATCAGATTTGATCCTCCTAGAATCACATGATGGAAAGATTTCAGGTAATATGTGAGATTTGTGCAAGATCAGTTGCTGTTGTGAGATTTCTAAATCCTTAAAGATTTCAGTGATAGAAAGAGTTTGGGATCTGTTTTGCAAACTATTGTGTGTCTCATGGGTGTTTTGTAGATTTTTCCTATCTGGGCCTTGGATGAAAGATTGTCTTCAATTTCAGAAAGACAAATTCAGTGGTCTTGGCAGTTTCCTACTTGTTTCCTTCTTAGTATAAATATATATATTTTTAAAGATGCATAGATTAATCTGTTGGAAAAAATAAAAACCCCAACATTTCTTCTCTTATCATTATGAATACAAGTGCAATCTAAAAGAAATATCACAAAAAATGAAGGATGGAGAGAAGATGCATGCTCACTCTACACTGACGGCAGTAAAACTTTTGCAGAACACATTGAAACTTCTATCACTACAACTATTTTATTGCAGCTGGGAATAACAAGAACTGGGAAAACTAATCATTAGAGACAATAAAAACAATGCTTTTTTTCTCCAGATAGGTGTCCTGGTTTCAGCTGGGAGAGAGTTCATTTTCTTCATAGAAACTGGTATAGTGCTGGGTTTTGGATTTAGTATGAGAGTAATGTTGATAACGCACTGATGTTTTAGTTGTTGCTGAGCAGTGCTTACACTAAGTCAAGGACTTTTCGGCTTCTCATACTGCCCTGCCAGTGAGGAGGCTGGAGGTGCACAAGAAGCTGGGAGGGGGCACAGCCAGGACAGCTGACCCCAGCTGACCAAAGGGCTATTCCATACCATATGGCCTCATGCTGACCAAAAACTGGGGAGATTGGCCGTGAGGGCAGGGCCACTGCCTGGGGACTGGCTGGGCATCGGTCAGTGGGTGGTGAGCAATTGCATTGTGCATCACTTGTTTTGTATATTCTTTTATCATTATTATTATTTTCCCTTCCTTTTCTGTCCTATTAAATTGTTTTTATCTCAACTGACAAGTTTTACCTTTTTTCCAATTCTATTCCCCATCCCACTGCAGGGGGAGTGAGCAGACGGCGGTGTGGTGTATAGCTGCCTGCCAGGTTAAACCACGACAATAGGTAAATCACATTTTGAGAGGTAATTGATAAACTAATGCTACACAGCCAGCAGTAAATAAACCATCCATCCCAAGGATGAAATACATACTTTCTTCAGTCACAATCCTAAACCTCCATCAAAGATCTAATTTCCTCTAGCAGGAGAAAATACAAGCCTTTATCAAACAGAAATCCTTTTAACAGAAAAGCCAATTAAAGCTACCCTTTTCTTTATGCTATATGGGTTCTTACCATCTGTCTTGCAACTCTGTACTGTAAATAAGAAAGAAAATAAAAGGATTCTCAATTTATTATTGCTTTAACTGTAGGAAACAAAATTCAAGCATTCTCTTGATGTCAACAAATACCTCTCTTGGCACCCAGTGGAAATATGATTGTACTCTTGCAATTCCGCTTGAATTAATGAGTTTGAGCTTAGTGCTCAGGGTGCAGGGCTGAGAGCCAGAGGCTTGTGACCTATAATCCAGGGCTGGAGAGACTTTTCCTCGCTGAGGGCAAACAGGCCTTTGAAATGCCTTTGGCAGACCTCTCAGCAACACCTAAGTGGAGTGGCTGCAGCTCTGAGAATACACAACATAAAATGTGGAAGGCGGGGCTGCAAATTGTAACGTTGCATGGAAGTGCACCATGGTGCACTTTGTTAACAGCACTTTGCACCATTGATTAAGGTTTCCCTGGAACAAATCAGTAATTTCTCACGAGCTATGTAAACACCATGACTTCTTATTTGGAGATAGGATGTCTTTCCAGAGTATCGAAGTTAGAAGTCTTTGGCAGTTTTCTACAGAGTTGTACGTTGAGTCAGAGCAAGGTCTGGATCATATTTTGAAGTAATATCTGTCTCTCCCTTCTCTGTCATGCCTACATGAATGTCTATCCCATGCTCAAAATTATGAGATATGAAAACCAAGCCCATCTAAACTAATAGCAGTTTAAAAATGAAATGAGAGTCACTACTTCTTAAACCTGCAGCATATCTGGAGTACTGCATTCGGCTGTGGGACCCCAACGTAACGACATGGACCTGTTGGAGAGAGTCCACGAGGAGGGCCACGAAAGTGATCAGAGGGCTGGAGCACCTCTCCTACGAAAACAGTCTGAGAGAGCTGGGGTTGTTCAGCCTGGAGGAGAGAAGGCTCCGGGGAGACCTTATAGCAGCTCTCCAGTACCTGAAGGGGGGGCCTACAGGAAAGCTGGAGAGGGACTTTTTACAAATGCATGTAGTGATAGGACAAGGGGTAATGGCTTTAAACTGAAAGAGGGTAGATTTAGATTAGATATAAGGAAGAACTTCTTCATGATGAGGGTGGTGAGGCACTGGAACACATTGCCCAGAGTAGTGGTGGATGCCCCATCCCTGGAAGTGTTAAAGACCAGGTTGGACGGGGCTTTGAGCAACCTGGTCTAGTGGAAGGTGTCCCTGCCCATGGCAGGGGGGTTGGAACTAGATGATCTTTAAGCTCCCTTCCAACCCAAACCATTCTATGATTCTATGGTTTTCAGAATGGTATCATGAAAATAATGCAACACTTTGCTAAGATGCTCAAGCCCTCTTTTCTTTCATGTAAAGCCTATTTTAAGTATTCTATGACCCTTTTTCTTTCATTTTTAGCAAGTGATTCATAAGTTTATTTCCATGTCCTGTGGGACTGATGTCCTCACAAGCTGCTTCTGTTCTGGCAACAACCTGATCAGTTGGCCAAGAGGAATCTGTGTGCAGAAAAGCTGCAAACCTCCAAATTTGGATGAACCGTAAATTGTGATTAAAAATGGCATTAAATATTATTAAAAATGGGGTCCAGAGGTTTGTTTTTCTTCCTCACTATGTTAGTTCTGTTTCCCAGAATTGGCCCTGTCGTCTGGCAGTGGCACACTGTAGTTAGACAGTGGTGGACTATGGTATGGTGTGGGAGGGAGTGTGGTGGAAAGGACTTAATGGGTGGCCCTTGCTTAGGCTGTGACATTAATGTTGTCTTTGATAGATTTATCCTATGGACCCACTGCAGTATGATGAGTTCAGCAGCTTATTTTGGGCCAGCTCCTATGAAATTGTTATAAATTTGCAAACATAGGGCAGGGAGGACAGGTTGCATTTGATGGGATGATCAGGTGGACGACTAAACATACAAAATTGCTCATTTCAAGTTAGACAAAATATCTTTTTTACTCAGAATACCTTTTTTTAGCCCTTTTTTAGATCCAGGCGCACAGTTGCAATATGTGTTGCAACATGCATTGGACTGAACGTCAATGAAAAAATATTTTTTCCCACCTGCATGCAACAAGAGATGTCTACCCCAATGCATTTATTCAGGACTTAATTAATAGTGCTTATCAGTGTTATAAATCTTAACAAAATTACCTGGTATCTACCTGATTTTTCCTGTTATTTCAGCTTTGTCTTTGTTGGTCTCATAGTTTTGCAGATTATTCATTCTGCTTCAGATACACCTTGTGTAGACCTAACCGTATGTTTCTACAAATTCTCTGTAAGTCAGCACCTTCATCTCTGGGACTGGGGTGGCAATACCTTAATTCCCCTTTGCATTCAGGAAGTACACCAACAGGCTTGCTGCCAAACTACTTCCCATCCTTTTAATAACTCCTTTAACTCTCCCATCTCCAGTTTGATGGCTTGTGTTTTATTGCAAAGTGAGCTTTCCTCTTAAAGATAATGATACCCTTTAGTTTCTAAGTACCTAGTAAATTGGTCCCAAGGTATCTTATGACTTTGACTTGTTGAAACATCCACCCCATTGCTTGTACAGTTTCTCTCTTGCAAAAGTATCTTTACCAAGTTTGTGGCAGTGATGGAGTTTCCATGTTGTGCTCGTGATCATGTCGTTATTGATTAATAATCTGCACATCTGCAACATCGAGGAGCGTTCGCTGCTATGTGTACACATGCAGAGCTCCAATCAACATGTATACCTAGCACAGACAAAAGTTTTATTAATGGAAAAGACATTATATGCAACATAGAAATTACTGCTTGAATTATTTGTTAGATGTTTCTCATTAAAAAATTCCGAGAAACGGGAGAAAAATAAGATAAACTATTCAACATAAGAGGCAATGTATTGAAATAAACGGGTCCTATCTATCAGTTCATACTTGCTTTTCCACCACAGCAGCCCAAATCTTACAGTAAGCCTGAGGAATATGATACGTTTTTCAGACAAAACCAGTCTGAAATATCAGATCCATATTCTGGTTTAATTGTGCTGCCTTGGAAGCCTGATGGTGTATAAGGGTCATACGTGATCCTAGGTGGCAATAAATGTTAGGATGTCCCTAATCCATGAATACGTGTAACCAAAGATAACCAAAGCTGTGCTATAGTTGTCTCAGAAGAATATAAAGGACTTCAGTTCCCTTTCCAGTAACGTGTACGAATACCCTAATCATTCACGTAAAATGTGAACCAGAATGTCTCCATGATGAAATATCATAGAGTGTCTAAAAAGGACTTACGTTCTTCCTATGGAAAATTTAAACCAACTGAGAAAGACTCAAAACAACAGATATCTCCTTCTAAATGCTCTAACTTCTGCATAGGACACATAGGTTTTAATTTTGTAAGAATTTCCTAACAAGTGCTACAGGTGTCAATTTACTTCAGACTAATGTAAACAGAAATTGGAAATCCTCTGACAGAATATCAGTTCTGGTGAGGAATGCTACTGTCTTTTTGGCAAGTTTCACCATATCAATTGGCACTCATAAATAGTAATTAATTAGAATAATTTACTATATAACAAGGAAAATGGCTTTCTTGTGAACACTTGCGTAATGAATATAAATAATACCACACTGAGGGTTTTGTCAGTTTTCCTCAGTAGGTCTTTCTGAATACTTTTCTCTGAATTATTCACTTGGCCTGTCATTCATGTGGTTTTTGAAATAAAACAATCCTCCTTATACGAACACTCAGTGTAATTACTAAGGCCACTGCTTAAATAACTCTGCTGGAGTCACTCCATCTGTGAACTGCATGAGCCTACGTAAAATAATTCACTATGCATGTAAAAAGAAAGGGAGAGACATACAGGAAAATTGCAGATAACCCCGGGGCTTAGCAGTAGGTCTACTACAATTAAATAAAAGATTTTCTGAAGGTGACCTTGCGAATGTTCATTTCTTACTCTTGTCAACAGTGGACCATGATGACAAGGCGGGCAGAAGGTAGTAATGAGACAGTTTGATTGATCAGTGAATGTCAAATTAATTCAGCTGGAAGCTTGCCAGAGCAAAACACAAAACTGCATGGTGGAATAAATAGAAGAGTGGATTTGATACTTTGGCTAGAACAATGCCCTGAAACCATTGAAAAGATGGTTCGGGCATGGAAAGGTAAAAAATGAATTCTGTAATGAATTATTTGTCATTCAAAACAAATTTGGTTTTACAACAGGAGATAAAAACTATACGCAAATCTTAGCAGCTTTGCCAAGAGGAGAAGCAATATATTAGAAAAATGTTAGTGGGAGAGATGACGAATATTCATTTGTCTTTAGGCAATCTGCAAATTCAGCCTCTTAGATTAAAATCAAAGGAACCAGTCTGGAGAATTCAGTAATTTAAAACATGAAGGAAAAAAGTCCTTTCTTAACTTTATTTTATATGTACAAGCACGTATCATTTTATAGAGCTTCTTCAGAATCAATCTTGAGAAGATTGGTCTATTGAATATATTTATTTGGATTTGATTGCAATCATTTATGAAATGTTTATGGTCTGCTGTATACATAGAGTGAAACTCCCCACAAATTCTGCCATCCCAACCCCAGGAATGTAATGCATCAATAAAAAAAATATATAATGACTTGATGTGACATGAAGTGAGACCTGAAATACCCTTCATATTGTGGTTAGGTACATTGCAACCTTCACATACTACGCGATTTAATGGCTTACTACAGTTCTATTGAAAAACTTTACTTTTTTCATCTGAGTAGAAATTTGTCATATACAAAGGAACAATTAGTCAACCTGATAGACAACAGGGTCTCTTGGTCTGACCTGTATAATTATATGATGCCTATTAGGTTCTTAGCTCATTCTTTTTCTGCAGCTCAAGTGTATAAAAATACTTGTTTGGGCACTACCTGCCCTTGATGAAAACTCCTGTTTTCTTAATAGAGGTCAGCACACCTTGTTAGTGCAGTGAAATACTTTATGGATGAGAAACTTCAATGCAAACTTTAGGTACCCAGTTTGAATGCCCTGAGTTAGGAGCCTGAGCTGAGCTGATCTCTGGTGAGCAGAACCAGCTTCAGGAGGTGCCAGTTTCTTTTCACCATGAGGGGAGGAAGCTCATGAGTCATTTGGGCGCCTGAGCAACGTGCTTAAACTATGTATTCTCTACAAAGGGCCACAATTTTGAGGTGGTCTCTAAAACTGCACAGCCTATCTTTCCTCCTGGAGCAGACATTTGCACATTGGTAAATCTCGCTTGACTTAATTTTGGCACAGACACTGTCTCTTGTTTTTAGTGGTGCTGATTCCTTATGTGTGCAGGGGAAAGCACAATCCTGCAGTTGTACTTTCAAGGATTTCCACAGAAGAGTGATCCCTTGGAGCTTCTGATCTTTTAACTCTCAAGGCAGGTAACCCACTGCTTTTCAAAGCAATCATTTTGTTGGTTTGAGTTTGGTCCTGTTGAAGTCTGCAATTGAATTCAATGGGACAGATCTCAGCCCACCCACTGCCTTGAAATTCCACCTATTCTTCCTTGGAATAGTAATAACTAGCTTTTTCTCCACTGTGATAATGTTATTTAACTCTCCAGTTCATTTACAATAATATCCTCCCCTAATATTTATTGTACTTGTCGAAAATTTTTACTTGATCTTCATTTCCAGGTAATGTCCGTATGTCTATATGATAACATTTTGATTTTCCAGCTGATGTACATTTCTCACTTGAATGCATAGCCATTTCTCTGAACTTTCAAGAGGTATCATAGGATCAGAATGAACCTAAAAGCTGCTTTAAAAGCCTCTCATCTTTAAACAATTCACAAAAAAAAAAAAATCAAGTGCGAAGCACTCCATTGATTAAAGGTTATTTAGCATGTTTGAATAGCTTTCAAAAAAAGACACATATCTAAAACTTAGTCACATTTCTGTAAGCCTGTGCTGGTGTTTGTCATGATTTTTATTAATGTTAAAGGAAGTGAAATTGTTTTGATTTTTCCCAAAAGAAATACTGGGTTTTAATGTGGTGAAAGGACAACCATAGTTTGCTGAGATTTCCATTGCCATGACTCATTTACTTGTCCTACTCTTTCAGTAATTAGCTTAAACGGGCTCTCTTTCTGCCAGTTGGCATTCCCAGAGCATCTGAGGGGAATCCTGGTGCTTTCTGTTTGCATCGGTCAAAATGAGAAAGGTCCTGGGTCACTCCTGAACACAGACTTTGGTGTTGTACCCCCCTGTGCAACCAGCCCTGCTCACTGCCTTCGCCGCTCTGCGCTCTTCCATCACCTCCCTGCTAATTAAAGTGTCAATCCTGAGCAGCTGGGTTTGGTAGTGATGTGCTCATGCCAGGGATGTGGCATCTCAGAAGGGTCACCTTTGGGGATGGAACATTTAGAACATGTGGGAAGAAAATGCTACTTGGGAGATTTTTGACACCTTGAGTTTCTAAATTGGCTCTTGGATATGAGGAGAGATTACTGCAGTGAGGTTTTCCCTTTCTTCCTAAAATCCTTTGCCACAACATTCTGCAGTACAAAGCACTTGTTTAAGTGGAGGGAAGGGGAAGGGAGGGAAGCATTAAAGATAAGGATTATATTAAGGGAAGTGGCCAACTTTGGAGCCAAGCAGTGTGACAAGGTTGAGGTAGAAGTGCAGAGACTGATTTCTGATGTGGGATAATTTCACTTAAGACCATGACTATCACTCACAGTTTTACACATTGGAATGGATGCAGGCATGTGGCAAGAACAGTTTGGGAGCATCTGATACATGAAAGCATGAATATGATATTAGGTGCTTTTAATTGCTGGGTTTTTGGTGTCTCAGGCTCTTTTTTAATAATTTCCATTGCTGTTATTCTTTCTTAAGAAGCTATAAGGGTGCTCCTTAGCTCTACAGAGTGCGTTGGACATGGAAATGTAGAAACCAGTTGAATTGTTTCTATACGTTATGCTAGTAAATGATTATTTTGTATGAGAGCAGCTTTTGTAGTGCATCTCCCTAATTAAGCTACTTCAAGCACCCTTCTAAGCGCAGTGTATATTGGCCCAGATTCAAGATCTCAGTGCAGAGGAGGGGTACCAGGGAGCCGACTGCAGGTCTCAGACTCACAAACCCCATCTGCTCCAGCCTTTATTTCAATTAGAGCGTCTGAAGGGGCAGCTCCAAGTTGCCCCCAGTTGTTCTGCGCCCTCGGAGGCTCTCAGCTAGCTGGGAACTGAGAAAATGGAGATTTCTACCCATTATACACATTGTGACAGCTGAGTGTTTCCCCAGCTGGGGCCATATCCTGTCGGGATGTGCTCTGTTTGTTAGTGGTTGGGATGAGTGGGAAGAAATTGTGGCTCGTTTAGTATAATCCTACTTCCCCATTATATCTGTCTTCTCTTGGCAATGTCTGTTAGTCCCCACAGCCTTTATGAGAGATGAGAGAATACTGCTCTCCCCAGACTTCCATGCTTACAATGAAGTAATTACAACTGGTATGAAAATCTAGTCACAATACTGCAAAAGTTTCCTTAGGATATGTCTCTAAAGGAATTCTTTCATAAAAAGCAGAGAAAAAAGTGATAGCTTCACTGAATTCAAATGGAGATCTTTTGATGTGTTGATATTCTTGGTATACTTCTGTCAAAAGCATAAGTTCAGCTGTAACTATTTTTGCCAAAAAAAATATTTGAGCTGCAGTGTTGGGGAGACAGATACCAATCTTGGGACTGGGGGAAGATGCATTTACTGAACAAATGCTCATAAAAAAATTATCCACAGAGCAGTTCTAAATACAGTTGATATCTGCAAATACCATATAACTTTAAAAAAAAAAAAAAGAGAGAATCTGTTGTCCTTGCTTAAGTGAACTCAAGTGGCTGGTAGGATGCCCTTTTGTGGCTCGTTTGCTGACACTTGAGACATTTAAACTCACCTGCGAAGGATTCTTGCCAAAAGAAGGTTTGTACTTCAGCAGCTCTGAAAGCAGTGCTGGTGATTTGAAATTGTAAAATTACTAAAAGAAAACCTTCTTGCTGGAAGAGTCAAGGACAAACCTGAAGTTAAAGGGAATTGAATCAGATTTTTTTTGTAAATTATACTCCCAGGCTACTTAAGAAGAAAGTTTTACGGATGTAAGGAAAAATAACTCCTTGAGCTTGATATCTACCATTTCCGAGATAGCTGGTGAGTGCTTTTGTTGTGAATGTGTTTATGTTTCTATGACTTGTGAGGAGATTCAAAACTTTGATCTGGTTTAACAAAATAAAATCATAGCAGGAACGCTTGAGGAAGGTGCAGAGAGGCCACCGGGGAACTTTGTCAGCGGTGGTGGGTCTGCTGGAGAGTGTCCCTGCACAGTTTGCGCAAAGAGCAGCTTTGCTGGCAGTGAAACTTCCAAACAAACATCTCTTTCTGATCTCCAGAAGTCTTCTTTTGCACAGGGCTCCCAAGTGTCTCTTGGTAGAATTCCCCAACACATTGAAGCAGAAACATCTAGGTTTCTGATGGAGTTTATTCTGTTTCTAAATACTGACAGATTATCCTTGCCAGAGACACCTTACACCTGTGCTTGGAAAAAAAGCATACATCAAAATGTTCTTTTTCTCTTTTTTTTTTTCATTCTTCAATGAAGTAAATGAAGGGTTTTTACAGTAAAATAAATCACCAGGAGAAGATGCTTTCAGTGCCATAGTACCCAGTTCTCTACCATAAATATCCACAAGATGATATTGAGGTCTAAAATACAAACATTAATGAAAAAGAGGATCTTAATAAAAGCAGCTTTTTAATATTTGTTGTTGTTGGGTTTTTTTAAGTTGCAGAGTTATCGCTTTGCAAAAGCCATTAGAAGGCTCCTGTAACTGCACTCTCTGTTGGAGAAGGATGTCATGTCTAAAAATGTTGTCACCTTCAGAATACTGTGAAAGTCAGGGGCAAGTTATTTTAATAAGGCAGTGCTAGAAGTTGTGGGTAGAATCACAATGAAAAAGCAACACTTTCCTTTATATGGCTGATGCAGTAATCTCAGTTTCTCTGGGGAGATACTAGGAATTATGTGGATGGTGAGATTAGTGTATTACTAAAGCGTTTAACAGCAAGAACAGCTACAGTGTTAGCTCTCTAATACCTTAATAATACTTAACATTTCTGAGTTGTATAGCCCCTTTATTTACAGGTTTGTTGTACCCATGCCTTCTTCACTGCAGTCAGCTCTAGCTGCCTTGAGACATGGAGAAATAGGAAGGCTTTCTTAGGAAAGTGATTGATTGGGGTGAGAGTGGGGCTCCTGCGGGAAATGATGGAAGCTGCCAGGCTTGTGCCTCGGAAAATGCCACTGAACAACAGTGCAATTTTCATAAAGGAAGAAGCTTTCTGGTTTGGGAGAGATGTTGCATTGTGCAGGAAGAACCTGACGGTGATTCTTGGAGGAAGGGTTAATATGAGAGTCGTTTTGTAGCCAACATAAAATTCGGCTTGCATTGATGGTTTCTTCACTTGGAAAGCTCTTACTTTCTGCAGAGGAAATCACAATAGGTGAGAGTGGGAATAAAGGAGATTTCTTATCCATTCTCCTCCTACTGACCCCAGGCCTCACAATTTATGCATTGTGCTCTTTTCTCTCCCTTGCTCCGTTAGCTGCCCCCGCCAACTCTGATGCCAGTAGTTAAACTGCTTCCAGTTTGGGTTTTTCACAGGCTTTGCTTTAAAGTTTCATCTCACTCGTGGAGACTTCTATCCCAGATTCCCCACGCTTATTTATTTATGCACAAAAGCTGCTTCTCAGCAAAAGCACAGACCTGGGCAGGAGGCACAGTGACACGTCTAATGTTTCCACTGTCTAATAGCAGGATTGTTGGAGGGGTCAAGCCAGCACAGCAGGAGCAACACGCTTCACACGGGACCCGGGCGATGCAGAGGAGAGCTCTGCTCAGGCTTGGGTTTATTTGCAGTCTCCGATTAACAGCATTACCGTCCCCAGCCTCCTGCTGTGTCATGTCTTGCTTGCCTGTCTGCTCTTAACTGAGACCCAAAGGCCATCATGTACTTGCACAACCTTGGTAATTATCCCTCCTACCTTGGCTCCTACCTCCCAAGCCAAGGCTGCCAATCTCTTTTCTATTACTGACCAGCCAGACTCTCCTTATAAGTCCTCTCAATTGGCTTTTTGGGATTTACCTATGAAGTTTACCTATTCTGCCTGGCCAATTTGCTAACAAGGCTCAGCTGCCTTTTCTGGGCCTTGACAGGCTGGAGAAGGATTTTCAGGGCTTGGCTAAGCTCAGAGGCTTTAGAACAGATGCCAGTAATACCTGAGGGTTGCTACCAGTGACTTCTCTGTGAAGCCTCTCCTGTGAGAGGCTTCTTGTGCGTGTCCGAAATGGGGATTTTTCTCACTGAAAAAAAAATGAGTGAGCGCTCCTTCACCATCCCCTGAACATCCTCTTCCTGTTGCCTTCCCTTCTCACCAAACTATACAAGTGGTGTATGCCAAGGAAAATAATGAACCTGCATGTGGTATTTTACTGCTACTTTCTATCCGTGTATACTATGTCAGATATATTGAAAGTAATGAGATTTATAACACTATTATGGTTCTGATAGTTGGCCATATCTATGGCTAATCTTATTGTTTTTCTCTGAGCTCCCCTGTCCTTTGCTGCACTCTGATTTGATTTTTTTTAAATGTAGTGATATCAATCTCTAGAAGGCAATGTTCTGTCACAATTAGAGTCATTAGATGGCACTGTACATAAAAAGAGACCAAAGTGACTTGATAGTTATTTCCTTTTTTTTGTAGCTATAGACTCATTAGAAGAGCCTCATCCACTTGTGGCAAGCAGGCCAGAGCACACCTCATTAGTGTTTAGTATGAGCAAATCCTGGCATGCAGCACCAAAGGTTAGTTACAGATGTATTTCATGATAGATCTAAAGCTCTCTGTTTTAACACTTGATCTAAAGTAAAGCTACTGAACCATGGCTCTGTATTGCAGCACATTAAAATGCAATGATAATTACCCTCATTACGAAAACATCTTCTCCTAGCTCTTGCAATACTTCCTTCAAAAATGTATTAAGGGGGAGTACGCTTGGGACACAATCCACAGAAGTGGGGGGTGAAGGCTAGGAAAGCAAAAGTACATTTATGGGCAGGAGAGGTGGTGAAGAGATGTCCCTCCCTGACTGAATCCTACTGCAAATTGTTATCTCTCAGAAAAGGTCTAATTCAGTGCTCACCAGTCAGAGGTTTCCCATAGTCCTTCCTGGAAACAGCACTCAGTGAGTCCCAGTGGTCCCCATTTGTCTTATACAGGTCTGGTATAGGATTGACCAATTAAATGGGTTTTGTGCAGGTGCATGCTTCCCCAGTACTCCCTCACATAGAATTTCTGCTTTTGGTACTTGTGAGGTGACAGAGTGAAAGGTGTTTTAGCTGAAAACAGAACTCATTAAAAGTTAGGTTTGTATTTCCAGCCTGCCCGTGCGCACACAGGGTAAAAGATAGTTCTTGTGCGTAATATGTAACCCACAGGATTTGGTTTGAAGAGCTCTATTAGCCTGTAGACAAAAGAGGGAAGCCTTAATTAGAAATAAAACAAGCAGGCTTTCAACCACCCTGAACTTGGTGGGATACAGAAGAGGCCTTGCAGTAAGAAAATTCCTTGATCTACCAAGTTTCCACAACTACCACTGCCTAGAAAATCCGTTATATATGAGAACAAAAATAGGATATATCTCCCCATCCCAAGCAGTGGTAAGGTTTTCTGCAATGGGCTGCTTAGCAGGGGACAGCAGTCCCCTGCTAAGGGGATCAAAATCTGGATCCTTACAATTCAGTGGAAAACTTTGCTGACGTACGTATGTCTTACAGTTTGTTGCTCGTTCGTAGCCTCCAGGAGGCATATGAGCAGAAAACCAGTCAGTTGGGTAATTGTGGTAATTAAAAGAGATGTAAACTTTCAAAGTAGCTGACACTTAGTCATTACGCCAAGCTGTCATGCTTGACTGAGCTAACGTTAATTCCGATATCCTATTATATCTAGCTGATATCAGTTTTAAAGATAGCTACTGTGTTTCTTCAGCAACTTGCAGCTACAGTCATAAAAGTATTGATTGCAGTGCACGTGTGACAGATGTGAGATGTATTTAAGAGAAATTGTGCCATAGATATTCTTTTACTTAAACTGCTCAATGCCATATGGATTCCAGACATATTCTGGATTTCACCGGTAAGGTCCTGTGGAATCTGCCTGAGAGGTGCAAGATTGAGGAAACACCTTCTTGTGGGCTGCATTTTTAGTTTCTTAGCATAGATCTCTCTGATTTTGGTACCTGACTCCAGAGGTGATGGAGAATTGGAGAAAAAGCAGGTTTTTTAGCCACCTTCACCATTGTCTTTGAGCCTTCACCACCTGCTAAGTTATAGACCTCAGCCAAAGTAAAGTCTTCTAGTTGATTTCAGCAGGCTCTGATGGAAGGGCTGGACACTGAAGTTTTCTATTCCTTGGGAATTATCTACATATTTAAGAGTTATTTTATCTTGTCTTTCTTTCTGGCATCAAATTGATTTCCCAGTAGCAAATTATTATTTTTAAGATCTTGTTAGATTTCATTAGATACTAAAACCCCAGCTAATGGAAGCTGCTGGGAGCCATAAGGGAGCTATGGAGAAGTTCTCACTTCCAGGACATAAACTCTATGGAAGCAGCAAGCGGCATTGCTCACAGCAGACTTTGTTCTGACAAGTGACTAGAGGACATGAAGTTTCTCTGTTCAACCCTTAAATTATTTCTATTTTCTTTTCCTAAGTATCTCACCCCTTGCTATCTTGTAAGTTAAAATAAGATTTTTATTAGACAATACATTCTCAATTTTTTCATTTCTGCATGCAGTTTTGAATCGGTCCATGTGCCCACACTGAAGCATGAGGAAAATGCTGGCAATTGTCCTAAGATAAGAAAACATAAGAAAAGAAATAGAAGATTTTAATTTCCCTTTAAAAAATGAAAAATCCAGCAACTTGAAAAACCCAATAAGCCTAATTACTTTTATCTCTTTCTTTAAAATAATGTGCTAGCTTATAGCATGGCAGGAAAAATTCAGAAGTAGGCCCATAAACTTGCATGAGAAATGGGAATAGTGAAATGAAATGGCAAAGAATTATTCATAGATTTATTTCTCTGTGTTTGGCAAAAAAATTGTGACTCTGAGGGCTTTCACAGAGACAGGCATGCTGGCGTTATGAAAAAAAGGCCAAAGTTCGTCTCTATCTAAAGCTTCAAAAGCTGTCATCACATCAATGTATGCCTTACAGTGTAGCTTGCAAAAATCATTTCTCAGCTAATATCCTCAAGGACAAGATATAGTTTGATTTGGCTCTTCCAGGAGGTATTCTTGATTGCTTTGGAAAGCAATATTTTAAAATGGGGGCGAGGGAGGGAGGGTGGCGTGGAGTTTTATTTTTAAAGCTCTGCAAATCACAACATCAATCAGCCGTTAGGATCGAGACTCTCTTTGTGTCTTTATAATATGAATCTTGAATCTTCTATTTTATGCCTAATTGGGAATTGTTTTAATGAGTTTATGAAAATCAGTCTGCCTTCCAAAATGTGTCAGGAGTTGTTTTTGTTTGGGTTAGTGCCTTCCTCTGTTTGTTGGTTTCTACGCTGCAGTGTAGAGGGATTTTGGACTTTTTTTTCTTTTTATGTCAACCTTCGCATTTGATTCATATGCGGATAGACCCTTAACACTGTGTAAATAGATTGGCTAGCAAATCTTATCAAAAACTGCATAGAAAGATGCTGGAGACAACAATCTAGTAGTTCAGAATTCCTCTACTGAGGCATTGTGAAGACCAAGAATTTACCTTTTTGTTGTTTGGTTGGTTGTGTTTTTTTTTCCTCCCCCCCAAGCTGATTGACACAGAAAATGAAAATGGTAAATAAATGTTCATGCTAGTTTATTTAAAGAGGTACATGGGCTTTTGGCATGCATCCCACAGGTTATTTAATAAGATTTGTGCGCAAGGCTCCCACACAGTGCTTACCCCCTGATGGGCAAATATGTGTGCTACATGGCTACTTTTGAATGTGGGAGTCTAAGTGGCCTAATTCCTATTTCTTTATTCAGTCAGTAGTGCCATTATTACTATGGCAGAAAGGGATCTTACATTTTGAAAAGCCCTAATCTTCCCCCCACAGCCCTACCCTGGCAGCAGTAGCTCCAACGAATCATATGTGAGGAATTACTGATGGAGAAGTATCTGCTTTAAAACTTCTTATGAAAATGCTTTTGCACAGGAGACCCTAGAAAGATCACTAAAGTAACAGTCAGCCATTGCAGGTCAGAGATTTCTTTATTTTGCTCTTGGTCTGGTGGGAGATTTGGTCAGAAGGCAAATTCCTGGTGTGCTGGTAGTTGACTTTATTCACGAAGCAAAGTGTTAAAATGGTCAGGGTCCCAGCTGACCTGTGCTCGGCTCAAAAAGGGAAGAGATCCTGTGAATTTAGTTTTACAGCATAGCCTTGCGGATGAAACTAAACCAGGGACAGGATTTGAGCACACCCATAAATGGCTGCTGATAGTGAGAGAGCTGTTTTCAGGGGCAGTGGCACCCATTTTTATTTCTACATTTATCACCTTGAGTGCTTCTACCAGTCTCCTTGCTTGGTTTGCTCCTGTAGCTGATAATTTTACATTAAAGAAAAAAAAAAAGAGCGAGAGAGAAGATGATTTGGCTGATTTACATCAACCGGAGAAAGCTATTTTTGTCCAATTGTTCTGGCTTAAAAGATGTAATGGAAAATGTATCTCACAACTGGAGTGTCTGGAAGGTACATCCAGCGTACACAGCTGAACGTCAGCACAGGGAGTCAGAAAGAGCAGGTCCTGTACAACAGTCCTGTTAACCAGTTAAGATACCGGTGGACTATTATATCAGGACTGGGCAAGCCAAATTTGCAGAGCTATCATTTATAATGTGAAATGCAGAAATAACATGCAGCTTAAAGGAAACAGCAGGACAAAACTCTCTTCTCTTCTTCTCTTCTCTTCATATATATCAGTATAGCCTACAATGGCACAAATCAACATTGATTTTTCCATCTCTGTACTGAAGTGGATTTCATGTGCCTTTTGGTAAGAAGTGGAAATTCCTAAATGTTCAAGGATGTAAATTAAAGTGGAAAGTGTGTCTGTGCGAAAATGAAGCACATGTTTTTAATGCTCTGTTTCCTATAGGTACTTGAAATTGTATTTGTTCCACTTAGAAAAACTTTAAACGTGCGCTTTATTCTGGCAGTGCTGTGTATCAAGCACATTCATGGAAGTGAGTTGGTTTCACCTCCAGTCCTGGCTTTGTCAAATTAACTCAGGCTGTAGTTTCCTGAGTCCCTGGAGCTGGGTTTCTTGCCCCAGGCCTGAGCTCGCAGGAGTGCCAAGCCTATGGTGCTATTGGTTAAAGAAAAAACCAACTTGGTGTCCAGCTCAAAGATGATGACAGTTACTGAGAAGAAGAAAAATTGTAACTTGGCAAGGCATTTTTTTATAGCTACTTCTCTGAGGGCAGCTTCACCTTCTTGGTTTAAAGGATGTTTGTCCTCCAGATCCCGGTGCTTTTATCATTTAGGGAGAATTGAAAAACAGATTTTATAAAACTTGATAATTTGAACAAAGATATAATCAACTATTAAAAATGCAACCTTAAAGATGTGGGAATCTTTTGTTTAGTGTCCTGTGCAATGATACTGGGCTGATAGTTGTAATTGTTTATCACTCTCTAACATGATTGATATGGTAGCTAACCGCAGCTCTCTCTTTCAATACCATTGATTGTAACAGCTCCAACTGACAGTTGCTTCATGTACATTACAGCCGTAGCGACATGTTAACATGACTTCTGAATGGCTGGGGAGATTTAGACTCAAAGGATGCTATTCTTCACTGATTTACAGCCCTTATAGTATTCCTGAGGCTACGTGGAACGTAGATCAATGGAGAAGTTGGCCTAGGTGATGAGCTAGTCCATTACAGAGAAACATTTCCATTTTGGTGTATTTACAGTATAATGCACTTAGCTCCTCTGGTATTACCTCTAAAGTGAAGTAGGGGTGCAATATTGGGATTGAAAATTAGAAAAACCTATTTGTTCTTTGAACACATTCACTTATAAAGTTATTACTTGCCTTTTTCATATTGTCTGAGTTAGCACAAGTGCACAAGCATCAGAAATGCAGTCCTGGCAAACTACCTTTTGTCTGACACCAGAGTACTTTTACACTCTGTGCTTTGCTTACTTGCACTTGGAGGATTATTCACATGGGTGAGCTGTGAACCCTCCTCTCCAGATTGCTGTCCTTCAGCAGGAAGATCCTGAGATAGACCATGGAGATCCTGAGACACAGACCATGGACCAGTTAAATTTGCTTTGAGCAATTTCAATCTCAGTGGATCTGCCTAGTGGTAGGGCCTTGCAAACAGATGGTTTTATGGCATTCCTCAGCCTGTGATACAGGCACCGAGGCAGGAGTTTGATCTTTGAAGATGACTGAAGTTGCTTCATTGTATTGTGGGCCAACGGACATCTGGGAGCACATGGGATTAGTCAACCTTTGTTTCCCCCAGGATCACAGAGCAGAGTTGTGTTCTTGCTGCTTAAAAGTTTATTCTTTGGGGTTTATTTTTAATTTGACGATGAGTATAAATAGTGGTGGTTAATTCCCTATCAAGATGAAGCTACCGTTATGCCCTCTCTCAAGCCCTGACCATTAACCGAGCTGAATGAATTAATGGTAGTGCCTCAGTTTTTTGACAACTGTTAGGTTTCTCCTCAGCCTATGCATGATGCTTATCTGTGGATTAGTGTGGAGGTCTACTAAATGACCTATTGACACCTCAGGTTATTGAAAGACCACCCTGAAACACTTTTAAATTATGTTCGTGGGAGTCAATTTTTTCTAGACTCACTATCAGAGTTTAGAAAAAAAATACCCCCTCCCACCCTATCCAGTAGAATTGGTTTCTGTGCACTGGACAAATCAAACCAATGAAAATAGTGTTGTGATGTCACTGCCTGGCAGGCTGGTTGTGAAACAGGTTTGTGCATGCATGGCACTGCCGGGGCCTCGGTTCGTACAGCCTACATAGCCTTCCCATTGGTATGATGCCATTCTTCCCCCTGTTTTCAACAGGTCTGCAAGTTTGTCCTTGCAAAAAGTTGCAGTACGTCCCCTCCCTGAGTGCTGGGAGATGCAGGACTTGCACCACATGCAGCTGTTAGAAGCTGTAGTAGGGGGAAAATGGCTTAGATTTTGTTGGTGCTGTTGCCACCAGTCTTGACTGATAATACAACAAATAATGAAAAGTAGATTTGCCTGCACCATGGATGCCAATGTAATCGTGATTTCTTTTTGCTGCGTGCCTTTTCAAAGCTGGTCCATGTCAAAGTTAGAGTCATGGTGCTGAGTGGCCCAGAGTATGAAAAAGCAGCTGTCCTACATAAAATAAGTTTTGTATCTATTTTTCTTTTCTTTGCTGCTCTTACCTCCTCAAATCACTAATCACAGGCACAGAGACGAAATCTGCCCTCGGCCCTATCTATAGACTCCCACTGACTTGTAGTGAGAGATTGTACAGTGGGACCTGAGGCTAGAGGTTTTGCCTTAGTTTTATTTTTTATTCCGAAAAAAAACAAAGCAAGGGACTAGTCAGAGCTCAGAACTGGAAAATAAAGACCCCAAATAAATTACTTCTGTGCACCTACAACTTGAAAACAGGTTGTTTTCCTACTTCTTTACGTTGGTGTCTCACATGCTGATTGCCTTATTAACAAGCTGACATGATCTCCATTAGGATAGTGCTACATGTGTGTTATTTGAAGGACATGCTTCAGTTGGGATTTCCTTCAGCATCTCGTATCTGTGAAAACCTAATGAAACCGCTTTGTATTTAGTGCTTGTGATGGTGCTTCTGACCTTTTGTGCTTCCTCTCCCTTCTTGGATAAGGCACCTGCACTTTGGACTGACTTGCCATGCATGTAAATCACTGTAAGTGGTGAAATGACTTTTTCTTGATTTGACAGAGAGCACTAAGTATTGTGCTTTTGTTCCCTACACTACTGAATATAAGAGTTGGCAAACTATACATACTGTGAGAGCTATTGTATCATGCTGTTAAAACCTAAGGAGCTTTTTATTGGACTTTCATGCTAAATAACTTTAAAGGTACCGCCTGGTGTTTTTATATAAATTATAAATGTTTTAAAAATACACCAGAAAAAATACTTTAATAGCACAGTTTCCCGCTGCAGAGTCTCATGCTACGTAAACTTTCGATTACGGCTATTTATCCCTTCCCCCACCAATGACAGTCTATTTAATGGGATTCAATTATAGCTATTTATTCAGCTTGAATAAAATATTTCTTTAGATATTTGGCCTTGGAGCATTCACTTTTATTTTGTAGGTTTGGTAGGAAACACCTACAAATATGATTTCTGCTGCAGTCCCCCAGATAGTGGTTGTTTGTGAAACTTGGCATAAAGACCATCATAAAATAAAATCACCTGCAGTTTCAGAGAGGAACACAGAGTTTTCTGTAAGTTTGTTCTTGCTCAGTTTTACTGGGAGCTGTGAAACTAGTAGCTCTGGTGTTCAGAACTGCATGAATATCAGGAGTGCAGACCTGCAGCAGATCTGGAAGGTCAGGTTCTGCAGGCGATGCGTGGCTTTCCCACTGAAACAGAAATCCAGTGGCTGATGCATCTGCTGAAGGCTCCCCCATAAATTAGTAAGCTGTAGTAACAACACAGCTGGTCAGCGGAACCCCTGTAACTGTCTACAGTCTTTGTGGTGAACACAAGGTAACACAACTTCTCCTAAAAACAGTTTCATGAAGGTGTAAGAAGCTGCGTTAGCTTGCGCTCGCTGCAGGCAAAGAGCATGCAGCTAAATGGTTAGTGTAACCGCTAGCCTGCTGTAACTTGTTAAGCCGCAGTAACGTGACTGTAAGTCTAAAATGCAAGTCACTGGTGCTCCTCAATGATAAAAGAAATGTCCCAGGGTCACGGAGTGTTTCCTATTTCCCTTTTATGTGGGGGATTTGCTTGTTATCCTTCTGCTAAGGATTGTTTCAGAACTGTCTCTGATAACTCCTAGGACAAGAGAAGCTGAAAACCTTCCCGCTCCAGGCAAAGGCGGTGAGCAAGCCCTTCGCCGCGGGCGGCTCTGCATGCGGATGAGGGCAAGCAGCGTTGCTTCTCACCTCACCGCAGGCACAAGGGAGTGTTTTATATGTAAGTTTCTGTATTGAGCTGCGCTGCTCTGGAGTGAATATTTCTGTTGGCGCTTCTGAAAATGGCAGAGAGAAAACCAGGTTGACAAAACGCACTTGGTGTACTTGCAGGTGATGTATAACAGGCTGTGCCGTTAAGGGTAGCACAAGGGTGGTGTGAGAGAGGCTGCACGGGGCCAATGTCCAGGGCTCTCCCTCCTAAACAGGACTGAAGTACTGCCCACAGGGCAAAAGTTACTTGCTTTTTTTAACTTAATTATTTTCCCTAGGCAATCTTTCTTCCTCTACTTTTCTGCTTTCCTTATTAATGCTGATTTCAGGATAATCCCTTGTACCCCTTCTAATGAATATATGGTCTTTCATACAAAAGTCTTCTCATGTGCCGGGGCTCGGTATATTCAGTCAACTGCAGTTAGTAATGGAGCTTCAGCAAGGAAGTGGGATACTTTGATCCATCATTTCCAATGTGGTCCACAGCCTCCAGGTGGGATTTGGCTGGTAGTGAAGCCAGACCATTTCTACACTGCAGAGTTTGGTGGCGAGGTCGGTGGTGACCAGTGATGAAACAGGAGGGCAGAGAACGGCTACGCCCAAATATTTGCACATCACTGGCCTAGGTGGTCTTGTGAATTCAACACTAGGAGAGACTTAGCAAGGTAGCTGGGCACTTGATTCCAAAGAAGGGTTTTTCCTAGAATAGGTAGTTATTTTCTGTACATAACTCTGGTGACCATCAGCTGTGCGTGGGCCTACAATACACTACAGATCAAAGTATTATTTTTGATGGCCTTGAAACTGCTACCCGGAGTGAGATAATATCCGCAAATGATGCGTTGTAACTGTTGACATGGGAAAACTGTTTTGCAATTTAGTACAGCAAAAATAAATTAAAAAAGCAACCACAGAACTTGCAAATGTAACAATCCTGCAAATATTATTTCTCTTTGCCTTCCTATTTATTCATACATTTGTAAATGCCAAGATGTCTTTTATCTGCCCTTTCTCAAGGGCACTTCCCTAGTGTCATAGTAATTGAAAATTAAGAATTTACAGTATCGTAATTAAATTCTACCCTTTGAACTCTTGTAGACTGTAGCTGCATTATTAACAACATCCCACTCAGATCATGAGTGGCAAGAAGTATTTTGAACACCAACTGCTGCAAGATAACATAACAAGCTCTGACAGCTCCCTAATTACCAGACTACCCACTAGTTAAAAACTCTTTAATACTGTAGCAATTCTCTTCTTTGCACATAAGTCAAAAGGTATAACTAATTTGTCCTTTAATTGATATCTATATTGCTGTTTAAATAAAGGGCACATACTCCCCCAATATGCTTAAGCATTAATTCGTCACCTATGAACTGAATTTGGAAAATAATTGGAATGACTGTAAAGGCTTCTTTCATTGATTTTTATCACTTTCACCGGGAAACTTTTACTCTGATTTGATCATTAGTCATGTTAAGTGATCGGCAAATCATGTAAAGTGATCCTAAGCAAAGCTTCAATGCTTCTGTTCAAGTAAAAGTTCTGTTCAAATGCTTCTGTACAAGTAAAAGATTCCCACTGTGCCATGTCCCAGTGCTTGTGGCTGAGTTGCAAAATAATAAATAATTAGGCCTAAGACAAAGGTTGCAGAGCCACGATGTGGGCAGGCCTATCACCTGAAAAACAGCAGAGGGAACCAAGTCCTGCCTGCAGTACGACACCCCATTTCTAGTCTGTAACCCCAGCAAGATTATACTGGCTCGTTAGCACTTTGCTCCCCACACCAAGGGGTGGGTGACAGCACTGCTGAGCTCAGCTACTCCAAACCCCACCAAAACTGGCCCCCTGCCCAAACCCATTGCCATCTCTCTGCTTTTCCTGTTGGTGGCTATAATTTAGGAAAAAAAGAGGTTCTGGTGGCTTGCCAGTTTGGAAAGAAGATTGGGAAGGTGATATGGAAGCTTCTGTAACTCGATTTTCAGCATAGACACAAAAAGGGAATTCTGGAGGGGTCTGAAGGTGGAAGAGGGTAAAACCAGGATGTCCTGCTCTTCGGAGTGTAGTTATTTCCAGAAGAGACGACATGCAGAAGATGAAACCAGGACTGCTGTGCAGTCTCTCTGAAGGAGGCAGCTTGCAGAGATCAATACATGCATCTGCCTGAAAAGCTGCTGGGGAAATGCACATCTCTCCCAGGGCTATTAATGAATATGCTGTGGGTTTCTGAGCAACTTCTGGCTTTGTGTTCTTCAGCACTTTGTGATCGTGTCATGATTGAAGTCTTTCCTTAGACTGCAGCCAGAGGAGGTGGGAGACCACTAATGAGGCTGGTTTTTGGGACATTTCATATTCATGTGTTTTTTCCACTACTTCTGTGTTTGCTTTGGACCCTTCCAAAGTCCCTTTCCTTCTGTATGCCACTGTGGGTCACGTGAAACTCCTTATGTGAAACATATGTAATCTTAATGCCTTTGTGAGGTGACAAGTTGGTCATGGCCCATCAAAATAACTCTCCCCCAAAGAAAACCAGCAGAACCAGATGGAGGGCGGGAAGTGGGGAGATACCACTGGTTTAATGAAGATGCCAATTCTCTCTGCTTTTCTGGATACAACAGCCTGGCTTTTTGTATCAACTGCTGAAATGTGCTGTAATCATGTAAAAGGGACCTCTAGACAGAAATCTATTTTTTGTTTCTCTTCTCCTTTGTATTAAGTGAGCTCTTTTGTAATGTTACTTTTTATAGCCTATAATCATGGTAATTATGTTTTGTTGAATCTTTCACAGTAGTCTAACATTTAGTAACATTTATCTCACTGTGCTGGGACTTGAAATCTTCCCTGCCATCAGATCCTAATACAGTTGTATTATTGTGGCAATATGGGAGCTAAGCCTAAGTACAGTTGTTACTTGTTACCATTGTTACCTTTGGCAAATTACTTCTGGTTATTATGAGGAGCTGAAATCGGAAGGTCAGTGTTAAGCAAACCGTGAAGAAGATATAAGCAATAGATATGTTTAAATATCCACACAAAGCACATAGTTGTTGGGATCTCTAATGCATTGGTCAGCATCCAGCAATCAACAGGGCTTGCATTCAGTGCTGTGCTCATTGCAATGATTATTTCTTGTTGAAGATCCCCTCGTGTGCTTTTTCAACAGAATGCACATGTGTCCAAAGCTAACTGAGCCAGATAAATTCTCCTAAATGCTAATATTAGTATAGTCCTGCCAGCTTATTTCTATAAATGCTGGACTATATAGCATCCTAGTACCATCAGATCTATATAAGGAGATATCTCAAAGGAAAGAAGTTTGGAGAATTAATGCTGTAATTTCTGTAACATACTCTAGGAAAGGGAAATGCATATCCCTTTCTCTCCCTGTCATCTGCTCGCTTGCTCTCCCACTTTATGACTGGTATTGCACTCCGTGCTGTAAACAATCACCATTAAACTCAATTGAGGCACTTCAAGACAACAGCAGAACTTACACCAACTGTTTATTTCTCATTATGTTCCTCCAGCCTGGCCTGCTGTCATCGTTCCAAGGCAAGATCCTCAGCTGGCAAAAATCACCTGAGTAAATTTGTGTCAGTTAGGATGTGCCCCATAATAAATGTACCTTTTATAAAATGTCTATCAGGGTGTCAGGTGCTTAAGCTGGTTGTTCAGAAGTCACAGATCCTGGATTGTCAGTGGGGGAGGGATGATCCACCCCAGATCATGTCTGCTACTCATAGCTCAGTAAGTTACAGCATGGACCTTAACGTTTTTATGTTCACATCAAGCTGGAAAAAGATTGATCAAATGACTGATATTTAACTAAAAGTATCGCCGCTACTTCTTTTTCTCTTCCTTGTACAACCTTTTCTCAGATACTCATTAGCTAGGAAATGTAGTCACTACAGTCTCTGCCCTAAGGCGAATCCTGTGATATACCCTGTGCACTTAACAGAGAGATATTGTTCAGCAGGAGAGCAAAGTGAGAGATAATACTTCTGCCTTAAATAGGATGACACAACAATGGTTCAGAACAGTATAATTTTGAGCTTTTGTGGGTTTTGTGTGATAGAACTGAAAGTGCTTTGAAGTCATATATCTGTGTTTCCGTGGCCCCACAAGTCCATGGTGCACCCAGGAGGGGTGGCCAGGGGGTCAGCTCCTCTTCACCTTGCAGAGTAGGGCCAACTTGCACTCACGGCAGCACAAAAAATCACAGAGGGCTGACCTGACATCTTGTGTAATTGTAAATGATATTTAAACTACTGGAAGGGCAAATGGGTTTCAATGAAGGCAGGTTGCCACAGGTGGTATATGCCATGTCATGAGTGTTTAAGAGTGAGAACCGGAGAGCAGGAGTGTCTCGTCACCTTTTGCAGCTCCTTCCAGGCATCAGTTGGCATCTCTTCACCAAGAGGTTACTCCTCCTCCAGGTTTTTTTGAACTTGTCATTCTTTCTGTCTGGAGGCACCACCACTTTTCCCTGTAGGTTTTGGTTTCAACTCAGTGAGGAGAGGGAAAGTGAACTTCACGTTCCCTAAAGCTACCGTGGGGAGCACAGGAATTTGTGACATGCTGGCAGCAAGATGATCTTTGCAGCAGAGCTCTAAGGAAACACAGCAGAGTGAGCCTTGAGATGCAGTGTAACCATGGTAGATTTTTTTTTTTTTTTCCTTTTTTTGTAAAGACATTGTTCAGATGGCCTTGTTGCTGCTTTCAAGAAGAGCCTGGTGGTGCCCTGGGAAATATAACATTCTTTCCCCTAGACTAGCTGGCTTGGCACAAAATTTCCCAGTGCTCTGTTCACCAATAGAGTCCCCATGCCTCTAAATTTTAAAAAAGAACAATGATATATGCAGCATCTGATTGCAGAGCTTTGTGCTGCAACAAACTTGTAAAATAAGAAAAGTCGTTATTGATTTGTAGTGCTATTAGAGTTTCTTTGCCCTCCCACCACTCTGTTTCAGTGCTTCTGACAAGCAATTGGCTCTCAGGTCCTGGAGTAGGAATGAGCAAGACAAATCCAATACAGGATTTGAGCATCACTGTAAGGCTGGGGCAAAATTCAGGTTCCTGTGTCTGAAATTGCAACTCTGAAAGCTCATCCAGCTACCCACTACATGGGGATACCTAAATGCTTTGATTTAACAGCACGCCTCAAGTGACTGGATAAAATGTGCCAGTACTTCTGGAATCCAGGGCTTCCACCTTTCCAGAGGTAGTTCTCAGCTTTCTTGTTATCTCCACTACCCAGCAGCATGGGATTGCTCTGCCTATCATTTAATGACCAGGGTGCTCTGCAGAGGTGGGTGATGAGGACACCCGTGCCTCTGCTTTGCTGGTCGAATACTTTAGCTACAAAACCTCCGTGCAATAAAAACAAAGCTCCAGCACCACTAACTACATTTTAAAAGCTAAAGGACTGACCAGAGCCCATGTTTTGAAAGAAAGGCTGTGGATACATGTGTTCAGAGAGGGTCCTGCTTGAAACCTTCCCACAGAAGTGAGCTGGGAGTAGGGCATTTGAAGGGCAGGTAAATCCCGCATCTGAGCCACATGTGCTGATGGCTAGCTAGACAAGAGTGTTGATTCCAGATGCTCTGTGCTCCAAGCATGGGATGTTTCATACTCGTTTGGAGGCACTGTGTAAGTGTAGGAGTTGTAGCACCAAAGTCCTTTACTAGATCTGCTCAGAAAATTAAAATATTCTTCTTGCATTTTATGTGTCTAAGAAATTTTTCCTCATTTCATGCTTTCTAACTGTACTTTTAAAAACACTTGAAAAATATTAACTACCTATGTATCGGTGAAGGACAAACGCAAGTTGTAGCATCAGCCGTAATTATTTGCTTGTTTTGCTTGAAATGTCATTTTTAGCCAGTTTTGCACATTTTACAAATGCCTTCCATGCCAAATCATCCATGGAACGTACAAATCATCTCAATTGTTACATTCATTAACCTAACAAACTGTGGACTAAAAGCCACATTTAAAGCATGCGTCCTAAATAGTATTCTCATTATGTGGAATCAGATTAGTCCCTAATCAAATTTGACTTGGAGCTTGGAGCAAAAGGTAATGGAGTATGACCCCGATGTAAAACAGGGATAGGTGAAGTAAGTATCTAGCACCATGATACCTCCATTTTGTGCTGTGCCAACTAATTCCATCCTTTCTGAGCATTTTCATCATTTTGTGAACAGATTTGTACTTGTTTAGCTCCTTACCTCATCTCGCACATACATGACATCTGCTAAGATATTTACATATATTCTTCCCAGTAGCTTGGTGTTTTTGCACATTCATGTCACTGATGTAACTTTAATAGCATGGACCAATAATAATTATCAAGTCTATTATTGTTGTGCCAGCAGACCAAGCATTGATGGGACACTGTGGTTTGAGACAGAGTGCAGACAGTACAGGAGAAAGTCTCTGCTGCAAAAAGTTTGCTGTATAAATAGAAAAGGCAGGAGGGGGTAGAAGATCCAAAGAGAAAGGGGAAAAAATGCCTAAGTGGAGACAAATATCAGTTACTTCCATCCCAGAAAACTGTAGAGAGACTAGGAGAGAGACTTGCAGTAGAAAAGAGAGAAAGGACTGAGAAAGACTGACCATAGTCGTATTATGCGTTTGGATAGTGGATTTTCTCCAGGGATTTCCAAGCATGTCTTAAAGATGTTCCTTAAGGAAGATTTAGGAAAACATATTTCCCCCAGCTTGAGTTAGCCGGTGTGAGCCCTTTTCCCCATTTGCTGAGCAGCTGGGACTCCAACATGGGTTGCTCACCACCAGCACCAGCCTGGTTTAAGGGGACTCCACAATGGCAGGAGAGGTGTGTTTTCCCCCTCCTGCTCCAGACTGGGCTCAGTAAGCTGACTCCGGCGTGTGGGGGGGCCATACTTACCTGCCCATTTTCCTTCCAGTTGAAAGAAGAGCGTTCAAGGGGGCAGTGAATAGCATCCGCCATGAAGTGGTGTACACCAAACCCAGGAGGTGGGATGATGCAGTCTTAGGTCCCCTAGTTAACCCACTGGGATGTCCTGTTTATTTCATGCAGGAATATTCAGTGTGTATTTAAAAAAATCAACGTCTGTCCTATAGCTATTGTAAAATACCTACATACAAAAGACTGGTTTGCATTGAGGTTTTCTAATGTTTTTTAAATTCTTCCTTTTTGAAAAACTGTTTTTTTTCTTTTTCAAAGGATGCTTTCTTACAGCATCCTTTGAAACTGTCCCATTTCATGCACTGCCATAGGTAATTCTTTCATTTGCCAACTACCCGTTGGCTAATTAAAGCTGTAGCTGTTCATGTGATAAATGAATACCATATTCCAAAGTTGGTTTAGCTCTTTAGTTGTGTATCAGTAGTAAGAAGGAGGAATGGACTGCATATACAAAGAAAAAAAGCAAGAATAGTTAATAAATTTTAAAAATCCCCATCCTTCTGATATTCAGAAGCCCCAAAGAAGGACTGTCAGTTCTTTGGAAAGCAAGAGACAAATACTTTTAAAAGTATGGTCAAGGACATGAGGTGAGGTTACCGCAAAGCAATTTAGCAGATAAGAGTGTGTGTGATGCATTGCAAGCCTGCTCATGTGCTGTTAGCAGGCTGACTTGTGATGGAGTTTTAGATACGTAATATTTGTTGCTGTCCATCTGCAGCATTTAATGCTCTATCAAGGTCCTATGCATATTGTCCTGCAGTAGGGTAATATACAGTTCCTTATTCTCCCTACTCACTGCAATCGACTTGACTGACAGTGTAAATATCTGTTAATGAATTTGCAAGTGCTCATCCTTCTCTCTTTTTTATAATTTTTGTTATTTTGGATAACACTGACTTCAATATGTAAACAAATGCTTTCAAAACCTCTTTGTTCTGGAGGCAGCTTGCATTATTTAGTCAGATCTGCAGTTGCGGTACAAGATAAAAGCTGCGTCGTGTGATTCTAAAAACAATCTCAGTGTGACGTTTGGTGGGTTTGGGTGTGCCGCAGCCATGACAAAGCCATCATTAGTAATCTGGTGCAGACAGCAGCCTTTGCTAATGAAAGAGTAAGGACTGAGTTAGTACAAATTACAATGATTTTTCATAACCTGCACCTAAAACTAAGATCACTTTTTCTTTTTTCCCTGCAGAATTAAAAAAATAATCCGTTTGCTTTTCCTCTTTGCAGGTCATTTCTTTTCTTCAATCTTCTCAAAAAAATTGGAGGTTAAAAAAAGCTACTCAGACCAGACTCTTCTGACAGATCCAGTAAATGAACGGGATAGCTGTCTCTCTTATGATTCTCCTTTTTAAGCTACAAAAGTTTTAGATTTTTAACTTTCTGGCCCTTTTAAGTAAATGGGAGTTTTGATTTTGACTTCAATAAGGTCTGTCTTTTTCCTTCAAGAAGAAAATGTGGTTCTATAATTTGAACTATATCAAAACCTTTCTGCTCACTAAAATAAAAGAACCTGTTTCTGCCAGTTTAGCAATTACCCACAAGTAGTCTTTGTGGCGACTTCTAGAGTGCTATTTGGTGTCAGCATCTGGGCAAGAATTTGGCTCCAATACATTGCTTCAAATTGAAAACCATAACATGAGTATGGAAAAATGGTAGGGATAGAAAACAGTAAAAAACCTGAGCAAGAATACCTTGGTAGCTACTCTGCAGCTTGTAACATGGCTCCTGAGCAAAATCCAGATTGCACCTGGAATATCTAGTTCAATTAACATGTTTGCTAGGAGAAAACTTGGTGGCTGTCATACTCCAAAACCCTGTTTCGTTGGCCATAGAAATATGGTCGTTTCCACCCAAGTCTTCACCCAGTGAACAAGTTGCTGTTTAAATGCATGGAAATTCATGGGAATTGTTGTGTGCGTTGCAAAGGAGGGCGTACAGCTCCAAACCCCATCATCAGGGCCGAGAGGATGGCAGAGCAGGAGTGCTAATGTGCTTTCATAACAAAGACTTGGGCTTCAGCATATGCATGAGGCATAAAAACTGTCCCTGCAGGCTGATATGGAGTAAGGAATATGTCGTCAAATATGAGAAGCTGCATTTTGAACACAGTTGGTCTATTGTGAAGGTCCTTTCTTAGGAAATCTTTTGAAAAATAGAAGTACAGTAAGGAAAGGCTTCTCTTCCCATTGCTATCCCTGTCTGAGGTGTTAAGAGTCCTTTTTTTTTTTTTTTTTTTTACTGCTTTCTTTAGATAACTAAACTGATGCTACCTTTAGATCTGGGCACTACTTTACTGGACAACTAATAAATTAGTTGAAAAATAGGAGCTAGCTGGGGAGAAAAGAATTTGGGTCAAATCCTATAAATAGCTCCCGATGAAAAATATAGGAACAAGAGAGAATTCAAAACCATTTCATGGGAAATGCCAAAATGTTTCATTTCAGCGCTTTAATGATCTAACTTCTTAGCTTTTTGCTTCGAATCAGCATTTTTAGTTTAAAAAAAAAAGCTCTACATACTAAAAAAGGAAACAATCTTTTGTTCAGGAGTTAAATAAACCAAAACCATAATAAAATACTTTATTTCAGGTTAAATGAAGCATTTCAGATTGTGCCTATGCTCTATGCGGAGGTCTTGTTGTTGTTGAAAAAGCATATATATTTTGACCTAAACCAATTTCCTTCTCAATGTTGGAACTGGCTGGGAAACAGAAGCAGCTATTTTTTCTCTCTCCTTCTCCTTGTTCCATCATTCTTGAAGCATTACATTTCCTTAGCAGACTTTTCAAGAGTGGACAGGCTTTCCTGGAAGCAAATCTATCTGTCTGTGACTAGCAAGAGAATTACTTCTGCTGAAATATTTTGCTTGTATGCTCTTTCTAAGACAGACTCTGTTGCTGCAAAATACTTTGCGGAGCACTTTCCTTGGACATGCACTCAATGAACAGTTAGTCCATGTGTATTTTTGTTAAAGCTTTGATTATTACGGCACATGTAGGATTTAAATTCCTGTAATATTCTGTGAGCAGTGGAAACATCTCCGTTGCCTTTGGACTGCAGACTTAGGAGTCGAGGGACGTGCATTTGCTAACCACCAAAGTTTGCAGGTTAGTACTGGTTAACCAGGATTACTGCAGAACTCCTGCAATCACATCCATTTCTTTTCTAGCTAAGTTGGCTCCTGGCTGGAAAATACACCTCTAAAAGCTGCACTGACATTTTCAATGATGTCCAAATGCTATAAAAGTTTAGTGCCACACTATGGTATCCTTATCTCTCACTCTGGTATCCTCATCTTTTTCAATAATGTTGAAAAATACTTCAGGACTGTGAAGAGCAAGGAGATGCAGAGACAGAGAAGACAAAAATGGAATGTTTTTGCTCAAGACGCAGCTGTTCAAGTGGGTGTCGCATCTATTGCTTTGTCTGCAATAGAGTGAGAAGGCAGGCAGTGCCTGTCCTCTGTTCTGCTCTCTGTAACTTGCACGCTCTGCAAATGAAGAAAACAACAGTGCACATCTAGGACCCCTCTTAAGGTCCTCTTCGTATGATGGCTGAGAGCAAGAAGGGGTAGCAAGGTGGTGGAAAGGAAGGCTAGATAACCAAAAAGAGGGCAGCTGCTGTTGTCCTAGTTACTCACAATATTTGCCTTTTAAATTTCCCATACAACCTGGGACTGAGTGTACTGGGGGATGTGATGCAGGGAAGCTGAAGTCACCTGGGGTCCAGCATGAAGCTCACAGCCAGCCCCACCAGGCTCAGGCTCACTCCCAGAGGGTCTGGCATAAAGATGAATTAGCTCCAAAACTCTAAGTGATGTCAATGATGCTCTCTCTGTTTGCCCTTCTCTGGCATAGCTGAACTCTAAAATACAACCCTAATCATACAGACAGGTGCTGTGGCTCTTCGGTGAGTCTTATCTGTGCATTCACATGCCTTCACTGCACAGGATTCCTTTTAATTCAGTCTTTGCACCATCTTACCATTTTTCTGTTTGGGAAGAGACAGGTTCATGGCTGAAATCAAATTTCTGCCTGCTCTTTGCTGCTCTGCCGTGATTACATGTATAGGGAGGAAAAGAGAAGAGAGAAAATCTAGACTCTTGTGATGTTATGGGAGAAGGAAATAGATAGAGAAAACGTCCATGAGGAAAAAAAAATTATTTGTGTGGATTTACTATAACTTACAGTAAAACATTTCCTAGATGTATGAAAGTTTATTATCTACATCAAGAGTATTATATGGAAATATCATTTAAGATTCATGCCGAAGTCCCAGTTTAACTTCTACTAAGTCAATAGAAAAGATTGCAATGTGTTGAATGAAAGTGAGATGTAGGTCTATAAAAGAGGATTTCTTTTCACAGGGGACATTGCTTTGCTATTTGTACTCTTTGTTTCTTAGGAATGTCTCTCAGAGGTACTCCCTCTTTCATTTCTCTCGTCAGAAACATGTGATTAATGATCTCTTTTTAAGCTTTATTATTCAATTTAGCTCACTAATCCAGTACACATGTGAATAGTTCTGAAAACTTGAATTGTCACCACATTCATCCAGGCTCGCGTAGACTTGCAACTATCCTGGAATCTGACAAATCAAATCATTTTAATGAAACACAGCAAACAGTTCATGTTGAAACAGCTGTAAGCACAATATGCAAATCATGTTTACTGGTAGCTTATGCTCCAGAGAAATAATCTTTATATGACTGCTTTATTATTTACAGTAGTTCCAAAATTTAATTTTAGTCAACATTGACAGATGCCATCCATGTTAATACTTGGACTGCTACATATGGAAAATGCTAAACATATGCAGAGATCTCATGTTTGTGAGTTGATAATGTGGTTGACAAATGGGTTTAACAATATCCACTCATTTCTGAGCAGTCGGCTAAAATTCACCTGAGGTCTGTGGTAACAGAGTGAAGAGGAAGGTCAGAGGAATATGAATGAAGAAGAAATAAAGGAATGACTCCAGAGAGCAGTGGGTATAATAAAAGCATGACAGAGGATGATTAATTATATTTTAGAGTCAGATAATTCCCAGAGAATATGTGTGCATGATAAAACTTTCTAACCTTTCGAGTTGTAATTAAATGAGAGATACACTAATCTGACCAAGTAGAGAATATTCTGTTCCTAAAACAGCACTAATGCATGTATTAAAAATGTGTTATTTTAAATAAGCAATCCTACCTGGCATGAATAAAGTCAGAGGCATTAAATGCCAAAGACAGAACTGAGAGTAAAAGAGCTAAATTAAATGAAAAATAAAGGAGATTTTGAGATGTGAATTACAATGTGTAAGATGCAAGGAACAAAATGAGTAGGAACAGCTATTGCTGGAAGATAGGGGTGAAACCCTCTAAAATTCTTCTCTACTCTTTATCCCATGTCCTTTGTTTTGAAGATGCCGTTTTAAGTCTTTGCATATTTGCTGTCAATGAGGTCGGTGGCTCATTAGAAGCAACATGGGTTTCTGTTCAGGTCCTGAGTGGTTGGCAGGTTGACTTAGACAGAAATCCTGAAGAAGACTTGAGAGTGTAAACTAGTTCATATGTATTCAGAGAAAGTGAGCATGGATCATAAAGAGCATGGTTTCTCCTCTTCTATTGATTGTTGCAGTTCAAAAAGTATCTTAAACTATTTCTGGATCTTGACATTAGCAGAGCTGCTCCTTTTGCTGCAATCCTAGAGCAGGTAGGTAGGAGCTGTTCTGGATTGCATGGGGATGGACCTTCAGATTGCAATTATTATCCATTTAACTCTATTCCTTTATCAATTACTGAGGTGCTGGAATCTCAGGTACAAAACTGCAGTGCTTTAATTCTTAATTAACCCAAAAGGAAGAGCTTAAGAACAATGAGCCGTGTCCCCCTGTTTAGTGAACTTCACTTCAGTTTGGAGTCAATATGTTCATTTATAGTCAATGCTACAAGAGATATTACAACCCTAATTATCCTACCTTGCTTTTAATACAAGGGTTTTGTAAACCACGTGTGCAAGTGGGCTGGACTGGTCTTAAGCAGTTATGTCTGGTTCCTGAAACATTCAGCTTGTTCCCAAGGGAAAGCTGTTTTCAACTTTCATGCTGTCTACTGCACTTCATGCTGATTTTTGAAGGGGAAGACTATGAAATCAGGGTCATGTTATTTTGAGATGGATGTGCGGGTGATAGACTGGTCTTGGTCTGCCTTCATGAGAAACTTTTATTTCCTTTCTCTCTCTGTTGGCTGAAAATGCACAAGGAAAAGTGGCCATAGCAAATGACTCTGGTATTTCTGGTTTTGTTTCATTCTAATTTGTTAGGAGTCCTTGAGAGAGAAGCACCCGAAGGAGCTCAGTAATCCCACCCTTTTCCTCCAGCTGATCTTGGAGCCATCCCCTTTCCAGGCTGTGGTTTCCTCTCAGCCTCCTGGCTCTTCCCCTGTGTGTCTTGCTGCACAAGACACCAGCTGGAGACAATGCTGCTCTTTATCTTCTTTTTCAAGTTGTCTCGCTCATCTTCTGTGCAATGTTTCCTGCAAGCTCAAAGCTGTTCAACCTCTACTTTGTGGTTACGGCTGCAGGTCAGATAAAGCAGAGATGCTCCTAAGACATTTGCAAGAAATGCAAGAAGTTGTCTTGGGCTTTTCTTCTTATCAAATCCTTGGATTACTTCATTAAGAAATCAAGGTGACTTCTGGTAGTAAATTTTCGTCGTGAATCAGGGACTCTTACCAAAAGAAGTAGTTGAAGAATTATGTGGGGTCTTCCATTTCTCTTTGAAATTAATATTAAAATACTAATTTGCTATTGACTCTTTTTTAAGCATATTAAAATAGGAAACATTTTATTGAGGTGATTGGTCACACCATTTAAAAAACAAAACAAAACCAAATAAAAAACCCCTGAACAGTGGGATTTGAGCAGGAAGATTTCCTTTAATAGATTCGGATATATCACAGAAGCACTAGCATACAGCCAGCCTTTATATTCATGGTCTGCTTAACAGAAGCCTATCACTTGGCATTAAAATCTGAATCTGTGAAATGGTTAAGCACATGTTTAATCATAATGGATTGTGGACCCACTCATGTATATCATTCTAACATTTTTTCAGCTTTCTGGAGCAAATTTTTCCTTAAGTTTTAAAATAATAATGCAGTGAATTATGCTGATTTCACCCCGATCTCACATTTTTAATGTTGCAGGCTTGATCAGCAAATTTTAAATCAAAGCATTTCCTGTGGCTTCTTAGATTAAAGTAAAAAAAAATGCAGCTCAGCTGTTTATATACAAACATGCAGCAGTTATAATGAAAGAATTACCCACAATGCCAGTGTAACTATAGTAACCTGCATTCATAAAGATCTACATTTAGCAGTGGTTAAAGCCAAGTACATATTTGTTTCACATAGACAATATCATTCTTGTAACAGAACACAACAGCAAAAAAGGGCCTGTAGATACAAACATTAGTTAGGTGTGGCGTTTCCTACAAAATAAACTCTGCCTTTGCCTTTGCTAACAGCATGCAGACTCCCGGGCTGCTCCAAGCATGTCAGAAGACAGTCATTCAAAGTGTTATTGCAGCACAAAGTCAGCTGAAAACCCAGTTGTCTAAACCCTCATCCACAGTCGTAGCCGCTGGCGGAGGTCCCGTTCTGCACAGAGTACCACTGGCTTCAGCAGGATGGTGCGGGACTGATGCTCTCTAACCTGTGGCAACTCCTGCATCTTCTAACTGCTATAAATACCAAAAATCAGGTGTTTGAACTGTGGCAGAGCTGTTATTGATTCTAAGCGATGGAAAAAGAAAATAGTAAAAAACAAAGAGAAGGCAGATAGGGGAAATAAAATAACAAGTGGATGTGCACTGTAATCAAAAGGTCCTCTCTAGTTTTGATGCACTTTATGATGATGCTCTGTTAAAGAGAGGTGGGGGGTTTTCAGGTCTATGGCTTATTGCAAGCAAAAATAACTACTGATCAATAGAAACCTCCACTGGGAACAGAACATTGCCTGGAAATGATCTTAGCAAAGCTATCTGGCTTATTGCCTTGCAAGTTTATGCAACTACTTCTTCACAGTTGTTTCAATTCTTCTTGTATGCAGAAAAGTCACTATTGGCCTATATCCACCTTTGTAGCTTGGTAGTTTCAGGGAATGTAAGGTACTAAACATGACTATTTCCTCCACTTTGCTCTTAAAGGCCGTGCTTTTAGTTTTGTCCAAGTATCCCGCACGGAGACTGCAAAGCATTCAGGACACTAACGGTGCATGGTGGGCAGAGGACAGGAGAGAGGTAGGAGTCCAGGGACCTTCTGAAGTGGGAGGTACCTGGATGACCCCAGCAAGAAAACCTCACTTCTCCTAAAGAGAAAGGCACAACCATCCTGCAAGCCCTGCAGATCTGACACAGAGAAAAAAAATCGTTCCCAGCCCCAAACCCGGTAAGTAAGGAAAGCACAATAGGCAGAGTCTGGGAATGCGTGTTCTCCGTGCCACCTCCTTCATTAGTCCACAGCAGCCCCTCTTCAGCAGCTGCGGCCCTCCACCGATCCTTCATAGCAAGAGAGAAGAAAACCCTCAGATTTTATCTAGGCAGTTGTTTGCTTTATAAAAAGGAAGCAAAATAGGTATGACCAGGTTTATCAGAGATGAGTGGTTTCAAGCCTGGAAATACCAATACTATATTGACCAAGGATTCTCAGGGTTCAGAATAATTCTGAACCACTGTTTGTTCCAGCCAAACTTAAAGCATGCTGTGTTTTTTGCAAGACCCAGTTGTTATATCATTAAAGACCGCTGTCAGATTCGTGTGTGTGTATCCCTCTGCCCCCAAAGGTTGGGTTCCTATTCCCAAGTATGTGGAGGAAATGTTAGGGTATAAAATGGGTACATGAAAGTTTAAAAGCAAGCACCTGCGTTGTGGGTTAGCGCAGATTTTTACCAGAGTTTGGTGTGTCAACCTGTATGGTTAAAATGGTTTCTATAGTGGGCTAGCATGTAAGGTCATGGTAGCTGGTACCTTACCCATCTTCCTGGTCTGGCTGATGTGGTACCTATTTACTGCTGCCTTGGAGGCCAACATCCCCTGGTGCAAGGAGGCATTATCTGCACTGAGAAGCTGTGTCCACATTGTGTCTGTGACTTTGAAATAAAAAACAATATAAAGCAGCTTGAAATTAGCTGCATTTTGTTATAGCTGAAAACAAGAACATAATTTCAAATGAACAGCACAGAGCTGTCAGTTGCTATGTTCTTTACATCTAAAAGTTTAATGCAATTCATTGTACGTGGATGAAGAAAAAGGAGAGAAAGAACGTGTGGGTACGTGGAGGGAAAGCTAAGGGTTGACAGGTGGAAGGGCCCAGTTCATTAGTACATTTCCATTAGATCTGAAGTAAAACTGAGACAGGGAGCAAAAATGTAAATTACTTATATAAATAGAAAGAGAATTGAAAATAGAAAAGTAGGCAACAGTACAGCCGGGATATAATATTCATAATGACACGTTCACAACATAGGACAAAAGTTTAAAATCTTGTTCCTAAATCAATAAAGAATAAAAAATGGCATACTTTACACCAGTCAAATAGCTCTTTAAATTTCAATTTCAAATAAAGGGAAAGCAGGTTGCCATGACTACTGAGTGTTATTGAATGTCTTCATATCTGTATAATTGCTGAATATTTGTAGACAAACAGTTGAAATGCATCTTTTGCTTTCACTTAAAAACTTGGAAGCTAACTAGTTGTTAATGTGAGTCCCCTGGTGTCTTTGTGAATAATTGGCTCAACATTAAGCTACAATTATCCCTATCCAGACAAAAAGATAGCTATTCAAACAGCTATCACACATATATCAGATCCAAGCGTCGTTATGTGTTAACATACAGTATACCTTAATTTTACAGAGCTTTCCCCATTTAAATAAATCAAGGGCTGCTAACATGGTTGACATGATTTTATGAAGCTTGTCTTTGGGCTGTTTGATCTTTGCTTCCAAAACTTGATAGCTTTTCACAGAGAAGTGGATCTCTTCAGCACAGCTGTGGAGGTCCTGTGCGTGGAGAGCTGATGGCTTTCAGGGGCTTGTCAAGGACCTGTCACGGGGCTATTTTATATAGCATTTGCCCACAGTATGTCCCTTCATCTGGTAGGTGGGAGATCAGATCTAACAGGCATTGCTCATGATTTTTTTTTTTTTTTTGCTTTTGTACTGAAGATTTTGGTTAAACTGTTCACATGCAAAATGAAATGTGGAATTTCCACTGTCTTCATATATTATGCATATATACTCTACTCCATTTGCCTGCTAAATGCAGCACTTCCCACTGTCATGGAACTAATTGATGTTTAGTCCTGCATAAGCAAGAATTGCCCCCAGTGAGGCTAATTCAGATACCCAAACCTTTCGACAACCTTACAGATCTCCAATTTTGATTAATTTGCAGTCATCTGTAAGTTACCTGCACAGTTTGTACTTAGGCAAAGCATTCAACCTTTTTTTTTTTTTTTTTTGCCTGTGGCATGCCTTTTGAGAAGATCTGGTCCTAAAACTGGAAGGAAAATATTTGGGAAAAAAAACCTCATTAACCATTTCCCTGCTTTTCATCCAATTTAGAAATATAATTAAATGTTAAGAAAAGCAAAAGCACTGCTACTCCTGTCTCCCTTTTCTTTTAACTGCCTCTACAGTAGCACATTCGTGGGAGTAAATAGGAGGAAGGTGGTCCAGAAAAGCAGACTTTGTGTTAACAGTTGCCTCTGTCATACAGCACCACTAAAAGAATCAGGCAAACACAGGATAACAGGGGATAGTTCTGTAAGGTACCAAGAGCTTTCAGCTCAAAGTTGTGCAAGTAAATCCATAAGTAATAAATGTATATAGAAAGCAAACTCAGAAGGAATAAGGAAAAAGCTGAAACATTCTGGGGGGATATTTCCCCCGCACTCCACCAGTACTTGTCCTGTTCTAGAAACTACATTACTCCTCATATGAAATTTTTGAACCTGTATGTATGCATTGCTTGCTGGCAGTAAACACAGTATAGTTCTTGGTAATTAGCTGTTATTAGCAAAAAGGCAGAACTCCAAATCAGAGATCTCTTAGAAGTCCTGGCAGCACCTAACAGTACAGATCTGGATCAAATTTTGCAGCTACTCCCTTGGTACACAAATAATTACACAAAATCCATCTTAGACTGTACCCCAGTTCTGGAAAATAATTGAACCATTGTTACCTGCAGCTTGCTTTCTCTTAAAAAAAAAAAAAAGTCAACTTAAAGCCAGAAAGCTTATTTTATTTCCACTAGCTGTACTATGGTTGGTCCAGTTTATTTATTTATTCAGGACTTGAGGTTTATATATAAATCAAGTTTACATTTTACTGTATTTACATAGTTCCAATCGACTAGCAGTAGAAAAGAAGTGCTGCCTGAAGGTCTTTGGCCTTCCTACCAAAGATCATTATGCCTCTAAAGAGCACTTGGTTAGTCCTCTAATCACTTAGAAGTTTTCTGTCAAGCCATATTAGTCTTTGTTCAGGTTCCACTAGATTTAAGGTTCTCTTTCTTGGATTTGCTTAATTGTATGAGTGGAATTTCTTTCCCCTTGCACAGCCTGTGGAGAAAGCTCCAGCCTCCACATAAAATAGCCCAGTTGTCCCCAGGTGATACGTATTTTGTTGCTGCTTTGACTGTAAATCTCTGTTCTTCCTATTTTTGCAACCTTCCCTCTTTCATCATCGAGCCCACCCATGCCTCTGGTGTGAGGCAAATGGTTCCTTTGAAGAAGAATAATTTATCCGAATAACGTTCTTGTTCATTTTTCTGTAGTTTCTTCATAGTCATGGATTTTCGCTGGTGAACCTGCAGAAAGCAGCTTGGGTAACTCCATGTATAGTGTGCCTTCCACCTCACAAGCCCGTGTCATCCCCTTGTAGCTCTGAAAGCCACTGGAGTGTCTTTTTTGGCCTGTTTTAGTCCAAGAGAAACTCAGTCCCTTGTACTTGGAGCGGAGCTGTGAAACTCTCTCCCTTCGGCACCAATATGTGCCAACACCAACATTTAATACATATAACTCAGGCGTAACTATGGAAAAGAACTTTTTCCCAATTAATGCCAAAAATGTCATACACTTTTCCCTTTTTCATAATAAATGGCCTCTGCTTTATCCTTTTAATGAGCATAATTTATGATATTTTGAAGTTTTGCATTGTATTAACCCCAGTGAATTAGGTGGAGATATAATTACATCAAATTCTAGACTATCTCCTTATGTATATGAACATCTTTAACATCTAAACAATGGGGAAAAGGAAATAAGATTAAAAAGGGCATATATGGAATTAATCCTTTCAAGGTTCATCAACTCAGCATTTCAAAGATGTGTGAAACTTCTTTTTTTACAGAGTTATTCCATTGACTCAAAGATTTTTAAGGTCAGAAAGTGTCACTAGAATTAAGTATTCCATTCTCTTGTGTATTATAGGTCACAGGATTTCATCCAGCTGTTTCAGTGCTGAGCCTTGTAAACTCTGTTGAATAAGTGTATTTACTGGGGCATAAGTCAATGAACTGGAGAAATGAACTGAGTTTTCCCCTCTCAATCTGGCAAATCCCCTCTGTCCTTTTCCATTTTTACTCAAAATGCCAATCTTTCTATAAAAAAGTTATTTACATACATAGAGGTTATGTCACTTCTTTAGAACTAGCATCTAATGTGTTCTTTATAGTGAAGAAAATACATATGATGTACTCCTCTGAATACACGTGTGCACGCACACACTAGTCTCACGCTACTTCCTCTACTTGGTAAAATGTCCCTGAGAATAAATAGTATTAGTTCTGCAAACATTTGTAATCCCTCTGTCGTGATCATCTCTACATCTATAATCCATTTGTTTTAGACAATGGAAACTCTCCAGAAACTTCATAAAAGCTTTATAGATCAAATTTACAAGGTGGAGAAAATTCTAACTTACAGAAGTAACACTGCTGGGATGAAGAAAAAATGTATGTGGTCTGTGCCTATTTGTATAATTTTCTGGGAACAAACCTTTGGTAAACTGTTTAGGACATCTGCAGCTCGTCTGTCCTCTAGCCTGAAACATTGCAGTAAAATGCAGAGAAAGAAATTACTCTCTAATTATATTGAGCTCCCAATATGGTAAAAAAAAAAAAAAGTGTTCCTTATCAAGGGTGCTCTGCTTATCGCTAATCCTGTGACTTGAGAGCTGCTAAACACTTCTGAAAGCCCCACCATGGTTCCCCAGCTGCCACTGATGGCCAGACATCCTGTGCGCCTGCTGGCTCCAAGGGCTGCCCAGGATGCTGGTGGCCAACCTGATGCTTTCCAAGAGGGTGAGGAAACCTTTGGACCTGAGGTGGGGTCCTTCCCAGCCCATCCCGGGTAGGGAGACAGCTACAATTCATTAGGTACCAGGCTGGGGTTTGAATGGCGTTAGGTGAGGAGCTTTTTCTGTAACCAAACAGAGCAGAAACTCAGATGTGACCATCCTGTGGCCAGTACCATGCTACAGAAAAGAATGCAAAGGAGCTTTATTTAGTTCTGATGCGGAAGGGATGATAGATAATTTGAAAAATGCAATGTATCAGCTACACTGCAAAATTTATCAGTTGTGCGTGGAGAACCTTAGAAAAAAAATAAAAGAAAATTTAGGCCCTGAACCTATGTCTGTAGAAACTGCTGATAAAACTTTCATTTTCCATGAGTCTAATACCTCAGGAAAATTTCAGTACAGGTTCAGGTACCTGAAAAGCTTGAAAGCTTGTAAGCTATTTTGTCCATAAATAAATAGGTAACATACATTTCTCAAGCATATTATTGTACCATATTACACTATAGCGCTATGTGTATATTTGGTGGGAGTGTCATCTCTGCAATGTACCCCAAAGGTTGTAAGTGCCCCCCTGCTACGTCTCTGCTGCGGTGGTGCATCCTGGAAATCGGGGTGGCTGCCGCAGTGAGCAGGTGTGGTGTCAGTTTAGAGGAGCAATATTTGTGCTGATGAACTGAAACCGCATCGCAAAGGCTGGCGGTGCGCTGTGAGCAGCGATCCAGCGCAGGCAGGAGCAGGTCTCCCGAATGGCTTTCCAGCGTAACGCTGTGGTTCTCTATTGAACTGCCTGCAGTGGACGAGGGGCAGATAGTTCCTTGAACGCACGGGCTAAAGTTTAGCTAGTGCTGGAAAAGCCAACGTCGAGGCTAAGCGCTGTTTAAAAAAAATTTCTTCTCTTGTGTTACGCACAAAATCTTGTTGAAAATAAGATTTTCCATGTCTTAATTGTAATACAGAAAGTGTCTTTTATTCTTCCTATGCTTGAGATAGCAAGGTAATTTCAGAACTGAAACTGATTGTCTCAGACATTCATGACTCAAATATTTAATCTAAAGGGTAAAATTCCCAGACTACTTCTCTCATCATTCCTTAGTTCTGTAGAGAATAAAAGCTTCAGCTTTATATGATCTGATATTATTTCCATTATTGGTATTATGCTGCAGGCAAATATCCTTCAAAAAGCAAAATCCACTGCCCCAGTGCTCAGTAAGTCGTGCACCACAAAGGCCCAGTCTCTCCTTTGCACTGTGTTCTGGAGATGCCTTGTAATCTGCTGAGAATTTAATAACAATTATTTTACTTCTTGTAGTGAAGAGCCTTTAAGATGTAATATAAAATATTCATCTGAAATCTGATGTATCCAAATTTCAGGGGCGGTTTAGGACTGAAGGATGAATTTTCCAGCTAACTGAAGAGTTTAAGTTGTAGTATGCCTCTATGTATATGCATCTGTGTATCTCTCCACATGGCTGTGCAAGGACTTTCTTTGGCACTACTCTGATTTTTACTGTTCTAATATATGCAAACACTGTGATAAGTAATAGCTTACTCCTAAGTAGTTCATACATTTTTGGAGCTCTGCCTCTGGAAACGGGAATGAAAGTAAGCATTTGACTGTGTGGTAAGCAAAGACATCAAATTCATTTTTTCCAATAACCCCTCAAATTCTTTATCTCCTTAATAACACCTCAAAGATTTTCATGTGATCTGAGTCCAATTGCTTCCATCTGAAAGTGGTAAGAACTGCTAAATAAGAACTTCCAAATGGCATGCAGTGTAATATGACAAACTGTAAAATATTCTGCAATAGAAAACAGTGGGTGATACAGTGCACCTTACTTGTAATACAGAAAGGTCCTCTTAATGATATCAGACAAAATCCTGATGTCTTTTTTTTGGTTCTGCGTAGAAATCCAATTGACTTTACCACCTCAGTGGGGCTGCAGGATTTTATCCATACTGCCTGATATCATAACAACATGAATATGGATTGCTTTCTATATTTATTGTAATACAAGGGAATATGCTTTGCAATTATATGTAATGAGGTCGGTAAGGCTATGAGGTGTGTGTGTCTGCGTATTAGCCACAGACATGCAGCAGGAGATGGATACAATTCCTCTACTATCGATCATTTCTAAACATGAAATGAGATGGTAGGGAAGATTGCTTACCACAGTTGCACAAAGCACTTACTGCATCTACAGAAAGAACTTGTGCAAATAAGTGTTTGCATGAGTGAAAGAGTGAGAACTAGAATAAATACATGAGAATTCAGGGAGACATGGGTGATAATTGTATAATGGTATGTACATTGAGCAGCAAGATCAAAGATTAGACTGAAACATTGAAGTAGACAAAGTCTTTGCATCACTAAAACTTGTTGCTTTCTGCATCCAAAATATCTTTGAAAAACATTATTTGTTGCCTATAATTGTCACAACTAATTTGTAGATGACACAGTTGGGCTTTGATCAAACAAAGAAACAAGGGAATTGAAGACCAAGAATAAGGAAACATGTCTCAGGACTGCACAACAGACCGAGAAAAGGGAAATCGCAACCTGTGCGAAAGAATGAGAGCATTAACGTATGCTTAGTCTGAATTTTCCATAGCAGTCCAAACCAGGAAAATGTGAAGAATTCAGGCTAGATGCTAAACAGTTGCACAAAGAAAAAATATGCTCCCTTCTCTGTTATGACGCAGAAAGAGGGATTCACTTCACAGTGGTTTGAATGGTTACAATACAAATGTTTACACCTGAGCTCAAAGATCCCCTTGCAGTCAAAAGCTTTGCATGATCTAATGCGCAGAATGCTACTGCCAGGCAGCAGATGCTTGACAATGTTGATAATGTCACGTAGATAATACATGACAACCAAATAAGCTGCATAAGTTTTATATATATTGACATGCTAAAACAAAGACCTAAAAGACACTAATAAAGAAGAAACACCAAATTGTGTTAGAAAAGGGAATAATTTTGCAAGAGATGCTGCATCTAGTTCATGGCAATGTTAGCTTTGTGGACCAGATTTTAAATCATCAAAGCTGTATCAAGTAGACATAGCAAGGAATAATAGCTGTGATCATCCACATTAGTTATGGATCCATTTCAGGATCCTGATTTTGGTATTTTCAAACGGTAGAGAACAGAATAATAACCCAATGAGTTATTAACTCTGATAAAGTTAATTAACATAATAGATCATCATTTCTACTATCTGGATGTATGTGAAATTTGTATTTATTGGGTGAACCAGGATTATCAACAAAACGTGATATTTTATTGTAGAAAATGATCTGTATATTCATTTTTTTACCTAACTTGCAAACAGCTAGTAAATGTCAGAATATGCCAGATGACGTTAAGAAATTTATTCAAGCAAAGATGGTTTAAAACAGTTACTAGTGCCTGTGGTGTTTTTAGATGGAGAGTAGAAGACATCATTCAGTTTCCTCTTGTTTTCTGATAACAACAGTAGGTAAAGGCAGAGCAGTTGTTCGAATGTACCTCAAGCTATCTGCTAACTGCACATATCAAGATAGTCAGGGACTCCTGAGGAAAATACAATTGAATTTTAAATTCTCAGCTAGCTGAACCTTTATGCGTATATATGTTTAAAAATGAGTATGTGTTTATATACCTGTACACAGATTTTAGAGATATTCACTCTGAGTATATGCAAATACATCCTTAAATGGCATTATAATCTCCACTTAAGTACAGAATATGCCCTGCTTCAAAGTCAATACATAATATTTCTCTCATTCTCCCTTATTTGCTTTTTTCAAAGATTGTAAGAGTGAAGTTACACTCAGTCTCTGATTTTATAGGTGAAAATAGATAATATCATTTAGCATTAATTGATGACCCTTTTATTATCTTCTATTGCTTGGTCTTTTGAACAAACATAATGCAGCCAACTGTTGCATGAAAGTTGTAATAATAATTGCTATTTGGTGACTTGAAACGGGTTTCCTCAGCTTTAGCAGAGCTGGTATTTCTCAAATGGTTATGGTTAAGTATTTTATTTTGCATTTATAGCAGCTACTTGCTGCATTGTCTGGCTTTTCAAGGGACAAAGACTCTAGAAGACATCAGTATTCAGGAACAATTGTAGGATAGTGCAAAGATTAAAAAAGAATTAAAGGAACAGTGAGAAAGCAGCAGATAAATAATAAGAGGCATAGTCACTAAGAAAATGGGATTGCCACCTGTGATGGGAAGAATGATGACTAAACGTTGTGCTCCATCTGCAAAAAAACCCCCACAAAAAAAAGGGCTCATTCTGATTTTATTTGGTGAATAGGGTCTACAGTGACTGACAACATGCAAATTATATTGATGAATCTAAACTATCTAATTAGTGAAATTACAGAATAAGCTCATGAAGTTCCTGGGGATGGGATTGTATTAATTGTGTGCATGTTGCCATTAAACATCTTTATATTTGGGGGAAAAGGCAACATTTCTTGCCCCGCTGGACCGTTTCAGAAGCTACTCATAGGGGAGTTTATGGGGCTAGAGAAGCAGCTCGCCCATGCTAGGAAACACTAAGAGCTAAAGAGGGTCCCAGCCCAGGCAGGAGGAGGTCCTGCAGGGAGATTTGAAGTTTGTAGGAAACCTTCCGGGTGCTGCAGGGCATTAGTCACCTTTAATGAGACAGGGCTCTTTATCTGGACTTAAAATAATAAATGGGGTGAGCCCTATAGAAGCCATTATCAAGGTTCTTGTTTCTCTTAGTAAGGTATAATTATTACTTTATTATAATGAAGACTATTTTTGGAAATGTTCTAAATGAGCTTTAATAGCCATTTGCTTGAGCTGGAAAGTAGTGAAACCAACTGAAAAAACATTCACTTTTTTAACATTTTGCATTACTGCCCAACTCTTGTAGTAAAAAAGGGAAAGTCTCAGCCATACATGCTAAGTGCAGGAATCCAAGAATCAAGTTCTTTCTGAAACTCAATTTTCTTTCAAAAAGAAAACAAGCTGCCAAGTAACTTCCAGTCATTCTTGCTGTGGCAATAACCTTGCTCAAAGAAATCGGTGCACTGTTTCTTTGTTAACTCATCTAGGTAGAAAACTGTGTCCAGCCAGCCAAACAACCACTCCTTTAAGAAAATACAATAAATTTAAGCATATAGCAGGGAGTTACTTGGCACTATGGTGGCCACGGTAGATCACTAGGAAGAGGTAGTACAGTTGTTCATAAAGCAGCTAGTGCTGGGTTAGTGTGGGATACGCACTGCTAAAAATGCTCTTCCCTAGCAGTGATCGCTGCTTGTAGCCGTTAGAGATGTGATAGAGCTCTTCATGTAGGGATGAGTATGATTCTACAATGTCAAAGCTAGATGATTACAGAACATTATTTCTAATGAAATTTAGATGTTAGGGATCTAATGAGAAAGTTTCCTGGTTGTTCATGATGTGTTACTCAAAAAGCTTTGGGAATTATGGTTGTATAATTTTGTCTAAATATGTAAATACATCATGCAGGACCAAGTGGTTTCAACATTTTATACCTGATGCCTATGAATTTTCTTAGGAAAACCATCTTCTGTTTGGATGTATTTCAATTTTCTGCAATATTTTCAGCAGAGTCGAAAAAGCAAATGTTACTACATAAGAATAGTGTTCATTATTTTCACCCATACTTTCGAGCAGTTTCGCAAGGGCTGTTGAAGGAAGTTGTGAAGGAGTTTGGATGCTGTATGGACACAATTAGGACACTCTTTGACCATGTTTTGTACATAATTATCTGTAATGTTTAAGCTGTTCCATAGTAAAGCTGGAGGACTGGAAAGCAAACATCAAAGTATATTAAGCAGCCACCTGAACATCTAAAATGCCTTTTCTGAGAACGTGTACCTCATCAGGGACAGAGCTGATTGCTGCCTGGTTACCTCCTGATTTTTACTTTGTTCCAGCTGTAAGTGACACAACTCATTAGTTATTGGATCTCAGAGGTATTATTGTCATGGGTAATTCAAAACTTCCTTCAATAACAAGGTGCCAACTTGCATTGTCACCTAATAAGTATTGAGAGACAAAAAGATCTGCAGATGGAAGAAATAGAAGATTTGCTTCATTAGTCACTTGGTAAATTTGCCCTGTGATACAATGGCTTACTCAGCAGCTTGAGAATTTGCTATATTTGTATTACTAATATTGTTCTAGTTAGTCACTTGAAATACATTCTGTACAAATAAATATGACATATACAACCATTTAAATTCACAGTTTGGCATCATACTAAGACACAAAGAAGTTTAAAAGACTGATTTATGTGGAAATCTTACTGGTTTATGCTGAAGAAGAAACTACTGTACTACACATTAGTATGTTGTCAATATAATAAAGAGGGAGAGAAAAGTTTTATCATACTTCAATGAAAACAATAATGTATCTACTTCCGTAACCATTTGCATAGGTTTGGACAACACTTCACACTTTTGAAAGCAAATTGTTAGGGGTTCGTAAATCCACCATGGTGCTGTTTCTGTTGTTCCTGTGTAACATTTTACTGATGGAGAGTAGAAATCCATCACATAAAAGGAATCCCCACGTTGTGGGAGGAGGCATACCTTAAGGGCAATATAGCATTGATTTATTCATTTTACCCTTCCTCATAGTTAGAGAAGGCACCAAATTTACTCCAGATTAAATATTAATGTAACGAAGAGTAAAGCCTCATTGTCTATTTTACTCAAGCAAAACTATCAGGGCATAATTCAGCTGATATTTTATATTGCAGTTAACACTTGATGTTAAAAGGGAAGCTTCTGCAAAGGTCATAAGAATACTGTGGGTTTACTGAAGTTTTCAGGAAGCACTGATTCACTTCATTTTGGAGGGTTGCTTTAGAGTAGTGAAGGGATGCACTGCCTTTATTAGAGTAGGATTTTTGGCTGGATCCCTTCAGCTTCAACAGCCAGACACATTGATCTGGTGTTGCATGTTCCTTTAAACATTTTATTTCATCCTTCCTTTCTCTTTCTTGAACTATTTTGCTGGAAAATGAAAACAATAAACCTATCCAATCTTGGAGGTTAACCCATATGGAAAGATCCTTCTGTATGACAAAATTAACTTAGGAAAGATCCTGGGAGTCTGGTGGATAAACTTCAGAGACTTTTTGATTATGTCCTAGTAATTGAATCATTTACAGCCCAGAACAGGGGAGAAAGGAACAATTCCACAAAATGAACTTTCAAATTCCACTTACCTTCTTGCATTTAGAGGTTGCAATCCTTCACCAGAGGCTGGAAAAAGGCTGCACAGATAAAATGAAGGCAGATTAATTTCCTGCAGTCCACATTCCATAAATAAGGCAGTTTTCCATTTAAATAATTAAGCAGATAGAGTGAAGTCCTGTCCACATTTGCCAATTTCTTCAGTGGGACCAGGATTGAGATTTTGTGTGGCATACAGGGACCAAATCTCCTGCCAACTTTACCACTGTGAGCTGTCTCGACGAGTTAGGTTTCTTTTCAGCTGCATTAATTCCTGAGAAGCATCTTAGAAAGGTACTTTAGTGGATTTTGCTACATATGCTCGGAATAGCTGGGGAAATTCAAAGTGAGTGAGAGCTGAGCCAGAGACAGAAATGTCTATTTTTTTCTTTCTCTATTCCACTTCTTCTGTATGTTATTACTATCTGATTAGTTAATTATTGCTATTGATTCTACCATATTATCAAGGAGACAGCTTTTCCCTTCTGTTTTACCTGTGAATTATGTTTAGACACCCAGTAATTATTTTGATAATAGTAGGTATAGGAATGAACTATGCAACACCTACCTTGAGACTGAGAAGTTGAAGCTGAGTTGAGTGCTACAGATATTTATTGGTGTTGCTGTTCAGTTAAACTGATGTGTGTGTGACCTGCTGCAATCAAAGGAAAAATCAAAGTGGACAGGAGCTAGTTTGTGAAAAGCATAAGGGCATTAACCTGTTACCGTATTTGGGAAAGGGAATCAACATCTCTTATCCACAGTCTAAAGTATGTTTTAAAAACCATATACAAGGGTGATAGCCTTTTGCCTTTTCTCCAATTGCTCTTTGATGATTGGCACCAAGAATCGAGCAGTGTGGTAGAAAGACTTTGACATATTCCTTAGTGACATACAATACCTTGTAGGCATAGATGGTATTCAGCAGAATTGGCTTTCCATGAATAAAATTCTAACACTTCCACACAACTTCCACACAATATCAAATATCTGCCCTCCACCACTTCGGATATAATACATACCCTTCCAACAACGGCCTTAATTCACAACTCTGTCTGAAATATTGTCACTCTGGCAATTAAGTTTGTGATGCTCATGGCAGTAATAGTAAAACACAAAATATGCAGTACACAGTGTTTAATATTGCTTAACAAAACTGTAAGAGTAGCCTAGTGGAATTATGTGAGCACGTTTGTGCGTGTATTTAATGAACTGAGCTAAAAATACATTACAGAACATATTTTAATGCTCTGAAAAAATATAGAAAAATGTACTGCTCATCCCTAATGAACACCGATTTTCCAAAATAGGCCTTATGAGTATCACATGGAAAACTCTTTATATCTGCACACAGACTATAGTCAGGCATGCTCAGCACTCACGGTTGCAGACCTTGATGGATGCTGATGTGCACAATTGCCCACCCTGTGCATGCACATCCAGAGTTTTTACAGGCTGACATGCACAACCACTGCTAAAAAGTGTGTGTCGTATGTGGTCCCTGCTGTGATATGAAATTCTTTCACACTGCCTACAGACCAGTCTTAAAATTAAGACCTCCTTATCTTTGGGTATCCAAGACAAAGTAAAATTAAATAATGCTCATGTAACAGTGTGTGTACATGGGGGAATGTATGTGCAAATGATGGAATTATCTTCAGTAATGCCCTTAATGTGCTAACACTACTTTCAAGTATTTCCAGAGGTACACAGAAATATTTGTTACAGTTAGCTCTTATTTTTAATGTTAATTAATTAGTGCTAAGAGATGTATTTACTATAAATTAGATTTACTAAAAGTTTGAGCAATGATCTGGCAAGTTTGGAAAAGTACGGCGTAAAAAAACTTCTTTATGAAGAACATGGAAAGACTTGACTTAAAAAGACTGATACAGTTGACAGTCTTGAGTGATGGAGAACATGACAAAGTTTCACAGGGACTAAGAAAACTAGATGAATGGATAGTATAGGTGTTGATAAAATAGTTTCAGTGGATAGTTTCAGTGTTGATAAAAGCAGGAAAAATAAAACAAAACGTGTTCACAGAAGGAAAATCACAAAGGCTAATTTTAGCCTTGGGGCATTATTCTGCCTTTATATTCAATGGAGGGAGATGGGCATTTAAAGTGCCACTTAAACGATCATCTATGGGCTAAAGGTAGTCCTTGTGGATGTCCCTCACAGTCCTGGGCTCTAATTAAATCCTAACTACTCGATTCAAAGACCTGATTCATCTCCTGAGCAGAACATCTGCTCACTCTGCACTATCGTTAACATGATCCAACGTGTGATGTGGTTAGCAACATTGTGCTCTGAAAATGAATAATGGATCTGTGAAGGACCACGTAAGTGAAGAACTAGGGAAGGTGATGTTGTCAAGATGTAAACTGCAGAGAGACAAGAGCACCCAGGGGAATGTGTGGTGAATTTTTTGTAGGGGCTAGCAGAGACTGCAGAATAGCGTAACAGGAGTTCAAGCCTAAGAGGATAGGAAGAAAATAGAGAAAGAGGCCAAGAACTATTAGAAAGCAGAGCTAGAGTAGTCCCAGGGGTGAGTCACCTGGGGCCACCTACTGCTTTTGTAGTGGTGAGGGGAAAATCACCTATCTGGTGAAACAGCAAAGGATGATTTATTATGAAAGCACTGGTTATTGGAAAAAATAGCATCAAAGTGAAATAGGTGTACCCAAACTAGTGACTATTGAAATGCTTGTCCAGCACACTAGGATAAAAATGGGGTGGGAAATATTGGATCAAATACTGAATTCTTGAACGTCATTATGAGAATTTAAGATGTGTCTACTGATGGATTGGCATCCCCACTTCTATCATCAAATCCAAAGCACCAGTGAAAACTAAAAGAGGAGCCACATAACAGGCTTGAGAGATAAGGGAATAGCTTTATATAAGCAAAAATTGACATGTCAGTGACCACATACAGTAGAGAAAAACTCATGAAGAGGCATGAAATGGAACTGCAGAATAACAGTTATTATTTGCAGCTCTCTTAATGAATGGGTGCAGACACTCAAGAAATTTATGAAACTAATATAGGGAACCAGGTTTGGAATATTAATTGATACAGTGTGTAGCGTATGTGAAATGCACAGTGTACCAGTAGTACCAGGGACATAAAATAATATGGATATTTTGCTGGATCATTTGAACATCATGACTTTGCGTAGGATTAAAAATGCTTCCGATGGAATAGGAGCTCTTATGCCCCAGGATATAAGTGTATAAGCAGGCTATATAGTAATTGTCCCATTTACAGGCTTCTTTAATGTTCCTTTGAAACCCTTTGTGTTTCTCCTGTCAGAACACGGGCAGAACAGATGACGGGCGGTTGTTCTGATCTAGTTTGGCAGTATTTATGTTCCCGGTTTGTACATGTTTAAGGGCCATTTAGCAGTGAACCTGGGATGCTCTGAGGATTTCTCAGATACATGGGAGATTCATCCTTAGCTTGAAGCATAACCACAAAGAAGTTTTGGAGAAGGTGTGGTTAGCAGCAGAAGTCAAAGAATTTGGGAATATGCATGACAACTTTGACATTTCCTTCCTTGTTCTGTCCTGTAGCAGTGACTCTGGACAAGGGTCTGCAGGACAGGCTGTCAGACGATGAATGAAATAAACAAAACTTTGAGAGTGTACTTCTGATGGCATTTCATAGCACAAGTCGTCTTTTGAGAGAGCACGTCAAAACTGATGTTGTTTGAGTGCAAAGAGAATACAGGAGATGGAAGCGTGAAGGAGATCTGCTCTGGATAAGAACAGAAAAAATGGAAATGCAAGACCTGCAAAGGAATATGAAATTCCCAATATATGACTTATTTTAGGAATATATGTCCTAAATAACTTTGTGATACTTTGCAGTGGGTTGCTATTTTCAGATGACTAGAAGAATGACCTCTGGGACATAGGGACCATCTCTGGGAATTTAAAACCACCATAGTGGGTCAGGCCAGAAATCCAGTATTTTGTCTCCAGTAGCAGTCGCGGCACATGCTAAGGCAGAGTACAGGAGTAATAAACAAATGGGGAGAATTTCCCCCTAGACCTTCCCAGTTTTCAGTAGTCTGTGATTCAGGGATTGTGTTTAGTAACCCTTAAAAGAGTTTTCCCCCATTTGCTTGTCTAACCATTTTGTGAGCTCATGGAAAACTTTCAGTTCATGTGCCTTGTGTGAGAAAGTCTCCCTTATTTGTTTGAACCTTCAACTGCATATTTGTCATAACTCCTGGCTTTGGTACTGGAAGACACAGTGAAAATTCGTATTTCCCTGACAATTATCAGTACCGTGTTTACACATAATTTCAAACCACACCTCTTGTTCAGCACTCCTAATAATAGTCTTTTCCAGAAAGTCACTCCTATTTGGTTAGAAACATTCAAATTTTGTTCTTAACTGATATTAGTCACCACCAGTTTAATATTTACTTTTTACTATTCGGCAAACCTAATCTCCTCTTATGGGGCTTTGGGGCTTGCGTCAATGAGTTGCAGTTGACTTTTTTTGTCCTCTTCTATTCATCTTATATTGCTGTTTTACTGAGTTTTGTTAACACATGTTTATTGGCTTCATTAAGAATAAAGTTAGTTCTAAGGCAAACACCTTCCAGAATAGCAAGTGATTTTTGAGGACCTTGTTTTGGGGCCAAAATTGAAGTTTCTGAAAGGTGCCTGTTTTTCAGGGTATTTATCTTTAACCTTTTCTAGCACTCAGGTCTCTTAGCGCATCGCCACGTAGACACCCAAAATCAGCAGCTACTGTGGAATAACTTGATTTAGTTATTCTTTTGGCTAGCAGGGTCAGTGGAGAACTGTCTTGTTCATAGGAGTTAATTGCTAACATTGTATGCAGGCTGAGAGCTGCAGAATTGCTGTTATATGTCAGATCAGCTGTTCAGAGGACCATCATATGTAGCAGCTGCCCTTATAACTGTCATTTACTGTTTCTGAGAGACTAAAAGTATGTTCAAAAGTTTTTTAAAAGCAGAATTATGAACCTTCCCTTGAAGATATATATGTAGTTTCTTCCAGCTTATATTTTTTCTTTGTGAATTTTGAATTAATTGTAAGCCCTCATTTTTACACTTCTCTAGTAGTGGCTTCCATACTAAAAATCTCAGATCTCCACAAATAAGAAAGAAAGCATTTTATTTATGTAACTGCATTAATTTAAGAGAAATCACACCAGGATGTGTTAGGTCCGTTTGCCAGGTAAGCTTCATAAAAGGTGTTCTACCTCATGCGAAGGAGTAAGAAATACATAACGCTATTGAGAATGATGCCACAGTGCAATCTTCTCTGGGGTGGGTCATGATGACACACAGCCAACATGCATGCAGTTACAGGAGCGAAGAGAAGAGTATATTCATCTCCAGCATGAATATAAGTGCAATGCAATTATCCAAGTCAGAATCCTGTCCCTTTTCTAATGGCTTATATTGGCATTCACCATCATAGTATTTGAGCATTTTTCATGAGGGAACATTTCATAATGTTCCGTGAGGAACTTTAACACTGTTATCTTCTTTGCCTAGTGGAAATAGGCTACTTGTATTTTGTTTTTCTTCATTTCAGTTCTTATAGCAGACAGAAGAGTGTGAGTGGTATCTGGTTTGGCTTTATGGTGGGAAACTGGGTAGAGGGATTGACTCTCTCATGGCTGTGAATGTTCCTAAACCATCTGGCAATGAATTTTAAAAACTGATTAAGCTCTTCGAAGTTTGTGTTTCCTGTTGCACACACACCAAAGCCACCTGCTGTCAGGAAGCAATGAGTGAGGCTATGATGGACATCATGGCTTGATGACAAGGTTATTGAAGCCTAATTCTATTGAGGGCTTTCAAAAATCTGCAGGGTGGCAGCCAGTAACTACACCTTGCTATCTTATGGGACTGATACAAAGAGCAGTGGATGATACTTCTCAGAAAATAATCTTGATGAGATGGCATCTGCTACTTTGTGAAGGGATTGAAGTTCTTAGGACACTGTTTCATTCCTACCCGAGGGAATTTGGCCAAAACAGGAGATTTGATTTAATTTCTTGCCACTGACATTTGCAATCTTGCATCTTTGCAAAGATGATGCCACCATCTTTTGCCAAAGTGACTTTTCCCTCTCCCTCTTTTTTTTTTTTTTTTAATCAGCAGCCAAAAGTATCTGGGGAGTTTAGTTTAAACATTCACTTTAACTAAACCTGTATTTCTTCAAGAAGTTTCAGTGCAGTTTTACAGTTTTCTTTTTTGCTTTGTTCTGATGCCCAAGTGCTTACTCTCTCTCTCTCTTGAGGATCAGAAACAAAGGCAAAAAACCAAGAGCAGTTGACTGGAAAGCCCATATGTTAGATAACTGGCCAGAAGGGAGCAGAGCTATCTTCAGTCCATCATGCTGATGACTATCTGATGAAATTCACAGTATGATAAAAAGAATTTCTTACTGAGTGAGGGTCAGTGAATGAGCATCAACAGCTAAGAGCTTATTTGTCTAGGACATTGATCAGTGCATATTTTCAATCATCTTAAATATCATCCCTTTTGAAGCAGGCACAGTTAGTAATTTATTTAGGACACAAAACCTCTAACATAAACAAGGATTAATCTTGGAAGAAAACTAACAGAGACAACAGCTTTGTGCCATTTCTTTTGTTTGTATAATTAATGTTCAACATTAAGTGTTCACTCGGCTGATACATGCATGGTACCAGCAAAGTAAATTCATTCAAATGCAAACAGTTTCTCTTGTATTGTTTTTGGAACTATACGGTACATTTGTTCAGCTCCCTGGTAATACTTTAAAAGCTAATTACTTTGAAAAGTAAACAAGTATGCAAATATACATCAAGAAGTGCCAATTGGTTGTTTTTGAGGTTTTGGGTTGAAAGAGCTCAAGAAGAGAACCACGAGTTTGCTGAATTACTGACAGTGCTGTATTTTCTATTTTCTGTTGTAGCTCTCTGCAGTAGTTTTTTCTATTGTGAGTCTTTACAATACTTTCTTTATCCAACCTAGTTTAAAAAGAATTGGAATCAATGATTCAAGATCGTGCAAATTTTCAGCTGAAACAAGCCAACAAAATAGTGATAGTGGGGAGGAGACCACAAATGCCCAGGAGATTTGATCTGTTTGGAAAGCAGCAAGCAGTGGAATATTTATGTACAAATTGAATAGACCTCACAGATAGCTTGCCTACATTGGCTAGGGATGATAGGCTTTTGATTGCTGCAATGAAAACACGAACGAACAAAGCAGGGAAGGAGAATGGAAAATTTGGGGCAGCTGTGTCCCATTGTGCCTCTTCCCAGCCCAGCTTTCTCTTGTGCTGTGCACTGAGCTGAAAAGTCTTGGGTTAAGGATTCCCTCCCTGACTCTGTCTCTGCTGCAGCTCAGGACCAGGAGCTCACATGTTACAAGCCCATGCACTTTCAGCTCCATGCACTCTTGCACTGACAACATTATCTTAGATGTAAACGGAAAGGTACAGAAATTTGCACTTCATTAGTTGCTAGTTATGCCAAACGCCTTAGTATTCAACTGTGCCAGTGAAACATCTGCGCTCGAGTGCTCTCACCAGTCTTGCCTGGGTGGAAGAGACCGTGAGCTCTTCTTTGCTCCTTGCAGGTCGTCATCAGGAGGATGGGAACCACAGTTGTTTCTGGATGCCACACTGGTGGTACTCTGTGAGGCTGTTCCCCAAGCATAACCAGGGACCAGGAGGACAAAGTTTAAGCCTTCCAGATCTAGCCAGAACCTTAGATTTTTCAATGATAAAACTATACACATAACACTTGGATATAGACTAGACAATGTCCAGTAACTTCAGGCAGATAATAATAATTAATAATAATAATAATAATAATAATAATAATAATTCATGACCTTGATATAAGGAAGATTCTGGTTCATGTTTTTAAGGGAGCAGTCAGATTATTAAATCCCTCACTCAAAACTTGTGCCCAGCAGCCTCAGCATCTTCTGACATGACAATTATTTAGGACCTAGTGCTATCTCACTGAGCTAGAAAATTTCTCACAAGACCATCTCTTGGTCTGAGAAAGCCCTGCCATTAGATTTCTGTTCCAGCACCATTAATTCACTAGTCTGCCTCTCAGTATGATCCTGTGCTTGCATATCAATCCCTCAGAATGGTCTTTAAGTCTAAAATTCTGGCTTCAGTATGGCTGAATATTGTTTACTGATGTGAAAAGAAGTATCTGATCCTGAAAGTATTAACATATATATTCAGATATTGAAGAGGTGATTTGTCCCACAGAGAGAATTATGCTTTCTAAATAAGAGAAGGGCTACGATGCATGAGACTGTGAGAAGGTGATTGCAATATCAAAGGAGGAAATGGAATAAATGTACTTTCCAATTATTTCAGTAACTTACCTGCTTGATAGAGTGTGTAAATTATTGTAATTTATTTAGATGAAATTTGTGTAAGCAAAAGTATTTTTCTAGATGAACTAATTTATCAGAAAAAGAATTTTTTAGATGTTTTCTGTGGATTTCTTTTTGTGGTGATTGAAATAAGACCCACGTCCTAAAGCTATTATTGTAGCAACATGGATTTTCTGGCTGCATTACTTGTTCACAGATGGTTAGCCTTTGACATGGCAATGAGATTGCTCACTTCTGCAAGATGTTAGCACAGATCAATAAGAAAACTGTCTTACAGAGAGAACACCTGTTTGTCAACCAAGCCTGCCTTAAAGGTATTTCTGATATTACATTTTTGTTTGTTCAGTGGAAAGTCAGTAGTTTCCCTGGCTGCAGGCTTAAATTCCCTCTTTGTTAGTGTGCCATTTGATAGCAGTAAGGAGAAGAGTCCCTTTGGAAAAAGAGGGAAACCCATTTCTTTGCAGTGCTGGATATCTTAGTAAGCTGGGCTTAAAACTCTGTTCCTCTTACCCCATTTTGGGCCATAGAGGTATTGCAAGTGCTAGTTTAGTTTTCTGCCAAGCAAAAAATTACTTTCATCTTTCAAGTTTCAAAATAAATATTAGGGGACAGCTCTATCCAGGCTGTGGCTCATAGGAAACAGGGCCTCTGCCCATTTACCAGTGATATTAAAATATGTGTTATGACAGATGTCACTGAAGTCCAAGACTCATAATAAAAAGGATCAGAAAAATTTGAAGGCCCAGGAAATAATGTGAGTGGAACTAGAAAAATGTGAACTAATATATCTGGGGAAAAGAAGTATTCAAGTATTAATGCTGGAAAATTGCTAGCTGCTACAGTGGGGATGAAAAAAATAGGAAAGTGATGGCATTTTTCTCAAAGAGCAGGAGGTAATAGCCTCTTTCCTTGTTGAGAACACTGCTGGAAAGCACAGAGCGCCATTTCAATTAGATATGGTATTCCTCTTCCACTCTCAGACTGTTGGCTAGATTTTCTATTACATAGCATCTGTCTCTGTTTCTGTCTATCCCTTGTTTTTCATTCCTTGCCTATCTCCATAGTGCCTACATGCCTAAGCGTTAATAGATAAATACCTGTGTATCTAGTAGTTCATACACTGATGCTCAAATATTTTTGAAACTTGATTAACTCATGTTTGTTGTCTATGTTTTAGTTAACAGTACTGAAGAGCAGACCAGAGATAAATGCTGGGTTGGGAAAATAGGGCAGATTTCCTCTCTCAAATGGAGATAATAATACTCATCAACTTAAGAGCACAGAATTTTTATCACTGTTAATAATAATGTTATTGTTATATAGTGGAATCTTAAAAACATCAGTACCAGTGATGTCAATGATGCAGAGAAGAGCTATAGACATAATTAAGGTGATGGAGGCAGGCTTATGAAGAAAGATGAAGAGAAGCAGCAAATGCACAGCTTGGCTAAATGGTGATAATGATGATGGGGGATGTGATGACCGTCTAAAATGTATCTGACATCTGTAAACATAGAGTAGGGAATAGTTGTGTTCAGTTGGTCATAGCATTACAATTAAGGTTAATGAGGAAAACTGAGCAAAAGAAAACACGGAACATTTTTTTGCCGTTCAGCCCAATGGTAGATCACATTAAATGCTAGAATGGTATCTTCAAAGGATCCCCTGTTGCACCAGCAGAAGCCCAATTGCTTAAATAATGTGAAAATAAATTGAGCAAGATGCTCATGAGTGTGCAGAGGGAAACATTTTGATACTGGGAAAGGACCGGGCAAGATGACCTCTTCTGCTAATTTCCAACACTCTGTTAGAAAGAGTTGGCAGAGATGCTCTATTTCTAGTTTGCAGGCATTTCTCCTTTTTTTATTTGTAATGAGAGCCCAGTTTTTATCCAAAATGATCCAAAATTTTCAAGATTGGAAATTCAGGTAGCTGAACTGAGGGTTCAGAGCATTAGGGTACTTTCTCCGGGGGGGCTCACCTGGACCTGCAAACCCTGGATGCACCATGGGATGCACCATAGGATGCACCATGGGAGCCCCATGGGATGGCAGTTAAACCTGAGCTATCTGAACCAAAATATTTGGGGTTCAATTAAATGCCGTTTTTCCAACTAGCTCAAAAGCGGACAAAGCTGGACGTGCATCAGGACAAGTCTAAGAATAATCGACAGAAGGAGAACCATTTGCATGCAGTGCAGCAATTGGCACAGCATCTGCAGTGCATCAGACTAGCTGCTTTTCCTTAGGAAGCTGCAGTACATGCATAAGGACACGTGCTTGTTGGTTGGTTGGTTGGTTGGTTTTTGCATTATTGCCTTGAAATATATTGTTTAGTTTATTTCAGACTGAAAGTTGGATTATTTTTTTTCAATGTAAAATGGCTGCTTCGTGATCATAAGAGACATAGTTCAAGTAATTTCCAATTTCCTTCTCTGTCTGGACTTCAGCTTTCAAGATACTTTCCCCTTTTTGATGAGGATATGAGTATGTCATAACGTTTCTTGGCTGTAGTACTATATGGGAAAGAAACTGGAAATCATTAGCTGAAAGTAGTTGAGTTACATGAATTATAACCCCTCCTGAGACATAGGGATTTTAGCTTGAATTGAAATTTATTGATGTTTGTCAATGAAGTGTCAATTTAAAAAAAATGTTTAAAAAGCAACGTTAATTAAAAAAAGCCTTTTCCAAATTCTCAGAGATAGTATTTAGAGGAATACTGATCCTTAGCAAGGGTAAACAGGAGAGAGAAAAATAAATGCATTTTCTGCCTGGCCTCTTTGATTCTGCTAACTACAGAGCTCCCAGCACACTGCTACTGTTTAACTAATAAAAAATAAATTAATATGAATTTCAAGCCAATGCTGTAATGTATCACATGTTGCTTTCAAAGTTGGAAATTATTTGCTCACTAGACTTCATGTATTTCCACTCAAGTATGCAGCCCTTTTTATTCATATTATAAGGGAACAGAGTGAACTGAATTGCACATGTATTCAAAGAAGCAGTACAAATCTGAACAGGAGCCAGATGATCAATTATTAGGAGGTAGTACTGCATTGTGTTGTTCACCAGGAGCTTCAAGAGAGACGAGAAAGAAATTGTCAAAGAGAGAAACGTTCAATGCAGTTACAAAAAAGGTAAAAATAGAGAGAGAGGGGGGAACCAGAATAAATCATGGTTAGAATTGTATGCTGAGAGCTGGAGCGGAAAGACAGAGCAAATCAAGGAGACAGGAAATAAAATATTGCTCATCAACAGAAACAGGGAGGAGAGAGACATCAAAACATGGAGACTCATGCAAAAAAAGGCAGCTCGGGATAGTGACTGTGGGAAAATGTAGGGGAAAGGAGGTCTTGGGAATGTTTAAAGTAGTTTGGAAAAAGAGAAAATCAGCCAGACTTGATTTGTTTGAGATGAAACCATCGAACCACCACCGAACCAAAACAAAAAGAAGAAAATAAGAAGACCCAAAAGTTATCATTAAATAAAATATTGCCATTGTCCTCTCCCTTAAAATTTTGGTGAGGAGGAGGCAACCACCCTTCCACTAAGGCTCCCCATGGAAGTGGCCGCAATGAAGAGTTCAGTTTTGAGAACAGTAAGGTCTGAAGCTCATGTCATCCTCTGCTTCCCTCCCTCTTTCTCAGACGTAGTTTGGTCCCGACCAGTAGTAAAACAGCTTAATCGTGCTTAGGTCTGGATGAAATAGGTTATTTTGAGAGACAATTTTTTTAACTTGTTAATTTATAACCACAGTATAATAGTCTGAAAATTAAAATATTGCTGTTCACGTATCCAGTCTGTAACATTTACTGAAGTGTTTGACTATGCCTGAAACTAAATAAAGTTCAGTAATGAGTGTGCTATAAATTCCTTAGACTGGAGACTACCAGATTCTTCTGCTATGGATAATGTATGCAGCGTAAAAAAATTTCCATGCAAAAACAACTGATCGCTTCTGTTCCTTCGGTTCCATCCTCTGTCCTTCTGTACCATTGTACAGTCAGTTCCTGGCAAAGGTATCATTTTCTACTCAAATGTAGGACCAGCTGCTGGTGGTCACGGTGTGAATGACTAGGAATATATGAGGTGGGATAATGTGCACACTTGTCCACTGAAAAATGACTGAGAAATGATTGCTTGACATTGCTTAGCTGCAGCAGAGTATAGAATTTACAACTTCTGCTTGTGGCACACAGCACCTGTACAGTGACATTTTCATTACATATGCTGTAACGTATGGTCCTTTGTTTTCCTTTTTGTGGATTTTGTAACACGTGGTCAACCCCATTGACAAAAATGTTACTGCCACTATAGCAAGACAACTCATCTGTAAGAGATCCCATTCAAAACCTCTTCACTTTGATTCCACCCTAACATCTCAGTTTTATACATTGGCCAAATTCTTTTAGTCCCGTTCCTCCTTGTTATTTTATTTATTGCCATTCTTTGGAAGATTAATGTGGCTTCTGCACTGAGTATAATTCTCTATATCAGTCTGTCTATAGTATCTCTGCAATCCTAGCTCTTCATCACTGTACATTCTTTATGGATCACATTACTTTCACCACCCCTTATCTAACTACTTCATAAAAACCACCTCACACATTTATAAGGCATGACAAGAGCATTACCATAAACTATGTTACTCTGCTCAGTAAACACATCATAGACTCTCCATAGGCTAATCACCTTAGTGGATAAAATTACCTGGGGATGAATTTATCTGCTGCAATCATATCAAAAGACAAACTGTATAGAACAACATCGTTCTGCTTTTCCATCATTTCGTCTTGACTGAAAGCCTGGATTTTAAAGTTGGTTATTGCTGATCTTCTTCATAATCAGTAGATTTATTTATGAATATTTAATAGAAATCCTAAAAGTGTGAGATTTTCGTGTATCATATGAAACAATAAAGGATATGTTATGAGTGCAATAAGCAATTTTGGGTCTCTCTTGAGGTTGATGGGAAAAGTGGTATAGTTACTCGATTTGGAGAGTAGGCTAAAGATAAAGGCATTTAATAAAAGGATTAGGCAGTTTTAGAGATCGGGAAACATCAAGGTGCTTGAGGAAAGCCTGTTGGGCAAGAGCAAGACTCTGGCAGGACCAAACAGTGCTCGCATGGTTGACACAGAATAATTTCTAAATCCTTTCTTAGTAACTACATGTCATGCACACTTCTATATTCATTTCTCATCAGCAGCTGTGCCTAATTCACATATTTCTTATCAGCCTAATTATTCCATTTGAAAAGATAGTTATCCTATCTTTCTTTCATTGTGTGCCTTTTCTAAGACTGATTTAACTTAACATCCATTCTTTGGATGTCTTTTGCTGGCAGCAGTTAGACGAACAACATTTTGAGGGCCCAAGAACAGTATTCTGTGGTTCACCCAAATGTTCTTGCCAGGATATTTTCAGGCCTAATTCCACTTTGGATTTTCACTGTGCTCTGGCAAGGAACTGGAGATGCCAATATTGGAAATGTTAATTTCTGTTCAGCAGCAGCAATGTTCATTTCTCCACAGCTTTGTTACCTAGAAAATTTGTTCTGGGGAAGAATTGTGCAGCTGCAAAGCAAGGATCAGAATAGCATAGTAAGTCTTTTTAATCTCTAGTTTTATACCTCTGCCTGCAGTTTAAGTTATAGGAGGAGCACTGCTTCAATGCAGGCATATTACATCTGTTTTGCCCAAACAGGTTTTTTTTATCATCTCTGACAAATCAAATATTAAATTTTCCAAACCACCCAAGTGACTAAGGGCAAGATTTTTTTAAAGATACTTCCAGATTTCGTGCTCAGCCTTACTAGGCCTACATCATTTAGACCAAGAAATCCCATTTACAAGTGATATAGACATTTAGGAGTGTCACATCTCACTGAAAGTCAATGAAATTGAGAGTCATAATGCCTATTACTTTTTGATACGGAACTTAAGTTATTTCTCAAAAATAACATCCTTCTCTTTCTGAATTTTCAGTCCTGCCTCTTCACATACATCTCTTAATGGCATTCCAGAGCTGTAAATCCCACCAAAACTTCTAATTTCTAGCCTCCATTTCTCAAAGTTGCTGAAGTTGAATTTCCCTTTGAAGTAAAAAAATCTCATTAAAAGACTGAAGATTCCCACTAAGAGAACATTGGATTCTTGGCTGCCTCGTGAGTTACATATCTGCTTTTTGTAGTTCACCAATACAAGAATGCTAACAGTACCCATTACGATTCACTTTCAATACTCCCTGTGACAAAAAAGCAATCAAACGTATGGGGTATGTGTATGGTCGTCTGCAGGCGGCTCTGCCTGATTGCTTTCACTCTGCTGTCTATCAGGGACAGCATGCACACACAATAGGTGGGATTTTGTCATAAACTCTGTCATTTTTGTGTATGTGTATACTGTACACATGCATGCAAAATCATAATTAAAACTATCCATAACTCTGCTTCGATAACAGCTAGAAGAAAATTCCTCATCAGCATTCCTCTCCAGCCACTCTTGCCCTGTTGTCCTCTTGAATTCTTCAGTCGACGCTGGTTATTGCATTGCCATTTGAGATGCAATGTGCCAGAGGCAGTAGCTGCTAGAAGACTGTCTTGTTTTTCTGGATATCATTTTTCCTTTGATTCATCTTTAAGAGATTTTTTTTTTTTTAAATATGCATAAGAATAAGGTCCTGTGCAAATTTCTCAGGAGATCAATTTGCAAGGCTCTTTAGTAGAAAGACCTATTCTCTAGTGTGTATATTGGTTTGATATGGAAATCCATAAGCCTGCCCTAGATCCACCCACATCTCACATACTGGTGTGCTCTGGGTTTTCTTTGTGAATTCAAGAGTAGAATCCGTACCGTTTCTCCTTTACAAAAAATACTTATTTTTAATTTCTGTGAATAAACCAGTTCTTGAGGATCAGAGTCTATTCTGGGTGTAAGTATAAGAATCTGTAAATCTCTCAGATAAAAAGCCTCCTGTGGTTGATGGCAGAGAGCATTAGTAGAAAATTGTAAAAGACTATAAATCCATGTGCTAATTAGAGCTTTGTATATCCCTGCTTCCCCTATTATACTGAATGGGAAATAAAATACAAATGAAAAAAAAGAGTTAGTATTCAAATGAAATATTAACATTCTGCTGAACAAAATATTTTAAAGATATTATTTTCCTCTAGAAATTCTTTTGTTATGTTTTTATTGTGGAAAAGTTTGATTTCATGGAAATGGCCTTTTCTGTTGAAACTACTCTTAGAAAATTAGCTTATAGCACCATAAATAACCAGAGATGTCTGTGCTGAATGCACATTGCCCCTCTTAGCTTTTGAATTCTGACTCCAGAATCTATCAAAACTTTGGCTTAGTATGAAATTAATTTCCATCTGTAGCTGACCTGCTTTGTCCAGCGGTTCTCCTCCAGACTCTGACCACGTGTGCAATGGGTCAACACGAACCAAGACAATACATTTCTGGTCTTACTAGCAATAGGGTCATTATATAAGTGACACAGAAATCAGGGCCTGAACTGAACGGGAACATTGCACCACCCACCAGGAAAGAGGCCCATGGGCTCCTGGCTGAGCTGTGACCTCAATGAGTACTCTTTTAAGTGACCTAGACACTGGAAGAAGCGCAATAGGAGTTTGAAATTAACCACAAGGGGCAAATCCATGGGAAACCACATTTCACTAGCCACACTCCTCATGGAACTACTTGTTCTGGTCTTTTGTAAACAAATAGCATTTTCTTTAGAGGAGGTATCCTGTGTCTCCAGAACCCTTTCATAGCAGCATCATTCGAGATATCTCAACCTAAAACTTAATGACCCACAGTGGGAATCGCTTATGTTGCTGCAGTTGCATAGAGCCATCCCAAACTGAAAATAATATATATCTCACATAATGAACAATGAAAATACTAAATATTAATGAAAATGTAAATATAAATTTAGGGAAGAAACCACTGCAGTCTATTCTGATCCACTGGGCAAAAAAAATCCAGTATATAACCAGGAGGCTTGCGGAGCATTGTGCACTGTGTTACAAATCCCCACGGTTACTGTAACTCCATATATAATGAGTAGCCCATGAATCTATTTGTATCAGTTATCATAATGGGAAAGAATTAAGTATGGCTTAATGCTAACTTTTTATACTTGGGTCCATTTTTTATGGTACCTTCGTGCTACTTAAAGTTCATGGGCCACATTCAACTGTTTTGTAACTTCATTGGAACTGATGGCACTCTGGCAGCTGAGGTGCAGTTAGCCTTGACCTTATAAAAATGAGTAAAAACCCTAAGCCCCGTCTGATTGCTCTGCAGCCATTGTCACTCTCCTTGCGCATAAATGTCAATCCTCTGCATGCAGAAATGTATCCTGTAAGCTTCATCCTTTTCCTTCTGGAGAAGATACAGAGTGTCAGTGGATTATATGTAAAACAAAAATTGGAGTGTAATTGCATTGTGGCTATGAGGAGTCTTTTATTTGTTCACTTATGAAGTGGCTCGTGGAGTAGCATGGGACTTTGTTTTTCCATCTGTTACATATTCCTGTCAGAAGCAAAAACGTTATTTTGTAAGTAACATAGTAGTGGCTTATTATTTCTTAAAGTAAAGTAAAGTATAGTATTTTCCCCTGAGCGCAGTGTAGTCTGTAGTTCTGGCACATTAGCTGGCATAAACATTTTGATTAAAGCTTATGAATGTATTAATTACACCTGGGAAGTTTCCAAAGCTTATTCAAACTGCAAAGTCTTCAAACTGCGGTCCCCAAATCTGAATTCTTTTTAGCAAATGTAAAAATGGCTATCACAGGGTTGCCTTTTCTTTCTCTAGGATGTTTGTATAAAGACATGAGGTGGCAAGGGTGAAAATATTTTCACCCATTAGTTTCTGTAAGCACTTTTTCAGAAAGTCTTCAAGTGTCTGAAGAATTTTTACTGTCATGTTGTTAAACATTTGCTTGAAGTCTAAAGAATTTAATTCTGTTTAAAGTTTTCTCTGGTCTTCTAGGTCTAGCAACATCTGCATATACTTAAGCATTTATCAGAACATATGGGTATATGACCCCAAACAGGACGATAACACTGGAACATAGACTGTCTAGCTGAAGCTGTATAAATAGATAGAGCTATCAAAACCAGTAATAGTCCTAATGAACTCTCTGGAAATGTTGATAAAATTGGTCCATGTGATTTCCTTTGCTCGTATTCCCATGGTGGATTGCTTATGGTGTAACAGAGGGCAGAATTTGACCAGCAAAGTCTGTAAGTTGTTTGGGTATCGCTATTTTTTTGCAAGTAACATGAACAAGTTCTTACAACAACCTTCAACTGGATTAGGTTGCGTGGTGCATTGAGGATGAGATAGAAGGAAATGTAACAGAGGATCTGAATTCTAAAATCACTGGGCGTATGACCCCCAAAAGAAAGGCATATCTTATCTATCAACCGTCTGTGCCTCTGCCAAACAACCCGAGAAGTCTCACCTAAGCGGTGCTTTGCTCATGCATTCATGCACGCATGCATTCATTATGACTGACCTGCCCTAGGAAGGTCCATTAAATGGAACTCATTTCAAGCACAGATGGTCCTGAATAGCTTAATGTCTGCCTGGTGGCCAGAATAAGTGAATTCTTGATGGCCTTAGACTTCTGATCACATACATGCAGCCAAGGAGGAAATGAAAACATGTTTATCATTTTGATAAACAACCTCTCTCATTGCTGCAGGATGCTCCATGTAACTCAGCAGAGTCAAATACTATTAAATTGTCATCACTGTCAAAAAGAGAACATATAAGTTTTGCTACCTGAGTCATAGTTAATGACTTCCACGATGTATAACACAAATCAGTACTGCTGTTTGCCTTTTTTATGTTTGTTTACTGATAAGTTCAGGCTTGGCTAGAATACAGAGGCGAGTTATAATTTTGAAGTGCAAAATATGCTTTTATTATTACCTCTCAGCTAGAGATATAAAAAGCAGAGATGACTAGAAGATGGCTTTTTGGCTTCTGCCAGGCATGCGCTCAGACCCTATAGATGATTAGATATTTTAAATCACAGCCACCCACAGTAGGCTCATACTTATGATAAAATACTTCACTCTGTGGTGTGTAAACTCAAGGTGGTTTTATAACAGAGACAGAAATGAACATGATTTCAGGAGTTTAGTGTCCTCCAATTAGAATTAAACCATTTGCAGGAGTAACAAACAGTTGTCCCTGTTTTACGTAAGAATGATGTATAATTTCTACAGTTTCATATTTTAAGCCTATGCAGAACAAAGACTTCTGAAAGGCTAGGAAATATGAGCAGAGTTGTAATGCCACAGATAGTTGCCATCTTCAACAGCCCAGAATCCTTCCCAGCAGCCAATTCTGTCTCCCTTACTTTGGTAGGCATCACATTTCTTTCATGCAAAGTTGAGGGCAGCCTGTGAACTGAGCACTCAGAAAGGGTCAGCTGTCCTTACTATCAAGTCCTGCTAATGTTTGGTGTGAAGAGGATGTAAGTCATCTTAGGACATTTTCATTTACCTCCAAAGCTTCTTGAAGAAAGAGCAAAGTTATTCCTGATTTGCAAGTTCCTATTCCATTTCTAATCTTTTTCTGATTTTCTTGGAGCAGGAGGGAATTAAAAAAACATAAGCTATTTTTCTTGCTAGGTGGATAACGCAGCCACTTCATGAAATGTAGCTGTCAAAAAACCATTCAGAAGACACTTACTTAGAGGATTTTAGGGCCCTTTCCTCTCCTTTTAAGATCAGTGGCAAATCCCCTACTGACTTGAAAGAGTTGGATGAGGCTGTTATTGTGGAAACAAAGCCAGAAGCTACCGTAGGTCAATAGACCATAAACTTCCAAAAAAAGACATTGCTGTTCTTTGTGACAAGGATTTAAACTTTTGCTGCACTCACAGCCTATCAGGTCAATAATTCACATTTTCTCAGGACTCCCAGCCCTGTAACATCTCGCCAGGTCTTCCCATAATCTACAAGAACCACTGAGAAAAAAATCATTGGCTCAGGAGCAGAAGTCCTCAGATATTGGTATTACAGCATTTCTTGGCACTCTCCCTCCCCCCCAAAAAAAAAGGAAAGTTGGAAATAAATAAAAATCACAGAATAAAAAGGTACTTCACATATACATCTGAACATGTTCCATTTTTTTCAGTGGAAACTAGAGACTGATTCATGTTCCTCTCCCCTCTCTAACTTGTTTCCTCATTTGTACAGCTGAAATAGAGATTTAAGTTGAACCTCCCCCCCTGTATATTTGTGGTATATATATTTCTGTGGCTAACATAATCAAGAGTGTGCTTTTTCAATGTGGTGTTTTCCTAGTCTCACGGTGTCCATTTGTATTTGTCTGGGTACTTCTGTCTATTCCCATTTCGTATATGGCTTTTAAAAAGTCTGACATGTATGTGCATGGTTGCTAAAATATATACCAGCAAAACACATTGCATGCAATGCTCTCCAGTAGTCATTCATAGGCTAAACATTCTTTAATGGAAAAATCTGATTCCACATAACAAATTTTCCAGGAAAACCAGCTGTGTAACATGCATAACTTTCTCCATGCGAGATGGATTTTTTCTTCTGTGTCAGCACTGGGAAGGGTCTTTTTATTACTGTTATTATTATTATTTGCATTACAGTTATAGTCCATGCAGATAAAAGTTCCAATTAATGTACTTAACTGTCTGGTGGTAAAAAAAGTGGTTTTTCGTTGCTTTTATAGTTTCATTATGTTTTGCCACTCCTAAACAACTATACACTTCGAGTTAGATTCTTTATTGCTGCAGCAACTTGAGCTTCCACATAACAATTAAAGGTGTTATAAAGCTCATCCACCACAACCTATTATTTTGAATAGATAACCAAATAAGCAAGACTAGCTCATGTGGTTATTAGTACTCATACAGCAAATTAATAGAGAAAATTAAACATTTAGCTTATTCACAGATATTTACCACACAGTCTATGTAGTCTAAAATTAGAAATGCTTATTACTGCGTACATTATCTTTATTGTGGAGGTTGCAATCAATAAAATCACAAATCTTTCTTCTCTTAGGGCATGACCATAAGATGAATTAAACCAATGAGAATCTTTTCATTGCTTTCAATATGATTTGGATGGGGGAACAGGGAGTTTATCTGAAGAATTACTTCATAGAAAAATACAAGCATTTGGGGCTGAGTTGATTGTCACAATTCCTCTTACTCCTAAGAGAGACTTAAAAGACCGTTTGTCAGATGATGGCTTTCTGAATTGTTGGGATCTCTCTTCTGTGGCACCTATTGGCTTTCAAAAAGCTTGTGTCAGCAGGCCAAATGCACCTAATAGCTAATACATGAAGCATCATTTCTCTCCAGATGAGTTAAATATTTACTGCAGAGTTAGTCTTGTCTCATGCTTGCGAACTCATCAATGCTTAACCCCGTGACCAGGCAACCTGAGCTCATTTACCTTAATGGATGTTCACAGGCTTTCATCCACTGACTCACCTGAGAAGGTCAGTGGTTTGAAAATTTCATATTATAAAACTTTTCCACACTTTGTGGAGTCCCTGTTCATTGGTAGTTGTTGTACCACTTAATACTGCAGGTACACCATATGGCACACCACCATATGACCTTAACAGCATATAGTCAAGGGATATTCCTCCCTGCCCATCCACCCCAGCACTTCACTACAGAAATACCACATTTGTAGAATCACCAGGTAACAGGACTCGCTCCTGCACAGGGAGATGCCACTGGACTCCCAGACCTCTTCCAAAAACCCCTTGTTCACAGCCAGATGTGGATTAGCAGATTAGCATCTCCACACTGCTTATTCTTCTACCTGGCTGCAGGGTTACCATAGTGTTCAAAAGCTCCCGAAGTTGTTTCAAAAAGAAGAGTGAAAGCCAAAGATAGGGATAATGCTTTTTATGCTCTAGTAAAAGCAATGTACAGTTAGCATTTCATAGTGGCATAAAGTAATAATGCTTTTCTAGCAAACCTAGCAAACCTTCTTACACATCCTGCTCTTTAGTAGGCTGTGCACGATGTTTTGTGCTAAGTTTAAACAAATCCTGCCAAATTTATGCTGCAATTTCATGAAGTAGCCAAATACCTGTGGGGAACAGACTGGCACTATTAAATACTTGGTGATTATGAGCTAAAACCAATCTGAAGTAAGGAATCAAGAAATTACTTGGGCAGTGCATTAGCCCACTGTGGTGTCTCATCTCATTGCACTGCACTGCTAAGGTGAATGGGAATAATACTCTTAACACTTCATTTCTGTGCGTAGCATATGCCACAAACACCAAGTATTCATAAACCTTAAGCTACCGTCTATCTGTCTGTCACTCCTTTGTGTTCTCCACCTAATCAAACTATTGCAAATGTTCATAAAGAACAATTAGGGAGAAGACAAATTAAGCCTGGTGATCTTGCACACAACGGGAATGTTTCCTGCCCTTAAAACTGGCAATTTAGTGAATGGGGTAACAAAGGGAAGTGCTGTTGGACCATCCTGTAATCTGCAGAGGCTGATTGTCATTCCCTAAGGGCTGAGTACTGGTATAGAATCAAATATTTGGAGAAAAGCTTTTTTCTAGATGGATTCCCTTAGCCCCTGTCTTTGTACGAGAGAATATTTAGGGGAAGAGGCCTCCAATATTACAAGCATAAAATCAGCCAACAGTTGTTGCATATTTACCGTAGTATGTTACCTACTTACCATACTTATCTGAAGGTAGTATGTTACCTTCAGGCCCAGACCTTGACACAGGCATTTTTAGGCCAAAAATGCTGCTGATGTCAGAGAAGCTTCTAATATAAGACAGGCAAGCTATATCTACTGTAGAGGGACGTTTATCTGCATTTCCTATTAAAACTGAAGTATATCAGCACCTGGCTTATTCAGGAGCACACATAATGGGAGAAATAACGTTGTAATCCCACCCGTATAGAAGCCGTGCAGAGGCACAGACAGGAGCATGCCTGGGTGCTTTGATTAGCCACTGCTGCTCTTCCTAATCAGAGTGTCAATATTCTCTTTTTCTTTTTTCTTTTTTTCTTTTTTCTTTTTTGCCAGAAGGAGGAACATGTGAAGTTATAGCAGCACACAGATGCTGTAATAAGAATCGAATTGAGGAAAGATCACAAACAGTAAAATGCTCCTGTCTACCTGGGAAAGTGGCTGGGACTACAAGAAACAGACCTTCCTGTGTTGATGGCAAGTAGCTCCTCCTGTCTATATGTCTCTGTTTGTGTACCATCCAGTAAATAGCTTTAAGTCTATAGATTATGCATAGGAACTTTGTTGTGTTCTCTATTTAGCAAAACAGAAAAATCTATAAGCATAAGCATACATTTACACCACCTTGCCTGCTACTTTAGTGCATGGTTCTGTGCACATGGGTCGCGTTAAGATTTACTCACAAAAATGAGAGTATAGCATTCAGTATAGGCACTTAGATAAGTATAACAGAGTCTGTGGCAGGATCAAGCCCTTAATAAATAACTGGACAAAATGATCCCTTGCATCACTTCACAGGGCCTCCCTGGTGCCACACTAGTTTTGATTCATAAATATTTCAAAGGACAACAGGCATTCATTTTGATTTAATTAGCCATTTGAAAAGTCGGTGGCAAAAAAAGATAAATAAATGAATCCTGTGGTCTTGCCCTGTAACAAACGTTACAGAAAGCTAGGAAAAAATCTTTGTCTTTTGAAATCACTGGTCCTGTTTCTTGTCATGGGGATTTTTTTGCTGAAGGAAAAATACCATGTTATTTGTGTCTGGGTTTCATATCAGGTCTAGCTCCATAGGGTGTATTCCTCTCTGGGGCTCCCCTGCCACCACTGCAAGGTGAAACCATGCAGCAATCGGGTAGAAAGCAGCGGTTTGGAAGTGCTTAGCAAAATATAAATCGCATAAGAAGACAGGGAGTAAGTGGTACTAATCCCATTAGTTACCCTTCCCAAACAAGCCGCTCCGTGTTGCAGAATCCCTCTGTGCAGCAGCTTTGTGGAACAGAATATCTCATAAAAGTTCCTGCTACTCTTTATGGTAAACATCTGGGGACATTATTTATACCACCCCACAGCCCCAAGGCGCTTCAAAGAGCCAGGGCTCGTTTTGGCTAGAGTTGAGGTGGGCACTGCCCCCCGGGGCTCTCCTCGTCCTTCCCATGGCTGGATGTCTGCCGGTGGCAGCGTAGCTGCAGGTTTTGGAAGCACCCAAAGTTTCCACTTTGGGTCAGTCGTTTGGCATTCAACTTCCCCCCAGGTGAGTGAGAGGGGGGAGCTGTACAAGCAAACACTGGGAAAAACGGTTTCTTCTGTGTACCTTTCCTCAATCACATGCTGCAAAGGCACTAGCAAGGGAGCGGGCACTGTTCCAGCTGTAGCCCAAAGTTAGACAGCAGTGTTGGTGGGCACAGTGGACTGTGTAGACAAAGCTCTGAGGCTTGCACATTCGACACTGAAAAGATGAGAGGCTGGGGGTACCTTGGAGGGATGAGAACCTCATGTTTTGTCAGTGAGTGTTTGTGGTGTGTACGTATCCGGTTTATATATTAAAGGTAGAAAGAAAATGTTTTATTATTTCAAAAACATTTTCAAATTTTTAAATTATGAGGCAGTAATTCATAGCTCGTTACACTGGGAATGTGATTCAGCTTCTGAACTCATGACTAAAAACACGCTATGAATGCACCTGTGAATGATTATGCTTTAATCCACATTCTGTCATTCTGTTATTGCTTAATTACCCTGATAAAAAGAAGCTTTTCTTTTTCTGTTAAGCACACTCACAAAAACCTAAGTGAAACCTACAGCTGGTCTTAACCAAAGATCAGCTGTAGAAGCCTTGAAGAATTTCATGTTCTTCAGCAGGTCATGAAAAACAGAGGCACTGGGTAGAGCAGAGAGACACCATTAATTCAGATCTCATAATACTGTTCGGAGAAGAGGAGCTCAAAGAATGCTGTGTTAAGAAAAAAAGTCGGGTGCAGGTGTGGACTGGAGCCTAATTGCTCTGTCAGGATTACAATAAAAAGAAATGTTATTGTCTGGACTTTTGAAAGGAGTAAGGATAAAACAATGGCTAATATAAAAGTGCAAAGCTACTCCCATTGAAGTCACTGGTAAGACTCACAGTGATTTCAAAGCCAGCAAATGTGAACTACAAAGGAATGTCTTCCCCTTTCAAGTTTAGTTGTTGTAGTCAGCCCATAGCTTCTTTTGTAGATGGCTGGTGAATGGTTCCAAAGCCCAATATGCTGCTCATAAAAATTAATAGAAGGGGCATTTTCTTTGGCCTTTGTTTTATCCCAGACTTTGCTTTGTGACTTTTGACATACTGACCTGTTTTAAGTCAAAACTTTGACCTATTTAGTGGTTCTGTCCTTGCGAAGGCAAACTCCCAAAACTTCCCATGGGAGTCCCATTGACGTCAGTACTTTAACTCACACAAAGATTTGGGATTTGCTGTTTCTTTTGTACATGAGGACATTTCAAAAGGTTATCTGCAACTTTTTACCTTCTTTACCTTTGATATTGAAAGGATTAAGACCGTTTAATCTCACCCCAGGTTTTACACTGTATATGATTTCGAGCCATAACCTGTCACTAAGAAAACTTGCATTAATTAAAAATCCATGGATGTTCAGGTACAGCAGTGTACTCACACCCGAACAGACTGATCACCTTTGAGATGACAAAGACTGGGAGATCCCATGTTAGCAGTTTGACTCCCATCTGTGGTTGATTATTGCCTTGAGCCATCTCCACCTGATGGCTACTTAGTAGTGTGTATAAAACAAGCTGAACCTCAGTCTTGCCCTGTTTATATCATTGGCCAAAATGTGACTTAATGGGATCAGAATCAAGCTTTTGGTATTTCTCAGTCCAATTTCATTGGAAAATACCTCATCAAGGCTGATGCTTTGACAGTTGAGTTCATGTTACAGAGGAGAGATTGCACTGCCTTCCACTCCTACCAGCCTTTGCTCTGGGACACAAATGGGCTGCGTGGGTGGGACTGTGTGGAGAGCTAGCTTTCTTTTCTATTTAAGAGAGAATACAATTATACATAGGAGTCAGCTTAACCTTTTAAATAAGTATCAGGGGTGAGAAATGGACCTTTTGTCCTCTTGTTATGTGATCTCATCATGGGTAGCACACCCTCATAGTACATAGGACTCACGTATGCAGCCCTCCTCCTGAATGAGCTGAATTCAGGCAGAGTATGTGTTCTTTGTACTATGAAGGGCGGGAAGTTGCCGTGTATTCCCAAGCATCACTTCCTGCCAAGTCCAGCAAACTTCTTCTTTGGGCCCTCGTCTTAAAAAAGTATAGTGAGGCCAGGCTGTGGCAGCCTCAGAAGTTATAAATTATTCCTTGCTGCTCATTCAGTAGACACTGTCCTAAAACATGCCTCAATCACCAATGAATTATGTAGTAGCAACAGTGAGAGCAAAATAAAAGCCAAATCTTGTCATGAAACAGAGATGCCAGTTTCTGTTCCTTTGCCTGTTCTGTTGCACATTTACTTTCATGATTTCCTTCACTACTTCAAGGTCTTTTATTTTTTTTGAAGGATGGTTTTGAATGCTCTCTTCCCTCCCTACAATTTATCTTGTGTGTCACTTGGCCGTAGCACATACCGTGGGCATCAGTCTGTTCAGCTCTCTGTCATGGCTGTTATTATTTTCTCCATTTGCCCAAATACCTCCTCCAGAGCAAGTCCCAAATGGATTTCTTCACTTGTGTTACAGTAGCTTGAGAGGGTTCTTTTTGGGGGGGAAAGTGTTGAGCACGCCCAGGGAGTCCCCAGCCTCTGCCTCCAGAGCACAGGGGACCTGTGCATCTTAGAGTGTTTCTAACCTACTCCGTAGCAATGCCGTTGGACACAGTGTGTGCATCAGATGTCTGAAGGTACCAGAGCAAGCTCCTGATCTACCATCCTGCCCACACACTTCAGAGACAGCCAGGGCCAGCACGGGGCTTGAGCTTGCAGCTCGGAGTAGCATGCAGACCCCTCCAGCTTCACACTTGGATGGACCCGCTCCCTCTCATTTTCCTGTTACTGAAGGCATTTTTTGTGTGACACACAGGTTATTCCTGCAAGGGTTTCTTAGCCATGCTTCTGAATTCGCACCTTCCCTCTCTACTATGCTTACAAACAGCTCATCTTCCTCATTTCAGAAGCAGATGAATTTTCCTCCTCCTGCAATAGGCTCTGTGGGCTTATGAGGGCACTCAGGTGTCAGCAAAAACAGGTGGGATCTGTCCCCTTGCTAGCTGTCGTATGGCTAGTACAATTTCTCCTGTGGGCTGAGGTTTTATTCCTTCATCTTCATTAACTAATTTCTTCTTTTGGTACTGTGGTTATCAAAGAGAGATGTTCCCAGTAATGTCCTCTGCTTCTTTATAGCAAGTCTTCATGCATCTTCCTGGTAGGGTCCATGGGAACGTGATGATTGTCCTTTCAGGTGTCAAGCCCAAATCCTTTAGAAAATCTGTTTACCTCTGTGAATAAAGATCAGTCGGTGGCTCAAAAATGTTAATTGTTTTTTCTTAAGTTAATTTTCTGTTATTCCACACTATTAATAACACTATTCTGTTATTTCACTAAAATGAAAAAGAAAAAAACCTCATATATTTCTCGTTTTTAAAATAGATTAAGAATTTATCACCATTCCCAGTACATCTTTCACATTAAGGGAGACCAAGATTTCTTCTGTTGTTCAAGTATAATGTGGAGGTATTCTTAATCTTGTTCATTACTTCATCAGAGCTTTCTTTTCCTGCCCCATCTTCCTTCTCAGTATGGAACACACGGAGCATAGTGAAACCCTGATGAAAAAATATGACTTTTAAATACCTTCAAAATTGCTGTTTGAACCTTTTCTAGACATACTGAGCATACTCTCAAAATATTTATTTATTATTAAGGGATTTGCATTCACAGTGCCTCCACAAAAGCCATTTTTATTTTGCTTTTGCTTTCTTACAACCCAAGTCACTTTCTTCAAATAAATGGCTGCAGACTGCTCCAGATTTGGTGGTTCTACCAGATCTTGGCATGATGTGAGGTTTCATAACATCAAAATAACTTTGTTGTGACAGTATCAGATGTAAAGGTTAAACCAACACTGTCATACTTGGGTCAGGACTGTAATGTCTACCTCTCATTCTTCATTGACCTAATCTTCAGGCAAAATTGATGTCACCTTTCTGAATTTTCTTCTGTGGCATGAATAAAGTTGGCTGTGTGAGCTAGAGAGCAACAATGAGCAAGTGGCAGCAGTGAATTGATTAATACACTTGTGACTTTTCTTGTTGTTGTTGTTCTTTGTGGCTCATCTACACACCACTTGCAGTTTTCTTTGGCTGCTTCCATTAGCAAAACAGTCTTTGGGTTTTGCTAGTGGCCACCACAAAGTGGCCACTTTGGTTGGTTGGTTGGTTGGTTGGTTTGTTCTTTTGGGTTTTTTTAAGCAGTTCATTTTAGTACTCAGTATACACAACATAAAAGTTTGATTGGACATGGGAGTCACCATCTTTTCTACACTCTAGTTGAAAGCATGTGAAAATTCTCCTATTTGGAAGTTTCCCATTCCCTGTAAGGATACACACTTTTGCTTTCTACTGCATTTTGCCGCGGCTGCTCACGTTCCTCCCAGGATATCAGTAAACAGGACTGGTCACAAATAGCCAATGAAAGAGGTGGGAAGAGAGGCCAAGTGAGCCTATGGGGTTACTGGGTAAATATTAACAGAAAAGCTCTGGTAATATTATCTCAGCTCTAATACTTCATATAATTGCTATAAAAAAGTAATAGGAATACAAGAGATTTATAATTTCAGTACTGTCACTTTTATGCTGTGAATAATGTGCTTTGTGCCATATCATTTACAGTGGTATTGAACCATTCTGTACAGTCAGTAGGTGGTTATGTCCATGTGTTCTTCGAGGACTTTGAATAATACCTAATTTGTTCATCTATACTGAAGTTTACTGTGTTACGGTTAATGATGCTCTCAGACACACATTTTTTTAAATGCTTGAATTTTTTGTTCCCTTCTCTTCAATCTTCTTCCCCTCTTTTTTAAACTCTTTCAGAGGCAACCTCAATATTTCTTGCACAATTATCTGTGAAATTTTTTGGACCACAGAGTATGGAATAACAGAAAAGCACCTGCACTGGCTTTTGAAATCAGTCACAAAGGGACTTTCATGCAGGTGGTGCATGTTGCCAGTGCTTTTAGGAAATGAGGTGATTTTAACACTGGTCAAAACCAATGAGGAAAAAGGAAGGTGCTACTAAAATGCTGTGCAGTAGCTCTCCCTCTAAATTATTCCTGTAAGAAAGGTCTCTGCAGAGATCTGAGATGATCCAATTCCATGTTGTCTGCAACACAGGATTTGAAGCATTAGCTCTCAGGCAGCAGGACTAGTGTTTTAACTCTCCATGGCCTGCTGTTGTCCTATTTTATACCGGTCATGCATCAGGGGAAAAGGAAATCACTCACTGATACAGAACAATAAAATAAAATTCATCCAGTATTTCCCTTGCTCCCAGGCTGGCTTTGGATCACATCAAGTTTCAAATCATTCCATAATATATGAAATATTAATGTGCATGTACATACTTCAGATTTCTATTAGTTTAAGGATTATCCATCACTAGCCACCATGCGGCCCTGTGAATTTACATCAGACTTCGTCAGGACAGCATTAACAAACTAAACACAAGTCTTAATGACCATTGAGAGCACTGTGACTTTTAATGCCTCTCTGGGCCAGCACCGCACAACTCTCCAGCCGCTACTGGATGGTTGGTACCGCAGGTCCTTATTTTGCCATGTGCAATAGCGGGAGCAGAGAGAGGACAGCATTCATCAGCACTTGTTCCCTTTGCTGGTGTTTGCCCCCCTTTCTCTCACCCAGGACCTGCAAATGAAAAGGTCATGCCTTCTATGTCACTCCTTGGGCAGATAGTAAGTACAGCCACGCTGTTGGTATGAGCTAATTTATTTTATTTTTTAAATTATGGATAAGATGCCTACTGTAGAGTGAGCATTCATAATTCAAGAGCGCTGTGTTGCTGCAGTACGGAGGTGTAGCATATCCCCTCGTGGGTGCCTGGGCTGGTGCGCAGCCCATGCGTCCTCCCACAGCACCCGTGCTCCCCAGCTCACACCAGCTAAGAGATGGGCACGGGAAACACAGAAACTTCCTGGCTCTCCCCGGAGTGAGCGCAGGGTTCGAGCCCTGTAGAGTCAAATGAAAGACTCCTATTGACTTGGGGGCAGGTCCTTAGTAAATGCTTTGTTAGATATAATCCTGTATCTATCAGCACTTGCATCAAGTGAAAACGGTTCACAGTCACAAAGCCAATAGTTTTCTATTTATCTAATGTGTACTTTAGGTGGTATCACCAGAAAGCCTTCTTTTTTTCCCACTCTCTGAAAATACTTTCAATCAATTCTTATTTCTTGAAGAAAGGGGGAAAAATGTTTTTAGAAATCCAAGGAGTCAGCTTCTCATCCCTCTAGCTGTGCTTCGGCCTAGATAAGAAGAGATCTCAGGGTCCCATGTTATTAATGCACTGTCTATATGAATAACGAGCAAGCTTGGTGAATTATTCCACACTCCTGGGAAAATCTATAGCCCTGTCCTTCTGCAGCACCACTGGAACTGAGCAGGAGACTCGTATTTTTTTGATTTGGTGAATTCAGATTGCTTCATTTGTAAGGAGGAAAAAAATCTATGTGTTCCCCACTAACACCCATTTAGTAAGCTCAAAGAAAATTCACAGCATATCATGTGCACTATTAAAAGAGGAGAGAGAGAAAGAGAGTGAAGCCCAACTGTGTACTGAAGTATTTTCAGACTTTGCTTTTGTCCAGAAACACATCTTGAAACGCCCTTGCAGCCACCCTGAAATTGCAGCCAGATCCTGAAAGGTGCTGACTTCAGGGGGAGCAAAAGCACAACTGGCAGTGACGACACAGAGTAATTAGTTCATTTACCAAGGCACAGCAGCTCTCATTACCTGTTTGCCTTCTCATCTGCAAGGCAGAGGCTGAACGGAGCAGAGGGGAGGTATGTGTCTGCCCCTGCTGATGGTGGGTGAGCTTTTGTGTCAGAGCACAGTACCATCCCCTGAACCCAGGCCATCAGTGAGCAACCTGGGGAGAGCAGAGAGGCCTTGCTTCTCCCTGAACAAGTACACGTACAAACGTATACATATCCCTGTGCGTGTGTGTGTATATATATATCGGTGCACATGCTGTAGAGTAATCCTGCTATAGGCAGTTCATCAAAACGCTGTTCAGATGCATACGTATGTGTTTCCAGTGATTAAGGTACAACGGGGGGAGGATATTCAAGGGTCAGATTTGTAGCCAGCCTGAGCCAAAGTCAGCCAGGACTGCCAAGTTAGGCGCTTCCCCATCTCTCAGCGAGGTCTGCGTTGTTTGTGCTGCATGCAAACATCCACCAGGCATTAGGGAGAAGGAGACAGATGATGATGTCTTTCTGGTGTGAAGATGGTGCAGCTAATGAGATCGTCTGACTGTGGGTTTATGTGAGTACATCTTCATCTCAGCTATAATTTATCTCCCTACCTATGCCTTATATTTCTTTCTTTTCCAGTTGACATTGCGGTTTCCTGCGTAGCAAAGCAACCACCCTTTTTAATATCAAGCCCGTAGAACAGCTGACTAATCCACCCCTGATGAAGTGCAAAGAGCTCACTTAAATTCCAATTTCCACAGAAAAAAAAACATTTTCTTTTTCTACTTAAGAGGGGAAAAAAGCCATAAGTCATGGCACTATCTCCATCTGCGTGAGGGGTGGTCATTTTTCCAGGCTCCAGCTGACGGGTTTCAGTGCTGACACAGAGGCAGCAGAGCCCTCGCAGCCAACCAAGGTGCACAAGCAGCAGCCTTATGGTGAAATTAGAGAACGGCACAGCCGTGTAGCAGTGTGAAGACACACAGGAACATATAATTACTTCACCTCCATACAGAGGAAAGTAACCTTTCTCTAAAATACTTGCAATAAGCCCGCTAGAGGCTAAATGGAAAAACAGTAGGAGTTTTCTCCTCTTATAGGTAGCATTAAGTGTTAATCACAGCACTGGAAAGAGCCTGGTAAGGGGGCTTGGAGGCAGGGAGTGCAGGCACAGAGGGCAGCCGGCCACGCCGGTGCACCAGGCACCGCCGGGAAAAAGCAGCACAAGCTGGGTGGGAAAAGAGCCTAAATTAGAGAAAATTCCCTCACAGGGGTGAAGCCACAGGCAGGACCATGCAGGTGAGCCCCATGAGTTCAGGTAGCATAACGATCAGGCATGCTGCCTGGCCAAGCACGGAGAACAACCAAGAGAAGAATTTTTCGCAGGTTTTGCATATGCAGATCTGCCCCGGTGAGCCTGGATTAGCCCAGAAGAGGGGCAGCAGCCCCCTGCGACCTATCTGCAAATCTGTAGTTGGCAGATGTAGGGGGAAGAAGCTTCAACGATGCTAAGGGAGGCTCCTCTCACAACAAGCGGGCATCCAGCAATGCTGTGGGAGAGGTTTCCAAATATCAGTATCTAGGTGGAAAAAGCCTCTCCAAGAAGAGATCACAAGGCTGGGGTGAGCAGCGGTGTGTCAGAGCCAAAAGGCTTTGCTTGGGGTGCAACGCAGAAGTGTCTCAGAAGAGTAAGATCTGGGTATCTAGGAGGGGCTTGTGTGTACAGCCCTTGATGTATTCGTATCCGTCACAGCTACCGCAAGGTATGGAGTCCAGTCTGTAGCTGCCCTGTGTGGCAGCAGCAAGGCAAGCGAGAGAAAGAGCGTTGCTACCATTTACTAAATCTGTGTGGAGTGACGTTGCCAGCTGATACAGGATGTGTGGTGTCTCAGGAGTAAAAGGTTTAAACCTTTACACCATGCCTTTAAACAAACACTGGGTTTATCTGTGCCTTGTGTGACAAAGCACGCGTGTGCAGTCCAAGTACAACATTCAACATGCATTCAGAAAGCGGTTCGACACCCAGAGACAGGTTTTCAGCTGGTGTAAAGTGGCTCTTGAAATCCAGAGAGACCCGCTAGTTTGTGCCAAATGAGGACATGGTTTGTTGAGTTTAGGAGAATGAACAGAATGGCAACTGGCTATTAATCCTTGCTCGCAGTCTTTAGGGAATATATGGGACCAGTGTTCAGCTAATCAGTGGCCAAGAGGAGCTTAGAGAAACGTTAAGGTCGGGTTAGCATCTGTGCTTTATCCCCTTACACCAAATCCTTGCAGTAATTCAGATGATAATCTATCTCTGCCAGGAAAGACCATATTACTAAATGGCTAATTCTGCATAAACTCACGTCATACATCTTTTCTGCATCGGATACTGTATTTTCAGTGCACCAGGGCTGTGAAATGCTGCTAGTCTACAGGTGTCTCTAATATAGTATACAAAATACGTGATCAGAGTATTGCAAAACATTAAGTCTTTTTTTCTTTTCTTTCAAAGCTACCTTCTATCTATAAACATGGAGCTAGTTCACAAGGCTTGAATGTGGCTTGTAGGATTAGGATTTGAACACAAAAGAAGTGGATGATTAAGTAAAAATGCAAAATGCTGCTACATAGTGTCCTCTCTTTAAATTAAGAGGCAAGAACCTCAAGTTATTACACATTGAAATTTTAAAGAGACAACAACCGAATCTTGTAAGAAGAATACACATCGTTAATCCTTTTATTGATGCAGTGAATTCAAATACAAGTCACTACTTTAGCACTGGGATTGTCTATTGTGTTGAACTACATGAATTAATCTGGCAACTGCAACTAGAGGCAGACAAGTCAACAAGTGTTTAATTGATTTCAGAGAATTGATTATCCATAAAATTGATCACAGACACATTTCCAGTTCCTCCTCTCAGAATACAGCCAGCTACCTGTAGGACCCAAACCCCTCAGCAGTTTGTCAGCCCGTAGGCTGGTTTGGGTGATTTTCGTGCATTAACATGGCAGAATTGCCTTATGTTTAGGAATCGAGTAAGTACATCGCAAGCGAGGGATTTATTTCAAATCTTAGACTTTGTGCCGAGGAAGTGTACCATTCAGCATGTACAGATTATGGAATAGGTCTCTCTATACATAGGTGTCAGAAAGCAGTTTACTAATCCAGTATCTCAAAGAAAGCATTATTCCTCTTTGGGAGTTAAGTGTTTCTGTAGACCATTCAGTTTACTACAATAACTACTCACGGTTAAGCAAGCACAAGTGCTGATGTAGTATGGCAAAATTCAATAATACTCAAAAAGTGCTGCCTCTCCCTTTTGAAACTATCATGTAAAAGACAGTGGTGTGGAAAGGAGCTGTGCTCTACAATTTAAGCATTCTGCCCTGTGTCATTAGTACATAAGCCTATTCCAGGCAGATGAATTGCTTTTAATATGTGGTCTTGTGTAATCATTTCCTTTTGATTACAATTCCTAGGCAGCAAGCATACAACAGAGTTTTCAAGATGCATGTGCATGGTCAGTACATTTTTTTTAAGCTTCTTAATGTGCCCAGAACTCACAACCAGCAAGGTGAAACATCAGCACAAACCATCACTCAGGAACAAAATTGAAAAGTAAATGACACTGTCCTAACTGAGGACAATGGCAAATCTCCCATTAATTTAAATGAGAGTAGAAAACATATCTCTGTACTGGATTTATTATTACAAAATGCCCTCTCCTTTTTCTTCAGACCCCTCCACGAAATACCATCAAATGCAGTCGTATGTAATATAGTTATGCAAATACCAAATGAACTCTATTTCCTTTGGAAATTTCTTTTCCTCCTCTTGAAAATAGCTAACTGGATGAACACATTTTAAAACAAGAGCACCTGTAGTCCCCGTTAAATAAAAAACCAAGGCCCATTAGTGTAATGAGCACTTGTAGCACACCAGTGAGATGGTTACCCAGGGGTGCAGATACCTACCTGTTGCTCCGAGCAGGGTGGGGGAAAGGAGGGTGACCACTGCTTTGAACCACGGAGCACAGGAACAAAGCAGTAAAGGAGAAAATCTGTGCAGTTTTTGATAGGTTGTGTTTTCTCTGGGATTCAGCTCAGTAGCAAAGGCCCAGCCTCATTATTGCACTGGTGCTATCCATTTCTCGTTTGTCTGTGTATTGTGATGAATTTGGTTCATCTGAATGCCAGGCGGGGAATAAGGCAAGGGATTTGTGGCAGAGCTGGAGAAGCGTAATGCTTCTCTGTAGCACAGTGACGGGTCCTTTCCTGGGATGGATGTGCAGTTCTGGCCACTCAGCTTCAAAAAAGGAGGTGAATTAACTTGGGGGCCCAGATGTGGAGGAAGGCCTCAGCTGCTCAGGAGAACGGGCAGCCTCCCTTGAGACAAAAGAGTTGTAGGGCAGCAAAGCAAAGGGTGAAGGAGTATGAATCTGGTGTCAGATCAGTGTGTGAGCACCAGGAATAGAGAAAGGCTAAGAAAACAGTGGAGGATTTAATAGATGTAAACTCCCTGCCATTAAATGTAAGTTGGAAATTAGAAGAACAGTGCTAACTCTTAGAGGAGGTTGGCAACAGCTTCCCAGTAGGGATGCCAGCTAGTTTTGCAGACTTCCAGTGTCTTTTGCCATACCCACAAAAGGCAAAAAAAATAGTATTATTTGATAAAATAAGACCGCAGCATACTGGTGAATAATGGAGATACTGCAGACTGCCGTAAGTCAAGAAAAAGAGCTGTAGAGCAGACTCATAAGAATTCATTCATGTGTTAGAGACATCACCAACAGCATACATGCTTTGTCTTTAATATAGCAAGAATTGATTCAATCTGGCAAAAAAAAAAAAATCTTATAACAAACAAATCACATTAGTTTTTCAGGCAGCTGCATTTCATACCGCCTAAAGGGTAAAGTTCGGGGTGGGGGGAGGGGGTGTGATGGGTTTTGAAATGCAATTTTTGAAAACAAAAATGTTTTGTTAATGTTGTGAATTTATTAATAAAAGGAGGGGAAAATTGCCAAGCAGATATATGGAAAAGTTTCATCCCATTTTGAAGTCTTTAGTTACAGTTTGACTTTATTTGATACAGTAATGTTTTATTGTTTGGTTGACCAACATTGATATCTTTTTTCTATCCATTTATTTGCAATAACGTGCTGATAAATCACTTTTAGCAGTGGAACCAATTAATTCTCCATTGTAAGTATTGACTTAGATTTTTTTTAATCTATTCTATTTGTTGGAGATTGCTCTGCTGGACTTCCCTGGATGAGCAATAATGAGGGAGTATTGCAGAATCCATTTCTACTACTCCTCTGAAACAGTGCTTGTAAGTTCTCTGTGGTCATTGCAGAAAAAGCAGCATTTGCAAACAAATTAAGTAAATTATAGCCTTGCTACCTGGCTTGTATTCTTCAAATGACCCCTGGTGCCCACAAGTGGGGATTCTAGCAAAACGTATCAGAGTTTGAAGATTTCCCAGCTGAGTTTGCTCATTAAAACGTGGCAGGATGGAAACTATGATCAGAAATGACCTGTGATTACACTGGACATGGTCTAAATGTATTGTGTGTACCCAGGTTTGGTAAATAAAATGAATGGGGGAGGTTTTGAAATTCCTAAAATTCAAATGTAATTACATACCACCCAGATCTGTGTTTTACTGTTACTGTTTACTGGCACTGAAAACCTTTTGAAAGCTGATACAATTTCCTAATAAAAGGAATAAATTGACAAACCAGGTTAGAAGCTTACGCTCCAAATGTAGTAACCCTTATGCAAAGGCCTTTAGTGAAAACTCCCGCAAGTGTGCACTGTATTGAATCAGTATATTTCTGAAATAATCAGGAACACTCGTTTGTAACAAGGTTGGGGTAGACCCTTTCCATGCGAACCACTTTCATTTTAAACTCATTATTTATGGTAAGCATAACCACACTCTTCATGCATTTTGCATATTCAATTTTCAAGCCAAAATATAGGAGCTGCATTAGCTTCGGTGCTCCCAGCAGGTAATCAGCCTCCTGCAACATCAAACCTTATGTCACCCACAGTAATAGGCTGAAATAGTCAGAGCCTCATAAGGACTGTGCCTGCCCAGTTCCTATTAAAATTAATGGGGACTGGGCATCCATTCCCTCTAGGCAGCTTTGAAAATATCAGCCAAAATGTAGTTGTAATTATTAACCTTTAGGAAGTTAGTGTTGGCAGCCTCCCACTGCTGTGTACTAGTTTCCAAAATCAGTAGGTCTGATTAGGCATGAGCCCTGCACGAGAGCCTCCAGCTCGGGTTCGATGGGACCATGTCCTTAGAGGCTGCTGATGGGGAGCAGCTGTGGGCAATTTGCACCTTCAGGCTGTTTTGGCTGGGCAGACCCTGGGGACTCAGAAGGCAAATCCTGAGCTTGCTCTGCCACTTGTACCAGGAGCAGCCTGAACTGAACACGGTTTGTTTTGGTTTTTTCCCCCCTGCCCCGGTCTTCAGAGGTGAGGAAGCCATTCCCATGAAGGTTAGTAGAGGTGGTGTGAAAAGGCTACCCTCACTCTGACTATGATGCAATATGGAATTCCGGGGCGGAAATGCCAAAAATATTACAGCCTAACTGTTATTCGGTATAGAAAAAACCTGCTTGTGAATGCTTTTATATATCAAACCCTGTAAGGAACTTCTGCCCTGCTGATTTAACCTTCTTTAATTAGGGGTTTTTTCCCTTTCCTGTCTATTTGTAAAGAAAAATAGTCTGGCATTTGAAAAGAAAAAGGGGACTAGAATCATTTATTATTGGATTACTATTAAACCAATAGAAATAGCAATAGAAATTCATGTTTTTAAACAACCTCCAGGTCTCAGGTCTAATCCATACAAATGATGACCTGTGAGGAAGTAGTGTTACAGGAATAAATGAGCTGTGGTTTAGACTGAAGGATTTCAACCCAGCTAATAAACTCTCAGTATTGCATGCCTGAAATGTTACCACAGTAGCTAGAGAGCAAACTGTCCCGTTTTTAAATTTTTTCACTAAATAGTTCTAAAATAACCAAAGTGTAATCAACACACTCAGTGAGCAGATTGGTCATGGACACAAAATACATTCCTAAATCAAATAATTTGCTAACTGTGAAGCATTTGCTAGGCTCTGCTTTACATAGTATGAGATAAGAAGTAAATATAACATACTGATCTCTGTTACTGAGCACTACTAAAAATGAAAGGGGATATATGCGCTCTTTTGATTTCAACAGTTCATCATTAGTAGAAATCCTGTAAGGACCACCTGGATGTTAATGACCTGTTACACGGCATCTTTGCCACCAGTGTGAGTGCCAGCTCTATTTTGTTGGTGGATACCTATGCCATTTCAGGAAGTACTAATTGCATTTTGCTGAATTTTGCTGCATTTTTATTCTGGTGTTCTTAATTTTTATTTTCCCTTCCTAAATATGACTGTCCAGTAGTCACGGACCTGGAGGAAACGTGTAGCCAGGAACATTAGCAGTGCTGGCAGATCTCAGAAGCAGCAAAAGGGCCAGCCAGAGCCCTTCCTGGCTCTGCTGAGTCCACAGGTTTTGAGCAGAATTATGGGCAGGCTTACTGCAGTATCCCTGTGCTCAGGATATGGATCGTGTGCTTGTTCTGCTAGCTTTTTCTGAAGTATTACATCTTGCTAAATGTAGCTTTCTGTAGAATATAAATCAGCTGTGTTAGTGTAGTGTCCTGCTTGTACAACGTATTTTGGTTATGTCTACCCTTATATTCGCTCACGTCATGGCATACTACGATATGTCAAAGAATGTAGATGCTGCTGCTTCCCGCCACACTTTTCAGCTAAAAATGACAGGTGCCTGGAATTAATATAGTATTGTTTTTGTTTGTTTTTTCACTAAGAAAACAACACCATAGATGTTGAGAGTTTTTTGCCAGGAGCTTTGCAGAGACCAAGGGGGCTATACTTGGCACTCTGCAGTCTAACAAGGAACCACAGTCTACTAGTTTGTGCTGCAAAACAAGGTAGGCATCCAGCGAGGGCAAGAGCACAGGCTTTGTGTAGTGAAAAAAAGAAAAATTGGGCTGAGGGCAGCATAGGAGTGAAGAGAGGTTACATTGCAGAGTGGGAGCAGACTTGCTGTGTTAGGTAATACTGGATACAGTAAATAACCTCAAACATTTGGAATTTTTTTCTTTCTTAGAAACCTGAAAAAGTGTGCAGTAACTAAATAGATTAAAACCGTTCACTGTTTGGATCACTGTTACTGTATCTGTGAAGGACGAGATAAAAATATAGCATGGGGGGCAGAGAGGGGGCAGACCCACAGGGTCCTGTTCTACACTCAGTCTGGGGAAACCCTGAAGTAAAAGGAGATATTCCTACAGCCTGCTTTCCATTGCCATCCAAAAATACTCTTCTTTCCAATTTCTTTTTGGTGTCAAAATAAATGAAAATGTTTCATAGTGATTAATGGTGTGCTGGCTACAGAGTGAATGCTGGTAGGGATACAGCTGATCAGTGAAGAGGATATTTTCAGAAAACCTCATCACATTTTGTTTTGACTTTATGCTGTCATGTTGAATTTTGGCAAAAAAGTGATGAAATTCAGCCAGTTACATAGGCGTGCATGTGTGCACATAGACACGCACAGGGAGAGAGTCACTTGACGATTCTGCTCCTGGAAGGAGATACCTCTCTGGATAAACACTCTGTTGTTTGGCACGTGCTGGACTGCTGGTCGCTATTAGAACCTGGATTGTCCGCTTCAAGGATTATGTCTGCAGGACAGGACTGAAGGAGCATCCCTGTGGTCCCCAAGGCCAGCCAGTGTTGCGTGGCACTGTGGGAACCGGCAGCCACTGCGAGGCAGGTCGATGGGAGATGGAGGCTTACCTGCCCCTCACCCTGCCTCTATGCACCTCCTCCTGTGCCGCCTTTGGGAATAAAAGGAGGTGACAAATGCCACCCATCCCTGTTTTCTTTAGGAAATTGGCTTAGTTTTTTGAAAAAGTGCTTACAAGGTTTGAGAGAGGTCCAAAAAAACCTCCACCCTAGCGCAAATCAACTCAGAACTTCTTCTAGGTTTTGATACAGCTTGTTATACATAAAGTCTATACTGTGTTTATTCACCTGAAGACCTTAACTATTATGTACAAAAAAGAACAAATACAGCACAATATTGTTTCTTTCGCTACCATTGATCTTTAGTTTCACACTTCAGTTTTGCCCTCTAGATTAAGGGTGTTTTTTTCATACTGCTGTGTATGTGAGATGTTTAAAACTTGCTTGAGATTTCAATTTCCAGAGGGTTCTGCAAGGCTGAGGTTGTAGCTTATCTAATATTTTAACAAAGTCCAAGCTCTGTGTTGTAAAATTCAATTTAGTTTTAAGCTGTTTTCACCACTGCAGTGAATAATCCAATTCTTTATTATTTTATGTATTATTTTTATTTTTATTTTTTGCTTAAAATTTAGTTGTTTGTCATTATTATAATTTTAGTGGAAGGGAAAATGGAGGAACCAAGCCTCGCTGGAATAGATTGTTATCCAGTGTAATGTATTGATCAGGTCAGGCAGTAAATTAACAGGAGCAGAACACCATTAAATTTTGAACTTAATTGCCTCCTAATCTTAATTTCTATTGGATATAATCAATAGGTGCCAGAGGAAAGTTAAAAGAGTTATTTAGCAAGCCACTGTTTCCTGCAGCATAATGGAAAACTACTGTTTCGTCCTCTAGTTGATGCAAACAATTTGCAGTTCAAGTGTGGCCACTTAAGCATTTTATCAAAGACTCACTTCTAGTTCTGCCTTGATTAATCTTCATCCCTTCCAGAAAGAAATGTGATTTAGTGACGCAATCTGTTTTGGTTTAGCTGCACCTTTGGTCTTTGCATTTACACTGGTGTTGCAGCAACGCTGTTTCCCTCCAGGATCTCTCCAGCTTCTATTCCTGTCTCTAGCCATGTGCACACAGAGTGTCTTCAGGGGGATATTCTCAGGCCAGTATCTTTTAGTATCTTTTCCAAGGAAATGCGATGTTTCAGCCAGTGGAAATGAAGACCATAGCTGTAGTCTTGACTTTTCCTCTTGGTTCTTCTGCTAGCTTGTTTGGCCAAGTTGCTCAATATCTCTTATTTTCCCTGTCTGCAAAACACTAACGTAATCAATCGCTTCACCAGGCTCTAGTGTCAAGCTGATGTGTTGTACTCTCTTCTAGGACTCCCTGCGTTGATGCTACACCTTGTTCTGTTCTCCAGCCTACTGTTCAGTTTGTTTCTCCTTGTGTCTCACATTTCCCTCTATAGTAATATTTTAGATACTTTTTTTTTTACTTGCTGTTCAATTTAAGTATTGCTTATCCTGCTGTAATCTAAAACCAGTTCCTTACAAATCAATATCTCAGTGCTATTATTATTTTTACACCTCTTTGAACACTCTTTCCATTACCTAGTCTTTTGCTAATAAAATGCTGCAAAGGAAACACCATGTTTCAGGTGGCCTCCTGCCAAAGCTGTATGCCCAGTATCACTGCCCCGTAGAATCACAGGGACATTAAAAAGCCATTGAATGGAGGATAGACATCTGATGCAAATTAGGGGATTATTGCGAACTTTGGTGGGCCTTGGAAGCTGTATTACTGAAACAGCACGCAGAATAAAACAGGCCAAGGTAATCATACCTCATATTTTACAATAGTGTCAGTTCTGTGCCAGTGGTGCTATTCCATATTTATAACTTTATATTGGCATAAGGCAATTCACATTCAAGCTAATGGGAGTTTTCCAGGAGTGTTGATTCAGGTTCTTGATGAGAAATGAGTATAGCCCCTTTTGCACATCTTTACAGCAGAAACAGCAGTTAGAGTAGAGAAGAGTCTACTTGAGATTTTATGAAGTAGTGCATAATGATGCAGACCTTCATAGAAGCCTCATTTTCTAAGAGCTGACCTATACTCGGTCTGAAAACCAAATATCTTGAGGCAGTGGCAAGTTACCCACCTCAAAATAGAGACAACACATCCAGCAAGCCTTGCTCTGAAATCTTGACCTACATCTGTTCACAATTCTCTCCATTATGAAACATGGATAACAGGTATTTTACTGTAAGCACATTTGATTTTATTCAAGTCCAGTATATTTGAAAAAACATTGCTTGCTGTCTATGCAAATTAAAAAACTGCCAAATCATCAAAAGAGCTGAGTATGAATTACCTCTTTGACAATTGTTCCTTGTCACATTATTTTGGTTAACAGGGAATTCATCACAGGGGAGAAGAAAAAATAAAGCTTCTTGACAGTTACAAGGAATTAACTGTGCTTACAATAATATATTTTCCAAGCAAAGGCTGGAGGGCAGAGTTTAACAGTGCTGAAGCTGTACCACATACAGTGACATCCTGTGACCATCATTGGCCTGGACTTAACCTTTACAGAGGGAAGACTTGTTGGTCTGTGTTATAGACTAGCACAAATTGTGCAAAATTTTCAGTCCCAGCTCCCAGGAGAGGCTCAGATTCTCCTGTTCTGGTCATTCCACCAGTGCCCACAGCATCACGGGTCCTAATATTATGAGCAGACAGACAAGAGCTGGTGTTGTGCCTATGGTATATGTAGGGAACTGAATCACAAAGCCTAGGTGCCCACAGAAGCCTGTGGCCAGGAAGGGAATTGGACATAGGGCTAATTGAGTATCTCTGGCCAGGGTGGCATCAGCAATTGTAATAGCATTCCCCATTTCCCATGGAAAAGAGCTTCTCCTTGTGCTCCACGCTTCTGCCAAGAAGAGGATAAAAGGAGATTTTTCTCTGTGTCACTGAGGAGAATCCCCTTTTCATCCAAATGAATTATGCTGTCTCCAAGGCGCCAGATTAATCTGTCTATGATAATCCCTTGTGTAGTGTTTCTAGACTAACACATATCTGTGTTTCTTCTTTCATGATCGACTGGTACAAATGAAAGCTCACATGGTAGTCTTTCACTGCTACCCACTGCCTTGAAAAGCTCTCCAGGAACGATTCGGCCCTGCTGAAGAAGAGAGCTACAAATACACACCTCACTAAGCAAGCAATTGGGGTAAAGTTTCACCCTTGAGTTGCCTCGTAAGAAGCCTCTGGAGGAGATGCTTTAAACATCTGACATGGTTCCCTGGAAGAGCAGCAAAGAGAGGCAGCTGGGATGATATTTTGATGCTGTGCCTGATCCTCCCTTGAAACTCCCCTGGCTTCTTCTGAGACTCTTGAAAGGGAAGTAGCTACCTATGCCATGCAGCAGCCTAGGTCCAGTCCAAACTTCTGCATGAGACAGACATTTGCAACGATCTCCAACTGTTTTGGAATGAGATGTGGATAATAAGACAACATTTACGTTAAGGTTGATGACAAGTACAGTTTGGCACAGTTGAAGCTCCTTCTCTGGCTTACTGTCATCATAAAAGCTATAGATTATTGCATTGTAGGTATACACACCAGGAAAGGCAGACAAGGTAGGAAGTCTCAGAGACACACATGAATTAGGATTAAATGGAGCAAGCTAATTCTCAATCAGATCTAGTCACCACTAAAATGAAGAAGATAGAAGGAGACAGAATCAAAATTAGCGAGATAACAGCTTGCATTTCTGGTTAGGAAGAAGTCCTGCATTATGAAAAGCTGGTGGATTTAATGTTCAATTCTACCCTTATTTGTCATGCACATTGTAAAGCACATTTGCAGTCATCACCTTCTAGCTGAATCGGGGCAGCAAGGTTTTGTTTTTCTTAGAGTACTTTATGTTTCATTGCTTAGAGCCTTGGCAGAAGTCCATCTACAGTAATATATGATTCACATCGTTGTTAGGCTGGGGACTGCAATTGTTGCTGCTCTGTCTATTCTCTGCTGTGTTTGTAGAATGATCAGGAATGGAGCTGTGAGGAAGTGTATTTGTACCATTTCTATCCCTAGAAAGTTATCTACTGCTTACAACTCGCTTTCTGGAGAAATGGTGAGACAAGACATACTGGAAAGCAGGTTTATTTTGTGTATGCTAGTATATAAGAAATTATACCAGACTGTGACCCTAGTTGTGACCCAAAAAAATCACCACACAACAACAACAGCAACCCCCCACCAAAAATCCGAAAGAAACGAAAGAAAGAACACACACACCACCCCCCCCAAAACCCAGCTCTCTGGGGGCTTTGCAAGACAGTTCTGGAGTTTCACGTAAAGATAATATATTCTTCGCATAACTTTTCAAATTGAATATGTTGACTCTATAGATAACTTGTTTTCAGCTCTGTCTTGTTATTCAGTCTAAAGAGTTTCAGTGGCAGCTTGGTGGAGTTTCTCAAAACGTTGTTACTGGCAGATAGAAGATGGCCTGCTTCAGCTGGAGGGAAGCTGAAGGGAAGCTTCAGCTTCTGAGGAAAACTTTGCCATTAATTTCATGGCCAGCAGAACTAACAGGTTATGGCTGCAGGAAAACTGTATAACCTGCTGCAAGTGGAAAGTTCTTTATACTGCATCACTGGAAATACAATATGAATGTGAAACCCCTCCACCTGTATGCACACACCTTCCAACATTTTCAGCAAAAGCAGGAGATTTCCAGATCTTTGTCCTGAATGATAAGCAAGCGCATTTTATAAAGATATGCTCAACATCCCTATAAATAACAATTTCTCTTTTTGCCTTTGCAAGCCGTCATCAGAAGGTGAATACTTCAATTCCTCATTCCTGTCCTTCATCTGTCCACGTAGCCATAACAGCATGCATGTAAAAATGCATCAAAATTTCAGCCTTGCAATTTAAATGTCAAGTCTTCAATCTTATTCCAGTACATTTAGACCCTCTTTTGCATACAGTGTGGCTGACTTATTACAAATCTAGTACTCTTAAAAACGACAGGAGATGCATCTGTGGCCCTTTCTGATGGTCCCACTTGTTACTCTACCCTTGCAGAACAAAAATGTAATGCAGTGTGCTATGCTGAGAGATCGGTCACAGGTTAATATCTTTAGAGATATTAAATAGATAGTTATATTGTCTTTGTGGAGCTGATCTGACTCCCCTTCGTTTCATCAGAGTTTAGCAAGGTCTCACTGAAATGCTGCTGGGATTTAGCTTCACTGTGATATAACCAGGCATCTCTGCAGGGGGAGGTGATGTTGCAAAGGTGTGTCCCTATTGCCCATCTCTTTCAGCAGGACTTCACTTGCAAAGACTGAGGGTTTCCAGTGAGTCAGCTAAATTCCACATTTGGGCACCTAAATGACTTGTCCTCAGTGGTTTTCTAAATTAAAAATTACAATCTAAACCAAAAAGCATTAACAAGAGTACAATTCATGTTCTCAGACTCGTTCCATTTGAAAGTAATAGCAAATACAATGACTTAAAAAAGTAAGTTTACATAACTCGTTAGCTTTTGAAGAGTTTCCTTCCAAACAGTAATATTAAATGTACATGTGTACATTGAAAGCTCTCTCTTGGGTCAGGTTTTTTTAGTATTACAAAAAACCTTATTTTTATAGCTATATAAAGTGTTATGTCCATTCCTAAAGAATTCATGAGTGCCTCTTTATTCCACTGCCCACCTAAAGTGGAAGGGAATTTGCCACTAACCTCTCTCTCCAGCAAAGAGGACACAAATATAACCCAGTATTTCCACTGAAGGAGAGTGGGTATTTTTACCATTTCTGCCCACATCCTTTGAGGCAGCTTGTACAATCCATAGTGATCCAGGGATCCAATACTTTCCATTCCACCTTGGCAGAGCTTTACTGCGTTAAGGCAAAGCTTGGAACTTGCAGTGGAGGTGTTAAAAAGACACAAGAAACTTCTATGGTGTGATGATGCACCGACTTTGCTGCAGCATGAGCCTCCTCGTTACTACAAAAGCTTTTGCAAGTGAAAAGCTGTCCTAGTTTGCCTATTTCTACCTGCTTTTTAATGAACAAATGCTGACACTGTTTGAATAATTCATTCATATTAAAATACAAAATCTTGAAGCACATCAGCCACTAAAGACACTTCTTTGCAGAAGACATTCTGCATGTCCCTGGCCAGGACTGGTGCTCCTTGCGAGGCAGAGCGGGAAGGGCTCCCCATGAGCTCCCAACAGAGAATTGAAGTCTTGAATGCTCCCTGGCCACGAATTGAGCCCCTGAATGCACAGTGACTGAATATTCATTTTGTCCATTCTTCAAAAAAATACTTACAATTTAAAGTACGAGAATAGCTCTATTCATAAGCCTCTATGTGAGACAAGTCGCTGTCACCAGTGCCATATCTACATTTCTTAATAAGAAGCGAACAAAGCCGATATATTACTACGTATAAAAATAATGAAAAAAAGATATCCAGGGAGAGAAATTACCTTTTTGTCATAAAGTGATGTGGGTTGATTATAAGCATATGTATTATTTCTCTTTGTTGTTCACTTCATTGTGCAGTCCGGGAGAATAAGGAAGCCGTGTGCCCCTGCTGTATGGCTGGCTGATATTAGGGTTTCAACATTCGCAACAGCAGATACTTAGGGTAAAACTTTCCCCTGATTTGAGCTGAACTATTCATCACACAGGTAGCTGTCATTAATCTTACATGCAGAGCCAGGCTTCTCATATTTCAAAATCTTTGGAGAGGCAGCTTTTTAATCTATATTTGGTTCTTCTTTTTTCCCCCTCTGAGATTGATTTCTCTTTGCATATAATGCTGTAGTAGTTTCAATTTAAACAGAACCCTGAAATAAAATAGTTGAATATGAAACCTTAGCAGAGAGAAAGGTAACAATTATCTTGAAATCCTTTTATTTTTTTTGGAGGTAAAAAACTTCAATGACAGCACTGCTGACTGACAAAATTGACACGTATTTTAGCTTCTGTTTTAAGCAATGGATTATCTTAATCACAACAAGAGGGCATATACTCCTGGATGGGGCCATAAATTCAATTAATCTCAGTAGTAATTCTCAAAGCAATTCATTTTAATATAATGCAGCTCCTTGAAGTATCTAAATTACAGCAGCTGAAGCTGGTTAAAGACAAGAGGCAGACGCAGAAGCTGCCCAGCAGCCCTGCCTCCCGTTATCTCGCCTCTGCCACGCCAGCTTGTGCAAAAGGCAGATCTGCTGGAGCTGCTCCTCTGAGCCTGGACAGGAAAATGAAGGAAAAGGATGAGGAAAGGAAAATGTCAGGGAAAACAGGAAAAAAGGCAGAACGGCTGTGAGGGCAGCAAATGGCAGGGGGTAAGGTCTAAACTTATTCTCAGAATATATGAACTATGACAGCTGCAGGTTATAAAGTATCTGTATGAAAAGTTTCTGGTGACCAAGAGCAAAATTTTTAAGTGGTTTGCATATCTCTCTGGGCTCTTGAGATAATAATATAGCTGTCTGTTCCTTATTTCGTAGGTCATTTTTACAGCTCATAATCTAAACCCTTCTCTCTGCTAATACTCAAAAAGGATGTTATTGGAATCCCAAGCTCCTTGCCATTTTGCAGAGCTGATTCTGGACACATAACATTATAAATTCAGCAATGTGTGTCACTATGGGAACTGTTTCTCCTGCCAGACAGCGTTGGGAATGAACTGGGAACTGGCTGTTTAGACACGTGTGTGTATGTGTGCGCATGTCTCTGCCAGGCACACATGTACATAAACATTCAAATGCAGATATGTAAATTTTACTTTTAAGTGTTTGCATTTCTTTGCTTTACCATTTCTTCTTATTTTGCTTCATTTAGCATAGATTATCTCTGTAAGTCTGGCAACTAGTCAATTGCTGACTTCCTTTTCAAAGGAAGGAAAAGGAAGATTACGAAATTCATCAAACTAGCTTAAATCACCATATCTTCCCCACCTGAGGATCTGACCCTCTAACGGTAGTTTCTTTCTTCTTTATAAAGGTAATTATTCTATTAAAATTAATAGTAAAATGAATACTGCTGTGACTGAATTATATGGGATAAGCGTGAAATACTGTGATCTGTTCTGCTATGAATTAGTAATTATAGTGTGCCTGGTGAAATGTGCATACTTTCCTCTCCTTCCCTGCTATCCACCTTGGTTTAGTTGCTGAAGCTCTCTCCAGGGCTGGAGCTGGCGATTGCTAGTGGTTCACACCGGCACAGCAAAGAGGAGCTGTTTGCAGAACATAGTACCCCTGAGTTTTAAGACACCAGAAGTTACAAGATAAGCATGGATCTGTTTGATATGTGAAATATCTGTGATTGCCTTTCTAAATGTGGTGGAGGGGTTTTTCTTGTGTTTATATAGATGAGGTAAGAAAAAAAGAGGAAAAAAAAAAAAATCTGTCTCCTCTCCACCTGCTATTTCTGCGTGAAAAGTTTGGCTCCGTGATATGACTTTGAGTTCACGGTGCCTGGAGCAGTGAAAGTAGTTGGTGTCTCAAAGGGACGGCACTCGGAATGAGGGAGACCCAGTACTCATGCAGGAGCTCATGGACCTGCAACAGCTTCTGCTTCAGGACGAGCTGTGTGCACCTGCTTGCACTTAGGTGGTTCATGGAAAGGTTGAAGTTAACCTTGAAGAGGATAAATGATACTGGGGCGAAAGGTAACCTTTCCCACACACATATGGAGAGACTTGCCTTGAACCAGCAATAGCAATTACTTATTAACTAGAGAATGGCAGGAAACAATAGTTTTTTCAGAGCTATATGGATGCAGGGCAGAAGTCAAGTATCAGGTCCAGGCTGGTTTCTGAGGACAAGAGTGAGAGCCTGCCCAGCGCTAGCAGAGAAGCTTTGCCCTGCAGCCTGTACAGCCCTGCTATGCCAGGGTGCGTGCTCAGCTCGGGGAGGCAGGCTCTTCGCCTCAGCACAAGCTCAATACCCCACAACCTGATAGAAAGGGAAATATGGGAGAACACTGAGACGGAGAGAGCTGCTCCTCTTTGACCCGCAGTAGCCTGAATCTGACATCCTTGCAAGTGTCCTGCGAGAGCCGTGTGCTCACCTTGGCTTCACAGGCAGAGGGGGGAAATCGCTGCTGCCCAGGCAGCCTGGGAAAGCCCTAGCTGGTGGGATTCCTGTGAGGGAATTGCTTTTGTTAATACATTTTATTGTTGTTAACCACGTTAGGATGGTCGCAGGCTGGTTTAGATAGCTTGTGCTTGATTAAGTAATGACCTGCTGCAGTGATAAATGTAAATTGTCCCAATGAATGAAAAACTGTTTTCGCTTTCCTGAGAATAGTATGCAGCCACAATTGCTCCCCCCCAAAAAAAGAAGGGGAAAAAAAAAAAAAGGAGGCTTATATTGACATACTTAATTAAGATAATGTATTTTGTTTCTTTGGATAAACCTTGGTCTTGACAAGCCCCAAGCTAACAGAAGGTCGTTCTTTTTTCCTTCCTAAAATAGTCTGTGCAGTGCATAGCTTAACCAGCCCAACAGAAACGCTTTTTCACCCCAAGAAAGCAACCTTAGACAACTTGTAAAAAGGTCATATAAACTTTAGATACAAGCCATTATTTTTAATTCATGTGGTCTATCTGTGTTTCCTAGCACCTGAACAGTCCTTCCTGCAAATTACATTCTTTTTGTGAATATAAACAGTTTATTAAAACTCCTGTATTAATTATTTCAATGAGTTTATAAACATTTGAGGAAGCCCATGCAAAAGGCACTCATAATAAATTATCATATTCTACCTTCACTGACAGTTAAATTAGAAAACTCTGAAGACTGCCTTCTGTAACAAAGCCATTTCTGCTGCCTGTCATCACAAGGTCCAGGGTAAGAGCATTATACCTAGGTAGCAGGAAAAAAAAAAAAATCAGCACCTAAAGTTTAAAGTGAAATAACAACATTTCTGTCTCGGAGTGTTTGTACTAAATGTGACACACAATCAAGTATGTGACCGTTACCCATGCTCAATGTCTTATGGGAGAGGCCATCAGTTTCCAGCCTTGACTTTGAGGTCACAGGTATGGAGAATGAATTAATGAGCAGAAGGGGAGAGAGAGATACTGACGAGAAGCCTGGAGCAAGTGAAACAAGAAATCACTCACACAGATCGATTGATTGAATGAGAAGTCAGATACTGTAAGTGGTACTGGAAAGAATATCAATCCTACAGCTGTATGGCAGATCAACCTGAATAGTGCAAGGGGATTTCTTATACGTGAGGACAGGCAAAAAATAAAATTAAATAAAAAATGGCAGCAGCAGGATAGCAAAAACTTCCCTGGATAAACTTTTCTGGAAATTCTTTTCCAGATAGGAGGAAGCTTCAACTTAGGAGTTCTTAGTTTTGCAACGTTGGTTGGTCAGGTGAAGACTCACTTTGTAGACATTCCCATCTTTTGAGTCCCAGTCTCTGTGCACATGGTCATGTCTGGCTGTCAAGGACATTGCACATTATAAACGGTAGGTGCCAATAAGGACAGAAGTGCTTCTGCAGAATTTGCGTAATGGATAATTAAACTGATTAAATAAAGAGATGTCCAGTGATGATCCCCTTCACCGTGTGCTTTTTTCTTAACTGTCCTGTGTTCAAGGAGCCTCTGGAGGTGGACACGTGGATTTCTTGAGAACTTGGTAAAGTCAGTTTGTGGTTGTGCAAGATAGACCAGGAGATGCTCCTGCTGTAAAGCCTCAGACTGTGAACTCGTGATGGTTGATAAAATCGAAGCACTCGTAAAGATGGACTCACCTCTGTGTGGAATGACAGTTCAGATTAGCTCCACGTATCCAGCCTTTACAGTTTTCCCAACACTTGTCCACTCACCTGCTTCTCTTTTTCATCCGTCTTCTCTTCCATCGGTGATCACTGCTAAAGCAGAAAATCGGAAATCTTACTAGCCTGAGGACTGCAAAGTAATGCCCAGAATTAGGGGATTCACTAGCCAATTATCTTTCCTATTTGATCTACTTTTAACTTTCAAGTATTTGTGGAGGTGACTATTTAGAAAGAAAATCCAGCTATTTCAACCTTGTGCTGCTTTAAAGTGCTTTAAAAAGATGAAAAAGGAGTACTATAAAATTTTATCTAAACCAACTTCCTGTTCAGTTTGCTAGTAACTGTATGAATTCTGAGTATCTTTGTTTAGCTATTCATCTTTGGAGGCCTTCTGCTTGCATACATTTTGCAACTGGCAGAGCTGAACATATTCTGCAAAGCATTTTACGCTAATTCATGCTCAGATTTGTAAAAGAACTTGCACTGGGCATGCTCAGGCTCCTTTTACATTCATTTTGTATGAGCATTAATGAGATCAAGTAGAACAAGGACAGATGTTTGTGAAAAATAAAATGTTAAACTCCTATTTGTAGTGATGAGAATAGAGCTTACGGCTTCATAGCTAAGAATCATCTGACTGGAGTGTGCACAAGATTCCTGGAGTATCTGGAGTCTAAGACTCACAGTTCCTTCTATCTGGTTATTTTTTTCAAGAGCATATCTTGTGCATTACATAGGAAATAATGATCCTTGTATAAATTCAGGATTATTTACTCTAAGGACAACAGAGTAAGGTCATCACATAAATTATTTGTAGCAAAGACTTACCTAGAAGTGCAATCTGGGGACTCTTTCAAGGTAAAAAAGAGGAAAAAAACCCACTATAAATGGTAGTGAATTTTCATCTTTTAAAATAATACAACTCAGAGTTAAAATGAATGGAGGCAAAAAAGACATGAACTGTGCCAATACTAACACAGCTATGAAATTTCAAGTGCCCATTAACAGACTTCTCGGCTCTGTAAAATGTTTCAGAGTAAATAAGCATTATGAGCACTGAAGGAAAACATAATTTCAAAGAAAAGCCTGTCAGTTAAGGTCAGTTTAATATCCACTCATGAATTTCACTGTTCTTAAGTCTTGCTGATAAGCTTTTATAATTGAGTTACTTCTCTTATTCCATGCATATTGAAGCAGTAATTAAGCTATGATATGAGATACAAAGTATTGTGTGCTCCATTCATCAATTTTTGTTCAGGCTCGCAGTTCTCGTTCCGATTGCACTGGCATTGTTGCACTGAAATATCTCCAAATCTATCATGTCAAGATTATGCATGATGTAATTTGTAATAGTAGCTAGGGATTTGTTTACAAAAAACAAACGTTCCTTTAATCTAAAACAAAATTAGACTTGTCTTACATCACAGAACAAAGAGATTTGAATGAATACAACACTTGTAATAAATTAGTAATTACCTTGTGGAGTGGCAGTTGGCTCATGTAACTTAACCTTTGAAAACAGCTTCCTCAACACAGATTTTAAACTGTGCCCTTCTGAGATAAATTTTGAGAGCTGGACTGTGGAGATTTAAGTGCTCTATAGGTGTATTATTTATACCACAGCAATCCCCAATTCATGGAAGAGAATTCGGACTGTATTGTCTTTTCACAGCAGAGATAATTGCAAGTTAACTGAACTACCTCCTAAAGAAATTTGCAAGCTCTGCCTTTTGGTAAGACTGTGCATAAAGTGGCACACCACATGCAAGTTCATAGTACCATCATTAGGACAATAAAACCTCCCTTAGCTTATCATTTCAAATTGAATCATCCTTACAACGCGAGCACAGGGCACCTGACCCTAGTTTGCAGTGTGAGTTGGTTGGTTGGTGGGGGGTTAAGTAACACTCCACCAGCTATAAACCAGTCTGCGATAAACATATTTCTGTAGTTGATATGGTCTGAAAATAGCTGGTAGGTACAGACAATAGCAAAGGGCTGCTCCCATCCTTTCCCAGAGCAACCTGGGTCATCCATGGGTTACACTCATCAGGGCTTTGACCCACATCGCTTTACTCTGAAGATCAACCAGCCACATGCCAAAAGGCAACTAATGAAGGCTGTTGTTCTTCTGCATATGTGTCCGTTGGATAACAGATTTGCACATATTTTATTAGGGTGCAGGACACAAGAGGCAGAACATTTCGGGGGAAAGAGACTGTACCAAGAATGGATTATGAGACATTAAGTCAAGCACAGATGAACTTCAGCTACTTGAAAAAAGTGTTTTAATCACCAGCTATGGACCGGTTAGGCATCTTTGCTGCTGCTAGACAGGACAAAGACATGTGATGGTGGGTGTTTTGGACATAAATATGACCACACCAGCAGGTGCTTGCATGGGTGGGACTGGGGAGAACAAGAAGGTCCCTCCAGAGCCACATCCTGCCACCGTGACAATGCCAGCAAACAGCTGATCACACCCAACCCCATCCTCCCATGGTGGGGTCAGCCTGTCCAAAAGGATGATACCTCAAGCAAGGATTCTCCTATAAAATTGCAAACCTGAGTCACTAAAGTGATGGCTGAAATCTGTATTTAATCACACATGTCAATGTGTTGCTGAATCTGCCAATACCACTCGACCCAGCAAGAGTCTCAGACTAGCGGTGATATTCAGACCCTTGTAGGACATTAGATTCTTATAACGAGCTCAAAATTAAGGAGTGTTTTGATTCAGGAATTTTCCAGCTCTGATTATTATCTTCTTTCCATCCTTTTTAAGGGAAGAATAGCAGATGGCTTCATGTACCTCACACATCTTAGCAGTCTCTTTTTTCCAAAAATTCCTTGATACCCAGATTTTAGGAGAAACATCACCCTTTTACTGCTCACACCGATCTCTGATCATTGGGCTTTCAGTTCTTTTGCCACTTCTCCCATCCTCACATGCTTTCTTCAGCAGCACATACCCACTTGAGAGTCCTCACTATTACAGAGAGACACCTGGAACCCCAGCCACATATTTCAGCATTTTCTAAGCTCAGAGATTCAGACGTAGGTCTTTAAAGCACAGAGAACTTAGTATTTTTCACAGACAAAAACAGTGACAATATAATAGCTTACATTAAAAAAAAAAAAAAAATTCCCCTGGAAAAACATACACAAGGCTGAAAAAAGGTGTTTTTCATTGACTAATAACACATAATTACATTACGTGTTATTAATTTCTGCAGATTCAAGGGAAGAATATTCCTTACTTATATATTTACAGGGATCTTCTCTGTGGACTGGAAACAACAAGACACAAATACTACACAATTTATACCCAAGCAGTACACCAGAATTTAATTTCATAACTGATAACTATCCAATATATTATGCATGCTTTGTTATGCCTTATAAATGCATTACAGTTGTATAATTTATTCATTCTCAGTGTTCTTTCATAGAGTGCTTTGCTGCTAAGCTATGTTTCTGGCACCTCATTCAGTCAAAATTTCATACTAGACTTTCACCCTTCGGAGCCCATATTGCAGCTTTTCCCTTCCACCTCGCCAAGCCTGGCCCCCTGCAGCACAGGGGATTCACCTTTGAGCAAACGGCAACTGTTACAGACACCAGGTTTGATCCAAACCGTGCAAAAACTAAGGAGGATTTTTTTCCTGTTTCTTCAGTAACTGTTGGATCAGACCCTAAACACAGCGCTCTGCCTGTTTTTGCATTAGAAACCAATAATTGTTCCTCTTGGGTGCTCACTTCCACCATCATGAGGGACAAAGTCATAGCAATTATATCTTCAGTTCAACACAGTCATTTCCCAGCAATGCTGGTTGTGTGAGCAAACATCTCCACAGCAGCATCAGGACCACAGCAGCTCACTGTGTATATATACATATATATATATATATATATATATATGACTTGGGGTCCCTGCAGCCACCGGAGGCATAGCATTGAAAGGCCACCCACAAACCTCTGTGTACCTCCCTTATCCTCATCTCACAGCCTGGCTCTTCTCTCTCCACATTTCCACTCATTCATTTACTTTATTAATGAATTATTATTAATGAAAAATTAACATTGCATGGAGACATTTTTCTTCTTTGATGGCACACCAGTCCTCAACCCTGGTCTGAAACACGTGTGTGAATATTTATAAGCAGCTTCCTATTGTCTTTCCAAAAATGTATAATTGTGCTGCAGTTCGTTGGCATTTCATTAAATATATAACAATAAGGTTAAGCTTTCACTAGGCTATCTAGAAGCAGTTCAAATAGGGTGTAAATAACACTGCACAAATATTTTAGCAGCCTGTTCTCAGCTTTGTTCTGCAGCAAGGGATGGATTCAGTTCCAAACTTCAGTAATAAATAGCAGCAATGGGTTTCCCTTACCTACAAAAGATCAGTTTTCCCCATACAGGTTGGGAGGGGATCCTCAGTCACCTGCATTCATTTCAGCTCCCTGCATGTGAACATTTCATGTTTTCATTAGTCTCATTAGCACTCATTAGTGTCAGCAGGTTGCTCTCAAATGACCCACTGTCTTTGCAATGAGGTTATGTCAAACACCAATAAACTCGCACACATAAAATTATAAATAAAGGTGGGTGGCTCAGCACTTGCCTTAGATGCACGTTGCTGTGCAGGAATTCAAGAATTTCCAAGAAAAAATATAAGGCTCTGCACTTATATATATATAAATATAAATCCAGCACTCTGGAAGGTCGTAGAATACACTATGCACTTTTGGGGTGACAAGTTTATCATACATGGTTTATTTTACCATTTCATGGCCTTTCTCTCTGCCACAGATATCTGCAAAAACCTGTTTTGTCAAGGCTTGCTCTGCCTTTCATTGTAGAAATCAAGTTTCCAGATAGATAATGCAGTGAAGGTTCAGTTATAATATCAACTATGATCCATAACTGTCAGAGAAAAAAAGTCAAGCATTGGTCATGTCTGAGCTCAGTGGAATGTGGAAAAATTTAAAAAGCCAACGATGCCTTTTGAGTACAGTATTAGCAAATGAGAACCATACGGGGGTTGCGAGCTGCTAAGCACAATTCGACTGACCTGGGACATTCTGAAATCTCTGGGAAGGAGTGCTACAACCCATTGGCCTCCAAGCCTGACAGCTTCTGGTGTCTTAATTTTTTTATTACCTTAAAACCTGAGACTTTGAAAAGATCTCACAAGTTCAACTATAGGGCCCAAGAAAAATTTTGATTGCTTTTCATTGGCCTGTACTCAGTGCTGCTGAGATCTCCGAGATCTACCTGACTCAGAAGATAATTATGCAAATCCTACAGCTCTCCTTAAAAATCTGGATGTTTTCATCTGTGTACCTAGCTAACAAAACAGTTTTTTACCTCTGAACAGCTGTACGCACTTTATAAGTACTCAGAGGACTTGAGTACTGTCATTTTTAATGCACTCAGGGAAGTCAAGATGCACGTTCACTCACCATGAAGGTGCCACCCATGAGAAATCGTGGTCCTACTTCAGTTATGGATGTCCCTCAGCCATATGTCTAAGCAACATTTGTTTCCAAAGGTGCAAAGAGAGGGACATGGAAAAATGAGAAAGCTGCAGCATTCGACCCTCCCAGGCTGAACAGCATTGAGGGCTAGAAATGCCTTTGCAAGATCTAAGCTATTTTGTATGAAATCTGCTCTTTAACAGACCATCTCTATTCAGTTGAAAGTCAGGCAGGTGCTTAAAAACCTTCTGGCAGCACACAGACTTCATATAATTTTAATGTTATTATTTATTATCATAGTACCTAGAAAGCCCAGACTCAGTCCAAGACACCATTCTTCTAGTTGTACAAATGCAGAAAAAAGGTCAGTCCCAAAATGCTGCACTACAGCGTTGAAGCTCAACAGGTCAGTAAAGACAGAGGGGAACATACAAGGAAACAAGGCAAAAATAACTCCTCCTCTTAAGTTAATAAAATTACAAATGGAAAATTGGTATAGCTAGAAGGTGATTTACCTATAGTAATAGAGGAAGTCGGAAGCAGAGCTGGGATTAAACAAGCCTTGGGAATTTCTGATTCTCAGGCCATTAGCCAACACCATCTCTATTAGTCATATTGTTAGGAGGGAAGTATACAACATGCCTATGTCATTTTTTCCAATTTACCTAACAGTACGCCAACTGCTAGAAAATGGCAACGTAAGTGGTTTTTCACTCGTGAGTCTTCTCATGCTGTCGAATTAGCACCATTTGTGCTGGTTTACGCAGATCTTAAACAGAAATTGTTCATGGATTCTTTGCGTCTAATCTGCCCTTTCATATTTTATGGGTATATTTTAGTGCAGCCCACAGGGTTGTTCAGGCACTCTTAAAAATATCCTACTCTGGCTGCTGAATATATTGCAATGAAAAATCAAGAATTCTGGATGGAAAGAAAAAAAAAAACCACTTCAATTCTCTCTAAAGTTTCTGCCAGTGAATTAATAAAATATTGTTCAAAAACCTGGAGAATATTGCAAAGATCAGAAAGTTCTAAAAGAAAAAAACTTAATATGATGATCTCTTTTTAATGTTTACTACAATTGAAAAATATTAAATTAACTCAGCAAGACTGGATCTGAGGCAATTAGGAGATATGAGACATCACTTGCCAAACTGATTGCACTGTGTTTGTATTTTAAACTGGAGAAATGTCAGTTTTCCCAGAGTTATGAGAGGTCTGTTATCAAAGTCTGCAAAGTATTACACTGCGTGAGCATTAGATTGCTACTTCTAAAATTGAGTAAGATTGAATTAAAGCAGATGGTTTGATGGACTCCCTGTAGGAAACATCCTGTATTTCTCTTAGACAGCATTATTCAACCTGAAATCTTTTGTTTCAGATTTGTATTCTTTAACTTATCAGACTACTGCTTTACAACTCCTGAAGTAAATGGTATCTCAGTCTGTTTATGAAATACATAACCATTCATATGACTTTCTTTCACTCTGTTTTTCTCATCCTCCTAGAAAGTGTGTTCCCACCCCCATAATTCATTCCGCACCCCATGACATCCCAATAAAGTAAGAGAAACTACATGTCTCATTCAATTCGCCGAGATTTTGTTTTATAAGGAATAGGTGAGCACAGGGTTACAGATTCTCCTATTCTAGTTTATATCAGTTTTTTAAAGAAAAACAAAAAAACAACAAAACAACCTGAAACATTTTACCTACCTCTGTGCTATTGCCATTGCCAGAAGTCTCCACCAGTGCAAGAGTCTCTCATGGGGAGTTTGAACTTTCCTTTAATCTAATCCATTTAGAAAATGACTCACAATTTATTGAATAAAGTGGAGAAAATTGATATCTTTTCATTAAGCTGACAAAGTCTTTTTCACTGCTGGCATCTGTGAAATGTGTTCTCTATTTAAATTTTATTTATATCAATCTTCTCTGGTGGAAACTAGATTAAAATGGAATGCTTTATACTTACAGTAAAAAATTTCCCATCCTGCAATGAGTGTCATACTGGTTTTGAAAACGAACTCTGTTTCTTATTCCTCGGAGTAACATGATACCTATGATCAGGAGGAAGTGCAATCTAATATCTCTATTCCTTTGTATTCTATTTCTATATAAACAAAATGTGTATACTTTATCACAGGCAAAAAGAGAGCGCTGCTGTGGCTTTACAATGGCAAATGCAGAAGCAATCTTGGAACATTTTAATACATAGCATGTTCCCTCTAAACTGTTGAAAAATGCATGGTGATACTTTGCTCTGTTTCATGTTTCAGGGTCTTCCACAAACATGAATTAAAGTTATATATTACTCTGTGAGTATTGTCATATTGTTACATTGTTAAATATAATGTCTTTAATACTTATTGTCATATATAGTTTGTCATGTTGTTAAAGCAATCTCCTAAATACAAATGCAGAAAAGTTAAAGGAGAATTCCATCTGCAAAAAAAGTCTTTGCATTTTTTATACACACCGGAGTAGCAAACATGACACAAGCAAGTCCCTGCGCGTCTCTGGGCCACGTGTGCACATTTTCTCCCAGACCACCCTCTGCCCCTGCCCTGCTAATCACCTCTAAGAGGGCACTTAGTCGCTGCTTTGAACAACCAAGTAGCTTCAGTTTCATGCAAGAACTTGAAGACTGAAAAACATGAAACATAACAAATTCAGGAGTTTCAACAAGTACGGAAGTTTTAATCAAAGGGATTGTGTATTTTTTTTCCAAATGTTGCTTGATTCAAGAGGAAGATGATGGATTGGTTAGCGTTTCCATGTTGATTTGATCTCAGTTCAGATGTAGATATCTGAAGGTGTTCAGTGCATTTTTACTGTCACATAATAGAATAATTTATTACTGAAATTCAAGGGGAAAACATCCACAGCCGGCTCTCTTCATGCATCAAAACTTTGTGCTCCAGATGATGCACAAGAACAAGTCACAAAGCAGCCACTACCCTTATGCAACCTACAAAGGTTCTTATGAACTTTGCAGGCTGAAGCCCGCTGAATTCAATCTAAGCTGGAAGTTCCCTGCAGCCACCTAAAGCTTTGGGCATTATGAGCATTTTAAAATGCAATAGAATTGTGTAAACACTAGCAAATATAAGCTATTCTCTTGCTCTTTCCCTGTATTCAGTCTGATCCCCGGATCTCTTATCTGTAGTTTATTTCTCTGTTCGGTACACATGATCAGCAAATGCCATTTCAACCAAATGCTTTTTTGACTGTTAATCCATGCAGACTAAATACATCAAAAGTTAAATATTTTGATCAAAAATTTTCTATAGCTTTGCAAACAAAGATTAAAAAAAAACAGTGTGAATTGGACTAGAAAAAAATCTCAAGAATTTTCTGAAGAAAGTTGCTTTTCTCAGCAGCTCCATTATTTATACGTTTAGAATTTAATATTCTTATAAAAGAGGCATTTTCTTGAAAAGAACTCAGATATAAGCAATCCTTTATTTACACTAGCAGGAGCTGGGGAACACAAAAAACCAAACAAAACCCAAACAAAGCAGGAGTAGTCAAGGCTCTTTTATATCATATCCTTTTTCTTTTCCCATGGCTGAGGGTATCTGTCTCAGTCAAATCAGCCTTGCATGAAAATCTCCATGCTTCATGTATTCCCCAGACAGTGAGAAGAACACGATGAAAACCACGCCAAAATGTTACAGGCATCTAATTCAGCATGATGTGAGCACATCACAGCCTGCGACTGTGATGCCTGGTGACTAATGGGTGTCTGTAATTCTCATCCAGAATTAGCAGTTCAGGTCACCGAGAAGCTCAGGTTCCTCAGGATCTGGGAGATCTCGAATGCAAACCGCCCCGAGGGAAAGCACCTTAACTTTAACAATTTGCTCTCTCACATGATGGCTTCAGCACATCTCAGCGTGACATAACCTAAACGTAGACAAGCTGCATTGCATTCCCCAGGGAAGCTTTTCCCCCCCTCCCCATCCAGGTATACCTAATCTCAAACACAGCACACTGATTAATGTTAAAGTTTTTATCCCGCCTCTTTGAAGAGAGCTGGAGGTGTAAAACTTTAAAATCAAGTAGACCTCAAAGGATCAGCAGTGCCCAAGAAGGACAACTGGTCCTGAAGATTAAAAGGATCTTAGAAGAGAAAACCTCTAAACTCAAGACTCAAAGGAAATCCTTTTCAGTGGGCTCTGGATGCCCCTGCCACAGCATGGTGCTGAGGACTAGACCACAATGAGCTTTGTAGTGCTTCAGACTTACAAAGGATTTTGCCCACTTACATATTAGAGACAAATAGGAGCTTTTCATCTGCACATGGCCTCAGTTTCCCCCTTTATAAAAGGAGCCTTGCCTCCAGCCCAGCTATACTGGGTAGGGACTGGTGGACCCTTGGGTGGGCTACCTTGTGATTGTAACTTCACTGTGATCACAAATGTTTATATATATATACATATATATATATATATATATATATATATATACACACACACACACAAACACACACAAAAAAATGTGCACACTATTACATGAATCAGTTGACATTAAGGTTCAGCACTGACTTTGCATTTGATTATTTTTCAAGGTCAATATCCGAATACTTGGGCTGTATTTAACAGCATCAATAAGCAGTTAGAGCATTTTAATTGCTATGAACAACATTGCTTCTCCACGCCGCCTCTCAGTCTGTATTCATCTCATATCTCAGTTTTACATTGTAAACTCCCTAGGCCAGGGCGTTCGGCTTTGTGGGTTTTAGTACCTAGCACCATAGGATCCTTCTCCATGGTTATTTAATGCTACAGCACTGCTACTAGTAAATAATTACGATCATCGCTTTTGATTCCTTATCACAGGATTCTTCTCACGTATTCTGAGGATGCTCTGCTCTGATGATTGCTGTGAAGGCCAGTATTTAGCAGGATATGGTTTTTCAGTTTGCCCACTGCACAATCTATTATTAGAGCACAGATTCAGCCCTCATGTGCCTTTTCATGCATAGCAAAGGCAGATATCTCTTTTCTCCACTGTTAGCAGCATTAATGATACCCTTCTGAAAATGGTGTGTGAATAGCATCATTAAACTGCCTTGCAAGCACAGGTGTAAAGGGTTTGGGGTTTTTGTGTGTGTGTGTTGTACATATGGAGAAATGATATATTACATGATAAAAATGAGGTATAAGCTGTGAGAAGAAGTAGGCAAGACAACATAGAGAGCTAGATGATCATTGTAGGACCCTTCCAACTGAACTATTCTATTCTGTTCTACTCAAAACTATTCTAAGCTTCGCTCACTTGCTCCAGCTTATTCAACTCTTCTTCCAGACCAAAGGAGCTTTGAAACCCAAGGTGTTTCTCCCTGTGTTTCAAGTAAACTCAGCAGGTGAAAACCAGATCCCTGTTGGGACAGTTATTCAGCAACTCTGCTGGTATAATTATGTACAAAGTGAAGGCCTGTTTTAGAGATACTAACCTGGACTCCTGAATTGCGGTAGCTTCCCCTTAGAGTTAATTAGCTGGCCCAGAAATATTGCTTCTCATTCTGGTTTATTGTGCACTAAAGTGGGCTGTACTTGGACGCACTCCAGCATGGCCCACCAAATATCTTGACCATGTGCCACTCAGATCAGCCATGCACCTCAACAAGTGGCAGGGGCTGGTTTGTCCAGCTTATCTGAGGAACACAGATCTCACCTTTCCAAGGGAAGTCCTAATTGCACTTTAAAGGAAATAAAAATGAAATTTAATGAATGTATACTTGACCTTCTTTACAGGCTTTCCCACTCTATATTAACCATTTTTATTTCCCAGAGTTTACTACCAGTTTACATAAAAAACCAGCTTCCTTTCTGGGCACATGGAATACCTTTGTGTTCATTTAACCAATCTAAATTATTTCTCTCTGTTACTTTCTTACCTAAAGAATATGGTATTTGGCTCAGTTTGGGTGTAAGCATGTGTACTTAAGTCTCCCCTTTGTAAATATACATTTATAGTATTACACACCTTCATGCTTGCATCTGTGTGTGTGTGTGTGTGTGTGTGGTGGTTGTTAGTCTGCAACAACGGAAGCTCGATCAGAAAGTCAGGGGAGCATTAAGGAGAAGAGATAATTACATGAGGCTGCCAGAAGAGTTCAAAGCGGCTGAGGGTTGACTGTCTTGGCAGTGGTTCATTCTTCATAGACAGCACTGGAAAACAAAATGCTAAATTGGAACAGTCTTATGAAAAGGCAGTTTTCCTTTCAGAGCTAGATCAAAAGGGGAACCATTCCTGATAAATTAGGATTGGAGCAATAAAGTCAGCTGCTTAGGTGGGACAACAGCAGGTCTGGTAAGATAGTGTGATGGGTATAACGCTCTGTAGATAATGCTGATGATACATAACTTTGAAGCCGTGGTCACCTAGTGCCCACTTCTCCTAACCCAAAACCAAGAATGCAGTTCAAGTGTTACTGAAAATGCCAGAGTCCCTCTTTTGTCCCTTGCTGAGTCTCTGTCTTCCACAGTATCCTGGTCTCTGTGCCATGCAGAGCTTCCTCTTGCATGATGAAATGGAGTAGTGATACACACTTTTTAGTCTAGGAGTAGCTGTGGGTTTGGTGCATTTATTTTTCAGTGTAGGTTGGTCATATATTAGAGATTAGAGAAAAAGGGACTTGTTGCTTCATCTGTGTAGCTGTGAATTAAGGGGATGGACATTAGTAGCAGCTGCAGATATGTCTTTGGGTGTTTCCTTAGGATTTTGTGAGTGTAAACAGATTACAACTAGATAAAAATTAAATCAAGACTTTAATTATAAACTCTGAAATGTCCTTAAATCAATGCATGCACAACAGGGCATTTTCCAGAGCTGGATGGTGTCATACAGGGTAGTCTGCTGCTTCAAAGGTATTTTATGGGCTTGAAGCAGCTATGTGGGGTGATATGAATGGGTTAAGCATCTCTATTTGAGTAAGTGTGTGAGAAGCTCTGACAGTTAGGCTTCATGAGTGCAACCATGAAATTAATTCTTGCCAGGGAAAACAAACCACAGACAGAGCCACTCATGCGCCAACTAGTCACAGTTTGCAAGGTTAGCTAAAGTTTATCGAAGTCCCCAGACAAAAAATGTCATTAAGATACAGTTAAGTTTATAGACAGATACCAATTCCCAGACAAGAAACTTCATTAAGGTACACTCAAGGTTGCAAACATATGTGCCAATTAAATTCAAACAACAAGATCCAAACACTGTCATTATTTACAACATTAAATATTTGGGAATTAAAAGTTACTGCTAGAGATAATATGGTTTCTATAAAATTCATAATCATGTTTCAACAAAATGAACTTCTGCTGCTGTTCCATATTACCTTACCTTCTATTTCTAGTTGTGATGGTCCCTGCCATGGGATACTGTGAAAGCTAAAAGTCTACATGGGTTCAAAAAATTCCACACAGATTTGTGGAAGAAAAAGCCAGCTGTAGGTATTGAAAGCAAAGCAGACACTGTTTATTCTGGAGTACCCTGAGCCACAAGTCCTGAAGACCTGGAGAATATTCTGAGGAAAATCTGTTTTGACTTGCCTTGTTCTTATGTATGTCCATAAAGATCAGATTGACCACTCGTGAAGACGGGCTGCTAAGGTGGATGGTCCTTTGGTCTGAAGCACTCCTGCTGCCATCACAGCATTCCCCACCGTCACAGCATGAGAGTAGACCAGATCTCATGTATAAGGAAGCTACGGCAAGCAGCGTACTGTCTTAGAGAATATAGGATGCAAAACAAGTAATTAAATGTGAAATCCTTGCAACTAAATTTCAATTGAAGGGTTTAGAAGGGACACTCTGCCTCTTAAATGCAGTGTTAGACCCTTGAGACATTATTTAATTAGATTTTTCATTATAACATAGTTGTGAACATTATCTTTTCTCTTTTAGCTTCAATAGTGATTGGGAAATGGTGGTGTGAGATGGAGCCCTGCCTAGAAGGAGAGGAATGTAAGACGTTGCCTGATAATTCTGGATGGATGTGTGCGACTGGCAATAAAATCAAGACCACCAGAGTAAGTTGTCTTTCTGTCTATACCCAGGAGGTCTTAATAGGAAAGGGAGTCACTAATGATTGCTCACCCATATCTTTTCCATCATCACGTCTGCTGTAAAAGTCTTAAAGATCACTGCATACCTCCCCAGCCACCCAACACTTCTGGCCATAATTTAGTGAAAATTCAGATGGATTCAGGCTGCTCAGCTGGGTCCAGGCTTAATAACCAGCAGGTTGGAGCTGCTGAATCGCCAGGTCACTTTCTTACAGACGTTGGCACCTCAGAAAAAAAAACCTAGTGCACATCACTGAGTCCCTTTCTGGTGGCCAAAGGGAAGAATTTTAGATCAAAGGGATCTGCTGGATCCTACATCCATTCCTTGGCTGTTCCAGGCCACACCTGTATTAGCAGCTGTACAGCTGCTTTGTAGCATGAAACACTGCTGAAGACTCAACTCAGTATCTGCATTTCAGGTCTTACTTAGCCCCATGCACCTGTTAGTGACATACTCTTGAGATGCTGGAGATTCAGGTAACGTAGGCCAACAGGTAACAACTTTCACCATGCATTGCTCGGAAAATGCAGAGATACAGCTGCAAAGAGAGAGAACGTAAACAAGCTGGCTACACTTCTCCCACTATGAGGTTATTACCTTTTGAAAAAAAAAAGTGTTTTTCAAAAACAGATTCTAGATTTTCTTTTGCACTGGCAATTATTTCGCAACCATTTTCTTAAAACTGCCACCTATACCTGTATTCAACAATTTTAATTAAATTATTTTCATACCACTATTGAGTATTTTTCCAAGAAAATTAAACGGTTGTCAGCTCAAAATATTTTTTATAAATGAATAAATTTTGTTTTTCAGTGAAGTGGAAAATAACTTTTGAAAACTGCTAAATGAAAAAAAGCAAATTTTCAAAAAATTTTTCCCTGTTTATTAAGAAGTTCTACATACTTATACCCAGCTACTAATTCACAGGAATGTGAAGCTTAGTGTCATGATTTCCTGACTTCTTCCTTTTTCTACAGTCCTAACTCTAGTCATTTTTCATGTCTTCTACGCCTTTTGTTGAAGAAGGAGATTTTACCCCAACTGATCCCCATGCCATACGAATTCTTTTCTTTCCCTCCATGTGATTTACCCCAGGATGAACGATTTGTATTGCAGCCCTAGTTTCTTGAACGGTGCTTCTGGCATGGCTAATCTCACCACCACATTAAATTACCAGGATACTAATTTCAGAGTTTTTCTTTGCAGAAGGCAGTAAGTGGCCCCTGAAAACAGGATGCATATTATCTCTTTGTCATCCTCCAGAGCAAAGGAGAAAGCATGGAGGGAACTGTGATTCTTTGCTTCAATTTCTTCCTGCAGCATCATTGTTGCTGCAAACGCTCTGTGCTCACAACTGATCTCTCCACACTGAAACACCACTGGAAGATTGTGTCCTAATGTATGTGCCTTGCAGTGCAATTAAATATCCTTTTCGGTGAGGCAACATTTTTCTCACTGAATTGGGGAATTAAAATGGAAGAAAGTTATATTAAAGAAGTAATAAGCAACATGAAGAAGTATGTTATACTCTCGCTAAATTACAATAATTCAGTACTTCTGCACGCTGTCTGCAAATTATATAATTTAGGAATTGCATTTGCTTTTTTCTGTGAAATTGTCCTGCTCTTAACTTCCCCAGCCCTCATCATACAAACTAGTTTTAGGTGATAGCCTTCATCTAGAAATGATTGCTAGAAATTTAGCAGTTTCATTAATATGCAGATGTATGGTCCAATCTATTCAGTATGCGTTATTGTATTTAATTTAAATTAAATACTTACAGAGTGAGTGCTCATAACTGAAAAAATATTTCTTCATTTACCCACAGGAGTTATTTTAATTAGCTTGTGAGGGGAGTACCTTATGGTGCTGCTTCCAGTAGAATTTTGCTTTGTTGCTTTAAAATATCATTACAGAACCCAATTGACAAAGGCAACATGACATGATGTGCTTAGCAACTGTCTCTTGCATTTTCTAAGCAAAAATTCTACTTCATAATCCCCGAAACTTTGCTTGAATCCGTACTGCAGTGTCAAGTCTAGCAACATAAATATAAAATAAGAGAAGCAATCAGATCCTGAAACAGGCATTTTTTTCTTTGTTTTGTCATTTCAGATGGCATCAGAGAAAGAGATTACACTATAATCTGTACTGACCCCAATCCAGGCTGCAAGATTGGGCCATGTGTGTCTAATTTATGTAGTTAAGGAAGTTAAGAAAGCAGAAGAAACAAGACAAATCAGTCAACATCCTAGATATATCTGTGGTGATTAGCTGAAAAGCTAGAGCAAGTCACTATAGACTGTAAACTGTAAACTGTTTTAATGAAGGCTTTTCCTTACACTAAATACATTTACGTTAGGCAGCTGCTGTCCTGACAAGGAAAACATTCACATTTATGACTCGCAGGATTAAAATACCTATTAGTGTATTCTTCAAGGCCCACAGTAAATCACATATAAGCATGTGTGTATGTATGTATATATATGAATACATGTATATACACAAGATATGTAATTTTACAGTGTAGTGTATTACTTCCTGGTTGGTTCTCAGAAGTGATTAATACTGATTAGTGTCAGAAGAAGGTGGACAACAGATCCAGTGAAGGCTTTGCCAGCACATCCTCCATTCCTTCCTTTCATGCATTTATTCCTGTGTTTAGTCCTTTAGCATAGCTCACTAATTAACTTGTTAAAGCCAAAGATATAAAGCTCACAGCCTCTGTAAATTGATTTGTTTTCTATTGATGGTCAGAGCAGGTGACAAACACTGGAAAAAAATCATTTTGTAATTCAATTTTTGGAGCAGTTTCAACACTTTTTTAAATCCCTATTCACTCCTTTTTTTTTGGTAAGAACATACGTTTCAATGCTTTCCTTAAAAAGGTGGGGCTTTTGGAGCTGTACCTGGACCGGGCTGGAGATCACATCATTACATTTCAGCAGAGCAACTGGCACCAGGGGAAATGCAAGAGCACAGTCTCAGTCTGGATGCTGGGCGATGGTGCCCACAAGGGCACATAAATGTCCATGAGAACCAGAGCTGCTGAAAAACGTGAAAACTCTTCATGCATCCCATGTTTTGTGGCCTCTCATCTGAGCTCTTGACATCTGGTTGGTGTCTACACACAATTTTCTGCGCACCGCTTTGCAGGGCCCTTGAGGAGCACAGTGCTCCTCCCCAGGGCTTTCTGCCCAGGCTTATGCGCACACTGCACTGGAAAATGCCCTTTTTATGTAATTCACACTAATAACACCTGGCATTCATGTACTAGCCCTCTAAATACTTCAACAAGCTGCTTTTCTGCTGATACGGTGGAGGAAGGAAATTAAAGCATTTAGCATCTGGGGACTGGCAGAGCAGCTCAGCTTGGAGCATCTCTCCAGCTTCACAGCCTGCGCCCTCCCTTACAGCCCACCTACCCCCCAGTTTCCAGACTAACACTTGGTTTACCGTACACTTTGCCATCAGAGAAATGCAGACCATAAATGGTGCCCTGAGGGATCTGAGCATCACATCTCTTAGCAGCCACTGCTCATCTCATGCTGCAGCAAATAGCACCTGAGGTGCCCACAGCCCCTTGGCACCATGGTCCCTCGTCATTCCCTGCTCCTACACCAACCACACAAATTCTTCAGGCAGTGTACAAACGAGAAAGGGAGGTATTCATCCCCGAGAGAGAAAACCCAGCAGGGTCACTTGTCAGTGGCAAATCAGGAGAGCAGAAAATGGGAACTGGGGAAAGGAAGGAAATGGTCAATGAACCCAGAGTTTTCTTTTCTTTTTTTTAAGCTGTCCAACTAAGTTAATATGTCAGATGATTTCCAGATTAAGTTTTTCTTTAGAGCAGTGAAGAAACCCCTCTATTTTTGTGATAACAGTCTCTGTAATTAAGAGGTCAGTTCAAAGCAGTAGAGCACAAAATTGTAAATATCTCTGCTATAAGACTTAGTGCTGCATTTCATATCACCTAGTGCTTAGCTAATAATTTGTAGCCCTGATTTAATGCCCGAGCCTGCTCGTACTCAAGTCAATTTGAGTTTCATTGCTGACCTAGTCGTCTAGCAAAGGGTCGGACCCCTTGTGCCATTCATCTGTGTGTATCAGTGCAGGAAAGAAACAGTCTCTCCTCGAGAGAGCTATTTTTGCTTCTGGTCAGCCATTCTTATTTCAGCTTCCTAAAAAAACCTCTGGGCGGTGGTGTTTCCTCTTCAAGCCATTAGTGCGCTCACTCAGATCAATTGTGGTGTTAGTCATAAAGAGCGATGGTTTTACTGTCTGTTGCGGGCTGTGTTATCTCACCCGAGGTGAGTAGATGAAGTTGGTCAGGCTTTCCAGTCTATTATATAGCTACTCACTCCTATCCTGCCCTTCTTTGGGTAAGTGGGTTGGTGGGGCTCCAAATGAACCTGAAAGATGGATCCATCTGCATGTCCTTGTCTAGCAGAAGCTACTAGCATCACTGTGCGAAGAGGGGGGGTGGAAGGCTGGGGTGAGCACGGCCCCATGCCCAAAGCTGTCCTGGCATCTCCTGCACCACCAGCCCGGGTGATGGATGCACATCTAGGATCTCCCAAGGCATAGGCAGGAGCTCGCTCAGGGCCTGCCTCTAGCACATCCATAAATCTCTGCAGCCCCGAGAGAAAAGAACCCCCCCAGAATATTGCAATCTAAACTCAGCTATATCACGAGCAGGGCAAGGTGCCACGAAGCCTGGGTCTTTCTTTCCTCTCGTAACATATTTTACATAACTGACTCTTTTGCACTTTCTTACTGCAGATCCACCCGAGGACCTAACAGAGCGCCGTCTGCATGGAGACAGTGAAAGCCCTGCTGATTTATGAGGACAAAGTCTTGAAAGTTTAAAACCATCTCAGCATTTACAAGCCAAATGGATTTCTTATTTGCACTTTGACTGTTTACCAGATAACAACAGTGGCTTTACTGTGTGAAAGAAAGTATTCGGTGGAAATAATGCCCCTGATTTTTGACAGCTGAAAATAAAAATGAAGAAAATGGTTCCTTTGGTAAAGTTTCCGAGATTGCGAAGTACAAACAACAGTATAAGTTTGGATCTACAATTTACTTTATACCAGTTAAAGTACATATATAGAAATATATATATATTAATATAAGATATTTTGAAATAAAAGCCTCACTCTTCAAGAAATTGAATAGTACCACACTTTGCTGCAGCTGCTGTAAATTTTTTTTTCTTTTTTGTAATGATCTGGAAGATCCCTACCTGTTTCAGAGAGAAATGTGGCAGTGAAGAGGCAAAGCAAACCTGCTGCGGTACAAGGACGCCTAAGAGCTACACGAATCCTACCGATGCGGCATCCAGAGCTTCCTGCTCCCTTCAGCAGAATTTTGAGGGCATTTGTTGTTCCACTTTGTGTTCTGGAGGCTTTTCCCCTTGTGCAATACTAGCATGCTGGCTTTGCTTCATTAACCATACTTGATTGATATATAACACTGATAATTCTATCCTCTTCCAAGAAAATATTTTTAGAGCTGTTAGATATTCCATGAAGAAGAGATGGACAACTACTGAGTGAAGTACAGTATGTATTAAAAGTTTATTTGGCAGAGTTTGGTAGACTGTGAGCTCCCTTCTTATTAAAGATGTACTGTACGTACAATGTCTTCAGACTTTGTATAGCTCGTAGAGACTACAGTAAAAACCCAGTAACCAACTCCAAAGCTTTGTGTTGTTGGCTCACTAATTCTTTGAAACAACAACAAAGCTATTTCTTTCCAGACCAACATGCAAGAGGGCTTTTACGTACAGTTTGTTTTTTTACGAGCCCATTTGCAATTGGTGAAAAAGCATTTCAGCTTAAGCGAATGCCTCTGTGGACACCTTGAATGCTCAGGCACACCCACATGCAAGGGACTGCCTGGCTGTGTGCTCTTATCCCACAGCACACGCAGGAGAACAACCTAAATTTAAGCTTCCCTCATTGCAGGCCAGGCTAATTCTCACTGAGAGCATTTGCCACCACCTAAAAGCATACGTGTGGGCAATTCCATGGCACGGCAAACGCACAACAGTTTGTGGTAAGCAAACTGTGTCTGAGCCCTGCTTTCATTTCAGGAATAGTTTCCTTCAGTTTAATTTTAATCTGTTTCTTACTAAGGCGAATTCAGCTGAGATGAGATGCTGTTCAGCAAGGATGCGTCCACAGAGACATTGACCTACTCACTGCAAGCGGTTTGAATTCACATTTCTAGCTGAGCTGTTGCTGTTCACCGTGCAGCCTGGCCCTCGCGTTGCTGAAGAAAGATCAAATCTGAGGGCTGGAATGTGCAAGCTTCGTTCATATTCCCAGGCACTTTTGTGAGCAGTCCAATTAAATTCAGGGGGTTTATTCGTGTGGAAAAGTATCTTGGTGTCACGCATAAGTCTGTGCAATCTACCCTTCGGTATGCCTAATGCTACCAAATCAAAGAGGAATAGGGGATTGTAAAACTTGTTCTATCCAGTCCAGCTTCATTTCTTTAATATTTCCAATTTCCTTTCAGCCTGCTTACCTGTCTCTCACAAGACCCCTTTGGCCATGCTGATCACTTTTAATCGAATGCAAAGGAAGTGCTGCACTTCCCGACCTGGAGTTGGTCAAAATTCTCCCACTAACTTTCTTTCTCCTTCAGGGCAACCACTTCAATCCCTGATGCTTCAAGAGGCAGAAACTTGTCACTGTAATTACACTGTATATTAAAGCAGCTACATGACATGTCACGCCATACTCCATGCCGGCTTTCCGTGCTGGTCCTTGCCTGATGCTCACAGTGGACATGGATATACTGTTTCCAAGTACTTCCATTATTTCCCCTTCAAAAAGATATGAGAGTGAAAAGTGTCCAGGGAAGAAACTTGGTTTTCTTCTGTGCACAGAAAGACTAAAATAGGAGCATGAGCCTCACCGCCAGTTGTAGGTCCTAGCACATGGAGACCAGCCGCACTGGTGGCCCAGCTAGACAGGCCATGTATTTTCTGGCCACAGCCACCTGGCTAAACCACAGAACAGACTGGACCCTAGTCTATGTTTTAGATATGATCTGCCATGGCCACGTGTCCCTAGTCCCACCATCTCAATTCAGAGAGGACCACTGCCTGCCTAGCTGCCCACAGATAGGTGTGGTCCCAAAATGAGATCATCAGACCAGCTCCAGGCTCACCTGCCACAAGTAAGGAGAAACTCCTCCAAAATAAATCCTTAGCATTTCTTAGTTTTACTAGTAGCATTTCTTAATTTTACTAGAACAGCACTTTAAAAACCCCAGGACCCTCTAGAGCTAGGAAGCCTTTGGTGCACTAGGAGACAGACCCTGCCACCAGGAGATAAGTTGATTAAAAGCCAGGATATGTTATCATCCCCTTACCAGTAAGAACTGAGGCACACAAAGCTAAATGGCCACTCAAAATCACATTGGAGAGCTATGGAAAACTGAGCAGAAATTGAACTTTGTTTTCCTTATTCCCAGTCTACTGATATCTGTAAGATGACCCCCACACAGCAAAGTAACCCACGGCCTCTTGTACCCTTTGCCAAAGCCTGAGGTATCACCATTGAGAGGTATTTACCCCATAGCAGTGTATCTGACATGGCTCAGACTGTGAGTAGATAACAATGCTTATGCCTGTGTCTATGAATTATGCCTGTTGAGATTGGGAAATATTAGACTTGCTAAAATATAAGAAGGAAATGTTGTCATTACCACAGCAAAGTTTCTTAGAGATGTTTATGAACTTTTCTTTGCCAGTAGGCAGCCTCAAATATCACCACACCAAATTCAGTAAACATCTGCGTCTCTTTGAAGTTGCTGCAAAATCTGCTCACGAAGTGCAGCACTGAGAAATTGCTGTTTTAATTAAAATGTTTTAGAGGGGAATTAAGGCCTTTGCAAAAATAATGACTAATAAAACGTGAAGTCAAATTAAGAGCCGGATGCAGCTAACCATTGTTCCAATGAACCAAATTGAAAACAATAATAAAAAAAATTCAACCAGCCTGGAGTCACAATGATCATGTATTTCAGTGATATGCACAGTAACACAGTGTCTAGCAGGAAGATGTCAGAGCTGCTTACCTTGGCCGATGGAAACCCAATGCGTTTCAGTGGTGGAGTGAGTGGGTCCCACATCCTCTTGAGAAAGTGAGAGTCATGCCATTCTCTGCACAATGTTAAAAGGTATTTCCATCAACAGAAGAGAAAGTTCGAGTTCCCGCTTTCTGGCAGAAGTCTAGACAGAGACATGTCAGGGAAAGAAGAAAAATATTTGTAAATGCATCGAAGATAAACTTAGATTTATGTCAGTGTTTCTTCTTCAGATGTGTGAAACCAAGTTATGTAAATCTAAAATGTACAAGCTGGAAAAAAAAAAAGAAAAAAAGAAAAAAGTAGGTACCATCTGCCTATTGATTCAGAAAAATCTAGATTATGTGCTTCTGTCCAAAAGTCTCTGGTAATAAAGAGCTCAGTGTGGTATGACTTGATATTGCTTTGAATATGCAACATGCTATATTTGAGAAAAAGATCCAGGGAGAAAGTCCACTCGTATAGCCAACAATTATGAACAGCATGACGTGCACCCAAACCTGGCATTACACAGAGAAAGGAACATGAAAAATTACTGAAGGTGATACGGTTTATGATGAGTGATGCTCTTATCAGACCTATTGATCGACCATTAACAGAGTTTGCAGATACTTTCAGTGGTGTATTGCTTGTATATTTTCCTATTATAAAATGATTAGTCATGTTTCTAACTCTCCTCATTTGCCACTTTTCTGTTTCACTGTGTTGTCCAAATATAATTACAGATCATAGAGAAGTCGTGGAGGAGATAAACATACCGTGGCTTGGAAAGCACATCCATTTCATCTGAAGGTGGCAGTCTTTGTTTCTTCTTCAGTGGCAGGATGAATATTGTGGCCTAAAATGAGCTCCTCTTTTATCAATACCTTAGTCACATCCCAGTAAGCAGGGTTTAGAGCTTGCCTGACAAAAAAAAAAAAAATGGGTCATGCTTCTTTGCTTGGTATTCTATTTTTTGTCAGAGAAAAATAGAAACACATTCCACAAATAATCTTTCAGGTAGACAGAAGGAGATGTGTGTACAGGGCAGTTGGTTTAAGGCTGTCAACACTTTTTCTAGTTCACCAGTTTGAATTCAGATCATAGGCCTGACACATATTTATGGTTTCTTCTCTGAAATGCTCACACAGTCAAAACACTTAACTTCACAAATATTTATACTTTATAAAACTATGCCGCTCTGAGGAAAAGAAACTGAATCCTCTGCTTTGCAGGTAGGAAACCAAGACTCATAAGACTTGAGACCTGTCCAAAGTTATGCTAAAAAACTGCAGCAGAGCCAGCATTAGAACTGAGGACTCCTGGATTTTAGGTCATCATTGCAGATGGTTCATCTGCGGTTCACATCAGTGAAATTTCACTGACAGCAGACCCTGGTTTTTAGCTCGGGTCACAGAGAGCAGAATTAGGGTGCCTGCAGTCAAGTGTGGACAATCGTCTGTGAGCACCAACTGCTCAGAGCTTGTTCACCTCCCTTCAGCTGGGATTTTCAAACCACTGATGCATCAAAGACCACCACTAGACCTGCTCCAACATCTTCTGCTCCCACAGGGACACAGTGACACAGTCCTGCCCTAGTTTGGTTTCATGGCTCCTTAGTAGAAGTTGCTTCAAGCCTTCCAGATCAGAGTAGAGATGGAAAAAGGCACAGAAACAGCTGTGCTTAACCCCGATGGGCTGAGATGGGTGTAGCCAACAGTTCTTCTTTTGGAGGTCATGATTCCTCAGAGATGCCCATCTGATGGAATGATTTTCATGTAAAAGTTGACTTTGAGAAGAGAAAGCACACATTCTCTCACAACAGAAAGTGCCTGAACCAGCCAACAAGAAGCACAAATAACTTGTTCTCAACTGAAAAACATGAGCACCACTGCAAGGAGAGAGGATACTACAGAGGGTAACTAAGTCATGGGAAAAAAAAAAAATCACTTTATTTTTGACAAATATTCATCTGTGAGGACACTTGGTAGAGCTTTGATAAAACCTTTTGCTGTTGCTTGACAAGTAGCTCTAATTCCTGAGTGCAGCTAAGAAATGTAAAGAGGTCTTTCCCACATGGCAGGCCTGGGTATGACATCTTTTCATCCAATGCTCATTGTCGGATTTTTTTTTTTTTTCTCCCACCATGCAACAATATGGTCAACTTTGTATGACCAGAAAAAATATACATGTTTGAGCATCAGGTTACTGACTCGCTCCCCATTATTTCTCATCAGCTTTCTTTGTCAGATGGCTGTCCTTGATTCATTTAGAAATGAGGGCTAGAGGCCCACCTAGATTTGAAGCAAACTACCCATAACCTAAAATATTGCTCAGAGGAATATGCAATTGCTTCCTCCCACCTGCCATTCCTCTTCATTTCCTATTTCATTTCATTTTCATTTCATCTTATCCCCTCTCTTTCACACCACTTAATTATTTTCATCCATCTCTATTAGTCTTTTATCACCACTACTGCCCCACAGACTAAAGAAAAGCAGCTGTGCTGCCAAGACCCAATTCGGGGAGCTGTTCTCCCCAACAGCAGTGATTTATGTGATCTTCTTTCTTTTCCTTTTTCCTGTGTACTTTGGAAGGCAAGATCCCAACCTCACTGCAGCTGCTGTGCCAGCAGCTCCCCGTACTTGCACTGCCCACACCAGCAACCCCCAGCTCAGGGCCGCAGGGTCCTTCTCAGGTGTGCCCCAGTGTACAAAGCAGATGCTACTGGTACATGATTTGCAGCAGAGTTAATTGTCAGCTCTCACCTTCACTGAACCTGCCCTGTTTGTTGCTTCTCCTACATTCTCGTATACCTTGACCAGAACCGAGAACTTGGCACACTGACTATTGAGGGCTTGCCATTAGTTTACGCCTCTGCAAGAGGAAAATTTATCACTATTGATTTGATCAGACTTTTCTTGGACTTGAAATAGAGAGTGCAGAACAGGCCAAGTTCCTGTTAAATGCACAATATGGGATCGAAGCACAGACATGTTAGGTGTTTTCCTGGGCTTTTTTTTTTCTCTGGTGCTCTTTCAGTTACATTTTCTTTCTGAAAGACTCTACTATCTAGACTTGTAGAGCCTACATGGTATCTCATGTAAAGTGGCCCATAGTTTTTACAAATCTGGCACCAAGTACCTAAAGCCCTACTAGTATCTCACAGACACTGGTGTAAAGCAGAGAAACAGTTAGGAAATGTTACAGGCTGAAGACAATGGTCTCTGTGTCCTTCCTCTGCCTCAAAAAAAATCTTCCCTAAAGTATCTTTGAAACAAAATGTCAATATTCAAAGCATTCTGCGCGTGAAGAACCTCAATACTGAATTAATGCTGAAGATCAGCTAAAAATCCTAAAAGACAAAATGCACTTGGCTCTTGAATTCAAGTCCTTAGTCAAATCTTCCACTAGCTTTGCTTCTAGAATAGTAACTGATGGGTCACCTTGAGACCCATTTAAGTCTTAGTAATGAACATAAGCAGGGAAGGAGAGCTATCACAAAGGCATTGCTGCCTGTCGGTGCTACCTCCAGGCCCTCTCCAACTTTTCTTTAATTCTACCAATGGCAAGTTTAGCATTTAGCACAATTGCCTACTACCAAAAGGGCTGCACTGAATCCACTGTAAGCAGATTTGTATCTCCGCCCACTTTCACTGACCTAAGTCTAGCCTGAATTTGACTGATGGGTATGTATGATAATGGCACTTACGACTTTGCAACACAGTAAGACAGTCCAAATAAAGCTTTCCTACTGAGGAAGGCATCAACCTCATTATAATTACCTGCTCTTTTAGCAGATTTTTGTGGCATATATGTTCAAAGCTGCTCAAGAGAAACGACCAGGCCACGATGCTTTTCCTTAAGCAGCTTGGATATTTTCCCCCATTCTGTTTAGCCACCAGACTCTCAAAAGACACATAAGCTAAGTAGCAACTGCTAGCACAACAAAGAAGTATCACAGTCTGGATGTGTACCTTCAAGAGGCAGCTTCAATGAATGCTTCATTCATTTGGCTTCATTTTCTTCTGACCTTGACTTCCAAGAACTGATGGGTTCAAGACAGCACAGTGACTAGGATGGAAAAAAAAGGTGGAAAATCACAGTAGCCCTAGCTGGTATGCCCTTGCGCTGCTTTCAACTGAGCTGGCATAGGAGAAAGGGAAGACTCAGAAAGGCAAGGGCAGGGCAGAATTCTGGTACCCAAAGCCCTAAAAGTGTTACAAGCCTAAAGTGGCCTTTTCTGCCCAGCTGTGCTGAGATGTGATTATTATAAGCATATCATGTTCTCTGTTAGCTTTTCTACTCTCTCAGCACCTGATTCCTAAATGTTATTATAGCCTATCTCCTTTTCAGCCCATCTCCACCCTGCATTTGTCCTAGGCAGAGAAAATTATATTCTGCTTTACACAAAAGCCTATTCTTTTACTTGACATACAAAACAAGACAGATGATAAGAGCCCATTTGTCTTTTACTCAGCAAAGCTAATCTCATCACTTGCTTCACCATGGGATTATAAACAGTATTCCAACCTACTCACATAACTGAAACACCTTTTATATATCCCATCTTTTTTCTTTTTAATGTCAGACAACTTTGATTTGTTTACAGCTCTGGCTCCTGTAACCCATTTCTAATTCTCTAATTTGAGCAGAATTGAATGGAGATTTCAAAATGATGGGCCCAATCCTACCATTTTTCCTTATAGATGTTGTGTCCATATAACCTGCAACTTCCACCTTGCAATGCTCTTTCCAGCAGTGTCTTGTTACAGTCAACACCATCCCTGGGCAATAGAAATTGAAACAGCCAACTCTGAATTGATAGTCCAGGCATTCACATATTTTACAAATTAAAATACATGTTAGATGATTTAATACTTAATGCTAGTCTTTATCCTTTAGTCACTGACCTCAACAGAGGGTACAGCAAAATTTCACCAATGCCCAGCAGGGTTAGAAGAAAGATAGGGACAGGAGCAGAATAGGAAAGAGTTACCTACACGCATAGATTTACCTGCTGCCTAGAAAGATTCTCCAGACTGAAGTTACTGAATTCACCCCAGTGGACTGAATAGGAAGGTTCAACGCCTGTTTTCTGCCAAAGTACATCAGTTTCCCTCATAAGTGGATTTGACCCACAGTATTTGCTGGTTCATAATTTTGCTTTGCAGCCCCACTGCTGAGTTAAAAAAGTCTCTTTTTTCCCCCAATAATTACCCGTATTGTGGCTTTTGGGACTGCTTGTTACATATGATCTAGGAGACCTTGGAGTTAAAGACAGCCCTGAAAAGCTCTCAAATGTGCCACAGTGGCTTTTCTCAACAATAACATCTCAACTGTGCATCTAGCAGCAACCTACCAAAAAATACTTATGATGGGATCACAATACATCCCTTTCTCCGCCATGGAATAAAGCTGCGAAGGAAAATAAGGATGATAGGATTCCTTATAGTCAGTGCTGTCCAAGATCTGGGGGCAAAATAAGGAAGAACAGCCCAAAACTTTAAAAATGGTTTAGCACATAGTTGTCATTGATTTCTAGTCCATGCGCTCCTCCCTTAATATACTCCACACATCTACCTGGAGACTACAGTAACTCCACCTTGAAGCACCTCCTGCAGCTATACCATTCGAAGCCTCACCACTTGCAAAGGAGCCCCAAAGGCCAACCACACCACATGAAGTGAGTGTAAGCCTGGTCAGCGTGTTGCTGTCTCCACTTTCCCTTTCAACTGCTTACTCTCCCAGCAGAATTTCACCAGAATAGCTATGAGACAGTTGGTCTCCACAAACTGCTGTGAGACGTGAAAGTCATCTTATGCCTGAATAATTGAGGCACTTACCTCTACCAACAGCCAGTTGCTTCCTGTAGTCCTCATTAACCCACAGCAGCCCTATTTCAACTGATCTAATTAGTTCCCTGCAATCAAAGGCAGTGGTTTGGGTAGAAGAATTGAAGAATGGAAGTTCACAACAGGTAAAGTTCTTGATCAGGATTATTATTATTTTCTTGAATCAAACCCAAAGTTTGCATAATGAGGATTTCTGGGAAGATATGGTCTGTTACATAGGAGAACCAGTTGTTCATCACTAATTGACTCCATCCTTCTCAGACACTTTTTCACAGACACTTGGAATCAGGATTTCTGAGCACATACAAGCCTAGCATTAAGTCAAATGAAAATTGAAGAACTGACCTGAAAGCAAAGATTACCAACCTTAACTTTCAATTTATTGGAACTTTGCCATGATTTAAGCACGGGCTGCTCTGCTGAAATACAGACAGTTTCTACCTGCAGCTCTTGATTTTCTTCACTGCTCTACAATGCACAGGCTAAACTAAGTGTAAAACAGTACCCATCAAAGTACCCTGCACACCTCAGTGCTACCGTTCCTCACCAGTTCGCACTAAGATGGCCTGAGACACAGGTGAGCCCACCAAACATAACCCAACATCCACCAGTGTGAATGATATCGGCTATTCAGTTCCAAGTTTATGCAGTACAGAGGAAAACAGACTCAAAACAGGAGCAAATTGGTATTAAAACCAGTGTCTGGACAGGAGAAGATCCACATCTCACAGATGACTTAGATATAAAGAGAGTATATACAATGGCTATGCTAATCGTTTCCTTAGGATTTAGAGAAATGAGCAACTTTAGCTTTACAGACTTCATGGTTGCTTGATCTCACTACAGTAAACAGCTCCATATTTTTCCTTTTCATGTTTTATCCTGAAGCAACAGAGCATTACATTAATTGACTTGTCTTATTAATTCAATAAGCTGCTTCCAAGATGAAATGCTTAGCTATGCTTGCTTGTTTTTGGCACTTTTTGGTTGTTGGAAGAAAAGCTTTAAGGCTAGAATTGCTCTGATGTTTTCCACAGTTCACTGAATAATTTTATGCACTACTGAAGATCTGCCACATTTGGAATTACTGCAAACTGCTACTTTTTCATCATATTATAATTTAATTCACACTTTTAGTATGATAAGAAAACATTTAACAGTTTGCATATTAGAGAAGTGTATTTGTCCTGCCATAAAGTTGTGGTTAAGAATTCATTATAGGTCACTCCTTTCTAGGATTTATAATTTGGACATAAGATGCATTTAGATGATTAAAGATGACATAGAAGCCACCCCATTCAAATGAATTATATGCAAGAAAATTCAGGGAGAAAAAATTGACCTTGCTGTAAATACATAGCAAAAATAATTTACTGCGACCTTGAATAAGATTGAGAATTTTTTACTATTTCAGCAAGTTATTGGAGGGGAGGCGAATGTATTTTAAACTTTAGGAAACTTGAATCCCAGTAAAGATATCCAACACTCCTTAAGGGGAAAATACTTATGTAACTATGTGGATTCTTAGATTTCAACTTCTTTAGGAAACATGAACTCTGGGTTTGCCTTTCAGCTGGTGAAAAAGCTGATTTTTTTTGTCTGTGAACTGGGTGAAAATGAAATTTTTTTTTTTTTCACTGAACCTGTTCTTTTTCAAGAAGGCTGGCCAGGAGTTGTCAATGCTCTTACCTTTGAAAACTTTCCTTCCATTCATCGCCCGACTCTAGGCTGTGCCCATACAGTCTGTTTTGAAGCAAGGTAAAGCATGGTGGTGTCTGCTCAGCACATGGCACGCACCTTGGAGTGACACAAGCATCATTCAGCTTGTTAATGTCACCCTTCAGCAGCCATCGCTGGTGTCCCTCAACCTCTCCATGTCCCTCGGAGGGTCCTGTCACACCGTGAGCTATTGTACTAGAGGTAGAACTCTCTCTCCATTTTATTTCTTGGACTTGGAGTGGAAGCTCGTGGTGAAGCCCTCTAAGGTGAGGTCTCTGCAAGGTAACTCCCTCCTCCTTCACACTGCAAGGGGCTGTGGGCACCTCCAGCATCTCTGATGAGGAAAGGGGGTGAGTGAGTCCTTATCAGTGATTGCTTCTCAACCTGTAGATAGTAGAACTCCCTAAATCCCTGCTCCACTGCACAGAACTCACCAGAGCCCCTTACAGAACTCCTGGAGATAGTGCTGCATTTAGCTCCTTCAAGGGTGATGCCTGGCCTGGGCTGGGCTTGCTGCAGGGAGCAAGGGCTGGACACAAATAGAGTGAAAACCAGAATGTTACAAAAAGGAGTCAGTCCCTGGAGAACCAGGTCAGTTGTTCCTGCTCCTAGGGGTAGGAAGGCATGTCTGCAAAAACTGTCCTTCACACCCTCCCTCATCTGCAGCAAGCAAAATTGTTGTTCCCCAACAATAAGTCTGGCAGCTTTGTGCTCAGAGGTAATGCCGGTGGTCGGGGCAGTGACTCCCACCAGCCCTGGTATGGGTTGGTGCAATGGGTGACAAACCTGGTCGCTACAGAGCTAGTTACAATCACTGCTGCAGCAAAACCAATCATCTGCTAATCACAAGGCTTTGAGTCAAAATAAAGACTTTGCCTGCAGTGAGGTCCTATTTTTAAATGAAGGTTATTGATCAGGTTTCTGGCCTTAAGAAAAGAAATCAAAACATAATTTATGCTCAGAGTGACCTGTAGGTGTTTGCACAACAATTAATACCCACAGTTATGGTAATGCAGCTGGACACATGGCAATAGATCTTTTCCTTGAAACATTTTACCCTTACAGCCACTACCTCTAACTCTTCATTATGTGTCCCTATACTCTTTGCGCTTCAAAATTATCATACTAAGCAAAGCTCAATGCACTGTTTAAATGAGTAAGGAACATCTGGTAAGCTGAGGCTACTGGCACTCCACGGGCAGATAAAGTTGTAGCACTTTTCCTCTGTATATGGAAATGCATTGTAAATTAAATCTACAAATCGTCTGAAAAGGCACAGGTCAGAAAGGAGGTGGAGAAACGCCATCATTTGTGCCAAGGTCAAATGCCATGCAGCTTAGTTTAAAGTCAGTGCATTTTCATGCATTCAGTCACAAAGCATTGTAGTGTTCACTCATTATTTTGTATTTCAATGGTTTTCTAAAGGTGCCTGTGAGATCATATTTTGGCCTTCACAAAATATGTGCCAAATACACTATAAAACTGACAAAACTTGTAAGTACGAAAATATTTCTCTCCCAACTCCTTTTTTTTCCTTTCATTTGCTTTAAAGAAATATGGGATAATACTGAAATCTCAACCCGGAGCTGCCTAAGACTGAACCACTGCCTGCTGATCTACCTTAGTTAAAAAAAAGAACAAGTTGTGCAGTAGGCCATCTGCCGTGAAACATAAATGTCTTGTAACAGCAATGAGCCGAGAGCCATGAACCACTTAGCCTGAGGGAGAAGATGTTTCAGCAGAGTAAGCAGCAAGGAAAGCCTCAAAGAGACGGGTGACGCTCCCTTTCAGCTCCAGCTGCCGTAGCATTGAAGGCCAGCTCTCCACAGCCTGCTAAATTCCTGCACAGCCTGATAGCTCCTACTGCGTCGCCTCTTCACCTTTGCTTTCATGCAGAGAGATTGAACCCTTGGGAAGATAAGAGTCAGTTTTGTCAGTGTTACTCTGTGGTCAGACATCCTCCATATCCCACTGTGCCAGGCGACGATGTTACCATACCTGGAGGTTATCATCACCTCCCTGCCAAAGACAATCTGCCTCCCTGATGTGCTGGCGTTCCTCTGGCACAATTTATCTGACACAGATTAGGGAGTACTCCTATGTTGGTAGACCTGAGGTCCTTGCAGGAAGCGAGGAGAGGGCACTACAAGCTCGTGGGACTATAATGTTTTGCAGACCAGAGCTGCACCTGGAAGGTAGTGATGCCATAGATGTGCCAGTCAGCACCGATACCCATCCTACTGCTGTTATTCCCATCACGCACGAGACCATGTATTTGCAGAACATTCACGCACATTTTGGCTTTTGCCTTTGCATCACAAAGGGCAAAAGGCATCTGGGAGAGCACAGCCTACATCTCTGCAAGAAGTTTTACCACCATTTTCTGCCAAACCCCCAAACCACCCTTTATTCCACGTACATCTGTACATCAGGAATTACTCTGGCACACCTTACAACCACAGCCCGACTGTCAAATGGGATTAATATGAACTGGTAGGGCATTTCGAACTGTTTACTCTGCAATAAAGCTAATAACAAAAGACAAGCAGCTTTCAACACAAGGTGGGGTTATCTGAGATCATAACAGCTAAGTAGTATCATTTTAAAACCCCAAAGGGAAAATTTAAGAAAATGTCTTCCAGAAAAATCCCTGCTCTTGTTACCATTTCAGGAACAAGCAGCAGGAACATGACACCTTTGTCTTGTTGGTGTAATAATGGTACTAAGTATATGGGAAGGTTGAGTGCTAATTGTTTATTGGGTGATCAGTGATATTCCCAGGTGGATGCAAAGGAAGAAGTTGAAAGGGGATAAACGATCCTTTGGATTTCTCCTTTCAAGAAATCTTTTAAAGAGAGGCATGAATAAAACGAGTGGCAGGACTGAATCTGCAGATGGCTCCCGTGTTAGGAAACATTTATCTGAAAGCCAATAAAAATGTGACAGTCTACTGTTTTCCCAAGCCATATAACTTCATCTTGATGACTGTTTTGAGATAAGACAATAATCGATGTAGAAGGGCACACCTCCTTTTTAGCACAGCAGCGGGCACCAGGAGAGCAGCACTGCCATTACGCACAGGCTCTCCCACGGCTGTCTGTCTGCCTGGTGCTCCTGCTCCTCCTCCACCCCCGTGCAGTTCCCCCGGGTGATAACACCCAGCAGTTCTGCTGCATCGTCCATCCGACTGCCCCAGTCTCTTCCCCCCGCTGTCCCCATTATCCACATGTGGGTTGTCAATTTGCCTGATCCCTTTCTGGACCTGCCGGTGCCATCCATCTCCACAGCTCCCACAGCAGCATGTGCCAGCACCTCACTGCCCACTGTGCAAAGAAATTTCCTTTAAAAATCAGTCTTCTGCTCGTTCACCGGGTGCCCCTAGCCCAAATTTTGGACGACATGATGAAAAGCTCCACATTGGCTGCATCTCCCACTCTCATGATTTGGTAACCCATGGCCGTGCCCCCCTCAGTCATCTTCTCTCCAAACTGAAGGTTCCCAGCCCAGAACTTTGGTTTGCTGCTGTGTCTGGGGACATATTTGTTTTAAGCCACCAGCCCAAAACTCATCTAAAGATAATCCTCAGCTTTGTGCCCACAGATTTCTCAGCTCCTACCCCATCTCAGGAGACCCTTTACCTCCCTGAAGAAAATGCAGCCCTGGAGCCTCTTTTTTACCTACCCAACATGCAGATCTGTGATGTGAATCAACAAAGTTTCCATCCCTTTGAGCAGGGCTCAACGCAGCTGAGGAGAAAGGATGCCCCATATCTGGACAAAACACATCTTCTGGCTCAGGACGGTCTGACACTCATTTTGTACCAGCTGAGGGCTACAAAGGATGGTGGAGAATCACTCTGGCAGTTCCCTTATATGAGATTGTCTGACATAGAAGATATTAATCAATGCCCAAGGGCAAAGTGACTGGTATTAACCTAGCTACCCTCTCAACGCCATGAAAAATAAGTCCATCCTTTGTATATTCCTAGGACAAGGAAATAAAGCTAGAAACAAAGTGCTTAAAAACCTGCATTTGTCAGACTGATCCTGTTTAATTAAACAGGAAATTGCAGGGCAACTAGATCAATCTTTACAAAGAAAAGCTGTTTGTCTGTTTACAGAAGAGAAACTTGTGGTGATTTATCTTAAAGAATGTAATTGTCTAATGATTAATAGTGACCAGAGACAGTCAGAGGGAGGAAATGAGGAACAGGAGTGACTTCTCTTGGTGAGTGTTTGAAGCATGGCAGAGCTATATGCCCCTGCCACAGTTAAGTATTAAGCAACCAAAATTTCCCCGTTTCTACCAGGATATTGCTGTTGTTCTTCTAGTTTCTTCTGTTGATACAGAAGTTATCACCACTGGAGAAATTCAGATACACTGGTAGATCTTTGGAGATTTGGCTCCAGATATACATTTGTTTTTTCCTTTCTGCTCATAATACAAAGTCAGATTTTCAGCTTCACAGTTCTCATCTGGGCCCACTGCCTTTTTAGTGCAGGACTTTAAAAAAATAGGTGTTGCCTGCCTGGGCTTGAGACTTATTTTGCTTTGCCCAAGTTTAGAGCAGATTTGGAGCTGCTGCACACATGGTGAGTAGATAAGGCTCTCAAAAGCAGGACAGATCTAATGTGCTGGTCTGCAGGCAACCTTTGTCTGTCAGCAGGCTACCTCTGGCTGTCTGTAGGCAACCTACAGCTGTTTACTGGCTACCTATAGCTGCCTATGCTGGGGCAGTGCACCAGGGACTGGAACGTGCAGGTATGTGTATATGCACATCTCTGTATATGCATAATGGCGCTGGATAGCCTTAACTCTGGATATATTTTCTTTATCATAGAGACACTATGAAGAAGCCAGAAACAGCTCTTATTGTTCCTAAAAACAGATAGGAATTAATACTTGAGGGATACTTGGCCTTCAGATAAATCTATCATCTTGCTTAAAAGGACAGCCTGTGCTTTTCATAACACGATCAGGGTCTTCTTGCAGCCATTCATCTCAGGATATCCTCAAAAATATAGATCACTGGTGACAGGATAGACAAATGAGCACGTCAGGGTTATTTTTTCATTATATTTATTTACTTGTGCACTGAAGTATTCCAGCCTGACAAAAGCAGGGTGGGTAGACAGTGGGATGATTTGATTGTCCAGAGAATGGCTAGTTCATAGATAGCTTCTGATAAAGCTGCTTTATTATACCACTAATACAGCACAACTTTCCATTTTAGGGATCCTCAGTATCTCACAAGGTCTCTTCATAAATTGCCTTCAGTTCTGTCATTGTCTGTCAGGTTTGTGGTTTCCAGGAATGACTGTTGGATGATATGACTGCTTCCATTAAAAATAAGGGTTATTTCAGAGTCCAAGTCATAGATTTTGGGGCCCTTCCCACTCTGAGACATGTCTAGACCATGCCAACACAAGCTGATGTTCAACCCGAGTGTCCCGTTGGCACCACCACATTTCAGAAGTGCCCAAGACTCAGCACATCTCAGGAGCGCAGTGGTCTGAGGTGAGCTGCCGGCACTTACCTGCCCAGTCTGAGGAACAAGAGGTGGTCCCGCCTTGTGCTGTAGCTCCGACATGGTTAGGTCTCCCCCAGGAAGCATGTCCTGAGGCTGCCCCACCACGACAGGTTGAACATATGGCCGGTTTCCTGAGGTGTTGCTGTTGGCCTCCATCTTCCTGCTGAAGCTGAGCTGTGGTGCAATGAGGAATGCAGGAGAATAAGCATAACCACACAAGATGCTGACTTTGTAAGCTGAAGTGCCTTTACAGGAAGTCTTGAAATTTCCCCATATATTTTCAGGAAAAACATAAATTTTGCAGGACCTGAGAACAGAGCCTTCCTGTTCCCTTCCTCCCTAGGCTGAAGAGTCAGGCTCCATCTTGCCTATTCCCTTTTCCTGACCCCATTGATCTTCTGTCTTAAGTCCCCAGTGTCCCAGCAGGAGAGTGAGCAGGTGGTCTCCCATCCCCTTTTCTGCAACCTGACATGGAAAACAGTGGGCTTTACAGCTATATGGTACCTAAATGAACACTGCAGTGGAGTGAAGTGTCCTAAATACTTCTGCAGTCCCATCCTTGGGGGTTGCACCCTGGTTCTGAATCCTGCCCTGGCTGCAGGACACCTGTGATAGAGGCAGGAACTGAATCCAGATTAAGTGCATCTCAGTGCAGGACCTCAACCACTAAATACTACTTTCCATTCCAAAGCATGTCTGCTCACAGCTTTCCAAGAGATAAATTAGATTTGCTGTTCACTACTGACGGCTGGTAGGTCTTAGAAATGTGGATTTCTCACACAGATAATAACAGATACCACGACTGCAGAGTCCTGGTAGGACAGTAAGACATCCCCCCCACCTCCAGGATTGCATTTGACCATTTATCAAAGTAATACTCTTGAACTCAAATAGGAAACAGGTGTTGCCAGTACCTTCTGCAGGGAAGGCAAAAGGACGCACCACCGAATTCTCAAAGGAGCAGCACGCCCTTGGCTGCTGAGCACGTAGCGGGGCTTCCCGGACAGCACCAGCAAGAGGGCTCTGCTCAACTGTACGGACATAATCCAGACTAAAAACACACAACCACTTTTTTGTGGGACTGACCAAATGACTTGAGAGTTTGACGTGTCATGATTCAATTCTAGAGCATTTGATAAGGTCAGTAATAGCGTCCTCCGCAGCCACATACAGAAATCCCATTGCAGCCAAACACAGCAGTGCCATCCATGCTATCCCTCTCTCCTCACCAAGCGGATTAACAGATGGAAACGATTTCTATTCACTTGAAACCAGTAGAGGTGAGGATAAGACAGTAACCTTTTAATGAGCTGTAGTTTTTTGATTGCTTATGAGGAAATGCAGGCAGAGGTCTCACAAACCAGTTAGAAAGCCCTGATTAGTGAAACCTCACAGTTCAAGCAAACGAGGAATGTTTATTCTTACTCTAAGGTGGCTTGCACTGAGATGAAAGTTTGAAAGATTAGTAATGCCTCTGAAAGAGGTGTCTTAAACCTGGCCAGCGTGTAAGAGGACTAATATTACAGGTGTTTCACTATTTTGCTGTTGTGGCTGAACCAAAGCAACATACTGCTCATTTTTTCAGCTCAGTCATGTTTCATCTGCAGCTCCAGCAGGACAGTTCTGATCCCGAGAGTTAATGCTCTTTCCCTAGGAAAGTGCTTTGCTAGCATTTCAGTCCCTTACATTAAAGCACACGTTATTCTCTCAGCTACACATTTTTCCCCCCATTTCCTTTAAATGACTCAAGGAAAACCTGCTCTCAGTCTGTTGCGGAAAGGAATCCATCTGGTTTTAACCCATAACCTTTTTGTGCTTTACTGACCTAAAAGGCTGCTGCCTATAAGGCAGACTCACATTTTAGAGTATCTATCTCCATAATTTAAGGATGGTCATAAAACATTGTCCAAGCATATCTGCTCTCTTTTCCCATACATCATTTACTGATTATTTATAGGCAGCGTCCTAGCTACCTGTTTGATGAGTGCTTCCATTACTATGCCTCCGTATGAAGTTACTCAGCTAGACTAATACCCACAGATTGCAGTATAAATTCCCTGTTAAATCCTAACCCTTGTAATTACTCAATCCTAAATACTCTCATTTCTTCCTCTGTAGGTTCCAAAAATACCTAGCACATGAGGATCTCACAGCCACCCTCATTGATCCCCTGCCACCACTTAATTGAATTATAACACCATAAATAATCTGGAGGCTATCTCAGAGGCACCCCATACAATTTTCAGGGATGCTGACTGGCGGGTGACCTATTTGGAGAGGTGCAGACAGGTTTCTCGGGATTTTCTTCAAGCTGATTATCTCCATATTCCCTGATGGGCCTTTGCTGCAAAAGCATTACAAAAAAAAAAAAAAAAAAGAAGTACTAAACTATTTAATTTATTAACAGCTAGTCCCAAACCAAATTCCCAAGGTGGAGAAATACTGAGCAGATAAACCTAAACTTCTGGAATTGGGAGCACCAGGACAGCAAAGTATTTTAAGATGGGGATCTGAATTTTGCAGCTAAAGACCATCTTCAGGCAGTGAGTGGATTATGGAGACTGTGCAGGGAGCCAAATGCAGAAGGCACTTATTGCCAAGTACCTTCTGGCATCCACAGACATAATCTCCCAAAAAAGAAAATTTCCATCAGAAAGAGATGCTTCACACACACAGCCAGAAACATGGTTGCTTATCTGAATTAAAACTTCCAAGGGCATTAAGGCTAATCTATTGGCAGCAGTGGGTCTACACTTCAGGTAGATGGAGTGCTTGTGCTGTATTATAGCCCTGCATCCACTCCGCAGAAGGCATTCAGAAAATTGCTCTTCTCTGTGCTTGCCCAGCTGCTGTATGCATGCCTGCCACACTTGTAAGACAATAGATGCGATACCTGAGCAGTCCGCCATCCCGGCCGCATATCCACAAGTGCTACTGCATTAAGCAGAGCTCTGCAGAGTGGATCTACACAACATGGGTCTCCTTTTGTTATCAGCCTGCACAAATGAGCATCTTCTGCTGTCCCAGGAAGAGACCCGGCCTGCGCTCCTGAAAAAACCTTTTCCCATCAGTTCGTTCCCCAAGAAGCACATGCTGTTCTCCCGCGAGCCGGGCCAGTGTGAAGAGCCCGCCGGCACCGAGCATGACCGGGTGCCATTCAGAAGCGGAAGGCCATGCGCTTTGAAGCACGACAACCATTTCATCGTCCACCTGTCTTACCCCTCTCCTTCACTTTGTTCTCCACCAGGGTCAGACAACTCGGTACATTCTGAGCCCACTTTTGCTGAAATAAAACATGTACATTTTTTTCCTACACGGATTTCTGGAGGAATGTGCTCACTTGTAGGAGCCCAGCACCTGCCGGACTGCCATAGCTGATCCTCTCTGTGCCAGTATCTCCAGTCCACTCCAGTATCCTCTCAGCCCCTTGCAGCCTCAGCCCCAGCTTCTGCTCCCTCCCTCTGCATTTTTCAGTACCTTTCGTACTAGTAAAATTGAAAGGGGAGGAGGAAACAGTATTGCAGCTGTTTTCTTCATTAAACTGGAAAGCCTGTCAGCTTCATCAGCATTTGTAGAACTGAAAGACTGGAGAACTGACACCAGGGTGAGTAAAACAAATCCCATAACAGGGAAATGACAACTTAAAAAACCACCAGCACCACCAAAGAGCGCCAAACTTTTGGCCAGTCGCTCCTCCATTCTTGGCAGCAGGGTCTACCCAGAGCTTTCACAGCAAGGCAAGCTATCTGCTGCAAGAAATTCCTGCTCTCTCCCCATATGCTTCATCTCCAATACATTCAGCACAGGATAAACATGCCCCCCAGCTAGTTTACTCACCCATAAACTTTGGGAGTATTGGTGGCCAAGGTCTGATGCTTGGGTGTTCAAAGATTTCAACAATTTTTTGCCACAGCTGAGAAGTGGCACTAATCTGGAGTAGCAAGCAATGAAAGAGTGGACAGACAGACAGGCAGAAAGAGTGGACAGACAGACAGGCAGAAAGAGTGGACAGACAGACAGGCAGGGTGAGGTTTCCCACACAAACTTGTCTGGGCAGATGTGTGAGCATCACAAGGCACCTCTGAAAGTGAAGAGATGGTCTTGTAAGCCAGGAACAGGGCTAAGTATTTCCAACCTTTGCCAGAGATTTCCTCCAGCACATCACTTAACTTCTTTTTAACGTTAACTGTCATTTTGGTCTCCTCTTTCCCTCTGATTAGTACGTAAACGCTTCCCATCTGCCTTTCAGTGCTCTCTCTCAGATAGCGGAGAAGCTGGGGGTGGATCCCCAGAGCACAGGGTACAGACTGGGCTGCGGCTCGCAGGGGCTGTGGCCAGCAGGAGGCTGGGGGTGGTGTGGCCGCTGTGCGAGAGCCACATGCCACATGCACTACCAGAAACTCTCCCAAAATAATAAAAGTTAGGAGAAATAGGCTAGTGAAGCTGCATGTGCGTGAGCACACTTAGCGAGCACTAAAATTGGCCCAATAGTGTAAGCATTTGCGTGCATGCTCTTAGCCTGTAAATAAACTTAACCTGGCCAGTGAAGGTTAAAATCAAATGACATCTTCTTTGCCTCTGCTGGAGAGCATTCATATAATTGCCAGCTATCCATTAGCCTGCAATAACTTATCTCACTTCCGATGTGACCAAACCAAACCAAATGAAGACAACCTGTATCCTGAGTGCATTCACACTGGACACTAATTCAGTTTAACACATCTACTGAGACTTCACACATTTGATAGCAGATGAGAACAGCTTGTGAATGGTTACAGAGCAGGTTAGAAAGCTTCCTGGCTTAGTGCTGTTTCTCAGGGAGACTGTCCAGCACAACCGCAGTGCTTTGACTACTTAACCACACAAACTGGTAGGGCAGGTCTGCCACGGACCACCTCCCACCGCGTTTCTCCAGCCGCTTCCTACCTGTCCTCCTACCTGTCCTCCTGCAGGAGCATTGCTCCTACCTGTCCTCCCACGTATGTGACACCACGCTTTGCAGCGGGAAGGGATGCTCCTCGGCTTGCAGCGACGTGGTGGCTCTTGCTGCCATGACATGCGGCTAAGAGTTTCGGTTTCCTTTCTTCTTTCTCCCTGGCCCCGCGGCTGCTTCTCTGAGTGCCCCGTACGTGCAAGCAGGGACGTGTGTGTGTGCTGCCAGAGGATCACAGAGGTGTTGAGACCCGGTGTTTTTCCCAGCCCCTCTGTTGCTCTGTGTGTATGTGTTTTTGTGTAAGCAGGAGCTGTTGAAGCCTGATGTATTAATATATAATCCCTACACTGGGAAGCAGCTCGGTCTCCCCTCCCGCTGCTCGTAGAGCACCTTTATATCTTCCTCGCTTCCCAAGGAGGGGTTGGGGAAAAAAAGCCAAACCTCAGGCAGGGGTCTGCTCTTTTTGCCTTCTTATCATGCACAGCTCTCTGCACATGAGGTCTCACAAGGGGTGTGAGCCAAGCCTTATCCTCACCCCCACCTTCAATTAAGGAAAGAATGAGCAGGGAGCCTCGGCGAGCACCAGCACCACACCAAAGCCCAGAGCTGTCAGTGCGGCTGTCTGCAGCGAGCTCCCAGGAGCTAGCTACTAATACTGAGAAAACAAGGGCAAAGAAACCCAAACCAAACCCCCGAGCCCAAAATTCTGATTAAACACCACCAAAGTGCCTAATGTAAACTGCTGCATGCAAAGGCACCTGGAAGGTGGGCGGAGTGTCTGTGCTGGGAAGGCCCAGCTGGAGCACGGCTGCGAGAGCATCCTCTGCTCTAGGCCAGGAGATGGGAAGAGGAGCTCCCACAGGAATGGCTATTTGGGGCCAGAGAAGGCAATCAAACTCAGAACAACTCAGAAGGAGACAGAGCCGGGAGCAACAATACCCAACGCTCATCCTCACCCACAGCCAGTGGGCTGCTGCTCATCTGTTTGACTGACTTTCTGCTAACTCCTCCCAGAAGTTTTACCCAGCCCATGGTGAGAGCCTGAGCCTCTGTCCACTGAGCCTGACAGCCCTGGGGAGCTAAACCTGGGGCCTGAGCTACGTCCTTCGGAGCCAAGGGCAGATGCAGCCTGGCATTTTCAGTTCCAAAGATTTTTTGGTTGTAAGTACCAAGTGAGTAGCAATTTAGGCTCACTAACAGAATCCAGCCTGCTTTATCTACTTCAGTGTTACAGTGTCAGGTATCTAGTTAACCTCAATACCGTAGCAGGGTTTACAACAGACCAAAAGCTTCTTTCCAAAGTTTCAGGGACTCCTGGGGTGCAGCTAAGGCTCAGTATAGGACTGACCTGCACAAAAAGAGGAGAAGACATTTTCAAGTGCAAATTCCACCTATTCAGTTATCATCCACTCCAGTGCCAAGGGTGGTGAAAGTGCCACGTGAAAGGGAGGGAGATGCATGGTGCTCTGTGTACCTGGCTGGCTTTACCTCCTCGGGGCAGTGAAATCCCACCGCTGCCTCTGTGCTCTGCATCACCAAATTCTCAACAGCAACGGGGTCAGCCACGTCTGTCCCATAAAGGAGAATTTAAACTAGGTTACCAATAAAAAAACCAGTCACCCTGTTAAAGAAAGTAAGTAAACACCCTCCACTGAGTGATTGATGCATTGGAAAGTTACACAGCCTAATGAAGAGCACTATGAGCTGCTGGCATTATTACATTTGCTGTGACCTTAAAAAAGAATAGCTTCAGTTGTCTCTAGAGTACAGCGTTGTATGTTCTTGGATTTCTAATACTAACGGGAGCACAAAATCCAGAACTGATTAAAATCATAGAAGCTTTTGCTTTTACACCAAGGAAAGAGTGAGAATGGATTGTTTTACAGACATTTTGACAGAAAAAATATTTGCTTTCTCAGAGGGAGATATAATGTGTCAGTCATGTAGTCAAGTAGCAGACAGGCTTGCTTCCACTCAAACGCAGTTTCAGCAAAGTCTGGTTTTACTCTATTAGGCATTTCACAGTGCGTGAGCCCGGGGCTCTGTGCAAACATCTCCAAGAAGCCCCTTTGCAGATCCTCCTGCTGCAAGTGGAATCGGTCGGCCGGGGAGGGTGGGCAGGATTGCAATTAAAAAAGGGGCTGTGGTAGCAGAGGTGGCCCGGGAAGAGCACATCCACGATGAGCAGTTCATGAACCACGCATGAGGCTGCTGTGTTGTGGCTGTGGTTCCCGCAGAGCTGTGGACCAGCAAGGGCTGCAGAGGATGCCCTCGATGGGTTTTCCCCTCCACCTTGATACCGTCTCCACGCTGTCCCACAGGGAAGAAAGGGGATTGCTAAGAGCCCTTCAAGCATCCCTAGCCCAGTTCCCTGACACATATCTCATATCATAACTACCAAAAGATGTTGGTTTGTGACTCAAAGTACCAGAAAAACTGTCTGTGCAGCCATGCCTATGTGAACGTTACACTTACCTCAAGTTACGCTTACATCAAGTTACTTAACCTCCCTGGTCTAAGAACACTGAGCGACAGGATTCCTGTGAAAATAAAACAGATTCAACAAAACCAGCTTCAGAGACAGCAGCAAATTTCAATTGCGTTTTCATTTCTGTAGAGAGGCTGATGGTGGGTATTGTGCCATCTAACGTCAGTATTCAACAATACGTGACTAATTATACCAGAAATGAAACAAAGTCAATACATTTCCAACTTCATTGGTTTCCAGCTGGGGCTTTATTAAACAAAAAAAATAAAAATAAAAATGAGGTCTGTCTGTTTGAGATTGAACTAGAAGATTTAAATGCACATTTTCAGACTTTATACTATTCTTTCATATTTAATCTTTCTTTTTCAGGTGTGGTTATAAACCTTCAAGTGATCAGAATGTCTTACTCTTAAGATACTCATTTATTTTGGAAGGTATATGGGAAGATTTCAGGAAAGAGAAAGTTAGGTTTCACCTGCTTTCTCCTAGAGTGCATGAGCAGAGAAATACAATGTTTTAATTAAATGTGTTTACAGAACAGAGCTGGCAAAGCATATTTCTCCTGTTGTTGAGAAAACAATGATGTTTTTCCCTCTTTTGTTACATTACCTAGAAAATGAATCATTTCCCTTATCCATTGTTTTTAATAAAATGTTTGTGTTTTTATCAATATGAAATGTCAGATTGAACCACATAGCTATTTGCTCTGAAGTAATCATAATATTACCCACAGCTCTATTCAAAGCACCAAAGAACATAATAGTGTTAACTAAAATTAGATTATCTTCCAGAGACTTTGAAAGAGACATTGTAGAGCAGGGGTTTTCATAAGGAAATAGAAAGAGTTACTTTGCTGAGATCCTTAAACACCTCTGCACAAAATGGTTTTGGAGAATTAACTCCCCTTTGTGTCTGGGCTTTAATTATTGTCTTTTTTCCTTGGTAATGCATGGATCCTAATTATCATATTTTAACAACATAGTAGATGACTCAATAGACAAACGTGGTTTCAGACTACATGTCCCACTGCTACTCTGAACCTCCTGGGTCCGCAGCACATAGTACAACTACTCTTGAGGAGCACCCATTACCTTCCGCATGGCCCAGTAGCACCAGATGCAGATTTCCTCCAGAGAAAAATTTCCTTTCCGTTCCATGCACGGCTTTCTTCCCAGAACCGTTCAGGGGTCATCATTTCACTCCTACCCTGAAAACAGATGGCACACCACTCTCTCTAAAACAGTTCTCTGTTAGCGCAATGCTACAGGGTTAAAAACATTTAATCAGACATTGCAAGGCTGCATCTTCCTGACACAAAACAGGCAGGCTATCACAAGAAATCATATCACCTATTTTATCAGTTATTTCTGAGCAAGCAGGTGATCATGGCTTAAATTACTTTTACTCCAGAAAGTCTCAGTAATTGTTTGTTGTCTTTTTTCGCACCTGAGGTCTGTGTCCTAATGGATGTTTCATGGACGACTCATCTGGCATCTGAATCAGAGACTGAAGCCTCTATTGACCTGTTTGGTAGGAAGGCAGTGCTGATCATCATTGTATCTGACAAGTTTTAAGAAATTCCAGATAAACAGAAGTTGATAAACTACTTGCTGTTATACACCTGGCACTTTTGGATTTACAGGATTTATAGCAGCTGTTTCATCTCCAGTTTCTTGGAAAATAAAAGAAACTTAGGAAATCTTGAAACACAAGTAACTTCAACAGTAACTTAAAGGACACTACACAGCTCAATGGCCATTTTGCTATGGAAGTGATACCCTTTTTTTGTGAATGATATTGATTTCCAGTCATAAAGACCTTTTCGTTTCCAAGGATCCCTAAAGTATGCTAAGTGTTACGTACAGGAAACCCCATCACTGTGGTTCTGCACAGCTGGTCTGGAAAGCAAGAAATAAACACTGGTGTACTCCATCTCACATCTAGCTGGACATTGTAGCTGAATCAAACAATTCTTCAATAGTAGCCTGGGTCTCTAATAAAATTCTTTTCAGTTCTGCTGAGTCCCCACGTGTTTTCACTCTCCATGAACACTGAAAGGATCAAGCTCACACCTTAAATGCTTGCAGGAAGGGAATTTTAAGTGAGAAAACACTAGCTATTGAGCCATAGAGTTGTGCATCCAGCTGGGTGGCTCCTGAGGATAATCGTAGTCAAAAGAAGGGAGAGGAAATTTCAAGTGCTTTCAGTCAGACCAGAAGATCAAACTATGTCTAAACCAGGAATTAATTTGAGAAACTCATCAACATGTCATACACTCTTGGCCTCCAGCACAGGTAAGTGTAGTCTTGTAAGGTCTCTGGGGAAAACGCTGCATCTGCCCATGGGTTGGTACAATATCCCCATTAGGCTGTTAAGTACAACACCATCAACTACTAAAACCTTTCGGTTCTCTCTGTTCAAAGAACTGAGGAAATTGATAACAAACCTGGTTAGTAATGGCCCTTGTTTTGGAAAAGGTGTCCAATGGTCTCTACTGACTTATTTTCATATATCTTGCTAGACATGCCATCTCTCAAAGCAGAGGAACCTGCCCTGAGCCATTGGACCAGCACCAAGCAGAAGAGTGCCACTTTACTGAATTATTATGGTCGATTTTACCCATATCCCAGGCTGTTCTCGGAGGTCTTCCATTCATAATGGACAAGGCCCTAATTAGCTTACCTTGCAAGACTTCTGTCCAAGTTTCTGTGGCTGCAGGTATATGAACATATTTGCCTCAGAAAGAGCTGAGACCAGCAGGAACCATAATGATGCTACTGCTGGCAGCAAGCTAGATTTTATGTATCAGCACTGGGACTTCACAAACAGTAGCACTGGCTGTGGAAATTGGATTAGTAGCTCCAACTAAACAGAGCTTAAGCCATTATAAAGTCAGTGGGAGGTTCTGATTGACCTCGGTGGGCTTTGGATCAAATCCCAGGAAGAATATGACTGAACTAGACAGTGTTACTGCCACATGTTGTTCCTAGAAGACTCCTTTGCCCATGACAACAGTGTTGTTAGTGAACAGCTTTCTAATGGAGAGCTGGGGCTACTGGGGGGATTGGTTGGCTGGTTTTTGAAGGCAGTTTCTTGAGTCATTGGCTGTTGGAGACAAATGCCAGACAGGGAGCAGACAGTCTGGTCTAGCCCAATCTTCCTTTGGCTGTGATTTAGTCAACTCTGGATGTTATTAACCACCTTTGCTCACAGTTGTTTCCCCCCTCTTAAAGTCTCTGGGTGGGGCCTCAGGAGAGTGGAGAGCTGGAGGGTTTTTCTGAGCACTTCCGAGGCAAGTTATCCTCTCTGCTCCCTCTGCCCTCCCTGTAAAAGCAGAGCATGATGCCACTTGAGATGCATGAATGGAACCTGCCACCTAAACCTTGGGACAGCTACTTCTTTTTGGAAAAAGAAATAAATATAGTGAATACATAAACTTGAACCTTGACTCTCCTTTTCCAAACTTGTTATTAAACTCGGGGAAAAAAAATGTTTTAGGGGCACCAGAAACCCTCACTCCTAACACTATACAGAAAAAGAAAGAAAGACATGGTCCAAAGCCTGCCATTAAATGTTTCTCATGATTACTTGTTGTTAGAAGGGAGCTGCAGCTATGCTAATACAGTGTGCTCACTACAAAAAACCCTGTAATTGGGACAAGGCAGCCTCAAAGCTTCCCGCAGCTGGCAGGAATTGTGACTGTTCTTTTTGGTTTTAATCATGGCTTTTAAAGCAGATCAGTAACAGCAACAATTAGCCTTTTAGACTGGTCTCAGAAATTACCATTTTTAAAATATGGTGACTCTGCAGGCACAAACCCAAAAGTTCTGCACTCTGCATAAAATGAGCAGCCATACACTCTGACTTGTTTGTCACCAGTTTGGTTCCTCCTTTGTTTCTGCTGAATTGTGCTTCTGAAAAGCAGACAGGAACTTGCACAGATACTCAAAAGGAAATATCCTTAGTCACCTCCTTTTCCTCAAGAAACCTATCCTTTGAGAGAGCTTCGGCTCTGAAGGACTGTCTGGCACTCCAGCTGCGTAAGGAGAAAAAGGAGGCACGACCACGTGGTTACGCAGACTAACGCCCAATAAGATCGCTGGTTCTTAGTCAGCAGAATGACTTTGAATCTTACCTAGTAGGAAAGGATTGAAGCACAGCCATTTGGAATAGAGACACGAAGAAAAAAGAGGAGAAAGAAACAGGAAAATTTTCAACCCAAGAAAGGGCCCAGAAGATTCACAACCCTGGGGAGAATATAAAAAGCAGTGTGGGAATAAGAACAAGCGCCTCATCAGAGCAGATGGTGTTGTACCACAGGTTGCTGTTGAGAGGGTCCTTCGGTGCATCTCCGCAAACAGCAGCGAGGTCTCAGCCCGGCTGCCAAGGCTGGCAGGAGCTCACTTTGCTCATCATTGCCTCTGCTAAGCCACTCAGACATTTTTGCCCGTGCAGCAAGGTTACTTATTGACCCTAACATCTTTTGTGAACCCTCTGTATTATCCACACAAGTCCTGGCATACAAAGCTGGGTATACGTATATAAAAACTCTCTTCCTACCCTGTGTGGCATGACGTATGCTTCTAGGAGGGTTTGCCAGCACAGCAACACAAAGGAGCCTTTTCAAGTACAGATCTGGCCTTTGTGCCTCAGGGCTTAAATCTCTGATGCTAGGACTTCTTTGTACCACTCTGGCTTACAGAGTCTTTAAAGTACAAGTGTAAGTGCACTTCGATGTATCTACGTGTCAGGTGGTAACAGGATGTTTCTTGCCTACCTCAAAGAACGACGGAGTGGTGTTATCAACCAACACTTCCACCGGGCTTTGATTTCTCTCAAAAAAGCACTTTAACATTGACACTCATTGCTCAGTCTCGTTGAAGTCTGCTGCGAATCCCACACGTGAGCTTCACAGCATTGTGTCCCTGCCAGACTGTTGTGCCAGCTATTGTCCGACTTCTTTAGTCCCAAAACTTATTTACCCATCTCAAAGATGCACATGCCTCAGGCAGCAGAGGGTTTAGAAAAAAACCACAGCAATGGAGTCTCTCTGGAAGAGGTGAGTCTGTATGTCTGCTGTATGTCATAGTCTGCTGTATGATGTCCTATTTCTATGAAAACAACAGAAAGATGATGCACCCTGTACCAAGTTTTTCAACCAATGCAATTATAAAATGGCCAAATAATAAAATCTGTGTATACAAGAAATGCTGAAAGACACCGTTCCATATCTAGCTGATTTAACCGAAATGATTATGACATTTTCTTGCTTTATTTCTGCCACAAAATTGTCGGAAAATTTAGAAAGTCATCATTTTTCAACATCGTAATTTGTCTTTCTCTATATGCACCTTAGACCTAGGAAGAAAAGAGTAAAGCCGCAATTACAGGAGGCTTTCAAAGAAGCAAAGGAAAATCAGCTTTATGGAGCAATCCTGCATGATTAATAATATGTGGAGCTTAGGCTGAGCCTTTCATCCCAATGGGCTCCATGTACATGTGGACAGAAGTGCAAAGTACTCATTTTTTACTTCAAGCCTGTCATTCACTACGTACGCTCAATCAAACGGCATTGAAAGGTGGAAGTGCTGATTTTGTCCATGATGACTGATAATGGGTTTAACACCTCCCTGGGAAAGTGCAATAGGAATTGGCAGGAATATAAACCTTACATTTCCTGAGGTCATATTTTGCTTTTAAAATGGGATTTTTTGCTGCTGTAAATACAGTGAATTCTGAGCCAGAGCCATCATTAAGGCTTGCATGTTCCACATTTTACATTACTACACTTGCCTACATCAAAATCTGCACATAACAGACACAGCAGGAGTCTGATAAACCAAATGCTTTTGAATGCGGTTACTAGTTTAACGCTGGGCTTTCATTTATTCCTACCTTATGAAGTTATTCACTGAGGCAATGTGCATTAACAGTAAACCAAAATGTACCTTAGCCAATCGGGATGTGGCAAGGAGAAATGTTATTGTAATAACTATGAATGATTCCTATTATAAATAGCCATGACTCCATATAGAAAAGCAAAGGATAATGTGTTTATTTCAAACACCAAAATGGGCAATATTTCCATTCCATAACTTTAAGGGGCCAGGAAGCATATTCTTTTTTACGTACCTGCAATAATTGACACTAGGATGGAGCACAAGCAAATGACTTAGTGCTCATGGTAGCCTCGCACAGCTGACCTGCTTCCTCCACGCTCACCATTTTCCAAATGTCACATCTGAGGCAAACATCCTCTTCATTGCTCAGTCTTTCACTCTACGCCTTTCTCCTTGTCCAGTGGTATCTCTTAGTAATGCAAGCACCAAGCATTAATGGAAGTGTTTTAATAGCAAATTCAGGAAAACTTGCCTGTAACAAGAGCAGAGCCTTATTCAAAGCTGGATGATTCTGATGGATTTGCGGTAAATGTGATCACAATGTATCAAGTGGTTGTTGTAACCTTGATTTTCTCTTTTTATGACATTCAATAAGATGCAATTACATTAATTCAGAATTTCTGTCCTTGGGAAAATAGCAAGCCTTTTCCCTCTTTCCCATCCCACAATGGGATGGAAGACATCTTGAAAAACTGAATTTTTGAACATAAAATTTCAACCTCTTTTCAGGAACAAAATACTGTAGGTTGGTGCAACAGCTATCCTCACTGCCTCACGGGAGGTGAAGTTTCGTGTCTCCTGCAAAGGCCAGCATGCCTAGCCAGGTTATGTTTCTCTGTGTTGCACAGAGGACATGTGGCTCTCACCAGACTGCAGTGTTTTGTGGGAAATTATCTCAGTTTTATTGGGGGTCTCCAACACCTACATTGTATTTCCCCATGACTCACCCCCAAGTCCTCCAGACTTGAGGCTGATCTGCCACAAAACCAGCTGTTTCACCTGGAGTTCTCCATCCCCTAAAGAAATCACCTGGGTTTGGATATGGGTTTTCTCTTTCAAGAAATGGTTCTCTGGGAACCACATGTACCTAAAGATGAAACAGGCATCAAAACATTAAATTAGCTGTTTGTACTAAACCATCAACTCTTTACCCTTCAAGAAAATAAAAAGAGAGATAGAAATGTTCTTTACACTCTGTGAAGAATGCTAGCACAAAGACGTGTAACCTTGTGGATGTCCTTTAGATCATAAAGATCTCATAAGCATGTTTTCTTTATCATGATTCGGGTTTTATATGCAGCTGTTGTCTAAAGTTTTCAAAGTTATTTTCAAAAAAAACCTTTTTTTTTTCTGGTAATAACATTAAAAATTGAACATCTTGTGAAAAATTCAAGAAAAACTCTCCCTTATAATGAAAATTTTAATTGATATCTGCTTGAATATGTTATCAGATTCATTATTGAAATTCTATTTTTGCTAAGCATTTTTATTAAAAAATTTCAGGGTTTCATTAAAAGAAATGTGACAGGTCTGAATGTCTTGAGATGAAAACTATTTTCCTTAATGAATTGTGTGGCATTCAAGCCAATCTCATTGTCTGCCACTGTATCTAATAATGCTATGTGATATAGATAGCTACTCACATCTACAGTAACGTAACATTTGACACCGCTATTCTTGTAATCGCTATATTAGCAAGTAACGCAACTGAATTTCCCTAGGTCTCAGGATGAGGCTTATGGATTTGCCCAAGGGGTAGTGCAGATGATACAAACAAAGCAGCCAACCTGCCCATGAGTTTAACTTTTTGCAGGGAGCAATACTTGATAATACTATCAAGTCTGAAGAAAAATCTAGCAAAATTTTCCTAATCTGAATGCAGAGGCTGCTTTATTAATGGAGAGTATCTAACTTGCTGGTTGAACGAAAGGAAATGTTTTAGGAAAATAACTTGAAAAAAAAGTCAATTGCCTATTTCTGCTCAAGATGCTCTATAACTTCTAGACGGTGTCCTGCTAATTGCAAAAACCGTGACACATTCAAGTCATAAATCAACATTTCTCGAGGCAGCCAAAATAGCCTTTAAAATTCATTGTGGTAAGACTGTTTTATTACAGGGCTGAAACCACAGTTTCTCAACAGCAGCTCCCTATTCAATGCAAATATCTCTGCCAAGATTTGATAAGACAAATAGGGAGGCAGGGGCGGAAAAGAGGGAAATGATGAAAGAAAACTTTGCCGCAAATTAGTTACAAAATGGTTTTAAGCTATCTCGTTTCAAGTGTCTTTCGCCTCTGCCGCATCTGGCAGTAACTCTTCCAGGAGGGCTGGATTATGCTAACGAATGATCAGCCTGGACTCATTCCTTATTCAGGCAATCTCTCAATGGCAGCTTTCCCCAGCAAGGGAGGGGGAGGGACCTTTAGGATTTCACATATGCTGCTTGAAACAGCAAGCAGGACCTGGCCACTGAGCAATTTGCAGATGATAGCTCTCTTTCAAGGGATCGATCTTCCTCCCTGCTATGTTTCGCCTCATTCTTTCTGTCCCGTCCCAGATTTATGTCCCTTTTTCTTTCCTATCTTAGTCATCCTCTCCCTCCTGCATATCATCTCCCTGCAATGTCTTCCCAATCGGGAGGAAGAAGTGATTATTCTGTAGCTCTCACTGATGCTCACACTGACACTCACACTCCATCACTTGAGGGTTTTTCAGGATGATGATTTCAAGCCCTCCTGAAATTCAGTAAAATTAACATGTAAAAACCCCAGAATCTCTGGTCTGTTGATCTGACCCCAGGCGAAACATGGCTCTAGCTGTGGCTGTTTTACATCTAATCACAGCAGAAGAACAGCTTCCAACTGGTCTTATTTGTAGTTTTTTATCTCACTGTCCAGCTAAGTCAATCAATGGCTGCAAACTGTGTTGTGCTGCAGGGTAAAGAATAATAGAGAAATATTCAGCCAAACTGTACAAAAATTCTTCCTACTGCTGTGTATATATGTTGAAACAGCAGCCTGGCCCCTGCTTGCCAGGTAATGCCACCTGTCCTTGATAAGACTGTTACAGGTCTTCCACTTTCAGGAAAAAAAATAAATAAATAAAAAGAGCCATCATTCACCTCAGGAAGCATCCATGGAATAATTACTCCCTCCAAAACAATTATATCTGCAAAAAGCTCCTTCTCCTCAGAGGGAAAAATCCTTGTGGAGACTGTTCCCAATTAACGTTTAATATATGCCTCTATTTCTTCAGGAAAAGGGTTGTTCTAGTTCCCATCGGAAACTTTAATGGTCTTTGAACCAAGCCCAGTGACGATGCATCTTCATTAGTGATAGGAGTGCTCCCTTGTTTCAGGTTTTTCTGTGGTTTGGATGCTTATCCATCACACTGTGGCATGCGAGGGACAAGAAATTGGACGCAAACTTGCACAAAGTACTGAGATTTCCTACCAGCTCAGCCACTCCTCATGCCTGCTTCAAGGACTGCGTGAGGAGGAGGGTATTTTTGGTAACTTTTGCTCTGGTGACACTGTTGGGACCAGCCCCTGCCTCCAGCTTTAGCACGGCTGGGAAATGGGGCTGGACATACTCTAGTGTCCCCGGCTGCCAACTGATACCCTCTGGGCCGTCAGTGGAGGAGCAGGACATATTCTCCTGAGCTGTTATGCCCACTCCACCCCTGCAGTTGCCCTCAATTTTGGGGGCCGGAAGCTGGCAAGGCAGGGGAAGGAAATGCGTAATTATGCAACCACCTTTCTTGTTTTGTACCTCTGCGAAACAGCTTCAGAGTGACTTCAATTTCAACTGCCCCACAGCGACTACATCTAAGGTTCCTGGGAGGAGCAGGGACGGGTTTTTTTAAATGAAATTATCATTTAATTTCAGTGTCATATTAAGCAAACAAACTGCCAGACTGCTAGCCTGGGAGCTCTCTGAAGGGTCCCTCTTACCAAACACCTGGCATGGGAGATGAGAGATTCCCACTGACTTCCATGGGCTTTCATCAGCTCTTCCATGCTTCCATCACCCTGCTTATGTTTTCCTGTATATCCCAACACTTTTCTCAACAAACTGGGTGCAGTTCTTAATATTGATTGCCATTCTTCTTTTTCTCACACACAGACACACTTCTTCCTGTCTTTCTGTCATCATGCAGTCTTCAATCTTTTCTCTTACCCGGTTTTAGGTATTGTACAAGTTTTTCTTTATACTATTCCACTGCTGTTCAGTAAATGACTCTTCTCGATTGAACCTGTGCTACAAAATCTTTGCAACATGCTGTTTACCTGAAGCTCCCTCTAATTTTTCCAGTGTTGTGTTTTCCAGAGCTTCGCTTTCTTGCTATGGCTGGCTGCGCAGTATTTCACGCTGTTCCCTTACAGGATTTATTTTCTTAGCTGCTCCAGCAGTGTAGGGTTTCCTTCTAAAATATCCATGGTTCTTCTTGGTATTCAGGTGCCTGTAGCACCTTGCAATGATGATGGAAACAAAGACGGTTGTCAGCTGCAGAGAGGGACCCAGGACAAGGAGGTTGTGCCCACCTGTAAATCACCAGAGCATCTAAATATTTGTTAAAAACAATAACAAACACTCTCTCATCAAATATAGTACTCAAAAAACTATTGGATTTGAATCAAATGAGAACAAATGCAGTACGCAATGGCTCCCATTCATCTCAAGGCATGTTAATTCTGGTTCCTAATATTAGTAAAACTGAGATGAATGGGAACTACGGGCACTACTGGCAGAGTTAGCTCTTGACTACTGATCGTTCTTAGAGAAGCTCAGACTCTAATGCCTACCCATCAAGTGTTTTTAAAGGAAAGCCTGTGCTTTGGTGTAACAGAGGCGTTAACTTCTTAGTATAAATATATAGAATTAAGACCCCATTTTCCTCCAATCTTAAAAACTGTTTTGACCTGTGCTTCTATCCAATATTCTACAATACTTACCTGGCAGGGGAGACACCATGATCAGTCAGGTGGTTTTCCCAGGGCAAGGCTCATCCCCTGCTCTTCAAGTCTCCTGTTTTTTATATTGGGGTTTTTTTGCAGTTGGACTAGATGATCATTGTAGGTGCCTTTCAACTGAACTACTCCTATGCTATGCTATGCTATGCTATGCTATGCTATGCTATGCTAATAGAGACATCCATCTCAACACAAAACATTGCAGCTGACCCCGAACACCCAACTCAGACATGTCACACACCTTCAAGGACACTTTTGCCTCCAGATAGTCCCTCCACTGATTTTATCCCTAGCAGCTTTGGGTCTGCAGCCTGCTCCAAAATACTTTTTGGAGGTGGAGGGGAGGTGGAACATTTACAATTTGGGATCTAGGTGAAATAAGCTGAAGAGCAAGCTGAAAAAATAATGCTGAGGCTGCTTGGACCACACTGTGCAGAAGCACAAGAGACTCAGGCTGAGGGGCGGGATCCCACCCAGCATCCCACCCAGCTCTGCCAGGGTGGAATCCCACCCAGCTCTACCAGCCTGCACCCCTGGGGCAGCCCAGCTTACACACAAGTGTGCAGCAGTCTGAGGAGTCATTTCCAAAGCTGCCGAGTTTCTCTTTGCCCAAAGGAAGCAATACTGTGGACTGTAAACCAGTAGTTGGGTTTTATGATATCTATATTGCTTATCAGATTTCTGAACTCTGTGAGAAATATGAGAAACACATGTGAGAGTTCCTTGTGAATATACAATGAAATTGTTCCATTCAGGGCAGCTGAGCTGCTTATCAAATAAATGAATAGAACAAAGTATTCCTTCTTAACATGGAACTTACATCTTTAATAAACATCAGCTTCATGTTCTCATGAGAATCCTATTATACAACTTCCTTCATTGATTCATGTATTAATATCATTTTGTATTAAGCTAGCACGTAACTGATGATATGGAAGTGTTTTCCTATAACGACTCCTTCACTGCATAATATAAACCACTTACCATATTTTCAGCTCAAAATTCAGAAAGTTCATGGATGCATTATACACTGGAATGAACAAATTAACTATATAAAAGTACAGTATATCATTTGCAAATTGCATGCAAACCAAAGTAAATATACAGTGCTAAATGCTGACTTTGATTTAGCTCAGGTTGAAAGGCATAAATCAGCTAACAGAAAAAAAATTTAAGAGCTCAGTAGAACGGAAAAATCCCCACAGAAAACAAGACCCAATCTAGTGATTTGGGTGCAACGTGTAGCCTATACGGCTACGATTAGCACATACATTAGCCATTCAGGGACAAGACTCTCCAGGAGAAAAGCAGCCCTGTCTCACAGTACCGCTCACTATAAGTAGAAGCAGCAAGTGAAATCCCTGAAAGGATTTATTTTTCTTTTGGTTTTAGGAGTTTGTTTTGTTTTGTTTTGCCTGCAATTGCATAACAGGATTCAGCAGTACTTCAATATCTAATACGGTGAGATTACAAAAGGCTCAGGAGCCTGCTCTATTTTATAAAATCTGTTTAAAACTAAGCTCAGAAAGACAGACAAGGAAACCTTCTTCCTGCCAAACAGCGTACCAGAGCAATGACGACACAGACCGTACTCTGCAGCCCTGTGAGTCTAGTGATTCCCTGTGTTGACTTACAAGGTTTTCATCCTGTGGAGCTCATTTTGCAGATGCTCAGGCAAAACGTTAATATTGGAGAGCTCTTATGAATATGTTCACCAGCAGAAAAAATGATGGTTTGCAGGAGGAACACGCATGCAACTTCAGTCTTATGCAAACACAGTGAGGGTCCATTTCTGTGCTGCTGCTGGAGCACCAGTTATCTGCCCCAGCCTAGCAATGGGACTGTATGAGATGCCTCTACCTATCATGGACTTCTGTCAGCACAGAACTGGCTCCAAGTTTTCAAACGCTGTTCAACTACCTGTTATCTCCACCATGCTGTGACACAGATAAATAGCTCTAAGCTTTAATTGAACTTGCAAAAATAAGTGAGGAAAAACATTTTTTAAAAAGATACCTACTAGCTGTGACCATTCCATTCAAATTCCTGGTTTCTGCATCATCACACTTCAATGACCCTTGAATGTCAAAATGTTGTACCAGTGTTATACCATGAAGTTAGAGCTATTGATGCTACAAATGCATCCTTTGCCCTCAAGCTTCTTTTTGGCCAGAGTCAGTCTTCGCTTCTGTTACCTGTTCTGGCTCTGATCCTCAAGGTTATGTCAGTGCCCGACACGAACTGCTCCAAAGATGCTGTCTGTGAGACTCGGAGCCTTTCTTCTTCTCTGGGAAGGGCCTCATTGCTACTCTTACAACCACTGTCATACAGCCAGGAGTTCAACTGCGTCATAAGGCACTATATACAAGTCATCCTCTCTCTCCTTCCATTGCATCATCATACACTTTCCTACCCACTAATAATGTCCATCCTGTACTCAGAAAAGTGATTATTAAATATTCACGTCTCAGGAACAGACACTTCATCCACAGATCTGCCCACACATACTGTCAAGTACAGTAGTTCCACTAATCTCCTTTATTCTTTCTCCCTTGTACAGTATAATTTAGAGTAGACTCAAAATATGAGTTAATGCATCTTTTTTCGTTACCTTCTCCCCAGCTTGAAAATTTATTATGTATTCCAGCTAGTTTGATGAGGGTCAGATGCATATGGGATGCTTCAGCTTCATAGGCTGCATTTCATTTCCAATAAGGCACAGTCATAAGGCACAGGTCTTAGATGTCTTGAATAGAGCGTAGCTGCCCCTGCCCAGGGACAACAGTGACAAAAGTCACATTGGCCTGCATAATACAAGATAAGAGCCCAAATAGTGCTCTGTTTCCTATTATTCATAAAATGTTCCTACACCTCTATTCATTGAACTGCAAATACCGAAAATGCATCTATTGTTCATTTGGCTGTTTTCTTACAGTACTTTAATCTCAGGTGTATTTATAACAATAAACTGTGACTGTGGGAGATTCTTTTGTCATCTGACTTAATCGAAATCACAGAGATCTTTCAAACAAGGAGAACAGCTAGTATTTCTGCTTGTCCTTTTTGGTAAGCAGATTACTAACAGAAAACCCATTTTTTCCAGAAATCATCCTCACCTTTTGCCTAACTAGCATTGCACGTGTTAATTTACCTGTGAATGCTTCAAAACCTGTGTGTTAGCAGGAAGCAATGCAAATACTTTCCATATGTTGAACCATTAAAAATATATCGCTATTGACTCTCCTGGCTCTTCCACCTCCACCACAGTACTGACTCATCACTTCTCTGCTGTTAGAAATGGTCCTCAAGACTCTGGATTACCTTCCAGCTCCCTTGGGCAAGTGACAAGCCACACTACGTGACCTTTTAACTCCCTCTCCTCAAAATGACCTGTCACTTCCCAACCCCCTGGTTCCTCTGGGCAGTAAACAAGTCTTGCTCCAGGAGCAGTGTGATCCATTATTAATCCGGCATCACTATGTCTGGGACTTTCAGTCCAAGACAGAAATAAAAAGACTGCAGCACAGGCAGACTAGGACTGCAATCAGAGCAGGGTTTGTAATTTAATAGAGCTACCTGGAGTAATGCTATAATCTCAAACAACCTTCATAAATTGTTCAGAGAGAGATTCCCTAAATCCTCAAATCAGCTACAAATATATAGTTGCATTACTAGCGTGGATTTAAATGCCTTTGAAGTCAGTAGAGATATTCTTACAGATTTTTTACAGCCTCATGTGTTTTTTATATATATATATACACACATATATATATGTATACACACACACATATATACACACACACACACGCACACACAGATAAATATGTATAAATCTCCCTAGAGGTTTAATCTGGTTTGAGAGTCCCTGAAGAACTCATAGCTGAGACCCTAAGGAAAGACACAGTCTGAAAGCTCTCTGTCTGTAGGATTTGGTCATAATGTCTTTTGAACTGAGTTTTTATTCCATTAACCACCATTTTTCTTCTGCTTTTTGGCAAGGCGAGAGTTGTCTTTATTCTGTAATGTAGACATCACCGTCTCAGAGCATGTTCCCAAGGAGGCCAATTTAAAGACTGACAAGAAAATCACCCGTTCTATTTGGACAGAGAGAAAATGATATTTTTCCAGCTGGAAAGAAAAAAAGAAAAAAGAAAAAAAAGTAAATCCTGCTATGTAATCCTGATCAGGTTTGCTGGACAAATCAAGGAAAGCTTGAGGTTTTGCCAACCTGAGGATCATAATTACAGGAAAAGCTTACTGAGCTTTATTTGCTTGTACCATTGCACTGATTTTCCCAAAATTCTGGTTTTTCCTTGGTGCAGAAGCACACCCTGACCAAGGCCAGTTGGATGCTTATAGTGACCTGCACAGGTCCACCCACATCCTCACCGCTACCAGTGCCACTGAAGCTAGGCTAGGTCACCCGTTTATTTTTCATTCCCATTTTTATCTTGTCCATCTTCTCCCTTTCCAGATCCCTTTTCACGGTCTCCTGTTACCATAGTCACCTCCTCTTCCACTTCATGTTGAGCAATGTTCCTCCTCCCGTCTTTTCTCAGCTCCTACTGCAACAGGCCGAGGGGTGTCAGTGCATCTCCAGCATCACCGATAGCTTTGAGCGGGTGGGTTCGGAGATAACAGCAGCAACAGTCCTGACAGTCAAAAACACCATCAAGCAAGATCGGATAAGACACCAAAAGACAGAGTTTTCAACCCGTTTCCGCTGGAGGGTTTGACAGAGCAGCTCCAAGAAGACAAAGAGAAACGAGGCAAGAGACAGGTTAAAAGTAAACACAGGTATCCTTCTGAGGACACAGATCAGATCAAAAGCCCCTGACATTTTAATTTAACCGGTGGCCGCGAAAGCACTTCCAAATCAGAGAGCAACTTGCTGCTGTGGGAGGGGAAAGTGCTTTGATGAGGAAAAATCCGTATTTTTTGATTCAGGAAAAAGGAAGGTATTTTTATATATTTTTGTCTCGCATTGATTTGGGGGATAAAAAAATAAATAAAAAGCTGTTTTGCAGGCTAAGGGCTGTCACTCACCTCAGTGGTCCTGCCAGTACCTGGAAGCAAACCTTTTCTTACGGGTTCAGTACAGGCTCAGCACATCGAGTCCTGCTGCCGATCCTCAGCGATGGCTGAACTTCCCACGAAGAGCCACAGCATCAGCATGGACTCAGCCTGCCGCCGCTGCAGGCTCTAAATGAGCTCTGCCTGGGAATCACATGAGGCTTAACACGTAGAACTAGGTGCCACTGGTGTGCGAACGTAGGGAAAAGTTAACACAAAAATTAGCTGAAAACCCAAGTGCATTTCTTTAACCAAATCATTTACAATTTTGCTCTGCATTTCTTTGTTTCAAAGCAGGAGGGGAAAAAAACCACAACAGAAACTGCAAATGTAGACCAAGAATGAAAGGCTAAGTGAGGTGCATGTAGTGCATGAGTAAAGCATGGGTAAGGAGTAAGAAGCCTCGAGCTTCTTTAAATGTCTTTCTATTGCTAATTAAAACACCATGCAGAATTTCCCATGGGAGGAATCATGGAAATTGAGCCTTGTAGCATGAGCCTGAGACAGGAGCGGGATGCAACCGCTTCCCTCTGAGACGAAATTCTCTCCCACACTTCTTTCCACCATCCTGTCTCACCCCAGCTTCCTACACCCCCTCACCATGCTGCTGCCCATCCCAGAGCTGAAAACCAAACAAGCCGAGCAGAGGACTACCCCCCATACCTCTAGGCTTCACCAGCCAGGTCTGTAAGCACGTGAAGTCCATTAATTCAGGATAAGGCGATCTGGGCGCACATGATGGGACAACTGTGGGTGATTTACTCCTCATGGTAAATTTACCTTGGATGTACCAAGCTCAGTTTGGGCTACAATTAAGTGTCTGTCAGCGGCCACAGGGCAATTTGTCCCAGGAGTATGTGCTTGGTTTCTGCAGCTTTGCTTCTGCAGCTCAGGTCCGGAGCAGAGAGCACCTTTGCAGCCCTCTCCCTATCCCCAAAACCCCGACCCAGCACAGGCTCCCCTGCCACAGCCCCTCTCCCAGCCTGCCTCCACAGCCCTGCTCACCGCCCAGTTGCAATGCGAAAATCTCAACCTCCGCACTTGCTGGAATAGTCTTGTGTCATGTTCACAGAGATCAGACAGGATTTATTTCTAGATGAAACTCGGCTGATAATATAAAGCAAGTTATTAATCCACTCAGGCCAGCCATCTAACACCCAAAGCCTGTTACTCTTGCTGGCTGGAAGGAGGTATTTGATTGAATCAAGAGGGATTTGTTTAGCTCTGTCTTCTTGTTTAAGTTAGAAGATGCTTAAAATTTGTAGCTCGGGTTTATGCCCTTGCATCTACCACCTGACTGTTGGCTCTTCATTACCAGCGACTGAATCTGTGAACTGAGAGTCTGCAGTAAAAATAGGAACAAAAGTCAAGATTCATGTTCCCTCTGCTACATTTTCCTTTAGTATCAAGATGCCAGGACTAGAAATAAGACCAACTCTGATTATTCAGGGCAGTTTTTTGTCTTGAATATTCACTAAATATCTTTTCCTTTCAGGCTATGAACTCAGTTTCCCTGCCCCTCCTGTGGTATGGCTTGCCAGCTCTCAGTCTTCCCCTCTCCCATCGTAAGACTCAAGCTGACACCCCAGTACCTCTCTTTCAGCCTCCCCCCACCAGAGCCCTCCTCCCAGCCCCGGCGTGTCCCCACGCGCCCACCACGGTCCCTGAGGGAGAGCCCGGTGCCCACGGTGGTGCTCCCTGGCACCCTGCCATGGGCCAGGCAAGATGCAAGGCAACCCCCTTCAGCTTTTACCACCATTCCTGGTCATGAAAAAGCTGCATATTGGGAAACTCAGGGTGCACAGGATGCTTTGAAGATCGGGGGAGTTTTGAGCAGCTGTGTTCATGTACCTCTGCGCTGGAAAGCTCCGATTTCTCCATAGCAGTGGTTTAGATATGTCAAAAATCTGTGTTTAGCTGCTGTTTTAACCAGCAGGGACTGGATTTTCTCTCTTTTTCTGTCAGAGGGTTTGATGAGAGAACTGGTATCAAGAGGATCAGCCAGAGAGTGATGATAATGCTTTTAGCATCTGAGCCAAAGCCCACTGCCTTTACTGAAATTCTTCCCATTGACTTCAGTGAGGTTTGATCAGCCCTACGCATTGCCACAGGACAGGGCGGGCTTTGCTTTGAACACGTTTTCAGAGCTAGACACCAAAGTTTCCAAAGGCCACTGTGTGGTCTGGTCACAGAAGATTGCAAACAGGCAGGGGGACAAGGGAGAAGAAAGGAAGATTTATTTTTCCCCCCCCCCCCACTTCCACTTCCTTAAACGCCTTTCTCACTGTCACTCCCATTATATTTCTTTTTCAAGTATTCCCTAACATCTCCTAAAGGATCTGAAAAGAAAAATGTATCGACTCATTTTTAACGGAGAGATGTAAAACCAAAAGATCTTGCACAAATAAACAAATAAAAATGAGGGGAGTGAAGAAAGTAAACACAAAAAGATGGTCAAACGTTTTGAGAAGTTGACAGAAAGGCATTAGTTTAACTCCTCTTCCACATAGTCTGAAATCAGCTAAACGTAAGTAACGCAATTCTCCCCATCTCTATTTATTGCATTATGCATAAACTCTGCTACCCAGGGAGATGAGCGGACCCTGACATGCTGTGACAAGCTGCCAAAGTTCCCACCAACAGGAGGTTCCTGAGCACCCGCAATAAAGGAGGACAGCCCACACGTGCTCCTAGCGAAGCGAGCACGGTGCCGCACAGAGCGCCCGCCATCTGCCTCCCCTGTCACCGCGCGAGGCGCTCCAGAAATAAATCAACAAACGGCGTATGGAAATGCCTGGCAATGGGAGCAGCACTCGGGCTCCTGCAGCGGTAACTAATGTGAACTTCTACATCTCCTAACCGTCATTGTTGCTGCTTTAAATTGGAAATTAAACGAGCAGTCGCAGGCCTGAGCCTGTGACCATCCAAGGGTTTAAACGAACTTGCTCATTAAGATGCTGTTTGACACCATGTATTTTTGGGGGGGTGAGACCATAGTCTCTCATTTCCTTCTTAGGCTTTCTGCCTCGTTACGCACTAAAAGCTGGGAGTTAATTAGCTGCTCGCACAAAATGGAGGAGGGATGAGGGAAGGTGTGACAGAGCCAGGCTGCTGTCGTGGGGGAACATCTCTGCGTAAATGCTGGTATCCATTCACAGGCTCCAGAAAACCTTGTCCCCGAGAAAATATACGCCAGATGCAAAGCACGTGATACGTGCTCCGCTCCTTTGCAGCAACTTCCCCTTTGCAGCCCCCGGTTAATTATAACTTTGAGGAATAGCAGCCTATAATCACATACATGGAAACTCATTTCTCTTTAAATGAAACCTGGCTAACGGTTGCTTTTTACTGGAACAATTTTCAAATAAACAAGCCTGAAACTGAAAAGGAATCTTAAACTCCATTAAATAATACAGTTCCTTCACAGGAATTTCTCCTGGGAAGGGATGTCTTCTATTCAAGTGCCATGTTATGACAAGCATGACAGACTTGATAGTGATCTGTTCCAACTCATGACATTGCTTAAATTAGGTTAGATAGAATCTGTACAGGCTTTCTAAGGAAAGCTCCTCTGGGTGAAAGCACTATTATTTTTGTTAATGGCTGTGAATTATGATTTTCTTCTCCTAGGAGTCATAAACTATGTTGCTACACAGTAGTACATCATGTAATGTATGTAATACATGATTCCTTAGTAGGGGAGGAAACTATTACATTTGCATACATTAGAGCCAGAGTTGTAATCAGAATGTGTTTTCCCACTTCCTTCATTGAATATTTATAGATTTCTTTCTCACTTCCCCTTCTGCTGCACATGTCTCCTGCTTGACCTAGTGTCTTGCTCTATCTTATTCAAACTTTGGAAGGGTACATGTTTATGGCACGTTCCTGTTGCTTTGCAAACACCAAGTGACTGGCTTTCTTTCAGATTGCTTTCTAAGCCTCACACACGCTCCCATGCATACGCAGCCGCAGCCTCAGCCATGTGAAAAGACAGATGGAGGCAGAAAGCAACTTAACTCCATCGCTGTGGGCTCATGAGCACATAAGGGCACTAGACAGCAACTGATGACACCAAGGACACTTGCAGGTAAACAAGGGGATTTTAAGGTTGTAGCAACACCTCAGTAAGCTCAGAAATGCCACAGCCAGCAAGTGACACTTTATACCTTCAAGGGCTGCCAGGCCAGGGCTACGAGAGAGGACAAACCAGCCCATCCTCCTGTTTCAGTCCTCTCATAGCATAACATCTCAGCACGACCATTAGCAGAAGGGTAGAAAGGCGCAGGGCAATTCATTCAGTGCTGTGCCACTGTTTTCAGTGCATTCCATACAGTTGTTTCCAAGGGCTCAGATCTTCAAAGGTGATCTTGGGCTCCTAAGTCACTAAGGTTTTATTCAGAAATCCTGCTCAGCAGTCCGCCAGGCAAACCCACACTTGTATTCTTCCACACCTTTGATCAGTCATGTCTTGAATTTAATAAAAGCCATTCAAGTGCAAACCCAGATCATTAGGAGATAGACTTAAAGGGTTTGTTCTGAGCTTACATGAACACACCTCTTTCCCCATCAATAAAATGCAAGCTGAGAGAAGACTGACACCCATTTGCAATTTGCAAAGAGGAGCTGGAGGCCATCTGAGCAACTTGGACAAAGAGAAGCAGCAAGTACACTGGTTTTGATGCTACACACGAGCACAGAAAGAAAGCAGCAAAGCTGGAAGACTCTCATAAGGATCAGAAGGCAATATACTACCAGGATAAATTAACACTCGGGACTTTGGAAGAAATTCCTTTTGAATCCTATAAAGCAACAAGAAGTATATAAAGTTCTAAGAAACGCTCTTGGATCTCAAGTACACAAAACTGAACTTGGTCCATTTTACTAATTACAGTATCTGCAACCTGTGTAACGGCAATTCTCCAGCCTCCCCCCCCAGATAACGTTTGTACATGTGTCTGGGGTTAGAGACAAAAGGAGAGGCCTGGTGAGACATCCCCCACCAGTTCCTGAAGCCATAATCCTAAAGCGACCGATTACGGATATGCTCCCAAGTACACTGACGATCAAAACAGAGCAGACCTCCTCGATGTCCATCACGCTGGCAAAGGCTCAGCCAGGTTAAGAGGAGGTTTCGCATCCATATGTCAAAGGCTTACAGTAATAGCAGGCTGCACATTCAGAACTGAGTTATAGTTGGTGCAGGGAGGTTAGAGAGAAACCAAGAGCAATTCTTACTGACTCAAACCAATTTAAGCTCAGGTTTCCAGAGTGACACATTGTTATTTGTTAGCTGAGAGATCATTTAAGGCAAACTTCAACCTTGCAGGCAGCCTATGGGTAGCACAGCATGCAGCAACGAGCAGGGGCTCATGTTTGCGGACAGCAGGAGCTGAGAGCACTGCTCGGTTGTAGGCCACTGTCACCAAAGGGACACATAAAGATCTCCGTTTTGCCATACAGAAATCTTCTCTGCCTCAGAGCAGATTTATTGCTGGGCTGCCAGGGAAGAGCTGCCTTTGCTCCTTTTCTTTAGAGGGAGCCAGGTTCCAGTGTGAGATTTCTGAGTGTGTGCGGAGGAGGAGGAAATGGCATTACATGGTACTCCAAGGGTTTTAATGCATGACCAAAGACGTACTTAGAGCTAAAAGATGTTTCAGTGCCTAAAAATGCAGAGAAGCACACCGGCCTAGATCGCTGAGGAAGAAAGCTTTTTCTGGGTAGGGCTTAGTGGAATTTCCAAGTCCTCCTAGTCAAGGGAAATACAATGATAGGACTACAGCACCTCTCTGCTTCAGTACTCTCTGCAACTTAAAGGTGCAGAAATGCCTTTGCAGAACTGCTCTTTGTGCTAAAGAACAGTTACAAAACTAAAAGGGGAAAAAAAAATTAAATAGGACGTTGCCATTTCTAAGCCATCAGGACAGGCACAAAACAAACAGTAGCGGGTGGTTTTACTTTCTACATTTGAATTTGTGACAAGTTCACATTAAAAAAATTTAAAAAACCCCAACAATGTGAAAAGCATCTTGAAATAACTTTGGTGTCTCTCTTCCTACATGGGACACTAGCCACAATTATCTAATAATGACGTTCTAGTCATTTGCCATCCCGGGATGGACAGACACCGTCACTCTGCTCCTGCATTCAGCCTGGACAGATCATTAATGTAAAGCAAACAAGGAAGGAACATACTTTAAACCACTATTCAAACTCACAGTCCCTAAAGGAGGAGAAATCACGTACCAGTGTACAGACATGTGTCCTGAATACCCACTCAGTTCAGGGCAGATACCATTACAATTGCAACATGTGGGGAAGTTTGTAATTGTATTGTATCACGATTTTTCAGTTGATAAACAGCAGACTTCAGCCTGCAGTGCTGTTAATCTAGCATCTTTATGAAAACAACATTTATTTTCAAAGAGAACTGGATATTTATGGCTGATAAGTGTTATTTGATCATTTTCATGAAATTAAATTTAAGTTCATGTTGCATGCTCTCCAAACTACTCCATAAAATTACACTTAAAGTGAAAATTATATAAATCACAGACAAACTGATACAATCCTTACTCCTTAAAAGTACTGCATGGGTATTATTTAACCATGATGTATGCAAATCAAATGCAAATTAAATAGCAGTGGGTGTGGTGTATATGCAAATTTCAAATCCTACTCCATCCCAATTTCCCCTTCATGAACTGCCTACAGCTATAACTCTCAGAATTTATGAGCTGCTCAGCTTCTAATACAATCTTTGTCACTGTAATGAGGCAAAAAGAATGGAAAATGATACAAAGTCAACCTACTGCCGCAGGCCCCATTCCTCTTCAGGGGTCTGGCCACCCAAAGTGCTGTCTTGAAGATGGATAAGCAAGGTATAGCACGGGAAGGTGTGGGTACTTGTCAAAAACCCCACATACAGAGGGCACCTGAAGCTTTCTGCCTTATCTGGCAGGGAGCTGAGACACAGAGAGCTGGGGTTCATACACGGAAGGTAGCACAAACTAACAGCTGCCCCACTGCTCCTTCCAGCATCTCGCGGGTACAACTAATCACGAAAAGAACCTGCGGCTGCTGGAGACCTCGTACCCGCTGCTCCAACCTACATCTCTCATTTTCATCAGATATAGCCCACTTCTCTGCAGCACAAACTTTGTCAGCATCTCCCCACGGTTTCAATGCAATCTGTCTCTTCATTTTCCATCAATAATGTGAAATGACAAATTCCATGAAGAACTCTATCACACCTCTACCTAGAGGGGATACTTTTATGTTGCTAAAGCCTAAATGCCTGGATTTAATTTTTATAAAAGCAGATCACAGGTTTTTGGACAGAAAGTATCCCCTATTTCAAACCAAATTAACATTTTGGGGAGTCTTCACAACTAAGGTGTGACCTGGCTGTAGAAATGACCTGTGCTTGGGGCACACTCACTATGCAGGCGTCAATATTTTTCTGGAGGAAACATGACAGTCAGCCTCCTGGCTGGCCTACCTGCCACTGACACAGGACATCCAGCACTGAAAGAGAAATGCCCACAGCTTGAGCTGAACCCTATAGATGGGCGTACTTCAAACCCAAGCCTCTCCAACACTGGTCCCAAGGAAAATTTTCCATACGCTAGACTGACGAAGCATTACAAGCATTCTCCTCCGTCTTCTCCTGATACTTGAAGGCCTCCTGCCTTTGATTTCCTTTGAAATCTCCTTTTGAATCATTTATTTGAGCATTCTCACAAGGGCTGTGGGGACTTCCACCCTGCGACAGCTTCACCATGTTTTCCTTGCGATTTTGCAAAGAGCCTTCCAGCAGCTTCATTTCCCTCCAGGGCTCTTACCAGGGAACCAAGACATCAGATTTAGTTGCAAGAGACTTGATAACAGAGGAGGTGTCTCCCAGACCTGGCAGACTCAGACTTAACAGAGGAGTTGTTCCTCCGTCCTGGCTTCTAAAGGGGTTTCCTTCACAGTTTCAAAAGCAATAGGATAAAGCAGCCCCAGAGTCTCTCCTTCACTTGCCTTCTTTCTATCTCATATAATATAAAAGGAATTTAGCTATTTTTCACTCCTGTATTGGACTCATTGCGTTTGTCATTGTCGTGGTTTAACCCCAGCCAGCAACTAAGCCCCACGCAGCCACTCGCTCACTCCCCCCTGGTGGGATGGGGGAGAGAATCAGAAGAGTAAAAGTGAGAAAACTCGTGGGCTGAGATAAAGACAGTTTAATAGGGAAAGCAAAAGCCGCGCACGCAAGCAAAGCAAAACAAGGAATTCCTTCACTCCTTCCCATGGGCAGGCAGGTGTTCAGCCATCTCCAGGAAAGCAGGGCTCCATCACGCCTAACGGTTACTTGGGAAGACAAACGCCATCACTCCGAATGTCCCCCTTCCTTCTTCTTCCACCAGTTTATATACTGAGCATGATGCCATATGGTATGGAATAGCCCTTGGGCCAGTTGGGGTCAGCTGTCCCAGCCGTGTCCCCTCCCAGCTTCTTGTGCACCTGGCAGAGCATGGGGAGCTGAGAAGTCCTTGATTTAGTATAAGCACTGCTTAGCAACAACTAAAACATCTCTGTATTATCAACACTGTTTTCAGCACAAATCCAAAACATAGCCCCATACTAGCTACTATAAAGAAAATTAACTCTATCTCAGCCAAAACCAGCACAGTCATCAGAACCCTTCTCTGAGGATGCACCTACAGACACACCTTTTTTCTGAAAAGGGTTCCCCATCACCACCGACAGCAAATCTGAAGAGCAAACACTGGTATTTGTTGAGTAAGAGGAGGGAGGCACCATCCAGCCCCTCTGGGCACAAACACAAAACTCACTTCAGCAGTAGCCTTTGGAGATCAGCCCCCCCATGAAGAGCAGAGACTACCCCAAACAGAGCAGGAGGAGGAGAAAGGACAGAAATGGAGGATGGATCAAAACACACAAGACTGATCAGTAAGTTTGTCTGCTTCAGAGGTCCACCAGGACTCCTGGCTGTAGCCCACCATTCACAGCTATGGTAACCGAGTGTATTTGCTAAGTGTGATTACATCTTTTATTTTTATTAGACATTTGCTAGCCACACGGCCTGTCATAGCCACATAGAAGGGACATGTAATATGTAGAACAGAGACAGGCCTCAACAAACAGAGGATTAGATAATTAATTTTGGTTCTGAGTAAGCAGCTCCATGAGGCACAAAGGAGAGCCTGCATTTTATTTCAAACTCAGTGAAGGCAAATCTTGTGTTCCTGGAGACTGGGAAAGCTGCCTTTTCCTCTGTGAACTCCTTTTGGAGACAGCACCATCTCTCTGAGTCCAGAGTAGCCTGGAAATCTCTGCACCAGAGGATTTGAAGAGGAAATCAAGGAAAAATGCAGTTCGGAGCACAATGTGCATGAAGACCCATCCACTGCAAATAGACCATCCTAATTTGTGACTGCAGACCTCGGAGTAACACGATCAAAGGCAGCATCCGATAGCGCAGTATTTGTGACTTGTTCCTGTCTGTTCTGTTCCCAGCTAATTATCCCTTCCTTAGGTGAACGGAAAATAGTTTAATCTGTTTTCACAAAGCTCATTCCATCAGATTAGTCAGCAAGGTACACAGTACTTTCACTGCCAGTAAAACCTATACCTAGGAACTACTGAAGACAGTAAAGCCATCTCTCAGTGTAATATTTTCTATTTGACAAACTCAATCAGTTCCTCCAAGGGGGGAGGAACAAAACGTGCAGGAAAACACTCAGCGTACACCACCTTCATCTGGCATGCGAATCAGCATCAACACTCGGCTTCCTTCCATCCACCTCCAGGTGCAAAGGATGGGGGTGAGCATTCAACATACCCCCTTCCTTTTTCCCTGCTGATAGCAAGAAACAAACCAAAAACCCACCGCAGCTTCTCCTCTCCCCACTCTGCTTTCTGCCTGTGGGACCATGGGATTTCCCAGCACTGATGGTTACAGCTCGCCAAGGCTGCCATCGTACAGGATGTTATCCTCAGCCTTTCCAGGATTTCATAACGTACGCTCGCTCACACTGGGGATTATGTAGCTCCACTGGAAATCTCACAGCTTCGCAAGGATAGAGAGAGCACGCAGCTTTTGGATTAGCAGGGTTATCCACCATTTAGGAGTGTCTTAGCCTATTCTTAGCCTTGGAAGGTAGCAAGAAGGAACAGCTCCTACCCAAGGAGTGGTCTCCTTGGAGTATTAGCAGTTCTGCACTTTGGGAGCCCTCGTTAGCAGTCAGCACTTATTTTATCAGCTGCTGTTAGGCTGCACCTGTACTTCAGTCTCATGAGTCTGTCAAAGTAATAATCCACCTGACATCTCCTCAGTCTGCTGTACTTTTTATGGTTTTATAGCTTATTCCTCTATAACGTCACTATATACATACACTTCAGGGGGGCTGACCTTGAGAGGCAAAAGCGACTGTTAGAGAACTATACCCATAAATCCAGCTCAGCCTTTGTGTCCCATTGATCCTTCTCCATACTGAGCCTAACCCAGGTCTTGCTGAAACTCGTGGGAAACCTCTGGCCCTAGATGTATTTCTCTTCATCCTATCTTCATGCTTCTCTGACCAAGTAAGCTGTAGTGGTACTAAGCTTTTCTTATAAAAACAATCCTTCCTTATTTGGAAATAAATTTGAAGCAGTGAATTACAGAATTACAGAAGACAGACCCACAAAGGGACTGAAAAAGGTTACCCAGCCTATTCCCCCAATCCCAACAGAGGACCATAACTATTCATGAAAAATCTTGTTTAAGCTATTCTGAGAATTTCCAGGAGTGAAACCTGCTGCACTTGTATTTAGACATGATTTTTTTTATTATTTGCATGGTTTGGTCCTTGCACAGGTTTTTATATAAATCCTATCTCCATGGAGTGAATCAAATTAAAGATCATTATCATTGGGGGGTGTCAGGGGGTGGCGTTTGCATTAAGCCAGGGTGTAAAATACACAAGGCAATGTCAAAACAAATTGGAAGTCTCTTTGTCTGCACTTCCCAGTCTGAAAAGATTCCAAACTATACAATGCAAAACACACATGAAGTTGGAAAGTATCCTATGGGGAGAAATAATGAATAAAACAATTTGATGCCTTTCCAATCTGACAAAACAAAGAAACATTCTGAGCAGCAGTTCTTGGGGATAAAAATCATTCAGCTTTTCATTATATGTGTTAATTTATGCTTTACATATTTTAAAAACCAGTAAATTTGTGACTTGAAAACCTGCTATTACATCTCACTATGACTGTCACTCATGCAATACGCAGAGAAGCACTGGTAGATCTAAGCACCAAGGATGGTGCCTTTGCAGTTACTACCAGTTACTAGTTTAGCATGGGATGGTGCTTCGCTGAATAATTATTTTTCCTAACCACAGATGGCCATCTCCTTCCCAACCACAACTCTGGCCTTGGTGACATTAGTGGGAGGAACGTCTTAGGGTATTTGGTTCTGTCACCTTACAAGAACATCCAACCCTTTAAAGTATACTTTAGTTCATTAAACAAGTTGCACCCAGCTAAGGAACAAATGCAAATCTCCTTATATAGAGTCCTGTAGAGCAGAGACAAGCCAGCCTCTCCAGGGCTCAGGAACTGGAAACCATCAGAATGAAGTTTGTGCAATACCATTGCCCTAAACCATCTCAATCCGCAGAAAATATTTCTTCCAACTGCGCCATATGTTGAATCAGTTCTGAAGCCAGTTGCTCATTCTGCAACACCATTAAACAAAAGAGAAGGGGGGGGAAGCCTAATGCTCTAGCAGCTGACTGCAAGATCAGATGCCAATAAAACCAGTCAGACTAGACAGGATTTCAGTTTGGTGGCTGTATTTAGTCACGATTGCATCACTGAGACATGATTCAATGATGCTTTTGACTCTTGAAAAGACAGCTCTTTCACCTTTGCTCCTTCTCATCAAAAAGTCTTAATTCACACTCCATGATATATTTTACTATGTACCAGACAAATGAAGAGGAGAGGTTAGCTGTTTTTCAGTTTCAGATGTAGAAAGCATTCCTGCATTGAATAAGCAAAATTAAAAAAAAAAATTTAAAACAAACAAACAAACAAACAACAAGCTGGAAAATAAGAAGATCAACAGCATATTCTCCTCCAAATAGAAAGCCTTCTGACTCCCTCAAGGAAATTACAGATCAATTGCCTACCACCGTGTGGAATCTTCATATAGAGACATTCAGCTATAAGAAAATGCATAAACTCATTCCTGTTTTGAAAACCATGTTATTATCTGGATTTTTTTAGGAGGCAGACGTATTTTGCAACATATTTTCAATATGAAATCAGAAATCTTGTATTCTGGAAGCACTACAAATGTAGTACACCATTGGAATAATTACTAACTAATGCGAACAGAGATCAGAGGTTAAACTATATACCAGCACAGTTGAGAATGACTGAAACTGGTTTGCCTTGCAAAGAAGCCTCAACTTGTCCTAGGCAAGCAAACCAGCCAGAGAGAAATTCATTACGCGTTATCTGCTACTGTTTAGGTAGCCTTACCCCATCTATTCCCTTTATACCTACCAAGAAGGTCACTCTATGAATCTGTAAAGCCAGCACAACAAATAGCTGTGGAGAAGTGTCAGCTTATTAAACACGTACGTATGGCTCTTCCTGGAAAAGAAACTTTCACCTACCAGCAAACTGATGTTTGTGTTTCTCTGCTCCAGCTAAGTTCAGCCCTTCACACATGCCAGATCATTACAAGTTGTGAAAAAAAGAAAATAAGAATTAGAGTCATTATATGTGAAAGAGATTGATGACTTTCCTGCCTGATCAATGTCAGTGAAGAATAAAAATGCCCTATTATAAACAGAAGTAAACAATACCTTTTTCAAAAAAAAAGCCAGGATTCAAAATAAATATTCAGAAAAGCAAGTCTTCAAAGCACTTCTTTCAACAATAAATAGTTTCTTTAAGCTTTTCAAAAGCTGATCCTTGACCTTGAAGATCCTTACAAGCGTTCTTCTCTTACCACCTCCCTGCTACCTGCCAACAGTATCACATTGGCCAACGTCCTGTATATTGCACAGAAGGGTATAGCCCATGAAAAAACACAGACAGCTCTGCTGACACCCAAAGATATCCTCATGGACTCCACCATCCTTACCCTCCTGAATCAGTCTGCAGCCTTTGATACAAAGATTGAAGAAACTATTAATAACCATATGTACCAGAAATAGACTTTTCATCCTCAACATAGTTGCTACCACTGGTGTCCAACAAACCTAAGACTGGAGACGGGTTCTGTTCTTCCTTCCTTGAACAGCCCATAGGCATCCACATAATCTTTCCTTCTCTCCATTAGTTATGCGAGATGATTGGGAGAGATGGAGAGTGCTGCAGGCTTGGTTACCAACAGTCTGCGGACGACAGTCAGTGTCCTCATTCTCCACGGATACAACCATTGACACTAACACCACACCAGAACACCTTCAGGAAAATAGCTCTTGGAAAGGAGCAGATGGCTTGAACTGAATCCAAGCGAGACTGAAGTGAATGAATCCAAGCACAGCCAAAATGCAGGATAAGAAGAAGGATTTCTTTAAACAGCTCATGGAAACATCATCTCCCCCTCTGTGGAAAAGCACGCTGCCCATATTTGTCAAAGCTGTGCCTTGGGTCTGACACCTTGCAAAGGCTGGCTGCTTAGGTGGCATCAGTAATCCCTGAATTTGTCACCTCTGGGCTGGATTATAGTAACTCAACATGTTTTGAAGCTCAGTGTGGGAACTGTACACGAGCTCCAGCTGGTTGGGAATGGAGGACAACTGCTTTTTCTATGGCTTATGTTGCCAAGGGCATATCTGGTTTGTGCTCAAGTCTTTCCCAAAGTTCCCAGTCAGCATCTGATGCCAACTTAAGGCCCCAGTCCTATTTTTCAAAGCAATTAGTGTCTCAAGACCCAACCACATCAAAGTCTGAATTTTCATCCATGAACCCCCATGGCAACTGTGCTCCTTTGAGAGGTCTTAAAGCTCAGAACAAAGCGTCTAGGAGAGCTGTGAAGAAAACAGGGGCTTTTTATCAATAGCTATGGAATATTTTTCTAGTGGAGAGCAGGCAAATCCAGATTCTGGTACACTTCAGGCATAATTTCTTTAAGGTGGATTTGCTTCTTAACTTGAATGCACAACTCTGACAACTGTTTCATTCCAAAACTCTTCCCAAGTTCCTCATCATATCAACTGTCATGAGTTTCTACTCCCTTTGTGAAGAACTGGAAGAGGCTCTACAAAGTCCATTAGACACTTCACACTGCCACTGAATTTGCCCACAATGTACAGATGCTCCAGCAGTTTAATACCCTTAGAGAAAGTATGGAAAAGCAAGAGCAGGAAGAATGTTCTGAATGCAATTTAGTCTGTGCTTCAACCCATCCTTGACAATTTTTTTTGATGACACACCCTATCAGAGAGGAAGTTAAAAACTATTTTCATTTGCTATACATCTACCTTCTCACATCTGGAGGTTTTGCAGCTTCCTCATGTGAATTCTTTTGTTCATTCCTCTTAAGAATCACAAGTAGATTTGGGAAGCTTGTTATTTACTCCTCCTCCTCCAGCTCAACCACCTTGACAAGTGTCCAGGGCGATGTTATCCCAGCTAGTATACCGGCATGCAGGAAGACTGATTTGTCTCCAGTATCAACTAGTGGAAGTACCAGGTTTATCTGCATTGAAAGAAGTTTGGTTTTCCAGCTCCCCATATTTTTAAGAGTTACAAAGAGACAGTCTTTTGCAGATGGATGTGATCTTGTACATGGTATGTGTGTTAAGCCGACTTCAAAACGCGGTTTCTTCAGGAACTGCATTTTTTCACAAGGCTGCTTTCACTAGCCTCAACCATCCTCCTCCTATTTTGTTCCCCTTCCCAGAACATCCCTCTCCCACTGAACTTTCTCAGCATCGAGTCCTGCTAGCGGTAGATGTGATTATCTTGCTGTTCCCACAAACGTCCATGGCATCAGTTGTTAAAAACACACTCGGAGTAGCACAGGCAACCCCTCACATTCATCATATTCTGCCCTTACGCAGACAAGATTAAAGACCTTTCAGTAATTAAAGATGGAAGGATGTCATTGCAAGGTACAGGGTAGCTGGGGAAGGTGAGTTATCAAAGTGGCACATCTATGATTCTCTTGTCTCTTCTGACCCCTTGTTCTGAAGGCTACTGTTTGTAAATCAAGATTAATGAGAAGAACGGCACTTAAGTGCACCTGATCATAAATCTGGGAGAGTTAGTACACTCTCTGACAAGATTAATATATTTTATATCTGACACTGTCTGTGTAATGCTCTGTGTTCAATTTATTACCATCTCAGACCTGAAAGTGGAGCATGGATTTACTTGCAGTGCAACTTTCATTTTTTGCAGAGTGTTTCATTTACAACTCTATATATATTTTTATCCCTCTTGAGGTTATTTTCATTATGAAAAAACTTTTTTCTTTTAACATAATTCCAGTATAATTATAAGTAAACCAACATACCAACATACCAAAAGCCACTGAAGAGTGCTGTTAGATCATGAGGACAACAGGCTGGGAATTTTTTGAGGAAACATATCAGAAAATGCCATTTCACCTAAATCAAAATATTTTGCAAAGGATGGTTCAAAAACTTGTTACTTAGGAAAAAAAAATTCTAATCTAAACCACTTTTTAAATATTTTTACTTGAAACAGACTGCATTTCATATAGAATTGCTTTCTTCCTTTGAAATTTAGAATGATCAGCAAAAACTTCTTTTAAGTTTAAAAAAGGCTGAACTCAAACTGCAGTAATTGCAATTTACTGAAACGCATTTTTTCAACTGAACCAGTTCCCTCCTCTGAAATTCCCCCAGCTGATGAATGAAAATTGTTGAGATTTTGGTTTGTCTGCCTTAATTTGAGACAAAAATATTTTTCAAATCTTGAATTTCTCACAGATTAGGAAAACAATCCCCATTGAGCTGTAACAGACACACAAACTCTACGAGAAACCGTAAACCACTTGGAACAGTTCCTGTAGCAGATCTTCAGGCCTCCAGAAGTTCTTGACCGTGGTCAGGGAACATGCTAATAAACCGTTTCTCAAGTTGTCTCCTTGGTGAACTAAACACACCTGGGATCAGCATCGGACATTGCAGAGAAAATTCTTTTGTGCAACAGCTGCACTAGTGACAATAACAACACGGTGTAACTACGTAGCAAAGGCAATACAATCCAACAGACCCCATGTAGCTGAAGCAGCATGGAGTAAGGAGAAATGGGATTCAGTCGCGTTGAAGGAACTCCTCGCCAGTTGCTTCCTGCCCGTTCTCTTCTCCTGGAGCCGCTCCTGTCTCACTCCTGGGGCCCCAGTGACCCCCCAGGCACGAGGGCTGGTGACACGTCTCCTCCCGTGGCCTGTCCCTCCTTCCAGGACCGTATGTTCACAATCACGTGTGCCAGGCAAGTAGCTCCTGTCTCAGTTTTATTCCTCTGGAGAGCAACATATGGGCACAGGTTGTCCATCTTTCAAAACGCTCCTCTAATTCACGTCATAACTCCAGTGGCCTCCAGGCTGACGTACGCCATGAGAAGTACGCGCACGATAGAAGCTAACTTCTCTCCCAAGACTCACCCCTGCTTACAGTTCCCATCCTTACATGCTTTGATCCTCCTTTGCACACACAGCCATGCTCTCACCAGTTTCCGCCCTCTGCCACAGCATTTCCTAAAGTTGACACCCTACCAAAAGTTTACTTCTCATTATATTTCTTGCTCTTCAGTACCACTGTCACCTCCTCCCACGACACCATATGTTCCTCATCTCTTCCCTGCTGAGCAGTCTCTGGTCTCTGAAATCTGACAGCTGAAATGACCTCCCCCTCCTTGTCCCCCAGTTCTGTCTCAGCAGAAGTCAGTGACTGCAGTTGGCTTGCTCTGCTCTCCTCAGGAACCAGATCCACACCTGCGAACAAGGGTAAAAGCATGTCCTCATTCCCAGCCTTGATCTGCTCCATCTCCTGATTCTGTGGGCTTTTGGGGGCACAGAGGTCTCCTGTTATTTGGCTATGGAGCACTTAGGCAATGCCTCGCATCTGACTGAAGTCGTTGGGTGCTTTCAGAACAGAGATAGCTAAACCTGCTCCCCATATTACTTGCAACTAGCTGTTTCTAAAGCGTTTTTGTCACCAAAAGCTTCTAACATAGCAAGAACGCTCAAAGAGATTCTCAAGACGCAAGGTCAGAATCTTGCCCATAAACAAACCAGTTACTCCCTGTTCATGCTCCAGCTCTGCAGCCAGCACTAATATAAAGCAAAGTCAAGTTTTCTAATCTTCCACGGTAGAAAACACCCAGCAATCAGAGGCTTATTAGCAGATAATGATTTACTTTCTACCCACCAGCTATTTGCAAAGATCATCCACTCTCCCTGTCTGAAGTACCGTCAGGGTTTCTCCATAAGTCTACTCCATTTATCATTAGGGGGATTTACACTGTAAACAGGACAGCTGCATTACTAAGTCTAATTATACCCTGAGAAGACAAAGCACCCTGTGCCCACACATTGCACTGGAATTAGAAGTCCAGGTAGAACAGGAGAGAGGCTTTTAATTAAACAATGTCACTTACCTTTCACAGAAAGCCTACGATTTAATTTAAATGCACACACAGGAAGAACAGTAGGTCAAGCACCTTCCCCATCTTGTGAACTTCAGGCCTATTGATTGCCAAACACAACACAATCATTTCTGCCCACCTGCCTCACATTTCTGTTTCAAAGTACTTCATCCTTTTTTTGGCTTTCTTTCCTTTAATTAGGAGTAAGGAAAAGGTTGTAGTAACTTCATAGCATGTCAGATTTAATCTGCATAAGACCCCATCACATGTTGGGGGGGTGTGTGGCAGGAGTTTTTAATAAAAGATTACAGAATGCACCTGCTGTGGCTGAAATATTGTGAGCTTTTTCTAAGCTCTGGGAGGCCTGCATTAGGTCAGGTTTGACTTGAACATTTATTACTTGCCAACCTTTGGCATTGGGATGGAGTCTGAAGCACAGTGATGATGCCAGCTGATTTAAATTGCCAAAATCAGGTTGTTTGCACGAAATCAGATAACTGTTTGTCTTAATGGCTGTTTCAAAGATGGGCAGAATTCCTTTGCCCCAGACAACATATTTTTTTGTTCCCAGATGTCATCAGATAATGACTTTTATGCCAACAAGTTAATTGCAAAAGCAAAGCAATGCAAAAATATACTGAACTATAGTCACGTATTTTCTACAATTGCTTCAAATATAATGTAATGAACAGAGTGTTTTGTGAAGGAAGATTGCTGATGCCGTGGAAAATAAATCCTGTTTCTGAGTGTAACCATCACCCAGCCAAATGATTTGCGAGTTCTCCCCTGTGCTTGCACCTCTCTTACTGCTCATTGCTTACTTCTTTCACAGGATGTGGGACATGGGGGTCAATCGCTTTCGCCATCTGAAGGAGTTCAACCCAAAGCTCACCAGCACACACCTTTGCCATTTGGTGTACGCATGGGAAGGACACCCTCACTCCAACCAGCTGAAGCAACTCCGCATCGCACAGGCAGATCCGGGATTACTGGGGCAGACAGAGAAGCCAGAGAAGCCCTTGCACACTCTCCTATGGGTTTGAGAAATCTCCTGCTCACTTTTCTGTTCCGTTTTCTGGTTTTGAGGTCATTTTAGCTAAGAAAAGCTCACCGTAGACTATTATTGGCATGTGCAGCTATACAGCCTGGTTCAGCAGCTCTTACGAACACGAAGCAGCAGCCAGCAAAAGAGCAGTTAAACAGACCACTTCACCCGAGTATTCTCAGCAGCAGGGCTGCAAAGGTGGACCAAGTATGTCTAGGAGATAACCACCTTTGGAGTGTTAGATGTCTCCTTTTGAATAAATCACTTGTCAGTTCATTGCTCACAGCTGCCAGTGTGTACCAGACTATTTACTGCATCCAAGCCATTTCCATTCTAATGGTACACAATAGAAGAGAAAGACATACTGAAAATACACAGAGCAGTGACAAGTGTTAATAGGGCTGCTATCCTGCTTTAAAGCAATTCTATTAACACATTATACTGCAGCTGAGGGTAATTATTTCCAAGGGAAATGGTTTTTGCGACCATGACCCACGGTAGGCTCTCATAATGGTGATTAAATTCACATGTGACTAATATACATAAGACATTAACTGAAGTTTGAGGATTTATTAAGATTTGCAGAGACATCTGCAGGGCCACAGAAGACAGTCTCCTTGGGCTGCAGAAACAAAAAAAAAACAAAGAAAGAAAAGTTTGTGTTGACCTATAAAGCTAAATAAATTTTAGATTTTCAGATTTTCAGATTTAGAATTAGATTTTCAGATGTAGAATTTCAGATTTTCAGTAATATGTCTTAAAGTAACACCTCTGCAAATCTAACATTTTATTTAGTAAAGAAATGGAAATGAATGGGTTGCTTCTGCTCATAATATGTAATAAAATATGACATTTTGCCTTCAGTTAACACTACTTCAATCTACCACTGAAGATCAAGCTAATTTAGAAACGTGGGGGAGGAGGACAAAAGAAATCAGGAGCATCTAGACTCACAGCTTCTCATCCGGCATTGTCTGTCTCTTCCTTACCGCAACCTGACGGCAGCACAACGTTGTGCATTCAGTACTTCCCTGCCATGCAAATGAGGAAAGCACTGGTAAATATGGGATACTCCTTGTTCCTTTGCAGCATCCAACTGGCTAAGCCAGTGCTGGAGACTGATTAAAGCCAGCAGCTCTGCCATTGGAAAATCTCCACCTCTGTCCCCCTCCTGACACTGGACTCACCATTACATGCCAGTCTGCCTGCCTTCAGCACACATTTACCACTGATCCAAATCAGTCCCAACGGGAACTATAAACAGGGCAAACAGCAAAAGTGATAATGCAAGTTATGCTGTGCCACGCATGCTGCAGCATTAGAATGTAAAAGCCTTTCCAGCTTCATAAAAGGAAATCCTTTCATGGATTTCCACAGTGACTTGATGTGATCTCTATAGTCACAGGTAAATGAGAGCAGCATCAGCGAGCTAAAAGCTTCCCATACACTCTCAGGATGGCTATGTTGTGTCAGTGTAGCATCTGGTTGCAGCTGTGGAGCAGTTGGCAAACCTTAAGCTCGTCCTTTATGGGAAACCATGCTGCAGCACCTGTCTGTAAGAACCAAATGCTGTTATGAAGAGCTTCCCCCGCTGCACAATACCATAAACGTTCTTGAAGAAAAAAATATGCTATTTTGAAAGGAAAAACAGCTCTCATCAAATTCTGTCCATGCAACAGCAGTGCAGAAGGCTTTAACGAATATCTCTCCATTGCCTTTGAATGTGTGTTTATACACAGTTTGGATAGAAGAAAGGGAAGGGAAAGGAGACTAGAAGTGAGGAAAATTTAGATCTACATCGTGGGTGGAATGAGCATAGATGTAGCTTTTACCACGCAGCCAAGTTTTCCACTGCATATCCTGTAATGCCTCACGGTAGCTGCACACAGTCAATATTTGATAGACAAGTTGGCAAAGCTTCTTACATCTTACATTACCTACTTACTACACAGCAGACTGAGAGCTGTAGGCAGGCATGCTGCAGGAATCCACGCTAGGCAAACAGTACGGTCTGCCTTCTCCCTTGGACCTGTGCCTCAGGGACAGAATGGGAACAGCCTCAGCTTCTTAGCCCTCGCTGTCATAAGCAATACAGCAGAGAGGGATGCAATTACTTTCAGACGTTGATTGAAAACCTTTGGGCTCCATCATTCATGCAGAATTTCTATTGATAAACATGCACGCTAGGATATCCACCGCATTTAAAAGACTATCTGCATTTATTCAACCATCTTGTCATTCTTTGTATGTAACAGTCTGCAACTGGATCTCAAATACAACCTCCATTGCAGGACTCTGATTAACAGCAGAACCAAATCCAGCATTTCTCTCAAGAGGTGACCCTCTCTCCTAGTCTCCTGCTTGGCCACTCCCTGAAATCAACTGAGAGCTGGTCCCCATGATGCAGATCAGGACATTTATGGACTTGACAGAGAAAAAAAAAAACATAAAGGATTCACTTTGTTATTCATCAAATATTGATTTTTCCTAGATTTGAGGATACAATGAATCATACCCCAGAAAGTACCGTGCTGTGGTAAAGAATGTTAAGAAAGGAAATAATTTAGTTTATAATTTCAGAGGCCATTTATTCATTTATATAGCTACTTATTGAGCAGGGAGAACACCTTTGGCAGGCTCAATAATGCCATTCCTTCATTAAAAAAACCTCCAGAATCTCCAAAGCGATCCTTGAATTGAGACTTTCCTAAGGTAAAAAAAAATGTTGTTGGAGAGTACAGAAAATGTTCCTGCCTCAGCTTTAGAGTTTGCCTGACAGAACGTAATTCTACATACCTATGGATCACCAGATCAATGACCCAGGAGCATAACTCTGTTGAAATATTCTTGACATGGTGAACATTAATGGCTTGGAATAGGCCTATAGGGTCTAACCCATCAATGCACCTGTAGCAATTCAGCAGATTGTAGCATCTCTAAAATTGCCATCAGTCCATTAAACCATAGGTCTGCAAATGTACATCTCTCTAAAGGAGGAGCAAAGTCTGATTTGATTTGACAGACTGAAATAGCCTCATCAGAACTATTAACTAAAATATCTTCAAAGGTGCTTATAGGGATTTTAGATTGTGTTGAGAACCCCACTCCTTTTACCTGCCTTGACTGCAGAACTCCAACGGGATACTTGAATGGATAAACCAAGATTTCATTCACTAAATCATGTCAGCACAACACAGCACAACCTCCCCACACAGCCCAGCCAGCCTTCCCAATTCACGACCATCAGGGCCTTTTCCCAAAGGGAGGATGTCCAAAAGGGACTGAACTTGTCACATCATTGCTCAGTGCCAGAGCCTTGCTTTGATGTGGCCAAGCCTCTATCCTGAGCCAAGAGGAAAGACCAACAGCTATAGCTTTACGTTTTCACCCAGTTCAAGCCCATCAATTTCTGCAGCTTCTCCTGTTCCCCCTGCTGTTCCAAACACTTCTGCTCTTCTCCCCTCTGCCCTTGCCAATGTGTGATGTTCTCTATGGTGGAGTAGAGGTGCAAAGCTTGGTGGGAAAAACCTTGGGAAAGGAGGAGTGACCAGACCCATGAGCAGTCAATGTGCTGAACTCACCTTGGTGTGCTAGGGGCCTTGGCAGTTACACTAAAAAGACTTCGGTCTCAGCTGTCAGTCACTTGCGCCCTGCTGATTCACAGATCTCCGTTTCTCATCATTGCTTATCAGGAAAGGAACCCAGGATGAAGAACTTTATGAAGATCTTTATGACCTTCATGGAAGACAACCTGTTGTGGTGAGGAAGATAACCTGGTCGGGGAGTGAATGGAGATAGGGCAAGGGCACAAGGGAGCAAAGACACAGCAATGACAATCAGACCTATACCCAACCCACATTTTGAGGGCTTGTCTGCAAAAACATTTACAGATATTTGGATAAAACCTTTCTAAAATGAAAACTAAAATATTGATACATTCATCATAGATAAACATATTGTACCACAAATGCAGCTCTGTGAACAGTCCTGAAAGATATTATAAACAGCTCAAAAATTTTCCTCTTGCATAAACTCCAGCACTCCAGATCTGTTTTGTTGCTAGGCTTAATTTTCAATCATGGGGACAAAAAAAAAAAAGAAAAAATAAGCTTTTGCTGAAAGAATGCAAATATCCATGTGCTTCATAAAAGAAAGTTCCTTTTTTGACATGATTACCCCAATCTAATTAAAAACTATGCTTGTCACATCTTGGAAAATTAACTGTCTTCACACAGGGCAAGTGCTATCATTTGGAGAGGTCACGATAAATTACTTATAAACAAGAAAAAAAAAATTAATTCCTGCTCTAAGTACCAAACTCTTTACAAACCTAATTAAAAGAGCAAAAATCATTGCCCTGAAGTGACTCTGAGATGCTTCCCACTTGCAGAATAGAAGTCTGTGTGTTTAAGGGAGCAATTCAACACATTTGGGAAAGAGATGGAGAGCACAAAATGAATAATATAAAAGATGAGAGACAGAATTTTATGCAAATGCATTATGAATATCAATATACCCCAACGCTAGGACAGTGAGTGCATCATTATTGCGGAAATGGAGGGATTGTCTTTGTTGTCATTCAATGCCAAAAATCAATGCTTAGTATCCTTTTCTCATGACACTGTTACAATTCATAATTAACCAGAGTCTTTTGTAAAAGTTCCTGTTTACAAGGTTACTCTGTAAGTTAAAATGTTTGTTTCCCTTCAGATCTCTACTGTAAAGCATCTGTGGGTAGATTTACATGATGAAGTTGATAGATTTGTATTTTGACAGTACATCTGTCATCTTCGCTTCATGTGTCAAGAGGTCAGGTGTGCACTTGGTGTTATCAGGTGGCTCATTAGCGTCCTGTGGGATATACTGCCTTGTCTGCTTTACTTTAAGTGACAAAAAAATGTTCTTTTTAGCCCTTGCTGCAAGAATTCACATCCCCCTCTCAATTGTTTGTATTTTCCTACTTGGAATGAATTCATAGCACACGTACAGAGAAAATGTCTAGGGACACAGCACCATGTGGAGAGAAAGCTCAGTTCCTTCACACACCCCTCAGTCAATCTGGGCTGCTAAGGGTGCAGAGTACCCCCATGGCCTCTTCTTTACAGGACCTGAAATACATATTTAGACACTCAGCACAGTCACATTACAATTTGCACCATCTCTGTAAATAAATGTGCGTTAAGCCACTGCCAGCAAGCCATCAGCTCACTGCTAACCACTGTTAGACACTTATGCTCTCTATAAGGGTAGGGCCTAATCCATAGGCTGTGAAAGCCACGGTCTAAAGTAGAATGACGTAGTTTACCATTACTTTCCAAAGACTGTGTAAAAGTTTTTGAAAGTAGCAGTACCGTTTCTGTACTCTTCCTGCAATATTCCTCATGGCTTTGCTAATGCCTCCTGCTGTCTGCGGGCACATATTCAAAAGACAGACTAGAGAATATCACTGTGCATTCATCCGGACCTGTGTGAACTCATTAACTCCAGGAGTTTCATATGAATCCAAGTGACAGCAGAGTTTAGTCCTGCAAATACCAGTGCTGTTTTACAAAGCACCTATTTTATTTTGTGGGGACTGAGAGTAATGCATTTTACATTGATTTTACCACTGTAGTAGATTACTTTGTGGGCCACTTAATTTAAAGGGTAAGCAAACAGCTGACAGTTTTGCTTGCAAATCACTTGTTCTAGTGAATTTTAAGCAATGGGCGTATTTGTCGAAAAATGTGGTAAAGAAAAAATTACCGTGTTTCTGTAAACTGGAAAATCATTGAATGCATGAGCTTGGGTGGGTCGGCATACTACTATACAGCAGATAAACAGATTCTGTACCTATTTTCTTTTATCTTTTAGGCTACTTTTCCACTTTTGCAATGTTCCTCATCTCTTTCTCGCAGTGGCTGATGGATGGCATTGTAGATGTTCCTTTAAGGTGCATGAAAGTTATTTTTCCATTTACTGTCGCTCTCTGAGGTCTCAGGCATATGAAGGGTACAGGTCAACTGTCCTTGAAAAGCCTATTGAATAACCCTTTATATAAATAATATGGAGCATCCTGACGTAGAGTTATCTTACCAGTGTTACCTTGTTACTCTTCTGGCTCCTGTAGAGATCGTTTGTGGGATTGGATGAACCTTTTCCCTCTTAGCTTTCTTTTCATGTCTGAACTAAACTTTCCCTCTACTCAGAAGACTCAGCAAGAAGTTTCCTGAGTGGAAGGCATTCCTTCCTCCCTGATGATTCAAATTTAAACAAAAAAAAAAGTGAAGAAAATCCACCCATAACCTTGAATTGCAGAGAACACAAATAAGGACTCTATAGCCAAGAGCCATGAGTGGGATTACCAAACCTTCACCCAGTGCATACATTAAAGAGCAGAAGGCATACTGGATTCCTACAATTTATACATTTTTGTGTAAATGCCCTTACCAATCTGTGCAACCTCGTGTCAGTATAGATTGTCATGAAGTGAAGCATAACTCCAGTGAGCGGACAAAAAATTTGTGTTCCTATTCCTCTGCTGAGAAGCCTTCAGTGACTAAACACCAAGACCTAAATGGAAAGAGTCAGTTCTGCAAAATTTCACTTACAAAGATAAAACCCTTATATACCCTAAATGAAGAAGTCACTGCTAGTGCTGGATCATCCAATGTCCCTAAATAACCACTACTTGGCAGGTACAATGCAGGTTATGGCTGAGGCAGACAACTATAAATCAGAGAGTTAATATATCTTTAAAAGTTACTGCCCCCCAGCTGCAACCGTCAGAGTAGTTTAAGCTACCTCACTTTACTTCATATCTCCATAGACCACAAGTATGTATGGGACCTGCGTTTCAGCTGAAGACCAGTATCTCGTTAAGATGCAGTGCTTAATCACTTGTGATCTGACCATGCCCTTAGATACCCTCCAAAAATGAAAAACTTACATTGGCTAGAAGAGATGTATAAGTCTTTGAACTTCAGTCCCAGAAAGGCATACAAAGACTGAATACACAATCTTCTTTCTTCATTGTATGGTACGGGCAAGAAGAGTGAAGCCAGAGTTGATTTTCCACTTAGTCTGCCTCATGTCTGCACCTTTTACAAGGCATTACATCTCAAAGGACCAGAAAGCCATATTCATTTCCAGGATTCATCCTGGGCTGGTAAAATGCAACAGTGGCATTTCGCAGGCTTGAGCCTCCAGGTTCAGTGTAGCCTGTAGTGATTTTTCTGGCAAAACTTCATTGCTATCATTCTGTATAAATGATCATAATGAACAAATTTTTTATCTATGCTACCAAAACTGGTCTTTTTTGAGTGCACGTAATTTCTATTAGTATTAATGGGAATGTCACACACACACACAGAGGAGGGTAGAATGCCCCTGAAGTGTTCTAACAGCAATATTAATTTCTCCTGGTGGGTGACTTTGTCCTCATAACAATAATAAAGCTACAGTACTTTACAAAATGCAAAAGGTCTCCTGAAGGTTGGTACAGGCTGTTATTCTAACCAATTACCTTTGTGAATTTTCATCCAAATGAGAAAAATCTAGTAACTTAGACATACCCATACAAGGTTCTAGACTTTAAAGTACAAGCTGAAAACGCTGCCTAGGTCCTTTTTTTTGTTTTTTTTTGTTTGTTTGTTTGTTTTTTGGGGGTTTTTTTGTTTGTTTGTTTGGTTTTTTTAAGAGTAACAGTTTAACAAGCAAAAGACACAAATAAAATCAATGGGAGATGTGCAGCTTATTCATCAAGGCAATGTCATCATTTGGAAAAAACCTCCACCTTTTATCATTGTCTAGATAATCCTGCTGTTGCAAAGGGGATCCAGTTGCTCAACTAAACACTAAAGTAACTGAAGTGGAAAATAGTACATACTCCACATCTTCAGGTGTAGGAGTCTCATTTCCATGCAGTGAGAATCCCTGCAGCCATAACCTTCAAAAAAACATCCTCATGAACTCAACATAACCAGCATATTCCAAATTCCAAGGTGAGCAGATCCATTGTGAGTCTGCCCAGAATTATTACCACAATGCAGTACGTGGGGACACTGTGCTGTGAGAAGCAGTCCTTTAAATGACATTACTACAGTTTAGAGGCATTTATTTATCCTAAATAGTTAAAAGTTTGTTACAGGATCATCTATATTTCAACAGACACAGAAGCATCTATTGTTATGACAGAAGTCTTAGCTGTTCTCTTACCTCAGGGTCTGTTCAGTGTGCAAGCAAATGTTAGTCTTCAAAGACATTTTCTATTGTTGTAGGTTTGTTATGAACTAACGCTTGAGAAAATCTACAGCAAATGTAAACATTTTCTTCACTCTCTTAGGTACAAATTCTAACACAAATCCTTGAAGATAACAGACTTAAAGGTAAATGGAAAATGCAATAAAATCTATCATGGATTTAACAGAGTTGTAGGATGCGAGAGAAACTTTGCAGGGATTTCTATTAAGATAATTTATTTTCTAGATAAAGATAATTCCATTAATCTAGTTTATATATCAAAGCATTTATTTTGATACCACAGATATTTCCCTATCTAATTGGAGAAGATAAGGACAGTGGTAAGGAACTGGCTGAAGAGTGAACAATAGCACTTTCTGTTCAAAACGAGATAGGATGGAGTTCCTCACCAGTCAGTCTCGGCAGTGCTCAACCATGGCCTCACAAAGAGGCACAGTGAAAACTCAGCACAGGGAACAGGCAGCAACTCATTACATCAGCCTAGGAGAGTTACAGTGGGTGACATTCAGCAGCACAAACTTCAAGGCCATTCTCCAAGGTAGAATTGGTAAGAACGTACACTATCAGCAAGGAGGCATAAGCTGAAAAAAGCAAGCCTAGAATATTAGTCAAACACTTGCTGACTGTAAATTGCTAGCATGATGCAGCTACGAAAAAGGCAAAAGCAACATAGGCTGTAGAAAGTGAAGTATTTGCAGCAGAGGTGGGGAAGGGCTAATGACACTAGAAAACTGGCAATGGCAGATGTCAAATAAAGTGCATAATTCTGGCAATCCTTGTTCAAAAAATGATTGACCTAAATTGCAAGGGATGCAAAGAGGGCTACAAAGATAGGCAGAAAAAAAAAAAAAAAGGAGATGAAGAGGCCGTGGTTATTTTATGCCTACTGAAATGTCACCTGGGTGAAGGAAAATACATCAGGGTCATCCTAATGAGGGGAGAAAAGAACAGAGTTAAGAAGTAAGATATAGCTATAATCAGGACATGAATCAGTTCGGCTTGGGTATTAGAATACTATCTCATCAGAGGAGTGTCTGCAACAATCTTTGTTAGAAATTGTATGGCAAAACATTGTCACTTTAAGACAAAGAGGATTACTTTCTGAACCAGACTGTAGGAGACAGTGCCTACCCAAACAAAAGCCTGGACATCATGACCCACGGGGTTTTAGCCCCATAGAAGCTTAACAGTGGGATGCAAACTGAGGTTTCTAAGAGATTGCAAGTATGCTGCTTACAAAAACTGCTCTTCTAGAACAAGTAGATAAACATAAACTAAGCCATTTACATAGAGAACACACCAAGAATCTGGGACGCTGATCTCTTCTACTAACAGAGCTGCTGGCAAAGACTTTAATTTTGCTATCGCTCAGCCGAAGGGCAATGCTGGTGTCAGATGCCAGACAAAAGCATTAGAAGAAGCAGCAATCCTCCAAAAAGAAACAGGCATATATTACAGCATTTGTGCAATGAGTCAGAAAAAGCTGTAAATCAACCCAAGATCCTCTGGAACGAAGCTGCTTTAGGAATATAAAATCTCTGTCCTGGGCTGAGGATCTAGGAAGGCAAGTCATTCATTTGGGCTGTATTTCATAATCTCATGCTATCAAACTTATGTTGTAGTTTCCCCTTTCCTCAGTGGCAGTGAAAGCACCTTCCAGGTGGCTATTGCAAGGCATGTAACATACTGTAGCCCTTTTGGGAAAGGCTTGAATCAGAAAGATTTGAATGGGAAAGACTTAATTAGACGTAGGAAGTTTTGGTTCTGTTCTCAATTCCACCACCAAGTGGTGGAATTCAAAACTCAATTCAAAACCAAGTGTATGACCGCTGGCAAGTAACTTGTTTTCTTTGTATTTACCTTCAACAAAGAGAAAAATAACAACTTTCCTCTAAAACTCTTGTTTGTCCACTTAGAACATCTCAGCAATGGTTTTTACTATGCCTTTGTAGAGCACTTACCTAAATAAATAAATAAATAAATAAATACCAGTTACGGCTCAACATTGTACAAATAGTAAATGAAAATGATCTTCGCTGATGACATTGTTGAATACATAAGCACAGAAACAGTAGAAATAGTAAAGGTAATTTTAAAATTTAATCAGAAAATCAAAACAATGGAAAAATATTAGGAATGTAGAGCTCATTAGAGCAAGCAGAGTCTATTAACTGTTCAGCTGTCCAAGCATAGAGCAGAAAATCTCTTGTTTACTTATCACCGAGTACAATGACTACTATGATCCCAGCTGTAATCAAATACATAATTGAAAGTGAACTAAACCAGAGAAATCAAAACCAAAAAACACAGGGCCAGATCTTCCCACCACTGACTTCAATGGAATTACCTGGCTGAATACTCCCACTCACTCCAGCAAATCAGAAGCGAACAATTATTACTCTGAACAGCTTCACACTGCTGATGCTATCTTTCCCATAAACTAGAAAGCTTATGCACAATGACCTCAATTAGTAGAACACACTCAATTTTTTTTTTTGGCTTTTCTGTTTGTATAAAATTAAGATATACATTGTTACCCTAATATTTACATAAAGCATAACAATGAATTCAGTAGCTGGGTCAGCAGCAGTTCATCTGCATGATAGCCATCTGCATCATTGCATTTTAGTCTGTTTCAGTGCATCTTAAGTCACAAAAAGATGTAATGGGGAACAGACTGGCTACAGCTTCATCTCTTCTTACTGTTCCATTTATGAAGACTGATGACAAAAAACTGTAACAGGCAAATAAGAAAAACAGTATGAAATGCATCTGCAATAATATGGAACAATTATGTGTCACAAAATGTAACCACTTGGAAATTCAGTCTGTCAAGGAACTGGACATTTAATTATTATAATCATTCTAAACAAGAACTAACTGAAAGTGAAGATTCACTTTTATCTAGAATTTTGCTTATGAATTTTAAGTATGTTACCTATTAGGATATAACCAAAGCTATGAAAATCCAAACAAATTACCCTCCTTCCAGTAAGCCTTCCTCCTTATGCAGTACAAACATGCTCTCCTTTTTTTGAGGCATCTGAATATTTCTAGCTAATGGCTAAATTATTTTCCATATCTAGATTCAAAGAGGCAAGGAATACGTACGTATACTTTGCTATTCCCCTAGAGAATGGATTTATTTTAGGACAAGAAAAACTATGTCTACTTTCAAATTTTGTCTCTTCCTCATGCTTTCTGGCCATCACTTATGAATTTAAAAGTTAAACTACCTAGAACTATCTAAGGAAATAAATCTAATTGCACAGATATAACCAAAGTATGCCCTACAATAATTGCTACTGATTTATAAGTTCCATCTTTTCACCTTCATACAACCTTGATAGTTACTAAATCACAGTTGAAAATACACTAAGACATAATTCCCTAACACTGTCCCGTCAACTCATTTAGCATCAGGATCAGCTTTGTATTTTCATGTTGTACTGTATGTGAGAAGTACCTCAGACCAATCCATAGAATCTTAGAATCATTTAGGTCAGAAAATACCTTTAAGATCATCCATATCGGTTCTAATATAAACATTTTCTTTCTATGACCCCCTAGGTTACATTCACAATCTCATTTAAAACAATTTTAAACAATTTTAAAACTCATTTAAAACAATTTTACATGTCTTAGTGTCATTAAGAAAGTCTTATCCTTGATGCACCGGAGAAGTTCAGGTGTATATTTCCATGAATTTCTGCCAGGTGTTAGATCCTTGGGAATCCAAGGTGCATTTCAGGTAGAACCAAATCTCCTTGCTTTTTCTTGTGAAATTAAAATGTACCATTCTGTATAGCAAAATCCAGGTTCAGGAACTGCAGCCACAGTTGAAAGGAGAAGCATTTTCCATTTTGCTGACTTAATTTTGTAAGTTCAAAGAATTAAGTCAATAGCATCATCACAAAAAAGGGTCTCTGTGTAACAGCCAAGCAACAGTTGCACATGCCATTGTTCTGGTAGTGACCCACAGGTTTATTCTTTGCTACCGTGTTACCTATAAAAGGAGAGGAAAGAGTTACCTACAGAGAATCGATCAAACAAGGATGATAGCATGTGCTTTGTTGCCGCAAAGGAACTGTACACATGAATAAATCATGAATGAACTTACGCCAGCCATACCTACACACCTTGCACAGAAGCAGAATCTATATGCAAATGTTAATTACACTGTTATTGAATAGTATAAGGGAGATTTACAGATTAAAAAAAATGGCTGTTTACTATTAAATTTGCCACCAACATCTCGTGGAAATCTCCTTCTGCTTTATTTTGCTTAGCATCATTTTCAACACCAACGCCTACAGCACAAGTGTACGACTTACATCCCAAAGGGCCATTCATGCAAACTGCTACCCGCTCCCAGTGGTCCATCTCATGGGAGAGAACTGGGGATCAGACAGAACATGGTCTGCAGAGGGGATGAATTGTTTTTGCAGGAGAAGCCACTCCTAGATAGCACTTCTCCCACGGGACCCCACGGTCTCTTCCCCTTACAACCATATGCGCACTCAGTCAGGTGCTTCAGGGATGTATGTGTAAGCCTTCACGCACGCACGCAGTGCTGTGCAAAGCCAGTGGGTTTGGCTTCACAGTGAGGAGGGGTCACGTCAGATTTGCCATCCTCGAAACGGATGAGAATAGGCAGCCTGCAAGGAGGAAAGCTTTGTCAGCTCTGCTCTGTAGTGTCTAGACATGTTACAAAACTAAACAGACACTCAGCATAGGGAAGTTTTTATTTCCTTCCCTGAGGTAACTGATGTAAGATATGAGCTCTTCAGCTTTTCCTGTTTTACCTGTCCCACTCAGCTACTAACTATTCATCTAAATACTGAGTAGTGTCAGGAGTCTCCTGTGCTTCATATACTTCAAGTTACTCTAATATTTTCACAAAATGAAAAGGTAGAGGACTTAAAGTTGATTAAATGGCATTTCCTCTTTCAGTGTATAATTAACCTGTGGAAGTCATTGTCCCAACTAGCACTGATCCCAGGGTCTTAGAAAGCTTTAAAAATTGATTAGAAATTTAAATGGTAATGAGATCATCTTTGCTACATAACATAGAAAAAAAATTTAATATGGAATGGATCTCAACTCTCGTGTTTTAGACATAAGCCAACTATTAAATTGGAAGAATTTGATGTATGTGTACATTTTCTATAATTGTCCACAAGGGTTTTGCTGTGTCTTTCTGATTCTTAAATCCCAACACTGAGACACACAGGCTGCCGTACCATTTGGACTACTGGTCTGACAGTTCATACAGTCCTCTTTGTGTAAAGTCTTAATAATGCACTTAATACATATTTTGTTGATTGAGATGAGTTTGGACAAATCTTTGGTTCATTTTTTAACATAAAAAAATAAGGTATGTCATACTTTCCTTTTCCCTATTACAAGGGAAATTTTCTTTCCGTTCTTCTTTCCTTCCAGTTCAATATTACCTGTGCCACAAGCTTCTGTTCAGAATCTGGAGTTACCATTACTCTTTATATTTGTGCAACAACTATATCTTGGTAGACCAAGAAAACCACTCACAAAACAGGCAAAATACCTACAGAGGAAATACAGATACCAGGACAGATTCTGTAGCACAGCTTTTGCTGTCTAGCAAGCAGATATCTACATAGAAGCTTGTCATCCAGGGCTTCCTTAAGGTACAGGAGAGAGAAAGAAGTACTCGTGGGAACACTCTTGTGGATGGGCACAGTCATGCTGTGAGATCACCCATTCCTCTCCACGTGACTTTGGAGAATCCTAAACAAGTCAGCTTGCATGGAAACATGCCTGCAGCTGGGCACAATGAATCTCACCCACAAAACCTTGGACAAATCATGTCCTTTCTTACTTGGATCAATAAAGAAGACAAACTTCATGATTTCACACTGATTCTCAAAAGGTATAACACTAAAAGCTAACTACAGGAATACAACAACTTGGTGATAGTATGACAAGTCCTTGGCTTTTAGAAATGTCACTACTACTGAAGCTATAGCTATGTTAAATCCCAGCCTCCGAAAGTAACTCTTCAGGGTTCACTTACTAACACCACAGGTAAATGCATGGAAAAAGCTTTTATGGGTCAAACCCAAAGTATTTAAAAGCATGAAAGTAATTATCTCCCTGAAGTATCCACACATAAAACATATACAGCAAACAATGAAAAAATTTCTAGCAAAGATTAATTAAAAAGGGAGGGACTGAGACACCTTTTTGAGGGATCTGCCCTTTAAGGAAGTCTGCCTATTCCCTTCTCTAACATGGTCAATCACTAGTTAAAGGTTAGGACTCTCTTTTCAATGTAAATTTAACCACTAACTTCATTAGTCATATCTACATTTATATTGTTGCAGTACTCCAAGACACCAATCAGAATCATGATCTCCCTTATGCTGTTGCTAGCCGCATGCACAAGAACATACCATCCTACTTTAACATGCTCAAATCTAAAACAACACAGGGCAGCAAAAGAAAGAAAAACAAAACCATGCAGGAAAATGAACAGTTCTCATGTCAGTAATACAGTAGAATAATTCACATCTAAGCACAAGTGACAGTTGTCTGCTTATCCTTTCAATTAAATGCCCCTCAAACAAATCTCCTATGGTGATAAAAATCAATGCAAAATGCATTACTCCGCATCCCAGCAAAGTAGAGGAAGAGTTTAATGAAACAACGCTTGCACTCATATTGCTACACTCTGCCCTCTGTTAGACCCACACAAACTCACTGGAGTTGATGAATTTGCACAGGTCTAATTGCAGGCAGGATGATTTGTCCCACTCTAGCTTTATAAAGACATCCCTAAATTGATCAGAATGCATTACCATATTCTGTAGTTTGCTGGTTGCAATACTTGTCATGGAAAATAAAATAAATGATCCATGCCAAATTTGTATTAGTAAACTCCCATTGACACAGGCTGCCTCTTTTCACTGTTTAAGAGCAAGAGTCATGAACACAGGCTGTATGACTCATGTGGTCAGTTGACCTCAATGAACTAAAAGGCAACTGTTGGTAGGAAGGAAGAGACAGCTGTATGAATGAGGACTTGACGCCTCAGGCCTTCAGTCGTCAATGCCAACATAAAGTTCATTGTTCTACCCTTCATCCCTCTAGTATTGAAGGCATCAAGGGTATTTAACCCTGGCTTACCCTTTTCCAATAAGGTCCTTTTGGTATAAATTGCCAGCTCTCTTCTGGTATGTCCAGAGATAAAGTTGTCTTATTCAATATCTAAACTCCTACTTTGCACCCTTCAGGGTGATGCTACAACACTACCCCTTATCTATATATGAGTAGTTAAAAGTCAGTGCCTGTGAAAAAATTTAAAGGCTGAGGGTAATCTGTATCTTGCAATAACTGACTGCCAGTTACCCATACTGATTCTAGAGTGTGCAGGTCAACTTTCAGGTGTAGTATCCTTCACAGGAGAACAGCAGGACCTAGGCACACTATAGACTACATCTTTGGCATTTGATAAATAACATTGGTTTGCAACAATTCCTCTGATCTTAAAAACAGAAATAGGGTTTTCCAGACTCGTTGGTTTGGTCAGAGTTTTCCAGTGAGCCTGCCACCGTGCAATGCCTGTAACTGGGCTTTAGACCACCGATATCACACCACAGCTGCCCAAACCATCTAATTTTCTCTCTTTCATCCAGAAAGTAGTACAGTTTTCACTCCTTAGAACAGCCATTATTAAACAATATTTGGTGTTAGTATTTACGTATTAACTCAGATTGTAACCTAAACAACATTCATTCCCAACTAGAAGAGGCTGTAAAGGGAAAAGCTAAGCATATGTCTTTCCTTTCTATTGCCTGCTAAAGACTCCCGTTTTATGATATATTTAGATATGCAGTTTGCTATGACTTGTTGAACTTCAATGCACTGAACTCATTTTAGATTGTTAAGCAGACAGAGGACATATTTTCTCTCTGCCAGTCATTCATTAAGAAATAGGATGGCAGAGCAAAGTTTTTTTTAAAAAACAGGCCATCTACAGGGTAGCCTGTAATTAGAAATGATCTGAACCAGCCTGATTTCCAGTGGTGCTCAGTGTCCCACAGTTCCCACTGACATCAGTGCAGATTCTCAACAACTCCCAAGACAGGCTGCTACTTTGAAAAGCTAAAAGGGCTTTCCAGTAGCACAGGAATCTAACTTTAGGTGACACTGGGAAAGACCTTGGATCCATGTACTCAGTCTGCAAATTGAAGAATTGATCCTGCAATATGATTATCGCTCTAGCACTGGTCACAGCAGAATAGTTTCTTTGCTCACTAAAGACTGAAGCAGGGCCTTCTTCAGTTTGACTCCAACACCCAATAACTTAACTAGGCTGGCAGTGAAGGGGCAGTTCTGACCCAACATTTCCCTCTCTAAGAACAATTGCTTTAATCACCGCTTTCCAAAACATTGAGGAGTCCAGTACTGGTGCTCACACCTGCAGATGCAATGCAATAAGCAAGTGCTATCACCAGACTGCCACCCTTAAATATAGGCGATATCTGTACTTGCCTTTGTGGTTTTGACTTTATTTCCACTGCTGCAAGACCAACCTGAATAGTCTGGTAGCACTTTACAGTCCTCTCCATCCAAACAAGGATTCATATGACACCACCACTTCTGTAGGACAATGGAAGCTAGAAAAAGAAATAGGAAAGAGAAATAGAATACAATCTTTTTTTGAATGGTTGGTTTTAGTAGGGAGGTTGCCTTTGTGCTGTTCAATTGCTTGATTACAAAGGTAGAAACCAACAGTTATTGTTTTAACAGCTTATCACACTGATTGTTTTTGAGCTAAAAATGTAGCTAAAAAACTTCACCAGCACACAGAAGGGTAAATGCCGTATGCAAATAGCGAAGACAGGCAAGCACCACCCAGAGACTGACTCCAACATTTGAATTGACCTCTGGAAGTGCCTTTCCATCTCCACTGGCTACAAAGATGACTTGCCTCCTTCATTTACATGCTTCAGTCGAGTACCTGCTATAAAGCAGAATGAAACTAAGGCTTCTTGTTTAACCCGGACATGCATATGTGAGACTGGATGGAGAAATGCCAGTTTCTCCCTTCACTGGGTGAGAAAATAGAATTGCACAGAGATGTAAGCATGTGAGGTCTGTCAGCAAATAGTGCAGAGAAGAATGTGGAAATCACTGGAAAGCACTAGATTATTAACTAAAAATCTACTTGCCGTTACACTGCCAGTTTTGCAGTATGTTTTGGAAGACTACAGTAGTACACCTTAACTGTGCAAATTTATTAATTTTCTACCTTTAAGCCAATTTCCGTTAATAAGACCATGCTTGTTATTTTTACAAATATAGTCATGACTTTATAATACTGCTGTTAACAACAGATATACTTTCCCCACAAACAGCTGCAAACATCTGCATGCATTTCTCAGTTTTGCATTGTTCATTAGATTCATCTAATCCCACAAAATTATTATGAAATATATCAGTTCACAATGTTACATAATCTAAATTGGATTTCAAAATAAAATATGGCTTAAAATGTTCATTTAGTTAGTCTGCGTTATGCTACTATGTGCACAAAATACTGAATTGCATGCTTTAAACGATACCACATCCAAAAGAGGTTAACAAAAATAATTTAGTCTGCTGCTTGTAAAGCACTTTTTTCCTTTTAATTTCAAGGTAGATTCGTACTTCTGCAACCTTCAAATTAGGGTGACAAGCAGGCAAGCTGACATCAGGATATCGCTGAAACGTTCACTCAATTACTTTTGTTTTGCACTTTCACTCTAAGTCTACATGAAAAGCACTATGAAAAATATACTTCTGGAACACCAGTTTGGCTTTTATAAACTATTCTTTCAATCTCATAAAATTATAAAATAAATGCATGATTCCTTTGACCAGTCATTTGGATCTTAGATCATTTGCATTGATGCTGATTGATTGTTGACAGAACAGATGAAACTTCATTGTACTTCCTAGGAGGTGAGGGATCATTTCCACCCCAGACATATGGTCCAGTCATCTATTTTATCTCTCTGCTACTTTCTAAATTTGTTTTGATTTCTATACCACAGTTATTTCAGGTAAACATAAGCAAGTCTTGAAGGCCAGATTCAAAAAGACTGAGGGCACGTGCAGAGGTCCCTAAGCAAGCAGGAGATCTTGGCAGCAAGCTAAGCTGTGCTTCAAAGCCAGTGAGTCCTCCTGGGAAGCCTGGCTACTGCATTACACAGCTCTGCATAGTGCTGTTGTGAGTGTGGATGTGGTGACATGCTGTGACTTTGCCTGCACTATGACACATGAACATGCTTTCGTATATTTAGTGCCACCCTAAAAACATAAGTTCAACTTCAGATCCTGAAAACCACCTCTCACTCACCTGTCTCCTGCAGGTACCTAGAATCCCTTATGCCTCATAAGGGATACCTTATAGGTACCTTATGCAGGTACCTATATCCCTTATCCCTCAGTTACTCTGATAACTCCTTAGATCCAATCTTTTTCATATTGGTTTGGGTGCAATGTTTTGAGATCACAGAAAATGCACCAAACACAGCAGGTTTGGGTTTTTTTTTTTTATCTATACAACCTGCATCAACCTGCTCCTAACACCTGATTAAAGAAAAAAGGCATTAGTTGACTAGCCAAAAGCGCAGCACAGGAGTGGGTTCACACAGCATTCTTGACCAATTGTGCCCATGCAGCTTCCTGGTCTATGTGGACCATGTGGAACTGAATATAGTGAAACTGGCCCATCATCTCCAGCAGTACCGTCTTCCATTAAAACAAGCACAGATGTGAATGGGAAACATTGCTGAGTCAATCTGTAACTCAAATAAGATCCACAAGCTCTTCAATAGACTGCATATTTCACCTTCTATTCATCTCTTGTTTAGACACTTTCATAGAAAGTGACTCCAATCCTTCTGTTGACTGATTTCTATTCTGTGCAAATGCCTCTCCTCAGAGTAATGGCAACACTTGGAAATACTTAATACAGATCTCATTCCATTAGCTTCCAGCAAATCCCCGATTCTTTGCTGTAGCAATCCACTCATTCTTACATCCATTTTATGTCCAATTTCTTTGTAGTTGTAATGTCCACTCTGCTGATCTATATGTCCTAACTGGCTGTAGCTCTTTGTGTCAAACACACCCCTGAGATTAATCCATTAAAATTCTCCATCAAAGCCTTAGGCTTATCTTCATAGCTAGAGTTCTTTAACTATTGTTGTCTTTGTAACCGTGCAACTCACTGGAGGATATAAAGGCTTCCTCTTCTTTTCAGATTGAGGCACTCTTGGAAAGGTTTCAAGAGATGGCTTTTCTAAGAAATGAGAGCAGCTATGTCACTCCCATACACAACCACCCTTATGAAGGGAAAGGAGACTCCTTTGGTTTGACATTAGCCATCTGATTTGCTGGAAATCAGCCAGAAACCCTGCCAGAAATAAATCTTCTGCTGACATCGCTCCCTAGATAACCTGACTCCATGGAAACAGTAGGTTCATAGAGAATAAAGCCAAAAGGTGTCAATACATCATCTTGTCTCATGCAATTCACTGTGTTGTGCCCCTAGTTGTGTTTGGCTACACAGTGTCTTCCAAAACCAATCTGGAACAGGTGAAGAAAGAAACTTCTGCCGTTGTTTAACTGTCAGAAAAAATGGCAATCTCAGCATGAAACACACAGCCTTAGTTTTCTTCCTCTTCCTACCTCTTCTGTTGTGCTTTCTTCTCCTACATTACAGCACCTGTTAGCAATCATCATTTTCTCCCTATGAAGGTATTGAACATGCTGCAATCCAGTAACTTTTCAATCTTCTGCCTGATAAGCCGAGCTGATTGAACTCGCTCAGTTTTGCACCACAATGCATTTGTCTTTATTAATGCAGTTATTTCAAACAGGTTCAACTTCCTGTGAGTAGGACTATGCCATGTGACTGCCTTGGGCTTGTTGTTAATTACTCCTTGCCCCGCTGGATGAAATCCATACATGTTTTTGTCAGGAGAGATTCTATATTTGCTTTCGGGTCACTGCTGAAAATGTTGCAGTGTCAGGTGTAGAGCTAAGCACTGTGAAATCCCAGTAGGGATGTGCCATTTGACTACCACTTCCTACTGATAACTCTGCGGAGAGATGTGTTTTTGAGGTATGCTAGGTAACTGACACTGAGCAGTGCACGCAGCGGCATATGGTTCAAAATTAAATAGCTTACAAAAAATAAGACTTAAATCCTCAAATGTATTTAGTAACCAAATCTTTAGTTGAATAAATTATACATTAGCTTCCAAGGTAACTTGGAAAACACGGCCTTACATGCAGAAACTACCTGCATTAGTCTTGAAAGCTCCTCAGGAAATGAAATCAGTTGTGTCTGGCAAATCTCTTCTCAGAAAGTCACAAACTCTTGTGACCTGTACCCCAGGAATTCCTTGCTGATTGGATACTATATCAGCTTCTCAGTTATTCGCACAGGACTGAGATCAGCCTCAGTTGTCCCTAAGTATCTAGACCATGCTGCCTACTCTCTCAAAATTGACACAATACTAGTGCTCTTCTAGAATAACCCAAGTATTCTGAAATACATTTTGAATTACAACAACTGAGCAGAGATCTATTAGCCAGCTTGTTAGGACTACAAAATACCCAGGATCAGAATTGGGGGGGGGGTGTTTAATCCCAGTAGATGTTGGTAGCACCTTCTTTAGTTAACAATAAGTTAGAAAGTGCCTCCCCATCCTGTTTCTTACCAAAAGAACTGTGATACTGATCCACCTCAGCATTAGCAGTGTCAATATTTCACGCATTATGGGCCAGTATTATTTTTTTAAGGATTTCTGTGTGTTCTACTTGGAACAAACAAATTAGTATTGTCTTTAGTCTGGACAAATACAGATGTCTTTCCTACTCTACTGGATTAAGCTTTCTTCCATATAAGTTTTCAGTACACTATTCATTCTACTGTATATTTCCTTTTTTCTTTGAATACTGACACAGCATTAGCATACTTTTGAATTCTCAAGTATTCTGAAATCCATTCAAAAACAGTGGGAGGGAAATCTTCTCAGCTATTTCTTCTTTTATCTATTTCTTATGTATTGATTTTTTGTTTTCTTGTTTCTATATGCTCTCTTCCCTTCAGTCTGGAACCCTGATGGGCTTTCAGCCAAAACTGTCCTTTTTCTTCATTGCGGCTCTTTGGACCTACAGAAAATTCTTAAACAGTTCTTTAGTCCCTTTCACATTTTTGCCAATCTGAGTGTTTCCTCATAAATTCTAGGACTAATAGAATTGCCTGGATGGAAGATGATTTGGCTGGTGATGATTTACTTAGAGGCATTTAACACACTTAGCTAAGATAGCTACTCTACAGACAAAAGTTATTAATGTTTTATCTTCTTGGCAGTAGCTGTTAGACAAGCTGGAAGTACTTACTCAAGGATGTTTATTTCCATAAAGAAAATGGGTATAAACAAAATCTCATGACTACTTTAAATGTAATTTCGTTATCAACAGAAGAATGGGTTGACCTTTGCTAAGCAAAATCTTCTGTAGCTGCAGTCAAGTAGTAGTAGTATAGCTACAACTCAGGGCAGGGTATACAGTCTGCGTGGTATGTCCTCTCTACATATTTAAATACTTTCTTTCATATGATCTGCTTTTTTCTGAGTTTAGTGGCTCCATTTATCTACAGCAATATTTCTCAAAGTATCGGATGGGCCCGTGCTTGGAAGTTCAAATAACCCCCAGAAAAACAAGGTGTGCATGTGTACAGAAGAACTAGCCTTGCTTTTTGTTTGCCAATGCTTGTCAATAGCTTTCACAACTAAGTTCAAATACACAAATGACAGTTTCTTGTTGGATGCATCCAAAATGTAATTATCTAAGTAAGTGTGTTATCATGGGCAAAGGATAAAAAACGTCCTGACCCAAAGAGTTCTTGCCCTGTACTCTCATCTAGGCTATGATGAGTGATTTTACTGTGCTTGTAAAAATGCTAGGAAGATCTTAGTCTATAACAAACATTGATTTTCACCTTCATATCTTTCTTTTTAAACAAAGTACTTTGACTTCTACTACTACCGATATTTAAAGTTTCCAATATGAAAGACACTGTAGAAATGCAAAGCACTCTATAAATGTTAATTAGGACCCACAACACAGTATTACTGCACAACATGGAAAAGGACTGATTTGTAGAAATCAGGGCACTTAAGACTTTCACTTTATGTATTTGCAAGATTTAACTAGCTTTTATTTTCTTTTCTGCACCACTTCAACACCTTTTCCTTGGAACTCACCTGGATATCTATCATTTCTTCTGTAACGCCAAAGTACTTAGTTTCCTCGTTAGCACGTATCATGAGAAAAAATGGCACTTCTATGTGTAGGTGTATGCCTAAATGTAATTATGCAAACATCCATTCTGACTTGGCTCAAATAGGGGGCTTTCCTGCAATTTTAGTAGGTGTGAATACTGGTACATGTATTCACTACCTCTTTGAGCAGGACTTAGCCTTAACATATAGTGCTGCTCCAATAAACTGCTGCTTTAAATCTGACCTTGTGTAAAATTCTTTAGCATCTGTCAACCTATTCAAAATGTAAATATCCAGCTGGCCTATGACTGTATCCTAAAAAACAAGATGATGGGCTTTATAAGCCTATTTCATGGGCTATATATACAAAAGGGCACAATGCCCGATAGTCATCAACAAGGAGCACTGTTTGATGAACTAGGCTCTACCCCAACCCAAATTAACAAACAAGCTGTCACTGAAACCCAGTGGGATCTAGGTCAGGAAACCCATATGCTGCAAGACTGAGAAAACTAAGGAAAAATACCCAACTAAATTAAAAACTTGTAAAATACTAAAAACAGATGTATAAATTTCAAATGAGAAAGGCTTATTTTAATTTGGTTACAATTTACTGGGGAAAAAAAATCCAAATAGGTTATAGCAGAAAGCTACTCAAATGTCAAGATCGAGTCCAGAACAGAATGGTAAGTACAGTTTGTCTAGACTTTGCTAAAGTCCCAGATCTTTGCAGTCTTCCATATTCTGTAAGAACCTATTTCTTGCAGTAGTCTTAATTTCTCATGGGGCATCTACTATCTATGACCAGTGATATGCTTGCCTGGCCTAAAGAAAAGCTAGAATCAACTCTTGCTTTCCTGGGTTGTTAACTCTAAACCAGAAATCAGACCTTCATTTTAAAATAGCAAGGAGAAGCAGACTTCTGTAAAATTATCATGCAGATCTCAACAAAACTAGTTGTAATTATTTAATTATATAACCATCTGCTTGTTTGGTCAAGAAAGGAAAACATAATTACATTCCAATAGCCTTACAAAGGCTCCTACTCTGCATAGAACATGAAATACGATCCCATTTACTCTGCTCCAATGGCCTTTTGGGGCTGCCCAAGAACAACTGAAACATGCAAACCCTGAAAAGTTCACAGGCAACTGATTTCACCCTGTTTACTATTGTTTTCCAGCATGACTTGCACAGAGATATTTTCCTTTTGAGTGTGTGTAGAAGAGGCTAAAAGCCAAATAGAATATATTTTCTAAATCCAAACAGAAGTGCTATAAAAACTACTAAGCAAGTTTAGTAAGTACTAGCCTACTTTTACCAAGAATTCCAATGGGTAGAAGCAACTCTCTGTGTATGAATAAAAACTGTGTAGTCTGACACAACAGGTGGGTGGTACTTTCTGGACACACACTCAATGAATGTGAACTACATTGTTTTCTCATTTTGTCCAAACACAGTTTAGCACATAAGTAATTTGAGGGTGGTCAGTCACTGGAACAGCCTCCCCAGGGAAGCGGTCACTGCACCAAGACTGTCAGAGTTCCAAGAAATGTCTGGATGATGTTCTTAATCATATGATTTAGTTTTAGGTAGCCCTGCGAGGAGCAGGGAGTTGGTCTCGATAATCTTTATGGGTCCCTTCCAACTTGAGAGATTCTATGATTCTTTAATTTAAGGTAGGAACTGCAGGTACCAACCACCATGTGCATGCCATGCATGATCAACAGTACAGAGATAATTGCTGCCCTAATGTAAATGATAACTCCTACTGGATAAGGTCTGAAGTTCAAAGAAAATACTTTAAAAGACTACTGCAAGCCAATTGCTCCATAAAACCTTTTCTTTTGGTTAGAAAAGTAACTCTGTGCTTTGGGCATGTCCTTCCCTTTAAGCTCAGGGCAAAATATAGGCAAATTAAACAGCCCTGCATTCAGTAAAAAGGTGCTGGAAAAGAAAATGAAATGTCTGTATCAGATTGAAATATGCAAATTCAAGACATAAACTGTTTCTGGCTTCCACAGTGTAGAAGCCTACTGAAGGATATGTATAGAGTGGGAGAAAACACATCTAATCCTGAGGCTAAGGAAAGACAGTTATAGTTTCCGTGCTACAGCAACTGAATAACACTGACTGTAGTCCCATATGCTTGCAAAAATAAGCGAAGCATGTTAAAGCATTACCCTAAGGGGTGAGGGGGAATCAAAGGCTTCCACTTTAGAAACCAAAATCTTATATTCGTAATATTTTGTCATATTTAATTTCAACTATACTTGAAGAAAAAACAGCTACTAAATTCTTTCAGCAACTATTTGCATTGACAAACGGAATTAAGTGTCTATTGTATCATGCATGTATATCTTTCTGTCATGGAAAGACAGTATCACCTTTGCAATCCTTAAGCAAGTTTAAAACAATGCCTGACTTTTATTATCTGTTGTACGTAAAAGTATTTCTGCTGTTTGATGTGTCACCTAAAAATACAGAAGGTACTTCTGATTTGACAAGAAAACTACTTAACAAATTGCACAGTTAAAGTCGATTGTGTTCCTGAGTTACAAGGCATAAAAAGACTAAGCATCAAAAAAAAAAAATTTTTTAAATCTACTTTCTTAAATAACAGGTTCTCAAAACAGATAATAGGTTAAAAAAACCCAGATGTTTCATGTATTTAGAATTTTATGTTTAAAACTAAATATCTCTGAATGTTATATTAAAAACTGGATTTTAAAGCTTTTGTTTTATATTTAACTTGTAAAGGTTGCAATTTTGTGTGAAAGAATGAAAACAGAAGGGTCTTGCTTATGAATTAAGGAAATGGGGATCTGGTAACTTTTAGACTTTCTATTTAAAAAAAAAAAAAAAAAAAAAATCTGTCTTGGAGTAACCGTTTACTAAGTTAAGAAGAGCAGCAGCCTCTCCAGGGAACAGACTCTCCTGGTGGGAAAAGTAAGAAGGGTAACCCACAATTTCTGAACTGCTGGTAAGCCAGAAAGGAAAATGGTGGGGGTGAGGTACAGAGCGAACCTCAGGGAGGCAAGTTTTATATAGCCTCAGAATGCCTGGTCAACGTTACAATCAAGGTAAGATTTTAGCTTTAGTATATATAATCAATTTAATTTTGAGTAAGTTATACTGCTAAAAGCATAAGGATGGCAATATTGAGCTCTGTGAGGATTTCAACATCTACCCAGGAAGGTGATGGACTAAGGCAACTGTACCACATTTTTCTCTCATCAGGTAGGTGACCTAGCTCAGACACTGTGTCCTGTGCAGCAGTATGCTTGCTCTGCTCTCCATACTCTAACGTATTTGGGGTTACAACACATGAAACTGAATAGACATGAGGCATTATTATAGCACTGACGTCCAACATACGAGACCATTAGGCACATAAAATGGTAAAACATCCACCTAGAGAACAGCTCTCAAAGTCAGATGTCCCAGCCCTATCTGCATGCCCAGTCACAGGGCTGCATTTATTATCCAGTGACTTTTCAGCCAAGCTACTAAGTCTAAAAACAACTGGAAGGGTTAATATCATAAGCTTGAATTTCTTGGCTTATTCTGTTTTCAGACTAGCTTTAAAGAGAATTCTTCTGTGAAAAAAATTAAGAAGTTTTATTGGCACAGACATGAAATGGACAAGTACATATATTAAGAGGATTAATTACACCCAGATTTATGCACAGACTCATTATCATGAATGCACAGAGATGTTTCCAAAATTAACAAAAGGAAGGATTATGCTTTTGAGGCAGTAGGAAGTCAAACAATCAAGGAGACTAAACTTGAATCAATGAGCGAGCAGGAGACTGCTTACCTTCCACACACGAGGGCTGAGCCCTTGTCGTACCAGCCACCTGCCCTGGGAAGCAGGAGCACTTGACCGTTTGCGATCGTTCTTCAATCCGGTTCTTATTGCAGCAACGATGCACTGCCACAACTTCGCATGTCCCTTGCTTGACTTGGTGCTGGCCTAATAATTGCAGAGATTAAGTGATGGAGAGCAAAACAAAACATCAGTGCATAAAGAAAAAGCTGGTTCGCACAGTCCTACAAGATACTGAATCTCTCAAACACCAGTTTAAATCCCAGGAAGACAGAGGTGCAAAGCACCTTGTAGAATCTGGCTTATTCTCCGAGTTTATCCTATTCTTACTAAAAAAGATTAGTTCATCATAAGAAGTCAATTTTTCAGTCTATCTACCCTGTCCCTTACAAAGCCTTACTTACTTTCTCCCTTACATAGGCAGCAAAGGAAATTGAAGTAGTCAGTTAGATGGATTAGACAAGACGACATGCAGAGGTAGAGCACAATCCTCCTTCCTTTGGCTTCCCGTCTTGCATTAGGTTTTATATTTAATTCTTCCCCTTCATAAATGGACACAATGGACAGGATAATTCTTAATGCAAGGGAAACATCTTAACTAGTAGGGAAACTTTCTAACATAACAACATTTAAGCACTGCCTGCTATGCCTATCATTACAGGTAGGCTAAGAACGAGGTAGGCTGGAAAGCCATCATAGGTGGTCAAGTTTTGTCAAAAAAAAAAAAAAAAAAAAGAAAAACAACCCCACACCCAAACTATATGGATTTCTCAAGTTCTCTCCCAGCCCATTTTGAACAAACCTGTGATAAATATTCTGTCCTATTGCTTTTCTCTCAAGTGCCTTTCCTCACAATTCTCTGTCCCCTATTTCTCTGAGTTTATTTTTCCCTTCCTCTCCTTTCCTTGCTCCTGGCCTTCACATCTTAGCTCCACCGCTCCGTGCACCTGACCATTTTCCTCCACTGCCAAACTTACTCTCTGCCCTATCTAAAACCCTTTCTCAGAAACCCCACTTCACAAAACCCCTCTCCTGTTTGCGTAAGTCATTTCTATGTCCTCACTTTCCTTAACAGCCTTCAAGTGCTTCATCTTGCATTTGTCTCCTCTTATTTAGAGTAGAGCCTTGGATGGCTCTTATCTGTGTTTGTAAAGCACCTTGTAAATTAACAGCACTACAGAACAGGGTGGGTTTTTTTAATAAGTGAGCTAGACAGAGAGACAATGCTGAGAATAATAAAAATATTCACCATCAAAGCAGTACAGGCTCCTTATATGAGAAGAGACTACGGTACAGATATCGGTGTAGGTGTGTGCAATATCAAAGGTACAGCAGGCTAAAGAAAGGAAGCTGAGAGCACTCTTCAGAAACAGACAATCCTCCAAGTGGCAAGCCTGGAGGATTGTCCTGTTTCCTACTCACTCCATGCTTGCCCTAGGTTTTTCGTTGTTGTTGGGTTTTTCTTGTGGTTTTTGTTTGTTTGGGGTTTTGTTGTTTGGTTTTGGGGTTTTTTGTTTGGTTGGGGGTTTTGTTTGTTTGTTGTTGTTTTGGTTTTTTTACGGTATCTGTTACTAATTAATACCAGACACAGGATTTTGAGATAGAGAACACCTTGGTCTCATGCAATATGGCCAGGCTTACATCCTTATAGATGAAATCTTATTGATTGATTAAGAACACTGTACTTTTTGGGCATAAATTTTTATGAGTTGATTAAGTGGGAAATCTTAACCTTCAAAAGAGTTATCAACGCAATTCAGGCTTCTAAAGGGGTTTTCCAAAAAAAGGAGAGTATTCAAATATATACAAATATATAACTTTTTAAAAGGTTGGCTTGGCAATGTTCCTTTGCTGTGTGTGTTTTGGTTTCACAAATATTTCAAGCACATCTGACTTTTGTTGCCAAATTTGTATTCACAACAACCTCAATGGACAAGAAACTATGCATATGCAATCCTGGAAAGGAAATTTCATCTTCTATTTGTGCACTCAACATGTAAAAAGGAATTATATACACAGACATGGGTTTTGGGGTTTTTTTTCTGAGGAAAAAGCTACACTGTATTTTTAAGCAAAATACGCTACAACAGAAAAATGCATCATGTATTTTAAAGTTGGAAAAATGTTGAAGACAGCATAAAAGTATCTTACATAGCTACTGCAATAAGTTTATTGGCAGACTGTGAATTTTCATGCAAGTACCCAATACCCATATCATAATAAACATGATAAAAATGAAAACAGCTACCAGCTTATAGGACAGTAACTTCTCTGTAAGTCAATATGGAAAATAAATACACAAATAGAGAAATTAAACTGGCCATGCCACTTCATTCCAAAGTATTATTCTTCAAAACACCTCACATGACAATGTTTGGAGATAAAGCAGGTGGCCAGAGGTTCTGATAGAAAAGAATTTGTAAACTGAGGTGGTTAATTTAAGAGAGTATATTTATTTATTCATTAGATCTACAGCCTGACTCAAAACTCTCTGGTGTAAATAGGGCAAATTTCCACTGGTTTCCTACGGTGCTTACAGTGGTAGTCCTACATTCACTGGAGTCAATAACAAAACTTCTGTTGACTTCAGGAGAGCAAAGTCACAGTCTGGACTGTCTCTTGAGAAGGAGATTTTATAAGGGAGGGAAGAAAAAACAAAAATTTGGAACTGCTTAGGCCACATACTTGAGTTTGCCACATATCTCATCTGAAAGACGAAGCAGTCAGGTCTTCTTTTTAAAGTCATTCACCAGACATCAGATACCAAGATAAGAGTAGAATCCATTTTTTAAGAAGGTACATCATAAGAATGGAGTAGATCCAGCTCCAACAATCAATATGTAGCTGAAAGAATGTCTATTTTCAAGCTCAAATCCCACTTCCTTTAGGTGAACAGTCCCATTAAGTCAATACCAAAATAAATCAAACAGATTGGCCCTGAGCATACAGCCCAAAAAAAACTGGGGCTCACTTTCAATTATCTTATTTGAATTTTAAAGCAGTGACAGTGCTCCTCTGAAGTGCCAGGAGTCAACAGGCACACAGATGTTTGCAGAAGGCAAAATTAAATTACCTCATGAATGCACCCTTTGGTTTAGTAGCTGTTTCACTGTACACTTATTCATGCTTCACAGCTACACAAGCAGGTGAGAGAAGGTGTCCCCTCTTCATCTGCTGGCAGGGGTACGATGCTAAGGTTTGAAAGTACTGCTGCCATGCAAAGGAAGACAGCGCTCTCCTCCCTTGTCCCTAGTGCGCAGATCTTATGGACTATAACAGTGAAAGGTACTAAAAAGCCAAAGACATCTGCATGCATCATTTGCATTAATTGGATTGCCCTTGTAATAGTCTTTCCCCTCCTACATATTCACATCTATATTTTCTCCTGCTTGTTCACACACATCTTAACGCTTTTTATTCTGTTGAACACCATACGTATTTCTTCTTAATATTCAGACACATCTGTGAACAGGTGCTGAACAAATGCTAAGTGTTAACATGCAGGCTTTCTGTCCCATTTTTGTCAGTATTCAGCAATCTAGAGGACAAGCACTCAGTTTGCTGAGTGGTTTTCCAATTTAAGAAAACTCACAGAATATCTTAAAAACTAACCATCAGCTCAGTCTATTCTCTGCCTAGATCTACTGAAACCTGTTGTACCTACATTCAGGTGCCCAAAGGCAGCAAAAATAAAGAATACAAGAATACTCCCCTGCACATTTTAATCTCCATTTTGCACTAGATAAACCTTCATCTCAGGTTTAAAGTACATTTAAGGTACAGCTGAGAGCATAATGGCAGAAAAACCTCACTAAAAGCCTTAAAATATTTTATAATCAATGGATTCTCAGGAAGCCAAGGTATTAGGGGAGCAGGGACTGAAGAATTTTTAAAGTGTGAAGATCATAGTAAGTGAATTCTATGCCAGACACATCAGGAAAGCCATTTCAGGGAAAACTGCAATGAGAGATAGGGAGAAAGCCAGGCTCTGGAGAGCAAAGCCCCTTTGGGCTCACTTATAAAAAGCCCATAAATTCATAGCTCTTCACCTGTAAACCTATTCAGATCTGCAACCTAAGGGCTGTCAATATTTGCAGTTGAAATTCAGTTACATCTTCACATTTAAATAAGAAAACTCTCCAAGGAGAGATACATTTTATCAGCAACAGTACCAGAGAAAGGTTCCTGTCATAGAACACCTTCCGCATACCGAAGAAGGGATGTCTGCCAGCCAGGCACTGTAGAGGACAGAGGATGAATGTTGAAAACTATGTGGCTTTGGGTTACTTCTGATCAGGAGTTTGGCACATGTGTTGCTCTCCATATCCCAGTTTCTGTACAGCTTAGCTTCCCTAGAAATACCAACACTATTCAAGTTCACTAAGGACACTTTCCCTATCTCTCCATACAGGGCACAGACACAACGGGATAGGGCTCGCTAACGGAAGCAACCTCCAGGACACTCCCTGCTATGAATTGTGCTGCCTTTCATAATGAGATACCTACAGATAACAACAGCCTTCGGTGCCCACATCCAGAATGCCTCCTACAAAGGCTCTGTGACTGTTTCTTTGTTACCTGTGGGCTTTCCAGTCCAGAAGATGGAAAGCCCACAGATTTCAGAGAAGGCAGTCATCATCTCTGAAGAACAAGAAAGTACAAACTGGGAAGTTATTAGGCTTGCACATTACAAGCCAGCACAAGTGTTGTGAGTAGAGTTGACTAAATAATCACCACTGAACTGTTTATTCCCAGTTTAATACATTTTTTCAACCAACTTATTTGACAAGACCTTATTTTCACTTTCTTCATAGAAGTCAGGGGGCAGATATGCAATTAATGCTTCTAAAACTCTTTGAAATCCTCAAATGAAAAGAGGGAAATACAATTATTGTTAATAAAATATCAAACATTACAGTGATGTACTTCAAAACTACAAGGAAAATATCAAAGAAAGAGGAAGGCTTTCAGAAGGTTGCTAGCCAATTCTGTCCACATCCATTTCATGTCTGTGACTAATTCTAATCACTCCCAAGGAGTACTCTTTCAATGCAATATACATGCAGGCAGCATGCCTTTATCAGAAATCCTGAATAACCTCTTCTTTTTCTAATTTCATAGCTAACAAACATATGGAAAAGACACGCTTAAAGGGAGTTATCTCTGTTTCATAAGCTGCCCCCTTTGATGAAGAAAGCAACTGGTACTTCTGGAGAACAGCACATCTAGACAGTAGGACAATATGACCCTAGCTCAGCACATTCTTCAGTAAACCTCAAAACCAGCAAGCTTGGTCTGCACAGAATCAACTGCATCATTTATTTAAAGGGTAAGAGGATGTCTGTCAATATGGAGATGAATGGCTATGGAACCTAATATTGCAGACAACAGTAAGAGAAACAAGTGAGTTTAGAAGTCGGCACTGATGCTGTTTGGAAGAGGAAAGCACTCTAAAAAGCTTGGTGCCAGTTCATCGTCTGTTGCGCCTTCATCTCATGCTGACTTTTGCTTACAAATATATGAACACACAGAAGCACACAGCAAGAGGCAAATATTCTTAGGAAAACACATATATTAAAGGAAATAACATTTGCTATTTTTCACATTTTTTTTACCAAACATATTTCTGAGAACCTCTCCAGCTCATGGGGTGTTTTTTGGGGGGAAAAAGGAGAAGGGGTGTTTCTAAAGATGACACCTCTTCTCAAAAGAAGCAGCTAAAAGTCACTTGGAATGTAAAATTAACACACCATCTTCTAAGGCTGAAGTAGTAGTTCAGCACAGCTTTGCTACCATTCCATCAGCCACTGGATTGTTTCATAATAATTTCACATTCATGTCAAGGTCCTGACTTAGATGCTCTCCTTCCTCAAGGATATACAATATTTATACATATAGTTTCTCATAAATTGTCTCTGCATATACAATTCAGTCCAGTTTCACTTGTAAAGTTTTACCTTTTCATTTGTTAGCAGTAAGGGACTGTTCAGAAATAGTCCAGAACTGCCACAAAAGGCCAGTTCAACTGCTCTATGGATAAAGAGACAAGAAATATCTTCCCATAATCACCTGCCCATCATAATAAGCAAAGTAAGATGTAGCACACACACATACACACACAAAAAATGGAGCAAGGAATCCAGTTTGCCATGCATTACTCTCACATTCCTCAAATACACAGCAGTGTTGTGATTACTAGAGCTAACATCTGTAACAAAAAAGGCAAGCAAAGATACAATGATTTCCCAGATGAAGGAATTGACGTTGATGCTCACACAAATTGCAGGTTTCAAACAAAAGGGTTTATCACAGCCCATAAAGTTACAGCCTTTGTTCCAATCAAACATTTGTGCTTCATTGGTTGTGGAAGCCACTAGTATGGCACGTGCAAAATCACAATCAGCATTTTATCTGGATAACCAGGGAACCAGCACTGAACTACTTTAACTTGTTTTGGGCAAGAATTGACACCCAAGGAAAACAACAACTCTCAAAACGAGCGACTAATTTGAGAGGAACCCTAGGGGTACAGTAGATCTAGATGTGTACTTAAAAAAAAAGGTGAGTGACCTCAAACCCTGATAATGAGACCCAAAAAGTTAATGAAATCAAAGCATAACCTTTCAGCGCAGGTGGAGGAACATGCTGACACAGCTAGAGAGAATCATGTAATACAGTGAATTCTTTGGCGAGTGTCAGAGGTCACATCCATATGGAGATTAAAGTCCCCTGGAATAAGTAGCACAGGTGACCTTAGATCAGACACAAGCACTGAGACTTCTCCAAGGAATGAAGCATTAAATCTGAGTGGTCGATAAATCAAAACAGCCGAGACCAAAGTAGGTGCTGCAAATGGGGGAGGGAGGAGGGAAAAGTTGCTACAAATGAAAAGAAAGGAGGATGAAGAGTGACCTGGAAGCAAAAATAAATTAAAACATGAGCCTCTCTACCTGCTGGGGTGCCACGATGAAGTTAATCAATAAGGACTGCCTTTCAGCCAGGCAGTGATATTCAACCTGGTTCAAGCACACATATCATTTGTACAAATGAAATCTAAGAGCATAAAACTTCATAAAGTACCTCGGAGTAAAGTGGTGCTAATCATTTCCTGCGGGAAACTTCTACTGTGTGGCTATTTTAGGTGAGGCAGAGAAGAAAATACAAGGGAAATATTTGGTTTTCCATCATAACTTGTAGCAAATGAGCAACATTGTGCTCTGTAATATAGAAGTATTTCCCACATGTCCCATTAACATTCACTCTCGCTATTACATGCAGACCACTCTTTTTCTCTCATTTGTTCCTTCCTTCACAAATTTATCATGAAAGAAAGGGAAAAAGAATGAAACTAGTTCCCTAGAGAGATCTCTGCTTGCCTGGAAGCAGGTACACACACATCCATATAGGCCAGGCTAACGGTTACTCACCAGTTTGTAAGCAAAAATTAAATTTTCTGCCCCAGTTGTGAAGGGCTGATGGCATCTAAAAACAGGGTCATTCTTGCTATAGGAAAGCAAAAGTAGCATACCTGGGACTGCAAACTGGGAAGGACTATCCCATCCACATCCGTAACTAGCTCTTCATCGATGGCAGAACCCATTCTGACCAAGATACCATCAATACAGCCCTAGCAGGCACTGGGGCTCAGGTGAGCTCGCTGTCCCCAGCAGTCTGCTGCCATTTGCAGCTGCTCACCATACCCAAACTCAGTACCGTACTTGCACGACTTATTACTTCACATCTATGACATGCCAGAAGTTCCTTTAATATTATAATAAACTTTAAGAAAGAAAAAAAGAAAGAAAAACTCTTAAGTCTGCCTCATGTATGCAACTAAATAAATTTTGAGGATTAAGCCTTGTGCCCTTCCAAGTATTCCTCCATCACCTGAAACATCAAATGACCATTTTGGGATGAGCTGTGTAAAACAAATGTTTGTAATCTACTAAATACCAGAGGTATTTTTAACCCAGTTCAAGGTCATTCATCAGACAAGAATGATATTTGTTTACAGAATATGAAACAGCAATTGTCACCTAAGTCATTAGGCTCTGCAGACTAAGTAAATGGCAGTTGCCAGAAAACAAAGTAGATGTTTGGGAAAGCAGCATTTTCTTCATTTCAAGTAAAAATTGAATCTTTGTTCTCATGTCCAAGTATAATGGGTAAAACCGAGTAGGGCAACCAAGTAAACTTCTAGTCTGTTCCGTTTCAGTACTCAAAACAGCTCAAATCTACAAGGTACAAAGAACTTCTGCTTTTCTGGTTTTTATTTTTTAAAGGCAAAGGTGCGTTTCCCTCCTTAAATTGAATTACTTTTATGGGACTGTAAAGTAATAGGACTGTGCCTGAATTCAGCAGTTAGAGGTAAGCAAATGAATAATTATTTTTGAGTTAACCCTCATTTGAGAATCTGCTCAAGAAAGATCCAGATATAACTGTTGTCACTAAATGGTATGGTTTATGAAAGTGTTTCTGGTTGTCCTGTTTGACAGTCTTAAATTAAAAGACTGACTGGCAGTGAATCTCTCTTTCCATTAATCGCTCTGTGTTTATTAAAATCACACAGCAGTATTTGTTGCTACTAGAAGGCTTTTGCAAAAAACAGGACCAGTGGATAATTTGCACATTTGAATGATACATTTCATTGCTGAAGTGAGATGAAATTTTCATGCGACAGGCAAATCAGGCAAATGGAACTCCGAGGAACGTTATGAGCAATCAGATCAGTTAACGCACTGGGCACCAGGCCAGCAGCTCCTCAGCTGGCCTTTAATCCCTGGAAAAGCCCCTATGTCTTGATCACCACTGATTAATTATTTTCAGAGTTTGCCTCATTTTGTATCAGGTTTTATATAGCTGTAATGGTTATCTTGGGTTTATTCCGATGGAATGGACAAGGAAAGCATTGCAGCAGTCCAAGTATAAGATCCAGCTGCCAGTTAAGCAATAACAGGCCATGAAACTAAATTGCACAAATGCATTTTTAATTCTGAGTGGCATGAGAACTTTTAAACGGTTTCAGCATGTGCAGACTCCATCCAACCTGGCTGAACAGCTAATTGAACTTAAGCTATTTTAACTATTATAACCATAAGTGCAAAGCATAAGTGAGGTTTCCAGAATGCCAAAAGACTTTTTTTAGTCAGTATTATTGAATGGGTTTTTTTTCTTATATGGAAAAAAATGACCCTGCAGAGTGCACACCATTTTATGCTACATTGTAACAGTGAAAGAGACAACAATAAAATATAGTCACAATCAAATAAAATGAGAATCAGAACCTGATAACAATTTCCCATGGGCCCACATTATAACTCATGACCCTGACTTATACAGCTAACAATAAAATAATAATTAAAAAGAAGGTCAGAATTCAGAAGTTGTGAGGGTCTGTGCATTTCCTGTTTCATATTGATGACTTTTTCAAAGCTTCACCATTAATACTTTTTTTATTTTCAAGGTTCTGCAGATCTCTTGAGCCTCTCAACTTTCACTTTTTAATCTTCTTTACCTAAGAATAAAGGTGCAAATTAAAATTTTGACATGTCGGTTACAGGCTGTAGCCCAAGAAAAGTCCAGAGACGTGCAGATTGGAGGCCCATATCTGGAGACCTGTGTTCAGTAACTAGGTGCATGCACAAATGGGTGCTGCCACAACACACATCCTATGCTGATCTTTCACCTTATTTCCTCCATGTTATTTACATTATTAACCCTATGATCTTATCCAGCAAAAGGCCTTTTTGCAGTCAGTATACTGCTTGTCCTACCCAAATTTGGCTTTTTTCATTTGGCAACTAGCAACAATAAAGATATTTCACCCAGGTTTACAATGTGAGTTGCTAAGAAAAAGCTATATGAATCAATAAAAATACAGTGTCAACAGACCCTTCTCAGAAACGGAAGAACTAGAGGTTAAGACATTCTTTCCCTGTTCCACAGATCGCCTCCCAGGCACCCAAGAACCCAACCCTTCTTCCATTCTTATTAAAATGGACAGTCCTTGACAATGATTAGGTAGATTTTCCACTTTAATTAAGCCATTTGGCTTAAAGTGAAAAATTAAAATATAACTTTAAAATGGCACAGAAGCCACTGTATCCCGTTACCTGTACAAAAGGAACAGATTGGAGAGCAACATCAAATATCTCCCTCCACACCATGTCTTAGCTTTGACAGAAAGAGACTACAACTCTGGAAGAAAGTCTGGCAGTTTAATCCTCGACTCATATTCAAGCCTCACTGTCATCACTCAAAGGACTAAGAAGGCTCTTGACTCTTGCAGATTATTGTATTTGGAAGGGGGTTTTCTACCATGAGATGCAAATTTGCTCCCTGATAACTGAGCACATTTATTTTGTGATGTAGCAGCTGCAATAACAGCACTTTCCTACACCTGTATGTAGCAAGACAGTCACTGGCTTAGTCCTAGGACACTTGCCAAAGTATATTTGGATTGGAGGCTCAAAGGAGGTAGAATTGAAGGGGAAGTCTCAGATTCCCAAGGGCTTTTAGATATCCAGTTCTTATGTTGGCAATGAAATCTATTTGAAAACAATGGAAATTAGATGGTTAAATAGCAGGAAGACACTTTGATATCTTTCTAGGTCTTGGCCAAGAAAACCCAGGTCAGCCAGAAAAGGGAACATACTTCATTCACTACAGAAGAGAGGGATTGCCCTTTTTAGCAGGAACACTTGTGACAACTGGGCAAGTTGCAGGAACAGTGTAGTGAAATTGTCTTTCTAAAGTGTCCCAGCTAGCTTGTCAGATTTGACAAACTTTTATTCTTACCAGAAAACAACAGGCTTCCTCACCTGGTGAATTTTCCCTTGGCCCTAATGAGACTATCAGCAAACGCAGAGGTGAATTAGAACAGTCATTAAGGAGGCAAGAGCATAAAAAATGAGCCACAGGAAAGGTCAAAGAAATGAGGGTGAATGAAGAAGAGTATGCGCCCTGTCACAACCACTGCAGATGTGACGGAAACAACCAGGGGAGAGAAGCAGATGTTCCTGTTAAAGCTGTGCAAATTTGACGTCTGCTTTCAAGGATAATGGAGCAGCCATAGGTGGCAGGAGAGGGCACACCATTAGCTTACACAATGCTGGTTAGACTCCCCCAAGAGCCATCGACTTTAACAGGAATGCTCCACCATCTCCCCTGTCTGAATAAGATTAAAGGTGACCTGGAACAGTTGTCATTAGTTCCACTATCTTTCCACAAAGATGGTACTGTAATTAAAACGGTTGGGTTTTTCCTCTTGCAGTGTGCACGTTACAAAGGGGAAATGTTTAAAATGTTTCTTCTGATCATGTTCTCAAAAAAAAAAAAAAAAAAAAAGAAGTCAAATCAACAGTTACACTGCTTATTTTTCTTACCTTTAAAAACTATGACTTCAATTCATTAGAGAACAATTTCTGCTTGTGTGGTTGGCTTTTCTTGATCTTAAAAGATGCATTGCCTCGCTGGCAAGATAAATTGTCAAAATGGTAACTAACTTTGAAAGTCTCTGGACATTGTCAGATTATATACGGTGTCCTTCTGGTACTTCCTTTAACTCAGCGTCGCACCAGGGACACGATGGGAAGGACCAACAGGCTTTGCTTGTGATAGCTGTTCTACAGAGCAGTAGCAGCTTCATAAAGGCAGATTCCCCTGCAAGACCCCTTGCTTGAAGTTCGTGGGAACCCAAGAAAAGGCGAGTTTCATCTGCGGTGAATCACAACAGCAGAAGTCAGCAACAACTGCATTAGTGCCACTGTTGTTAATGAGCTGTGAAGCTCTTCATCGTCTATACAACACTTGCACACTGGCTGAATAGGCCATGGAAAAAGGCTTATCTTCTGCTCACACCTGTTCAACTCCGGTTATTTTCAGAGCTTTCTAGGACTCTGTGTGCGGTTGGAGTGCCTCCCTCACACCGTTCTTCGACTAGCCTCCCCTTTAAACATGAACTACTCTACTGCCTCCCTCTGCTGACATCCCTCCGGTGCCACACCAGAGGACTCACGTCTGACAGCATCATCGCTGCCCAGCAGGTGGTTCTCAGCAGCAGTGAAACTGGCCAGAATCACATTAAACTTACCCAGTCGGCCCAATACAAGAAAACAGCAGAAATTCTGTCTCCTATTTAGATAAGAGGGAAGGAGACAGCCAGAAAGAAAACCACAGCCACAGCAATTTTTCTTAGGTGGATATGTACTTACTAACAACCCCTAATTTCACACTAACCACCTGTCTGATGGCAATTCCAAACACTACCAAGCAGATCTGGATTAGAAACAATGACCTGGAGGTGAAAGGCTTTGTATCTCATTACTAATTCATTCAGGCTTCCTGTTCTTATGTGATTGCATCTTGTAATTATTTACAAGTGCCTCTTTCAAGCACAAGAAATTACAAGACTTTCTTTATAGTGACTACACACCTTTGGAGCATACAAACCTGACCATTTGAGATTAAGAAATATAATTAATGTATTTGTTTCTGCACTACCACTTCCATGAAGAGAACTCAATTGTCAGCACACTGACAGTCCTGGCTAGTCCAGTTTAATTCTACCTTGGCAAACAGAACATTTAAGGGAAATAATTCATACACCTGGACTGCCATGCCATAACGTCTTTAATGAAATAGTCTGAGTTTTGTAATGTAAAAACACCTACATTCCTTCATTAATAAAAATCTGGGGTTTGCTTTAAAAATATTACAAAATTTTATTGTTAGGCAACAGGCATGGCTTTATTCAGCATGAAAATGCTGACAAAGAAATGGCTTTTCAAAAGTCTGTCACTTTATATATGATTTATTGCCTGCAAGCTTCCTGTTTAAATTATTCTAACCAAGTCATTTACTTTTTCTAAGTATTACATGTGAAATAAGAGGAAATTTTAACTGAGGTCTCCAAGAAGTTGCTTCTGAGAATGTAAAAATGGCAGTACAGAAGTTAAGGCAAAATTTCCTTTTCTTTTTGGGCAAAGGTTAAAGGAGAGGCAAAAAAGAAGGAAGATTTAAAAGATTCTAGAATGACTATAAAATAGTTATTGAGTTTAAAACAATAAAATACAGTGAAATATACATTCTGCCGTGAATCACAGGCTGTGATAAGGAAGGATGCATCTAGGATGAATATGTTTATTCATTCTGAAATTGGTGGCAGATGGCCTGAAGTTATAAATATGTACACTTTGGAAGTGGCCTTAGCTGAGAAGATACCTGTCGTCAACAAAACCCCAAAAGAGTTCACTTATAAACAGGAAAGCAGGTTTTCCACTATCAAGTTCCAAGCATCCTGTGCTCTGAGAAGTTGAAAAATAATGATCTAACTTTAATCACAACTCCTTGAAACTGCATGGCAAGCTTGACCAATGAGCTGACAGTCAACACATTCAGAATTTAATCTGGTGATGTATCCCTAACTCCAAGTTACAGAAAGTGTTGGTTTACAAGACTCGGCACCAGAGTGACTTAGACCTTCAGATATGGCCTTTGAAAACATCTGACACTTCACTTAAAATATCCTGCTTTTACTGAAATAAATTTGCTGTGCAAGTTCACTAAAAAAGCAGGGAACATACATCCATTCCTACGACTTACAGTTCCACATGGGGTGGCTAAATGACACATTTCAGCATCACCTTTATCTTGGCGACTATTTTAACTTTAACACATCCTAGCAACAAGAGCTGAACAACTGATGTAGGCAAATGAGATTCCCCCAAGTACCATGACAACTCCAAGAAAGGTAACATCCACGAGAGAGTCCCTGAGCCTCGCATTCTGCGTTGGTGAGGGATGGGACACTCAAGCAAAAGTATGACAGTTCTCATAAGGACTTCTCTGCTGCCTCTCCACAGAGCCCACTCAGGCCATAGCACACTGTGGTTTGATGATTCCAGCTGGCAGAAAATTCCCAGCAGAAAAGCTCAGAGAAGTTTTCGAGTATGGCTTCCAAGCTGACTGCAACAGTTAGATACCTGAAGGACTGAATCACTGCATTTAGTATAAATTTCACTCCCTTCCTGAGCTTTAAGGTACAAGTACCTTAAATATCAAGTCCCTTAAATATCAATAGTAAAAATCTCAGACCACCAACGCCCTCTTGTTAGCTACAAAGGCTGCCTTTTTTCCCTCCTCTTGAAATCTATTCAGACTGTGAGCTGGGGTGGATTCATTTCCAAGGTGCCCTAGCTTCACATTCATTCTTTAACTCAGGCGAGGCATTAAGAGCACTGAATGGCCACCTATACGTATCTTTTACAATAAAACGAACAACGGGGTGTGTCAAAAGAAGAACTCGGCTACCCTCCTACTGAGAACTATTCCATTTTTCAGTTTGTACTCATTAAATTTTGCTAACTATTAGACATGAAATCAGACATGTTATTTGGCAACAAACTTGACAGCTACTTTCAATGGACTAGAAAAAATAGCATCATTTAGATCCTGCAGGAATGTATTTTGCACTCTGAAATTAAAAGGTGCAGTCTCTTGAAAATCATAACTTGTTTTTCCTTTTTTTAATTTATATAAAATCATTGACATTTTATCAGGAACTTTGGTAATATATTGTTATTAAAAAACCCACTGAAATTGGGTAAGAGAGAATAGATTTCTATTTCTTTTAATGTTCCTGTCAGTTTAAACCAGAGTGATTTTTTTTAAATGAACTTTTTGCGCATCCATCAAATTTCAGTAAAAACTCCAGTAGAGAGAGGAAAAGTCTGTTAATCTAGACCCCATAAAGCATGAAAATACTACAGTGAAAAACCAGACATGTTTGTGCATGAAGTACTTTGTCAAAATTGGGACTACCTTCTTTAAGAGAATTTCTCACACGTCCTTCCTAATATTAGCGAGAATAGTGTTATGACTGATCATGATTCACTGCTTAAAGAACAGGTAAGTTTCAGATGAGAGGTGGATGGCAATTACTGGGATGAATAGATCCTATATTAGAGATTCAACATGCTGCCAGTCCAACACATTACCCTTTGTCAGCTTTTAAGTAATTTTAAGCATTTGGATAGAGTTGGATTATTAGATAGTTAAAGGCATGCAGACAATATATAGAGGCTTACTATTAGAAGTGGAAAACATCTTTGTTTGCAGGATTCTGTAAATGGCTTGCCCAGATACTTCACACTACAAATTTGATGTTTTTACTGAAGCTGAACAGGGACTCTTTCTCTCAGCTGCCACCTCAGACCATGGAACAACACAGAAAGTACTGAATTAAAATCTTTAAAGAGCAGCCTCTAGCAAGGAGTGACCAGCTTCCAGCTACAGGCAGAGAGAAAACACATAGTCTAGTTTCTTTTAGTAAGCAATCAGTCCTTGGGTGTAAAAGTAAATACAACGTGGCTTATGTCTTATCTTCACCAGTACTGAACCAAGACAGGCAATTAGGCAAAACGAGAATGGACTCAGTGAAACAATTTGTTATTTGTTTACTATAGAGTATCATCTAATAGAGACTCCACAGAAACAAAATCCCTTCCTGGAGGTCTTTGCTTTGCTCATAACTCATTACTCTAGAGAAAATAGGTATCACTGATGCTATTTTAATCCACTAAGCTGCCTTTGCTCAGCTATATGGCAAGTCTTAGAAGAGTCTGCTGTGTACAAAGCAAAATCTTCTCTCTCCTGGCAAGACGACCTTGAACTTGAAGGTTTGAATCTATAGCAAGTCAGACTATGGAAAAATGACTAGTCATAATAGTACTGCAGGATAATGCCTTATATTTTCAAATTTTAGGGTTTGCTGTACTGTATTAGCGCACATCCAGCAGCCCTTGTCACCAATAATTACTATCCCACAGCAACTACACAAAAATACTCGCCAATTAACTAATTTCATTTTGACAGTTTTGGAAACAGAAGAGGAGAAATATTGACGTCTCCAAACCACAGTCAGTAGCTGACACACATCTTCTTTCTCTCCGAAGGAGCTGCTGTCAAATGAATTGTTTAAAAAAGTATTTGAGGTGGTTCTATAGAATACAGCAAGGATGCATTGTAGACCCTTCTGCAAGTATTATTTCTTGGGGTACTATCAAGATCAGTACAAATTAAAAATACTCCTTGGTGGCAAGAAATGACAACTTGAGAAAAGTACTATTTATAGATGGCCAGTATTTTAAGGCTAAAAGAATTCTGAGAATAGCAATTGCCTCTAAAAAATAAAGTAAATCTTGACTTTTTCAGCAATATGCACTAAATATTTAATAAGGGATCCTGGAGCTCAGAAAGGTTTAAGACACTGTGTTAGGATATTGAACTAATAAGCTCCTCCAGTAAGCCTCTAAATACGTATAGTTAAACACTACCTAGTTTATTTTAATTATTTAACACAGAGACTGAAGGAGGTTAATGTGACCCAGCGGACTTGTTTATGTTGAAAACTATTGCCTCTCCTTACTCAAAAATCTGCATGCTGAGCTGCATCATAGCGCAGAGTTACAAGGGAGCAATAAGGAATAGGGGTTTACAGCTGCTTGCTAACGTCCAAATGATAGCATTTATACCAGGGCAGTGACTGCATGAAGGCACAGGTAATAAAAAAAGTCAGGCCCATTGACTTTGTTGACATCACTGGAAAAACTAATACATGTAAGTGAGGCACATAATTGAGAACACCCTTGATGATGGGGGATATTGCTAGTTTCCAAAGTTTAGTTTTAGAAATATAAAAATCCCCATCGTTTACCATTCAGCTCACAAATCATAACTGCTATTTGTCCTTCTCTCTCTTCAGACCATGGAAGACATGTCACTTTGATCTTCAAGCCTTTTCCTCCAGCTAAGACAGTGGAGAAAGCAGCCTTCACTAAGCCACTGAAAACAATGAAAAAACCCAAAACCCTTCACTTCAAAAATCCCAAAGGATAGTTATTAAACAACGAGGGGGGGGACGACACAACACGATGGGGGGACACAGACACACTTTTGCAATCTTCCATTTCCAATCAAAAAGAGAGAAATGAGGGAAAGGTAACCATTCATGGCCCCATCAGGGGTGAGGGGGAATAATCCAGTTTTAAAGCAATACCAGCTAACACCCAGTGTCCTCACTTTGATATCTCTTCCTTAAAAAGACTAAAAGCTAATCTTGCATAAGTAAAAAAAGGGGTTGAGTTTCATTTTTAAATGGGTATCTGGTTTATCAAAAGAAATCTTATTCAAAACATTTGTTTTCTTTTGTCCTCAGGAATGCAAGCACAAGATGAGGCTTATGTTCCTTCTCATACATGGAATGCAAAACCCTAAGTCTCGCGCACAGCACAATGTACCAATGAAAAATGTGGTTTAGTTCTGCAACATCTCTGAATATTTCAGAGCAATGTTGAGAGTCATCATTTTGATTCCACAAACTAGTATTTATACAACAAAGGTTGTTAAAGACTAAGGAAAAAAGCCACTGAGAGTAGAAGTCATGGGACTCTTAGAGGATCAGTTGGCAAAAAAAAGGCTTTGGAGTTCACTGCGTTATATGCCTTCAGAAGGGAACAAATAATGGAAATTTTGCATATGCGTCTCCTAGAAACAAAGAATCTGCTGTGCTAGAGCAATCCTATCAGCAGATCCATGCACGAATGCAGCTTTGCATTGCTCTACCATTGGAGAGCTACTGACTTAAAACTGCAGAATCCTGCCCAAAGGCATGATAAACACTGTTATTTCAGCTTCTCGAGACACCAGCACTGGGGCCTCGACCCTTTGCCATTCAGTCTCTCTCACCACCACCTTCTTTATAAACAAGGTTATAAGCAAGGATGGCTGTGACTGTGCTTTGTTTCTAACTCAGTGCTCTGCCGAGTGAAAGGTGTGAAACACTTTCTGAGATCCAGGTGCCTAAATTCCACAGCTATTGGATTCGTAGCATTTAAATAAGTTGGCTTTGGTGGTTTGGGTCTTTGTCTTCTAGCAAAACAAAACTTCATGAAAATTACTGATCTGACAGTAAAAACAATCCGATTTTCAAACAAAGCTGAGGTAAAACAATTCCAAAACCTCCAAATAAGATCAACATCATCTTCAATCACCCAAAATCTTAGTACCAGGGAAATCAGTAGGGCAGAAAAAAAAGAGGGAAGCTCATCCATACAAAAAGAACATTTAAAAATAATTAGTGATTCAAACGTTTTATCTGAGAATGAACCCAGGAGGTACCAGAGCCTTTTTTCCCCCCAGTCCTGAATAAAAATAGCACACTTAAGTCTTAATTTTGTTGGCTTATTTTTCCTTTTCTGCAGGATTTTCATTACTGCTTTCCTTTAAAGCTCTCCCAAGACTCAGTGATGTGCCTGGAGAGCTTTTAAAGGAAAAGAGCTTACTTGCCTGGCATCTCTTTCCAGGCTCTCTTAGCTCTCATTACAAGGTAAAGATTAAAAAGACAAATGAGTTTTATCATTGCATCCTTGGCCTTTTGGAAAGGAAAAAAACCACCCAAACGCAAAACAAAACAAAAATCAGTGGAGCTTCCAACCTCAGGTAAAATGTTGAAGTCAGCAGCTTGTACGGGGAGAAGAAAAGATGAAATCTAATTTACAAAAAAATTTCAGTACAAAGCTCGTATGCCTTGTGGCAGTCTTGCTTGAGTACAAAGTTGTGCGGCATGCAGGTGACATAATTAGGTCACTGGGGGCAAGGCTTCTTAGAACTATTACATAAAGAAATCCATAAAATTTCTCAAATTAGACTTCCTCCAGGTTTCAAGGAGGTTCAAAACAGTGACTCTGCAGGCAACCTGGCGTAAGTTCTTCCTGGCAACACATAGCACTGCAGTTACATGATCTGGCTAACTTACTAGTTACTTTCCATCATTATTCTGTTTTCAGTTTGCAATTTATGGGATCCTGCTAAATACATTTTATAACTTTGGCACCAAACATGAAACAAGATTAAAGAGATGCAATAGGCAAGCTGTCATGGGTGTTTCCCTGTCATTTCAGGATGAGGAGTGACATTGCTCATATAATAAAAGTGGCTAATAAAAATCAGAATTTGCAGATAGGATTTTCAGAATTGTCTAAAAGGTGACCCAGGAGCATTGAAAACAATGACCTTTCCCGCTGAGCATTTGTTGCTACTAACTCAAATGGATGACATCTAATAATCAAAATCTAATGGCAAAGAAATCAAATGAGAGTTGGACACTCACATGTGAGAATGGCAATGGTTGTGCTGGGGAGGGATGCACCCCAGTGTTGGGATCACAGTCCACAGTGACACAACACCTACAGCTCGCAGCCATAAGCAGCTGCCCATGTACGCATTTACTGGATTTTTCAAGCTAGTGCAATACCTGCTCCTGCTCCTCTATCACTGCAGGCTAGATGGAATTGCCCCACAGACAATCTTACATCTGGCCCATTTCACAGTGGCAATGCCAAAGAAAACCAGTATTCAAATCATCACGTTCTTCTCCCATCAGGAAAAAAAAAATTCTGACATTAAACAAGGCAAATCACATTTCAGAGGTGACCATCTCTTCTTGAGGTGACTGCAAGAAATAATCCCTCATTGATTGTGCTGTTCCACTAAGTTGCATCCATGACATGTCTGTTTTCTGTTCCCATCCCACATCACTGCCATGACTTCCATTCTCATCCACTTCACAGTGCTCAGGCATCTTCTATGCCCCTTAACTGCAACAAGGTAAGTGCTGGCTCCAGTATAGAGGTGTATTAATCAGCAAGCTGCGAGGACACACAGGGCAGGTAACCCTCACAATTACACTATAGCTTTTTCTTAGGGGGCAATAATGTACCTCACTGTTGGTTTTCTTCACAGTCCTAGAAACCCTACCATGTTTAAGATCTTCATTTGGTTGGATTTGGCCCAGCGGTTTCAAAAAATTATTGGGGAGTCAATGGCAGTTAGAGGGACTGTAAAATTACATCTTCCTCCTTCAGGAACTTTTAGTCCTTCAGGGTTAACATGTGTTTGAAATGCAAGATGTACACATGGTTCCCATTTTGGAAAGCACAGTGAATTAAACAGTCTCACTAAACACAGCGAGACTCAGACATCTCTTGTTCTCTGCAACAGTCCCAGTTCCATTTACTCTGAAGCATTTCACAATTAATTCAGAACATGCTGGACTATTGGATTGACACGTATCAAAATACACAAGAGCAGATTGAAACGGAACAGACTAACTAAAGAGAAGGAAGAAACAACTTGCTCAGGACAAAAACCAAAGCATTGTTCTTGCCACCCGTAGCTAATCCCAATACTTGGAACAAGATACCAACATAGGGATCTACTTAACAGCAGCCTTTTTACACAACTATTACAACTACATAGATCATCTCTTGATTATACTGTATCATTTCCTAATGAATGTAAAGGAGAAAATCCCAGTACACATCTATGCTATGCCCTTAAAACTCCCAAATTCCCCTTAAACTCCCCAATTTCATATGGATTATTTCATGTGTCTGCCAGCTAGAGATGTTCTATCCTCTCTGTGGATCTTCCATCATCTGTCACCTGGGGCATACACAGCACCACTCCCAATGGGTCAACCACAGAGCTAGATTAATAATGCTAACCCATTACCTTCTCTGAATGACACAATTAACCCTAATTAAAGATCTCTCTATTTCTAAAAAATCCTCCTTCAAAGTGATTTTTCCTTTCAGCTTTTAAGCCAACCAGATAAATTCAACAGCTGGGACAGTCCCATAAGTCAAACAGCCCCAATTTCCATAGCACAGCATCAGATAATACATTCCATTCAGCCAGTGCACATGGCTTGTGTTGGTAAGTTTCAAACAGGTTTGTGTCACTATATCTGCAAGCAAGTTCAGAAGGAGGTGAACAAGTTGCCAAAATCTTTTTTCATTCCAAGACTTAGGGCCATAACAGAGGTCAAGCCTGTACCAGCTCCAAGCTTGCATTTTTCCCCACATAATAATTTTCCTTACTTTATTATCTCCACATTCTCGTCTAGCACCATCACTAGGACCTGTGGCTGGGATTAAGTCTCTTCTACATATCCAAAAGGAACTACTGTGGAATTACTGTTAACAACCCAGTCACTGGATGTCACTGCTATGGCATTTATAGGCCCTGCTGCTCTGGGGAAATAGTCTGTGTTTTGATCTCTTATTTCCTGCTTGCAACAAACAGCACTATCTTTATTCTACCCACTTAATACCATATTCACCCCCTAGTAAATACAAGTATTTCCTCTTAAACTTAGAACCACCTCCAAAGAAAGCAGGTGTGATATTTTCCAAAATATATCTTGCTGTCATTTCAGCTACAGTATTTACTAATTAGTCAAGAACAATTAAAAAAAAAAAATCAACTCTCAACATTTAGTTGCAAGACACTAGTAGTCAAAAAATAAAAAAGCTCTTGTTCTGTTGATTGAAGTTCAGTCTCTACCTAGATACCCAAAAATGTCACCATCATTAGAATTTTAATTTTTGTAGAACTTTCTCATACTGCAGAGAGAGTCTTAACTGTACAAATCTCTTTTTCTCTTACTGTACAGACTCATCACACAAATAGCTGAAAAATACAGCACTGACAGTGAGGTGAACTGCCCACACTTTCATCCTAATGGATTGTTAGCATCAGAGGCAAACTGGATCCCATTTAAATGCTGGCACACATATAAAGTATTGTAGGTCCAAGCATTCAGCATAAAATCATGACATTTAGTTAAGAAACATGTTATGTTATAAAGGCACAATGCTACAGAAAATGTTGTTACATATTTTAAGTAACAATTTACAGTTGTCCTGGTTTCAGCTGGGATAGGGGTTAATTTTCTTCCTAGTAGCTGGTATAGTGCTGTGTTTTGGATTTAGTATGAGAATAATGTTGGTAACACACTGATGTTTTAGTTGTTGCTAAGTAGTGCTTAGACTAAATCAAGGACTTTTCAGCTTCCCATGCTCTACCAACTGAGAAGGCTGGAGATACACAAGAAGCTGGGAGGGGGCACAGCCAGGACAGCTGACCCAAACTGGCCAAAGGGATATTCCATACCATATGGCGTCATGCTCAGTGTATAAACTAGGGTAAAGCTGGCTGGGGGGCTGCTGCTCGAGGACTGGCTGGGCATCAGTCAGTGGGTGGTGAACAATTGCATCATGTATCACTTGCTTTGTATATTCTATTATTATTATTGTTACTATTTTTTACTATTTTATTTTATTTCAATTATTAAACTGTTCTTTTCTCAGTTTTACTCTTCTGATTCTTTCCCACATCCCACCAGGAGATGAGCGAGTGGCTGTGTGGTGCTCAGTCGCTGGCTGGGGTTAAACCGTGACAACATTTTAAAGAGACTCAAAAATTCAGATACTGCTTCAAGTAACATGAGGAACGCGGGATTGCTCAAGGTCAAATCTAATTACAAGGCCTGCTAAGATGAGGATCATTTTTTAAGCAGTGGGAAATTAAATTATTTGTCCATGCTATCTGGCAGCTAATACCTGCCTGTTTTAATCGTTGTTGATATAGCCTAATATAAACTGGAAGGGAAACGCTCATGCTCAGTTTCAGTTCCCTTTCTAGTTAAAGTTCTACCTGATGTTCAGTGAGCTGAGCTGATCATTGCTGCAGTCTGACCCACACCAGCTACACGGGCACATCACCTACTCACTGGCTGTGACTCAGTCCCCCGGCTCTTTGAAGATCTAGTCCAGCAATACGCATTCTTGGACACCGTAAGAAGAGGAAACTGAAGACCAAGATGTGCCTCTCCTGGATACACGGAGGCAAATAACAGAAGATTAAATAAGGAGAAAGTCACATGAAAGCTGGGAGAATATGTTCTAACGTGGGCAGTCCCACTACTTACTCAGACAAAAAAAGCAATATATGCATGTGTTCTGCTGCTGCCATCCAGTGGGGAGGTTGAGTAGAAAGAACTTGAGTAAAGATCGATGGCTAACAAGGGCGGAGTCTGAGTCACTGTCAGACTGATGCTTATTCTGCACCTTGCTGTCAATGCCATCCAAGACAAAAGTTTTCAGGAAAGTAAAATAAAACAGGTGCTGAATAAGAAACCGTTGTAACAGTCTGCTCTTTCTGCACAAGGACAAAAGAGGCACTCTGCTGCTCTGGCTCATTCCTGGTGCTGCCTGTAAAATCACTCTACAGACTTGATCCTCTTCAATCCTGCAGCTGTTTAGCTATTTTAAGGTGCTGGAGCAGACAGAAGAATGGTTACACAGAGCTTTGTAATACACAGGATCTCAGCTTATACCATCGCAACTTTCAAGTCTTCAAATCTACAAATTTCATTGCAGTTAAAATGGAAGTTCAGCAACTACCTTGCATACACACATTTGAAAAATCCTACTGGCTGCTAATCTGCAGTGATAGGTATCTAAATATCTCATTCAATCTGACTTTAAAAGCCCATATCTGCCTTGTTTCAGTACTTGGGAGCTCAGAATACAGATGTGTAGAGCAAAATGAGACTGATACTCTGCTATCTACTTAGCATCCCCTCATAGATAACAGGAGGCCTCAGAATTGGTAAATGCATAACATTTTCATTATCAACATCATTACTTGTGGATGATGAAGCAGAGGCAGTGATAACAATTTAAAGCCAACTCAAATTGTCAGGGTACAGTCTACAGGGCAATTTATGAAGAAGATAAATTTCTGATGCTAATAGGACTCTACAGCAAGACATCGATAGGCAAGAACTCCTCCAGCAAATCAAGGAGAATGGGAGGGAAGCAGGGGGAAGTGGACTGACTTGGGACTAAGACAGAGGAAAAGACAAAGCTTTCCTCAGCAGTCTAGCTGCACAATCAGCACTCTGCTTTGTGAGACAGATGCTGCTGAGACTGACTCTTGTTTCTCTATGTCCATATTTTTCATATCTTCATAATAATATTTCCTGTACAATTACTACAGGCAACATAAAACTATCACTTAATCCACAGCATCAAATCCCACTACACAGGTCTCCCAAACAGCACTAGTGGTGTAGCAGTCAACAAAGAAGGGGATGATGCTTTCTTTTTGGTATATGGAAGTTGGTGAACTGTGGCCCAATAAACACCATTTACCAGTACTGACGTTCAACTACACCATCAGCAGAATGGAAGAATCATAATTCTCATTTCATCCATTTTAACTACTGAGGACTTATCCACATCAGCCTAACTTTTTGATTATCTTGGGATTTGTATAGCAGTTGGAAAGACTGACACATGTTGTCCTCCTTGTACAGTTAACCTCCCTGAAAAGCAGGGATACAATCAGAATCCCTCTACTCTCCAGCAAGTATTGAGTGCTATAAATAATATTCTACTGGAGTCATAGGCAAAACTTAGAGCTGCCCTGTGATTACATTGCACCAGGCACCAGGTCAGCTTTCTCCAGAGAATCTGCAAGTATATCTGCCCTTATTTTCTCCCATATGTTCAGTTCAGCTCTGTCTGAGCAAGACACCAAGCCCAGGACCTTCTCGGTGCTTAATTTCAGAAAGGTTAATTTAAGATAGTTATGTCTTGTCAGTAAACAGATGCCTTTGATTTGCCTCTATACCAAAACACAAAAAGCCCATTTACCTTTTTAAAAAATTCACTGTAGCATTAAAGCCCTGGTAATTCGCACACCCATACAAACATTGCATAGACAAGACTTGCATAGCACATAACATCATAACATATAGAATAATCTCAGCCTTTGCACATTTCTACCAGGTTACTGTTCAACCATGTTTTAAACTTTAGCCCTTGTTTGGATACAGGACAGCAGAATTAACTCAAAATGTACAATATATTATTTAATCTCTGATTTTAGTCAAGAGGGTATGTAATCATTAGCACAGACCTATTTATCTCCCTCTCATTTCATCATTCCGTAATTTAAATGTGATTTTTTAATTTCAATTGGCTTATCAAGTGCTCAACGACATCACGAAATCCCGTCTCTACTGAAAGTGATTTCTGCCTTTCTTCTTCCTTGAAGATTGTCATGTCCTGTTCAGTCTATCAATCAGCCTGACATTATCTTCCTTTCACAGAGAAAATAGCTTAAGTCATCAGATTTATGCAAAAAATAACAAGTAGCTCTCATTGCCCCAGAGAGTATTTTGCAATTGGATGTTGTTCTTCATACACACTCTTATTGAAGCATAGTGTTTATCCTTGTGTATTTCATACTGTCTTCTTTTTATAGTCATCATTCTTTGCTTAATGCTTTATTTACAGTGTTATAACATCAATGACCTTTTAAAAAAAAAATACTACTTACTGATTTTCAAACAGATACAAATAAAAGGTAAAGAGAAAATGGAAAGACAGGGGTATTTAAGAAATCCGTTAACACAAAATGGAATTAAGATCTGAAATACATACTCATATGCTAGTATAACTCAACTGTTTAAACACAGGCCTCTCAACACACCACAGCACCCAGATAACTCCAGTGATCAGCATCTTCCTTTCATGGTTCTCACCCTGTGTGGTATCTCCAGTGTAGATCAAAAGCACCTTTTGCTTTGATTTAAGCCTGTAATCTCATTCTTCAACTAAATAGTCACTCCAACTTTACAGGGAAAGAATGGTGTCTCACTAAAAATGGCTTATTGTTTTGTGGAAACCAGAATGTTACACATCTTGGTTCTGTCTTAGGACTTGATTGTATTTTTAATGTTTCTACCACTGAGGTTGGCCAAATGATGGTGAGGAATGGTACTGTCCTTGTCCCTGGAGAAGCTCAGAGATCTGCATGCCCTGAAGAGTGATGCTATCAACCAGTCATTTCAATGGGGCAGTGCCAGAGCGCTGTTGGCACCTCCTAAGATTGGTGCTACCTGAGCCATCACAACTGCTGGAGGACTGAAGTCTAAGAGGGGCCTTGGCATTCTGGCTTTCTACATAGTGAATGGAGAGACAGTCGTGTCACAGTCACTACATCTCTCACAGGGGATCTGAGCAGGGCACAACAATGCTTCCTCCCCCCACTCCTCCTCCTCAGTCAGCTAGCATTGTTTGTGATCTAGCAAGGAGCTGTCAAGATATTACTGAAGGGGAGGTCATACCCTTCTCTGCCAGAGGTCAGTACACACTGCCTCTCAACTCTAGTTACCTTAGTGTTGCCTGTGCTTTGCACTGACTTCTGCATGAAATGCGTATCAGTTTCTTGGTATGCAATGACTGTATTACCACCTCACTCACCTGCAACAGAAGGACCGCACTTCTTCTCTCCCCCACCCCCACAAGCAAGTGGCAAACCAGTTCAAGTGAACATGCTAATATAAGAGCAGTGGCAATTAGCAATATCCGTTGTCTCATTACAACTATCTGCTGAGGCTGCCACAAAACCGACATCTTCCCATTGCTTGCCCCCTGACTGAATTTATCATTTCACAACAGGCAGTTTTTCCTTGGTCAAGGAATGACCTTGCTAAAGGAATGACCTTGCTAATACTGTTTATTATCTAACAGATCTCAGACTGAAAGCCCATGTCATACTCCATAAAAAAAAATATAGTGAGCAAAACTTAATAACTGTAAGAATAAAGTATTTAGCATTCAATGCAAAATGTTAATAGTAATTAAAAAATGCCATTTCTTTGCATGTCCTTTTGGCCAACTCAGCTAACAGACTCTGGACTTGGAAATATTGGAAATAAATTTGGGAAGGAGCTTACTGGTCACTTGTCAGCTTTGACAGGCGTATACCTTCACTGTAGCTGGCCAGCACAGTGCAATGATGGTATTTAAGTACTGCTCTGTGTTGTTTGCATACATAGTAGTCCAGCCGCCAAGTCTCAGTCAAGGCAATCCAAATATAACCTCTGGCACTGTTCTGCAACTGAGTCAAATTTGTTCCCAAGACCTGGAAGCATTCACCATGCACACATGTGTGTTTCAGCCCCTCATCTGTTAAATGAGAATAATCACACTTCATTTGTAAAGCACTTCGTGTTCTACTGACAAACACCTTGTATTGCTTTGATTTCAGTGAGTCTGGCTGCCACAGTAGAGTTACTCCAGCATATCACTGTTTATTGAGACTGAAGCACTTGGGGCAAAGACCCTTCTCTTTTGTTGAGAGGCAATATAGAGAGATCACCTTTATCCCTCTGGTAAACTGGTCATTCTGCAGCCATAGTTCTTTTTAATGCTGTTTTGACGCAGTTCTTGCTACAGCCAAAAGAAAAATGGAAATGATTTTGCAAAGAACCCTACTCAGGCCTTGGTTCTGATCCAGAATTCAGTTAATCCTAATCCCTTGATACTGGGGAAGGGTCAGGAAAATGCTTTCCATAGTCACTGATGGATTACATTTGTTCCCCCAGAAGACGACATGTTTTCAGAGTAAACTCTCCTTTCTCTCTAGCTTGGTACAAACTACCATGTGATACAGTCTGATAAAAGGATGTTTCTTTACATTAGCATAGCAGACTTATTTGTCAGTTGTAGACTAATTATCTTGGCTCCTTGTTTGGGGACTGTAGCATCCCTCGCAGTAAATGGCATTTTGCTGAGGGCAGCAATTTTACTCCATTTCTAAAGAATGTTGACACAAAGTTGTGGGGGTTTTGTATTTCCAGTAAATATAGTGTATGGCGGAGGGAGAAAAATAGCACACCTGCCACGGTATTTCCAAATGAAATGTCAAACTAGTGCTTTTTCCTATGTAGTTCAAACAACAAAAAAAGTTGAGCGTAGGTCTGATAGTAAAATCCACTATGTTGTTCTCTCCCCATTTCTGAAACCTTGAAAGTAGAACAAAATCTGAAAAATTAACTCAATGCAAGTAAATTATTAAGCTCTATTATGAGTGGGCACTCCCAAAAATAGACAACTCATTTGGACACACAGTCAAGCAAGTGTCAGTCCTAAAAGGCAACTGCCAGTGCAACCAGGCTTCTTTTTCTTTTTAAGCAAGATGCATTGAGAAACACTGAGAATAAAAATATCAGTTACATTTTAATTCCTCAGTGACCCAACAGTGCTAACTCCAACAGGGTGCACCTAGAGAACAGTGGGGACCTCCTTCTGCATTCAAACTGGTTTAGATAAGAAATTTCAGTTGATTTAGTTTTGGGGGTTTTTTGTTTTGGTTTTTCTTCAGTTGGAGGAATACCAGCATCTGCTGAAAGGACTCAATAGACAGAAATCATTAGCATATGCACAATTTGGGCCAGACACTCATGTTGTTAGGGTGATTTATGCCAACTGACATAATTTGCACTTTTTTCAAATTATACTCTGACTTGATTTTCATGCTTTCAGTAAATTATATTTTCTAAAGACATTCTGAGAATACTTAGGAGTAGCAACAAACATCAGTGATCATATACAGTCTAAGATCTTCCTGTTTGATCTCCTCTGAAGAGGGCATCTCCTCAAAACAGTAAGTCATAAGAGGACAGGCACCATTCTTTTGAGTGACCAGTTATTTATTGTGCCTCATTTAAAAAAAAAAAGGGGGGGAAGGGTGCAAAGTGTTTGCACAATTATTGCTTATTCATGAAATGCAATAATCTGGTTCCATAACTTCCAGTGCCTCAATATACTTTTTATGATACCACCAGACTGTGCAAATGACATCTTTGGGACAGGGGGTGGGAGGGGGAAACATGTCAGAAAGCCTTGGTACTTTCAAATTGTATAGTGCGTAGGACAGTATAAAAAAGCTGTAAAAACGCATTTATAGGGAAAACAGATATTTCCATGCTCTTTTTCAAGAGGTTTTGTCTTTCATTGTGTTGTGCATTGGACTAGGAAGAGCACTGGATCCAATCTGTTACCTTACAAAGGTCATAGGGAATGAGGGACTTGCATGCTGTTCTTCTCTCCCATTTTGCACTGTTTGCTGCTGAAGGACACTTGTGCTCTAACCAAGTAGGCTAATGCCACCTCAGAGCCCTTGAACCCCCTCATCTTCATGTCCCATCCAGTGACAATCCTGGGGCAGCACGAAGGAGGAAGATCAGCGTGCTCTCTATCAACTTTTATTTCCTGTGATGTAGAAGGAAATCTCCCAAGGAAAAAGGGAGCTATAGAAGAAAGGATATACAGAGCACAAGAGATACTCTAAGCTTTTTCACCCAACCTGAAAGTAAGATGCATAGGAGAGATTACCTTGATACATTTAAATTTTTGGTTTACAATTGCTTACAATTTCATTTTTGCTATCAGGCATCAATATCCAACATGAAACTAAAATCGCCTATATGCAACACCCTACAAACACCTGTTAACACAATCATGATCTGTTACATACAGATCCTGCCATTCCACCCCAGAAGTATAACGCATCAAGCTAACTTGCAACAATTTGTCTCTGCAAAAAAGACAGTAAGAGATCTGTTTATTCGAAAATATTTGCTGCATCTTAGGATGCTACTTTAAAGAAACACAGGTGTAAAACTAATGGAAGAACTGATATCAGGAAGATGCAAGCAGTAAATAATGCTAAGAGAAATCCTGCCTCACACTTATCTAGTCATTATTTCTTTAAACAACAACATAAGTCAAAAGAATAGTGACCATCACTGGACTGCAAGGCATATGGATGCTGTCCATCAGGGAAACAAAAGTAGAAATAAAGAAAGACAATAAATAAAGGCAGGCCAAACACTAAGCAATAGAAACGTTGATCCTAGAATTTTCCACTCATAACTTCCGTCATTTGCAGGGTATCCTTAAAGATTGCCACCCTGGAAGATAATGAATGTCAGGTGTAGTCTCCACTCCTGTGCTGATGGATAGCATCTCCAGTCTGATGAGGAGAGATTACCCTGCTGAACCCTACAAGACATCTTTAATCTCCTGATTTAGAATCCATTGTCCTCTACCAGTTGTCACTCTCCTGAAGGAATGCAAGAATGCTGCCAAACACTGAAAAACAGACAGCTGCAGCAAAAGGCTATGGGCAGCAATCTGGAGGTGCTTTGCCAACAAAACACTTAAATGTTAGTAAAAAAAAAAAAAAAAAAAAAAAAGATTCATCTGCAGGTTCTTCCATTGTTAAACATTTTCTGGTTTCCAAGAAAAAATGCTTACTCAAACATGTCCTTGAAACCAGAGACATCAGCACCGTAAACTTTCAAACTAACATTGAAGGGCAGCTCTCTGGCAGGGGAAAACACCATGATTGGCATGAGAGCAGAGCCGAGCACCACTTCATGCAGTCTGAGTGGACTAGGCACAGGTGGGGCATGTTTGATGCTACAGCCAAGTATGACAACTAATTTCCTCCCCTTCAACTACAAGGTGAATTTTTTGTACCCATCTACAGCCAAAACCATGGGCAAATGGAAGCCAGCATCGAGGGTCAGCATGTCCTAGCCTGCTTCTGAATCACCCTTCACCAGACAAAAATAGACACTAAGTCTAAATCACCAAATCAACAAAAACTGCTATCTATTTCCATGGACTTTTATTCAAGCCTGTGCAGTCACTCATTTGGGATGAAACTCTCCAGTAGCACAAGGCCTTACAATTACATTAAAATTGGACTTTTAAGTTCGGGACAGGCTCTGTGCTGCTATTACAATTAATGTAATTGCAAGGCTGTGGCAATGCAGCCCATGCAGTAAGCACAGACATGTCAATCAATAGCAGAACAGGCCCTAAAGCAATTTCCGTCTCTCAAAATGGCAGTGATTTGCAAAACACTGAATGATGAATTCTGTAAGAATGACTGGCTTAAGGGTTAATAAAATCATAGCTATGAAGTCTAACTTTTCTGCTGGGACCAAAAACCGTATGACATATCCGGAGCAGGCTGGAAACTAAATCACAGAAGAATCACAAACTCCCACTTCAGTGGGGTCAGGACTTCATCTTGGGCAGGTCTTTTAATCATTTCAGAGCAAGGAATTCAATGCAAGTCCTTTACATTTCAATCTATTGCCTTCATCACTCAAGCATCCATCCTACCAAGGACTCGGTGTGTTGACCTCCATGTAAACCCAGAGCAGAGCTCCCGAGTAGAACACATTCCACTTTTTGTTGCATCACTTCACCCAAATTAACGCTGAGGACAAGACGCTTTCCACTCTATTTGTCAATTTTCTCTTATCCAACCATTTCTTTCTCCCCACATTCGCACAAGCCTACCTATTTGTAATATAATTTTTTTTTGTAATATAAGTCCTAAGTTTGGGAGAAGTAGATTAAAAAAAGACATAGAGCAAAGAAAGCTTTCTTGGTTAGAATTTTGCTCAATGGAATGTAAAGATTATCATTTATTGCAGATAGCAGTTATATAAAAAATTATGCTGTCAATGTAAAAGGAATAAAATAAAGACAGTATTTTCACAAGCTTTCCCCAATGGTTTTAAAATAAGGTCACTTTGATATTGCGGGAAAGAGCTTGGTTTCAGCCTCCTGCTATACAGATTGATACACTGGACTTGGCCATTTGTGTGTTAAATGAGACTCCATCTTCTTTTTGTTACAGGACTTCCTCCCCCCCCTTTTTGAAACACAATGAAATATGATACGCAAAACCTACAGATTCACCAGTTCATCTGTAATTTTTTTCCCCCGGACTCCCTGGAATACACAAATCTTTTCACATACAATCACACTCCATGCAGTTAAAGTGCACGTTCATGGAAAACTATACCAGAAGCTATGTTTTACCCTACAGAAGACCAAATTAACACTGAATTGCTCCTTACTGGTAACATAACTATGCATCCAAATTGAAGTCATTGTCAAAATCTGTCATATATATTAAAATTTCTCATTGTGATTTAAGGGGGAGGGGGAGGCGCGAAGAAGTATTTCTTTCTCTTTTTTCTTCTCAAAAATAAATATACCAGCAAACTTCATGCAGCAAACTCTGCTCCTTTTTGTCTTAAAGGGAACCTATTGCTCAACTGAATTGCTTTCCCTACCTTATTACTTGAAGAGATTACAGCCAAGGCTGTATATTGTAGCTACCCTATATTTAGAAGCTGGATAATAAAACACATAAATAACACACTGAATAAAACATTAAGACATAAAAGGAGTTAAATGGAATACAGGGCTAAAGCTTATTGTGCACTAACCATGTCTGACCCATTGAAATACAAAAGGACTCATAATTCTAATTAGTAAAATGCACAGTTATGATTTAAATCACAAGAAAGCAAGCGCAGTGCCTGTCTGCGGCTGTGTGCTGGACCCCCTTTGGCGGCCTTGCAAGGCCCTCTGGTGGAACTGGAAACTGTGCCTGTGGCAACCTGACAACACTACTAGGAAGAATGACATTCCTACCCAAAAATAAGGGGAGAAAAAGACACCTGGGTTTTCCCTTTTTCTTTGAAAGCTGCGATATTTCTAATACAAAGCTGCATTTTTTCAGACACACAGCCTTCACTTAAGTAGATGAAGTCCTGGAGCCTGTGTAAGGGAGGAATTTTTCCTCCGACTCCAATGGGGACAGGATTCTGTCCACAAAGTTCTTAAAGTTTTGAAAACCTGCAAGTGATGTGGAACAAGCCAGTCTGCTACCAGACCGCCTGAAACCAAAAGCATGATCAAGAGGTATTAACAGGTCTGAATTCCAGCTAACAGTGACATTTCATATTCAGAGTTTTAAAAAAGCAGACTCAGAGGGTCCTGCAGAGCAAAACAACGTCTGATACATCCCTCAGTACATGAATTGCTGTCCTGTGCATAAAGGGGCAACCCTCTGCTGGGATGTTCCCAGTATCATTTATGCCCACCTGCTACTCAGCCCCCAAGTCCAGTCCAACAGCATGACTGAATCCCTTATTCATCCTTCAGATGAACTGTGATGTTCATTTCTTCTTCACCTGATGCCCGCTTTACTGATAACACACCCCACACTGACAACTCATCAAGGTTCTACCTATCATAGGCTGCTATTCCTCTCTCGCTACCTAGTAGAGGGCAATGAAGCATGCACTTTCCCAGTGTGTTAGAGTGGTCACTAGGTTTGGGGGGGGGATTCTTCCACTCCTTCAGGATACTGACTTCTCTATGCTGTTTGGGACACAGAAAAGTGTTATTAAACACCTAGTTCAACACATACCCTCTGTACTGCCTTCAGCTGGTCTGGCCTGCTGTCCGTTAAGGGTAGATCTTTGCCTCAGGTCCATGCACATACAATACTTGCCACTACCACACGACAGGAGGTCTGTTTCTGTGACAAACAAGTGACTTTGACCATCCCACTGATAGGTTAGACCAGTACCTCTTTAGAGAGCAACCAAAAAAAAAAAAAAAAAGACACACGCATCCTGAAAAAGACTGCTTTCTGTGAGCCATAGCAAAGGCAGAAAGACAGCAGCAGCGAGGAGAGCCTTTGTCTTCTGTGTCAAGTGCACTACTGCATTATTCACTCAGATTGCTCCTACACAAGCTGAGCCTTTCCATACATCTGTCTCCCTGTTCAAGCATCAATCAGAAGAAAACAAAGGAGAACACTCATGGAATCCTAGAAAATTATCTCAGGTCCCAGTCAGGCCCTGCTCAGCAGAGTCTACAAAAGAAGCTCATCTTTCATATGTGATGGAAATCACCAGTTCTCTGAAAAACCAGTTAGGACAGCATCCTGGTTGCTGGAGACCACATCTAAGATGCCAGGCAGCAATTTACAAATTTTCAGCTGCATTTCACTAAGCAAAGATGTACAGTTTAAAACCTCTCAGGCTGGTGATAATTCCCTCCTGAATTCACTTCCCAGTCTCTACGGTCATGCATATTCGCTTGCCACTGCCATTTTTAACAAGACTTCTCCCATTTAACCTCCAATAACCCTGTAAATAAAAATGTCTGCAGTGCAACAGGAATAAACTCAGTGAAAAGAAGTTGCTACTTATTTTGTTGGCTAAAAGACCAAGCTGTCCCAGTGCACTCACAGTGATTTATCCCTATGATCTGCATCATCCTGAAGATACGGGAAGCAAGCAAACCATTAGGGCTACCACTGAAGTCTTCACTTGAAATCACAAAGAAAAGAGAAAATGGGAACTATGTAAGACAATTCAGAGACAAATTTGGCCCTACTTTAAGATAAAGGTATATATTAAATATATGGATTCTGGGCACGTTAATAATAATGGACTTCCCAAAAATCTAGACCCTTCAACAAGCAGGAGGAGGCCTGAAGCATTTCAGGTGAGCATCATCACACAAAAATAAAACACAGCAGCCTCAAAAAAGCCAAGCTGCACTGGTAATTCATGACAGAAACTGCTCAGCTGGCTATATCAATTAATGGTCTGCAAGTCCAGCCCCCACATGAGGTGACCTGAGGAAGTGTCTTTTCAATGCTTCATCCTTTGTGGATCCTGACTTATAGCAGTGAGGTGAAAACAAATCTTTTCTGGTACTAAATGTATGTTGCTTCATTCAGCACAGCATGGAATTGATAGTTATATCAGTATCAGTTAGGTACTCTGGGAGCCTGAAATACTGCCCAGTTTTAAATAGCTGTAGTAAGGTTGGTGCTTATACTTCCCTCGGCTATTGTCACTGCAAAAGACAAACTCTTCAGAAGGGTAATTCAGAGCAACAAAGTCAGATGAATATTCTGAAGTGTCGTCTTCTCTACATAGATGTACAGGGAGCCTGCTGAAATAATCTGCATAAACAGCTTCTTCCGTGATCTAATGGTAATGAGAAGGAACATTTCTCCTCTACCTTTTGCCTAGTTAACTCTGCCACTCAAAGCAATTACAGTGTTCAAATGAAAAATAGGCTGCAGCCTCCAAGCTGAGCGCAAGATCCAAACTGCTTCAAAGCAATGGCAGGATTGGCTTGCCAGATTGAACAGTCTCTTTCTCTACTGACAGTTATTTGATGGTGGTGAATATTTTGCAGAACAAAAGAAAGAGCCAGGTCCGTCTTACACTTTATTACAGTGAAGAGGTCCTTTTTGTCAAAGGGATTGCTCAATAGCATTCTTTCCCACTTTTCAGAAACAGGATGGTTATTGGGTCCTTAAAGATCTAGTCTCTGTTCCTATCTGAATATTGCAGAGACAGCTGTCGAATGTCATTCTTTCAGGCACCATCTAACATGACCAAAGTCAATAATTGTCTTTTCCCGGATTAGGCTCCTTAAAAATGGCAGTATTTTGAAAAGAAAAAAGCCAATCCCCACTTTTCATCTTAAATTCTGTTGTCTGCTCTCAGTTAATAAACTTTCTTAGCTTTAATGAGTAAGCATTTTTTCAAAAGTGACTAGTGATATCAAGTACATAGTTTGAAACACATCGATTTTCAGGAGCAGACAGAGCATGTTCTTAAAAACCAGCTCCTCCTAAAGTATCCCAGGCTAAGCACCTCATGCCTCTTAAACAGCATGTATTTCCCACCTCAGTACATAGCGGTCAGGTTGCAGCTGCTTGACCTAAGGGACACAGGACAAAGCCTTTGCCAAACCCAAAGCTTGAATTCATCCCTCTAATGTGCTTCAGTACATTTTACTTTGAAAAATTTTAATGTTGTCTATTGACTGCAAAAATTTTATCTCAACTGCCATCCAAGAACATGCTAATTTTTGTATTAAACAAATGAGGCTAATTATTTGCTTTCCACAAAACGGGCTACACTAAAAGTTCTAAATTATTTGCTTTCCTGATGAACAAGATGTTGTCTTGCTCACATATCAGATTCCATCACAGATCTTAGAAGGTCGATCTAGTGTCACATCAAACAGCAAAGATAACATGAGGCTGGGAAACGCAGGCCCCTTGAGGAAAGCCCCCCAAGCCCCCTCTAAATGCTCTATGGTGCCAGACGTCAGACATGGGGAGCTGAAGAATCAAAAACGGGGTGACTGTTTCACCTGCTACATGGAATCATAAAGTGAGATGGGGGTCACTTCAGTGTACACATAAGAGAAACTCATGTCTGGGAAAGAATATGGCACCATAGTCTAAAAAGGTGCATGAAGGCTCCAGCTTCAAGGGTGTCTATTTGAAAAAGAGCTCCATAATCTGACCAAACTATTCATGAAGAGCAGAACACTTCTTTAGCCTACCAGAGAAAGCACTGTACACAAATGTGCTTAACAGTTGAGCAGCTTGATTGTGTTTTACAGTACCTCTTTGATACGGGGGAAAGAATTCTTGTTGTCAATTAAAAGTATGCAGTCAAGCATTCTGAAACGTAATGTTAAAAAGATTGTCATAATTTACATAACACATCATGAGTGTTCATCATACAACCCCACAACACAGGATCACTACTGCCTTATAACAGGTATTTCCCTTAAGTGCGCATGCAAAATGCATCTTTAAAAGACAAAAATAACATTTCTTTTTACAAGACTTTTCCCTGAATGACAAAAGCTGCAGAAGGCTGTTCTCCAGGTTGTGCTGTGTAGTCAGCTCTGAAATGCTCTGCTAAGCAGCAGTTGTTTACAGGAAAGGTCAAGAGGGCCTAATTAACTTGTAATTGTGCATAGATCCCCTTCCTCATTGACATGATTCAACTAGTTTCCGTAACAGCTACCTGCAAAACAGTAATACGGATCATCCTCTAACACTCTATTCACTTGAATCACTTTATGGACTTTTGCTGCAACATGTCAGTTATTCTCCATAGCCTGTGACTCCGTTTTATGGCAAACACATATGAGTGCTGCACAGCACCAGGGGACACAGAGCTGGGTAAGGCAAGGAGGTGTTTTGTGTAGCTCTTAGACACACACACTGCTCATGTGCTGTGAGCATGTAGATAGACACAGCAGCTATATGCAGGTCACAGCGAGTCCTGCTTGTCAGGACTGAAGAGATTTTGGCGAGCACATGAGGAACCTTCAACCCCTACCTAGACATCACCAGAAGCAGCCAGGAAAGAGATCAATAGGTTGTCTCATCTGGAGGATGGAGCCTCTAACAAATGCATCCCCACTTCCTAGCGCTGAGCTGAAGTAGATGCTAACATTAGACCTGGACCCACAAGAGTCTGGCTCAGAGCTCATATGGACTAAGGCATTACACCTAATTTAAGAATGAGACTACATCACAAATAGCAACACTTGCAGAAATCCCCAAGCCAGCATGAAGCTAACTATGGTACTGAGAATGCAGTCATCTCATCATGGTGTGGCAGCCAGGCTTTTGACCTCTCCTAAAGAGCAGAGCTCACAGGTGGTATTTTGTTAACTTACCTCTCTCTCTTCTGGGATCAAAGGTGACATAGAGCTAATTCAGCTATCCAGTTTTAGGACTTGAACCGATACGTTCGCATTAGCATTAGTACATGTATATTTCCTTCTGCTTTCAAGCTGATATGTCTGCATGATCCTAGCACAGAGATGTTGCTTCAAAGATCCAGTCTGGTATCTCTTCATGAAGCCAACCCAGCTTGTTCTGAGCTATTTCAGGCATTTATAATAAGATACTACATTGTGCCTGGTAGATAGACCCTGCTACAATAGTGCATCCTCTTAAATGCAATGTCTTTCTGTTTGCCTCTCTATGCAGGTTAGGAAAAGAAGGAGCATACCACAAGCTGAACTAAACCACAGTTCAGTATTTGTGTTACTTAGTGAAAAGAACTGGCTAACATAAGTCTGAGTGCTTTGATCTATTGCCCACCAAAGCCAATGATACCGTTGTAAAGTCTCTTGATAACAACTGGATTAAGAGGGAGAAGATAAAGATACATTTCAGAGTAACTTTGGATAAGGATAAAGCAAAAGGACACAAACAAATCCCAAAGTCCTAGCAGTCACGAAGTCACTCCAAAAACTGTCTGGTGAGCTTCAGTACATTAAATTACTGGAGAAAAAACATGAAAATTTGTAATAACTCATTTTTTCTTGTTGTTGTTGTATTTTTAACCCATTGCACTGATTATAACATGCTGTCAACAGCCTCATCAATTATCCATTGCTAAAAAGTGGGCTCTAACATTCTGCAAGTGGTATTAATTGGTCTCAGTAGAACATAATGAGTTTAAAAGCTCCTACCTGTGTGCCCCCGGGGATGGTGGCTAGAGGCGGACAACAATTTACAGCAGACCATTAACACATAGACCAGAAAGAGCCAGTCAGATAGAAGCATTGATTTGGCACAGAATCTCATCCTGGAGGCAGAAAAGGAAGCAGTTGAGTGAAAGAACAATGGGAGTAGGGAATAACATAAAAACAATGCAGGGAAGGAAAGCTGAAAAGATGCTGAAGAATAACTAATATGGCTTATTACAAGGCAACACCAACAAAATCATATTCACGGATTGGTTGAGATCAATTCTTTGTTAAGTATGTTTTATAATTAGAAGCAATGCAATGGCTATCACACATCGTATTACCCACAAACACATATTTATAATAACATATTACGAGTGTAATACATTTCTATGAATCTGAAATAAGGGGTTAGGTTTGGGGGTTTTTTGGGATTAAGACCCATCCACATTCAAATTTAAATATACATATTTATAACTCGTGCTACTATTTTTAAACTGCACCTGCCTCAAAATCATAGAAACATCACAGAAAAATGTCCTTTTTACCCAATACTTCTCAGGACATATTTGCTAAAGCTACCAATTCCCATGTAGCCATGTGCATGAATTGGCTGGATCTCCCAAGCACACAACATCTGCTAGCTTTCCTGGAGATCAGCAAGTTTGCTAAGGGTTACACACTCATGAAACCAGCACCTCAGTCAAATATGCAAGGGCTCACTGCTCTGCCAGGGTGTTAGAAACTGCATTTCAGAAAACATTTGTTCTAAAGAAGGCGGATGTTGTTAGTGTTATTCATGTTAGTGTTAGAACTAAGACCACAAATCCTCAGTAATTTTGCTGCAAATATCTACAATTAAATCCCTCAATAGCTTATGTTATGCCATTCATCATATGGAAAGGTAATCTAATCATTCTCTTAAACTCAGTTATGATGATTTATTACTCGTGCAATACATAAATGGGCATTATGCAGTTGAACCCTTAGATACAAGGTTCCACACTTTCAGCAAATGCTGTAAGCAGGAATACATCAAATTAATTAATGGCAATTTATAGATTTGCATAAATTGAACTAAATACTGCTTTCATAGCAGTGACGTTAGTCTGCAGTTAATCAGCACACTGGGATTTGGGCAAGTCTACCATAAGCATGCTTATTTGCACCAAAAAGTCCTTTGAGAACTTCTTTCCCCTGCAGATTCCAGTTCTGATTCTTCCAAGTATTTTCTAAATAATTTGTTTATCTGTATATCTTTCAAATACCTGAGACTATTCAGCTAATCCAATATTCAAGTGCTGAATAGACTGGTAGTGTAAAAATAAAAAAAAGGAAAACTCATGCCCTAGACAGCTCTACTATCAAAGGCAGGTGAAGCACTTGGATCCTGTTTTAAATTTGATAACCATCTACAAATGAAACCAAAACAGATCCCTTGTTTTCTCATTTAAAAGTCCTTGCATAATTTTCCCTTTCACACATCACAAAACAATTTTGTTCTCTCATTGTGTATGAATGGAAATGTTGATAAAGCCCAAACAAATCACAAATGCACTTATTAATATCAAAAGTTACAAGATGAAAAGCCTGTTGTATGTAAATATATTTTAGCAACAAACACTATCTTACACTTGAGAAAAAAATACATTGGTGAAAAACCCAGCACCTTCAGCTGTCCTTGTAGACTTTACTCCAGCCTATAAACTTTTTTAAAAAGATACACAAATATTGCTAAAAAATAACCCACCATATCTACAGATTTAAGAAAAAAAAAATTCATGTAAAGAAGCTGCATTTTAAGGACTGATTTGGCAAAAAGGTACCTTTCCTTGCATTAAGACGGTGCTCTGTTTCAAGCCCAATATGTTGCCACCCTGAATACAAATGAACCAGCACAGGAAGAAACACACTGAGGCTCTTTTGCAGCAGTTTATAGGAGTCTTCTGCAAGCATGAATCAAGCCCAGAAGATAAAGACGTCACTGGTCCTTGCCTACCCTACAAGTATCCTCTTATGGAGCACTCCCAGGCTAATTCAGAGCAGCTACACTTCAGCTAATAAGCGTGGACCTAATTCACCTCTTGCACCCAGCTGAACCACATAATGCTACTGCAGCTAATGGGATTGAGTCACTGTGAAACCAGCATAAATGTTATTATTGCTGTTGATCCAATATTAGTCTAAGGAAACTGCCCAGTAGGCTTTGAAATCAACCTACCATTTCAGATGTTAGTCACCCAAATCTTTCCCAGGTAACTGAACCTCATTTTCTTGAGGAGAGCGCTGAATTTAGTCTTAGTTTTCTTGCTCTCTCCATGAGAAACACACAGCTTACCCCTCATGCACCAGTTACCACTAAATAGGAAGTCATCATCTGTTCGCCTTGCAGTACCATCCCTCTGTTGCTCTAAATGCAAACACAGGAATCTGATCCAAGTACCAGTGGAGAGCCCAGCTCTGGTGTCACTCTGTAGTATCATAATGAAGACAGGGACCTTCCTTCAGGTTTCCCGAGGTGTGACTGAAAGCAGGATTTAACCCTTGGAATTAAATACCACAGATCAGACATTTTGGGCATGCCCTTTCTGGTGTGAGTTGATGGAAGGGACAGATATTTAGTCCCAAATCATGCACTGCATGCTCAACAGCTGCTATTTCAGCATGCAAGTGAACCAGGTGTTCCCACCATTCCCCATGCAGGAGCAAAGCTGGTCTCAGTGGAAATGGTTGTGTGCTGACCTAATTTCATAACCTCTCCCAGATTATGAGTTTGACTCTTTTGAAGCCATGGCCCTGATGTTAGACAAGGAATGTGAAACCAGGTTTCATCAAGTTACAGGGTAACCTTACCCCTTTGTCAGTATATTCAAGTCCAGGAATAAGTGTATCACTACAAAGCATCAACTTAGTTATATCCAAACTGAAAGGCTGCTAAAAGCATCCAGTACCACTAAAATTATACAACATTTGCAAACTTTAGTCTGCCTTGCAGGTAGACAGGACACAAGTCTTCAGCCCGCTAATATAAAGAAATACAAGAGGATCTTTAAAAAGGTAGAGAAAAAAAGAAATTTGGCAGACAGCTGCAGCAAGGGGTGCTGAGCCCTTCAGCGTCAGTGGGCTGCCGCTTTCAGAAATGTCAAGCTTTCATTCTCTGTTGGATTCAAGTAGATATTGTTGCTAACCAGAACAGCAAATCTTCAGTGTCATTTGAAAGATAAAAAGTACTCTTACCTTGGGGACTTTGCAAGAATTTTGTTCCAGTCAAACACAATTATTTCAGTCTGTTTTTCATAGTTTTTCCAGATTCCCATTTGCGGCAGCAAATAAGCCTTTCTGCATTTCAGAATTTCTCCTTCGCTTTGGGGACCTAGAAAGAAAGCCATGTTACACTGCAATTAACGTCTGGAATGGTGCTGTGAAATAGAGCTTCGTTACCAAAATCATTGTTTCACAGTGCCATCTACAGTGCAATCCAAGGCAAAAGGCAGCAGTCATATTGCTCTTTTCACTTGTTTCCAAGAACACAGAGCAACTGTGATAAGGCAGCTCTGAAATATCACTACATTAACTAAAGGCAGAGTTCACTATACTAGAAATTACAAACATAATGGGCGCAGCTCACTGTGTCCTTATAACCATGTGCCCTCTCGCCACTCAACCGCTGTGAAAGCTGTAAGGTCTAAGACACCACCATAGTGCAAACAGATTTCCACATGCTTACTTGAAACCTCCACCAGTTTGAACCAGAGATTATTAAAGACGGGGAGAAAATCTTTCATTGTCTTCATAAAGATTTGGCCAAGGCCCTTGGAGTCCGGCTGCCTCAGGAGCAGAGGGTCTGTAGGGTCGCATCCATAGGATCGTGTCCTTGTGATCAATGCATTATAGCACCCTCTGACACTTTTGTCTCTACTTGCTTCCAGCATCACATCTCACACCCAGCCCACCTATACCCAGAAGCTACATTTTGAAGTCGCTATACGGAGACACTTTGGCAGCAGTACTGACACACGTTCCACAGAATAATGAGCTCAAACACTCCATTTCATAGACATTCGAGTCTCTTTGCTTTTATTGTTTATATTTGTTCTCGCACTTCTATCCCTGGGCTCAACTTAACCTTCTGCTATTGAAAACACAACACAGTGCAATTTGTGAGAGTAATAATAATGCGGTCTTCACCTACGGAGTGATCACAATAACCTTTTCTCATCTTCTTCCACCACTCTTTTCATTTCACTCTTCCTTTGATCAATTAGAAATTTGTTTTAAGAAACACAAAATGACATTATCACATTGGAGAGCAAAGCATCTCTGGGGTCACAAAAGCATGTAGGCAGACACCTTTCAGAAGCTTAGGACAGGAAAGCCCCTGGCTCAATACACTCAGCTCCTTTCTGTTCAGAATGCCATGAGAAAATAGAGTAATTGCTGGAATTAAAGAGGTACCAGGCCAGCAATCTATAATTAATCACATTTTACTCTGTCTTCCCTTTCCAATATGGAGAGTTTCAGACTGAGCCAAAATTGCAGTGCAGCAGTTCTAATTAAAAAAAAAACGTGCGCAAAGAGATGTCTTAAGACAAAGCACTACCATCCTATATTAATCCTTTCTTCCACGAATACACATAAAATAAAAAAATCAGTGTGCCTCAAAAGGCCTATTGAGAAAAAGCAAACAAACAGGCTTTTCAATATAGTATTGAATGACTGAAATGGTTGTGTGGTGCATTTTTACCCATTTCATAATAGGACAGATAGATAAATATATTCTTACAGTGCTCTTGTAGAAATCAATATTGCAATATACTAACTTGGGTTTTAGTGCTTATCTGTTCCATAATTTTTATCAGAGAGGAAAAAAAAACCTCTGTAGATGCATCTACAGGTAAATACTAACTTTAGTGTAACCTGTTCTGTAAACATATGTTAAACACTGGTAAAAGACAAGGAAGTATTGATTATTCTAACTCATTCTAATTAAATGAATACAGCAAAAGCGGCAGATGATACAGCCACCAGCATATCTTGGGGCTTTCTGATGCCTTCCAGGCAGTGATATTTCTTAAGAAAATAGGGTTGTTTGAGGGGAGTGTAAGGCGAACTCCTACAGTGCAATCTTAAGTCTGAGATTCAGCTGCTTTATTTCAATAAAGGAGGGAGGTCAGAACAGAAGCAAGAGGCTCACCTGGTTAATAACAGTAAAAGGACTTCCAGGCTTCTCATGGCAAAACCATGTTTTGTGTGTATTTTGTGATCAGTGGTTTTAATGCTGGTCCCTGCCTTGTCTCAGGGTGCAGCATTACTTTGGAAAGCAGAGCTGCTTATTTGCAGGCTGCACAAACAAGCGAATCACTCCTGACCTCCTTCTCCAGGGGCTCTGCTGGGGCAGTGTGGCCTGCGAGGGCAGCTGCTCCCACCAGCAGGCATCAACCCTCCCACCGGCCACCTGCGAGCAAACTGGGTGCCGCTTTAAACAAAATAAAAATCAAGAGTCACCTCCCAAGAGGCACCAATACATCTGACAACAACTGGAATTTTGTGGATGAAGTCTTCGACTTCAATGCAGCAGGGTTAATTTACACAAGAGGGATTTGAACAGAAGTTACCCACGGAAAGCAATCTTATGAAGAAAGAGGTCATTTTTATACAACGAGCTCTAGCCAGGAGGCAGCTGAACCCCCACTTCCATCTCTAGCAAAGCTATAAAAAAGAATAGAAGGAAGGAGGAAGGGGGAGAGGCTCCACTCTCAAGCATTTACGCATGGGCTGGCCATGAACTACTCCTGCTTTGCACTTAGTTGCCCCAGACCCCACTTAAGGCTACACAAATCTCCCATGTCAGTATTTAGGGCATCCACGAGCCCAAACTAAGACTGTGGGTTCTGGTATCTAAAGGGAATTGCAATGGTCAGATCTGCTGCACCTCAGTCCCAGCACAGTCTGTCTCTGTGCCTCTGCACTTGGGTGAAATGGGTATAAATAGCATTTCTCTATGCTAGAGAAGCGTTTCAAGAACAGAAACAATAAAGGTCTAAAGTTATTTGAAAATTGTACGGGCACTATATAATTCCTTTGACAGATGGAATAAGATAGCACTTTAAATTAGGTACTTTTCCTACCAATATTTACATGTTGTAAAATACTTCTTACGGCTACTTTCTGTAAAGAATAAATTACTAAACCATTTTACGCTATCTTTTATAATAAGCTATTAAATAATTTAGAAAACCTCCATGCACTGAATATTTAAAAGGCCTTAATTTCTCTATTGTCAATAATTCCTCACTTAAAGATAGCGCATCCCTTAAAAGACTCCTCTTCTGTAAAGCAACTGGTAAGAAGGAAGCAAGGACGGGTGCCACATACTTTACAGGGCAATTCGCCAGCCTGAGAGTTTAACCCTGCTGTCAGCCCTGTTAAACTCCTACGTCCTACTGAATAAAGAACTGAGAGAAAACAGAGCAATGTCTGCAACGTCTTAGAAGAGGGGAAAAAAAGAGCTCTAGTCCAGTCACTACGTGTGTTTGAAAAGCACGGCTACTCGAGTTTGAGGCGAAATAGAGACAAAAATCAAGAAAAGAGCAAGAGCGAACACCTGCTTGGCTAGTTCTACCTGTTACACACCAGCTAACTAACACAGACCGCCCATTTCAGGGCTAAACGGCTCTAAACGGGGCACGTATTTAGCAGTATCCCGCCAAAGACCCCCTTATCCCACAGGAGACGTTTGCCCTAGGCCCACCGGCTGGAGGGCAGGCCTTGCGCCTCAGGGGAGGGCCGACAGCTGAAAGGTGACACTCCTCGGCCCGGCCTGGCAGCCCACCGCAGTTTTAGGGCCGCGAGTGGGGAAATCGTTTTGTCGGTGTGCGGTAACTTTACTTTCGTTGGTGCTAAACCGCACGTGAGGAGATCCGGGCCGGCGGGGACGCACTCGCCTCCCCGAAGGCGGCGGCCGGCCCTGCGCCGTGGCGCTGCTGCCCCCTGGCGGCCACCCGCCGCCTCCGCGGCTCCGCCGGCGCCCGCCCGCCCCCCCCCCCCCCCCCCCCCCCCCCCTCGCCCGGCCGGCGCGGCCCGCAGCTCGACGGAGCTGTCCCCGGCCCCGGCGGCATGCATAATTTAGCGGCGAGCTATTAAACACTTCCAACTTTTGTCATTACTCGGAAATCTCATTAAATCTCATCCGTACAACGTGCGCCAATGGCTCCGCCGAACCCCGCTCATTGTTCCCCGCCGGAGCCATCCTGGCCCTGAGAGAGATCCCCCCCGAGGCCTCCGTCTGCCGCAAAGCCTCTAATTTGCGAGCGCTCCATTGTGCGAGAATGAACTGTCCGTGCAAATTAAGTTTTGTCATTAATCATATTAACACGCTGCTGTCACAGGGCTCCTCCCCGCAGCCTCCTCTCGGAGAGCGGGGCTGCGGCACCCGCGGAGGCGGCGCTGGGCTGGTGGGCTGCCCGCACCGCCTCGCAGGCTGCGCCCCGTCTCCTCCAGGTCCCCTGCGAGCCCCAGAAATGGGCCAGCCAGGGGGAAATAACGCGGGTTAGATTCTGAATTTAGTCCCTCAACCCACACCCCGAAATCTCTGCATCAGGTCAGGTAAATTTAAGCTCAATCTGAAGACTTCAAGTGGCAGTAAATACACCACAGCTAAATTATTCCAACAGTTAATTAACCTCGCTTTAAACACTGCACCTGATTTCTAAGCTGAAATTGTCCAGCTTCTGCTTCTAGGCATCTGATCTCATCAGGCCTCTTGCTGGCAGATGAAAGCGACCTCCGCTCCCTGGTATCGCTGCCCACGCTCGCTGCTCTCAGTCCGCCACCAAGCCCCTGACTTTCACATAAGTGAGAAGGAGGAAGCCTCTCCTCCTTGGAAGGCTTTGAACTATTAAATCCATCTTGCAGCTCTTCTCTGCATCACTGCCAATTTCTCAACATCAGGTATTTCGAAGTGAACCTCAGAATACACAGTAACCAGAGATGATCTTTGTCAATACCACAAACAGAGGTAACAAACCTTCCAGCTTGTACTTCATGTTCCCTCCTGATACATCCTACTCATCTACCCGGCTGGCACACCACACAGGGACAAGCAAGGTGCTTAAGGGTCTCGGTTCTGCCCATCATTACTCACACCGAGTAACAGTTGCACCAGGTAGGAAGGCCCTGTGCAAACTGAGGAAGGACACAAAGTTATGCACGTAGTAACGTAAGACTATTCTCACAGTGCAAGAAAGCAAAACTTTTATTGAACCCAATTCCTCCATCCTTTACTCCCAGGGTAAACACCAATCTTTCTGCTGTGTCTACTTCCCTACAGGTATCACTGAGGGAGGCCCGATAACATCAAGCTCCATAAGGCAAACTGAATCGAGAAGGCTCTTCAGACAGCAGGAAAATTAGCTAAACGAGGTGGCAGCAAACTGCAAGTGTGCTTCCTCACTTTTAAGAAAGCCAGACATGTAGCAAAAAAATCACTGGGGGACTGCGGCAGTTCCCAGCATCTCTCAGACCCCAGCAGACCCCCAACACACTTCACCTGCAATTTTTGAAGTGCTTTTTTATGACATCACATTCCATTTATGACATCAGTCTCTGCTGGCAGCAGCTCAGTCTGTCACCCCTAGTCAGCCCTTTCCACAGGAATATTTCAAAATCTCACTTAACAGCAACTGGGGGAGGTGGGGAGGAAAAGAAAACAATGCCAATGAGAGCTAAAGGAAATAAAACCCACAGCCTCCTAAGAAGGGAGTACTGAACTGCTATTGTATCCACATAGCATGAGGTTATCGACCACACCAGCAGCCAGACCATCCACACGCAGACAGACATCCTGTGTGCCATGTGTTTTGGGGGAAATGTGTCCGTCTTCACGAGCATTTGGTGTTCTCTAGGGTATATCTGTCCTCACTGTCTCCTTTAGAGATGAGAACAAACCTTCCCTCCGTTGTGGGCATGTTAAGAGGGTGTGCTGAGAGGACTGCAAAAACATGCCTAAGCCACCCTAATTCTCTGCCCCAGTCACTGTAGCCTTCCTCAGTTATCAATATTGTGATAGGGGCTTTATATATATATAAATATAAATATATATATATATTCTGCCAGAGTGAGAATAGTGAGTTGGGTGGATGCTCTGTTGGAAAGCCTTTTTCAGTTGGACTCATTCTCAGTGAGAGTTTGTGGCTTCCACATTTAATCCACACTCGGTCACACAGAAGCAGTAACAGCAGTGCGCAGAATCAGAAAACAAATTCAAGCAAGGGACTGAAGGTGAGAACTAAAGGACTGCCAGAAGATCTCAAGTTCACACAGCGTAAGGAGGAGTTTGAAATTGAAGCTGTTGCCTCCTCTACTGCGGCAGAACAAGTCAGGTGTCTACTCAGAACCTGATGCAATGCAAACTACAGGGGCTAGTTCAGGTCCCCTCCAGGCAAGGGAACAGTAGCTTCCTCATATGCACTAACTCCAGCATATATTCTGGGGACCTGTGGTCAGCAGAACTCACAGCTTTCAAGTGGATTTACGTGGCAAGGAGTAGTCTTGCAAATGAAGCTTGTGAGTTATGCTGGCACAAATAACTGATCACTTGCAGTTCAAAAGTATAATCTCTGTGTATGAGAGGATCACCTAAATTAAATAGAATCTCATTTAGAAAACTAATTTTTAGGAAAATGTTTTAGAAACTGCTCTCTCAACTCAAACTGAGTCCACATCTTCCCTCCAGGAAAAATTCCACCCAGACCAACAGGACTGCTCAGAGAGTAAAGTACAGCTATTCTAGCTGCAAAGTAGAGTCAGAATAGACCCTTTTCTCCATACAGCATTATTTATTGTTCATCACCGTCCTACAAAGAACTCTTCTGCCAAAGTAACCTCCTGAAGAGGTAACTATTGCTATCAAGGTTTCATTTTTAAGGTTGCACAAACAGGCTTCCCAACTTGGACAGCCAACTCGGCATACCTCCTCATTACAGCCCAGCATTTCAACTCTTTCAACTACATTTATCAGAGAGAATTTTCATTGTGATTATCCAGGTTCTTTCAGTCCCTCACGGCAGCTCAAAATCTTCTCCAGCCCCTGGTGTATGGCCTACTTAAGAGATGGGCAGGCTTGCAGGCACCGTGTTCAGGGAAGCACAGAAACTGCTTCAACCCTGTTCAAAGAAGAGGCAGAGCGGAGACAGCACCCTGCTCCACTCCCAACTGATCTCCCAGAAGCAGAGCAGTACTCGCGTAAAGCAGGCAGCACACCAAAAACTGTGGAGAGAGACATCTTCGAAGGAAATCTCTTCAGCAGGATGTTTCAGACAAGGCAAATACGCCTTTTCCCCTACTGCAAAATTTGCCTGCCAGATAGCAAAGCAGTAAAGTTGTTGCACAGATTATCTCGAGCAATAAGACACTGTTTTCTATACCCTGAATTGATGGAGGAATTTCATTTCTCCCATGGAAGGAAAAGATAACTAACCCAATAGCTATAGAGCAGGACACTCACCTTTCTTCCCACTCACCAGGGACCCAGGTGAGCTGGTAGGTTATTTTGCAGAGATCACTTGGGGAAGGGAGGGAGGGGAGGGAGGAGGAAGAGGAAGGGAAGAGGAAGGGAAGAGGAAGGGAAGGAGGAGGGGACCTCATGTCAGTTTGTGTCTCTGGATAATACACTGGGAGGTCCCAGACCTGTTCTGGGTGCCTGGTGGCCAGCCCAGGGCTCACATTCAAGAAGCAGATGATCACTGACTATGGGTGACCATTCAAATTAACTAAAAGAGCCAATCCCAAGGAAATAACATGAAAATTAAAAGATTCAACAAGTGCGAGCAGTAAAGAAAGGTTGAAGTAGCTGTGTTTGTTTAGTCGAGAAAAGAGTTTACTGGAGACATGCTAGCTGTCTCCTTGAAGAGGTTTGCTTTAAAGAAGGACATGATTTAAAGAAGTGGTTCTTTGTAGCTACTGCAAGTGGCATAAAAATAAATTAGGTGTCCTTCAAAGATAATTTAGTGCGTGCATGAGGAGAAACTTTCTGTATCTAAGTGTAGCAAACTAGTGGTACAAGCTGCTCAAAAAACTCATGGAGCCTGCTTTGATGAGTTTTTTTTTAAATTGGCTGAACACCTACGGGATGGTCAAGGCTCCCTTCTCCATCCACAGGGTTGGATTACATGTTTGCTCAGGGTCTGTAACAGGACTACCTCTCCTTTATGCCTTGGAGGGAAAAAAAAAAAAGCACTGGAATATAAATACAAGGTAAATAGTCGCTGTTCACAGTGTCATCCTCAGTACCCTGACCACAGACAGTCAACACATCAGAGGTCAGTGGAGGAAAATTGTGGCAGAAAGAAACTGAAAATACCTCCTACACATATTGATTTTTTTTTTCATGCAGACAGGGTCAGCTTGTGTTATATTTAGATGTCTTTCTGGTGGTTCTGAGGGTCCTTATGCAACCAAATTTGGTTCTTTCTGGTTCTACTGCATTAGAATACTACATTCTCTTGTTATTCCCTGAAACACCTCATTCACAGTTAATAGTTACAGCATGTCCACTCATGCTTCCCTAAGCTGTATTAGGCCCTAACTCCAACAGGATCTGTCCATTTCTGTGTCACCAATGTAATCTGGTCTCTGCTTTTATTTCAAGTCATGAAATGCTCCAAGAAGAAAGCACAGAATAGCTAGTTTTGCTTTTAGAACACAAACATGCTTTATGAGCAGTGGATGCACATTGGCTGATGAAGAATCCCAACTGTCTGGGTATACGGGATAATTGTTCCACTTGGGACTCATTAGCTAATTGTTAAAAGATTCTAACGAAAAGCATTTCATAAATACAGCACTAAATTTCCAGAAGTGTAATTATGGGCTGAACGCACATTTTTAGCACCTGTGTTATCAACTGCATAAGCCAATAGCAAAACATCTTGTGGTGTGCTATCTCTGTTCTCTCTGTCAGTCTCGGGTAGTACGTAGGATAACTACTAGCAAATTGAAAGGTAACATTTTTTATATTCCCATTTTTGTACAACGATAGCACAGTCAGCTTGGGATTCATTGAAAACTCTGCCCCTAGCATACAGAATCTCTTGTGGCAATAGTGAAGAACAAAACTTGCACAGGAGGGGAGAGGCACAGACCAAAGAGCTGTAACCCAACTTTTTGATCTTGTTATGTCACTTGACTTTCATGCTATGGGACAAGCTTTTTACTCAGTGTTAGAAAAAGTTGTTTGCTTATCGGAGCCTGCTCCTCAAGTTATTTTAGAAAATCATTGCTCTGCTGAATAGGAAAATTCCAGAACAGGGTTCCTGGCCCATCAGTTCAGGAACTGTTACCAAATAAAAAGTGTAATATCATTCTTCATTTTCTGCAATTGAATGACAGAGGCAAGGCATTTGTATGGCATGAGGACTTGGATTTGGGTCAATAAACAATTTCACTTTAAAGGCGAACCCAATTTTGTTCAATCTTGATCCTAGTTAAATGAACAAAAGCATATTCAGAACCAATCTCAAAGTTGTATTTGCTTTTCTATGGTTTGGCAACATCATGCTGGATGGAAGTACTGACCATCACACAGAGTGCGCCCGCACTGTACACAGCACTGTCTGAGCTGGGCATAACTTAATTCCTATTCCAACACTGACGGCACTGGTCTTGAGTCCTGAACTCTGGTCTCTGTTCAACATTGTACCATGGAGAAGTATCTGCTTGTTTGGAGCTAACTGGAGCACCACAGTCACAGTATGGCCATGGCACAGCTGGGTTTAGCTCTCATTGAGTTTGAGACACCTGGGTGAGGCTGTAGCTATACACTCTTTGCATTGTGCTCTTCAGGTACTGAGAGCCACATAAGGTTTTCTAAATCCTGACAGCAGCCTACTACTGACTCAGGAAGAAGAATGAGCAGATAGATATATCTGTTAATTATCTCCTGAGCTATTGGTCCTGTGGCCCTAGAATCAATATTACACTGCCAGAAGAAAAAGCAAATTTTAAAAGTGGACAGACCTCAGAAAGATGTACCATTTGTGATGTGTAAGCAGCATGCCCTAGCTGGTTTGATTGCCCCAGCAGACCACTGACACGTACACGGAGTGACTCTACCTCTCTCCTGCAGGTCCTTGTCTTTCTCCTTGTAACCAGAAAAATTCCAGATTCCAATATGAATACATAAGGTAACACTCTCTCTCAGGTATTTTCATTTCCAGCAGTACCAGCTACTGCATGCCCTGATGCAAGAGAATTTCAGAAGTCCCATAAATTACATTTTGCCTCCTCACCTCCAGAAGGGATTTCCTTCATCCTTCCCTCTTCCAGCCCAATCCTTCAGGCCTCCTTCCCTGTCCCCTCTCAGCCCTCTCTGTTTCTTGTTTGCATAGCATCTCCTCCTGCCTCCTCTGGGAAGCTCAGCTGCTTGGCAGCAGCATGCATGTCAGCATCAAGAGAACGGTTGGCAGGCGGGGAGAGAGACCCCACCTGAGCTATGTATTGATCAATGGTGAAAAAAGGTCTCCCTGTTTAGAGCAGGTTAATCATCAGCTGGCTGCTATTTTCATCCCTTCGTAGGCATGAGGAAGCCAGATGGAGCTCTCGCTGCTATTGCAATGAAACATGAGCAAACCTCAAAAGGTGCTGAGGGACTGGTAAGGAGAATAGTCCTAGACACCCTCCTGTTGCTGCACTACCAAGACAGGACAGCAGCAGCCCCAGCAAGCTGATACTGCTCTTCAGAAGCAGTAAGAGAAGTTGTTAGCATGGTATTTCCCCTTCAAGCACCTGGACTGTCAGAGGGTCCTCCTTCCAGTACTTGTCACAGCTGAAGTAATAACACGTTTCCATACAGGAGGCTCAATCAGTTACTCTGACTGAAGTAAGACCACAGCCAGACTTCGAATAAGTAACAGCATGTCCTCTTCATGGCTAAAGCTAGAAACTTTCTTCTTTATTTGTTTAAAAAATAATAATATTCTTTTTCACAAAGCTCAGGAAAGACTGAACTTTAGGCTTTCAGCTCCCAATCTGCCTAGGATGGATTTTTATTTTTCTGTTGCACCTTCAGTCGTGCACAAGCCACTTCATGATCGTGTAACTGTGTGCATGATTGATGGGAGGAGCTGGGGGGAGGGTAAGTGGCATAATTTTGATAATGCTTTGAAATGCTCAGGGTTGGAAATGAAGTATGAAATCCCCCCACTTTCCCTACCTCACTTTAAGGCAATTATGATTGCCTTAAAGATGCGGGATCTGTTGAAAGTAATAAATTGTTGATTGTTTGTTTATTTTCAGGGTAGACAACAATCAGCTTTTAATCAGCCTTTCATCACCACTAGAGAGCTATTAACTCTCTTAAAAATAATTAGAAAACAGAAAAGAAAAATCTCCTCCAATTATTTTCATCCAGGAAACTGGGACTTCATAAAAAAACCCTCAAGATTCACAGAAAAAACGTTACACGTTTAGTTCACTCTTTTAACAATGAGAGTTAATTTGCCAGAGAGGTGGGGAAACACAACATGAAAAACTGAACCATGCTTAATATTTTTCCGCAAAGTCTGCCACAGGGAGTCTCCCACCAAGCTGAGGTCTGATGGACTCATACACCTTGTCACAGCCAGCACTGCCCTGCTCTCCCCCTTCCAAATCTCTCTCTGAAGGTTCTCTCCACCTTCTGTTTCCCGGAGCACTGTGCTTTTACCACAGCCTCCAGGTTTAGTCCTATATTGGCAGTCGTTTCCCTTCATCTCCCCCAAATAAAATTTGTCTGCAGCATGCTCACAATGGCAGAGCTAAAGAAAATAATCACCATTTCTCTTTCTGTGGATTGTGCTTCCTGAGCACGTATGATGTTTTGGATATTGGCATCTGAATAAGAACCAATATTTTTCAGCCACCTTGGGTGGACACTCAGTTATTTCTGTTGAACTTTTTTTTTTTTTTTTAGGGAAACAGATTGCAGGAGTCTTCCATTTCTCTCATCTCTGACTATTAACAGAATCTTGTCTTTCAGATCCCCACAATACACATTTTTTCCATTTTTGAGTAAATGAACTGTGAATACTGTCCTGGGGGAAACAGTACTCAAACTTAACTACAATAAAGAGAGCAGCCTCCAAATTTCAATCATATTAGAATTAGCAGCAGGTATGAAATGTCTCAGCAGATACTACCTTTCTACGATTTCAGAGAGGCAACATAACTAAACAGAGTCCCTCCATCTCACATACAACTTTCCAGTAGCTTTCCCCACAAATAATCCCATGAAAATATACCCTCAGCATGCCTCATTTCCTTCCACCCTATTGCCACATACACCTTTACCAGTACGCTGGTTGTAGCTCAAATGTAGTCATCCTTACAGGAGAACAAGGTCAATCGGGAGCACTTTGCTAGATCCCGAGACAACTGCTGTTATTCTGCTGTGCTGCTGTTGAACCGCTGTTCAACAGATGTTTGCCTTTTGGGGTGGTGACCAGACAATGTCCTATGTGTGCTCCTAAGGTGCAGTTAAGTGGCAAGCAGCCTTTGGTAAGAAGACTGGGGGACAGACATGCTTTGTCCTTATCACATTGCAGAGAACCTGTCCTCAAAGCCAAGAAGGATTGCCCTTCTTGATGGTAGGCATTAGTCAAATACAAGTTCTCAGATCCAGTAAGAGCTAACTGAACAAAAATGTAATGAGCTGTAAAAAATAGATCGGACTGGATTATGGATTCTAAGGGACAACTAACTAAAGAGTGTGTGAGGGGCTGAGCTAATGAAGTACTCCCCCACCAGGACCCCACTGGCTGTATTTTTTAATTTATTTATTTTTTCAATTGCCCATTGGAGATGAATTGTGATTCACTTTAAAAAGGGATTCTTCTTGTAAATCGATCAGTGTTAGACCCATTTGACCAACTAGTGTCTCTTTAAAGATTGATGAACTGGAACACAAAAGTGAAACCCTCTCACTTTAACTGTTCCCATTTGAGTTCCCTGCACTGTGAGATACATTTTTAAAGAGGCCTATGGAGCGGTTGCATCATTGATTCACATTCTAGGGTTATTGCACAAACCATTTCCATAGCCTGGCAATAGGCAAGACAGCCACACAAACAAAGAAGGCCATTAGCAAGGACAGTCACAGGACTGTTTTAGATTAAAAACTGCTGTTATTAAAAACATGCTACATCTCAGGGACCATAATAGGAATTTGTTAGGCCTTTTACTTTAATACTGGTCACTAATTAAATGCAAAACAGCAACAGTAATTAAAAAAAAAAAAGGGGGATATGGAAAAAATCACTTACTGGATTTATATTTTCCCCTCTCCAAGTGAAACCCCTTCCTTGCAAAGACAAGCGTTTTGGGCAATTAGCAAGAGAAGCTGCAGGTAACCGAACCTTCACTCACCAGAGGGTACCACTGCATCCAAAAAGAAAGATACAGACTTTTAATTCAAAGCTGTGCCTTGCACTATTTCAGGCAAACCCCACGTTTTCACATAGCTATCTACTGCCAATTTAGTCTAATACTTTGTTTTTCATCCAGGGGTTAAATCCTGCCCACCTACCCTCCCCTAAAATTCACGGACAATGGTCAAAATTCCCTTCTCTGCTCACAGATACTGTTTAGCAAGCACCCAAAGGACATCTTCGAGAGAGTGCAACCACCCTTACTTTACCCTCCTGGTCCTTTTTCTTTTTCTAAACTGATGGCTTTGAGAGAATAGAATAAATACTTGGGTATTTATCTGTTCAGCTTCATTCAGATTGTATGATTTTGAGGAGGTATTTGTGAGTATGAAGTGTTTTATAGCATCTATATGTTAGAAAGAAAGCATAACTCGCTTGGTATACTGACCCTACTGCGTAAAACAGAATAAATGGCCAGTGGAGGGTGTGGTTTATCATTTTAAATTATTTTTGCACTCCAGCCAAAGACAGTCGGTTTCTTAAACCATGATTTTGTCCTTTTTAATTTGACTACTCGATTGTACAAGAATTCCTAATTATTTCTCTGCTTGCAATAGCACCATCCAGCTTATTACCTGAGAACAGCAGTATTGCATAAATAATCTATTGCCTTTTTAACCTGAAGGTCTCAACATTAAGTCTTCAAAAATATGAAAAATTTCTAATTTAGTAATGGAATATTCCTATGATAGTCACCCTAACTGGAAAGTGTTACTTTCTGAAGTTTCCTGTTCTCCACTCAGGAGAATTTACCGCCAAATAGATCATTCAACGACAGTGCGTCCTCTTCCAGCAGAGACCCAGAAGTGTGGGGAGAGATCAAGAGCAGGCTGGCTGTCACGCGAAGAGCCAAGACCTGCATGCTATTTGTCAGCCTTCAGGCTAGAAGCATTGCACCTCAGGCTGGACTGTTGCACTGAGGAGATCGCAGGCTGGGTTTTAGCATTGTCATTGTTGCTCTCTGCTTGGATCTACGCTAAGTTAGCAAAGCTCTCTGAATACAGTTCTCAAGCCTGGCTTAAGCTCCAGTGCAACAGTCTAGACACAGCTGTAGGTTATCTGGGATCCCTTGGAGCTTTCATCCATCAGAGAATTTTTTCTCCTGAGACTCATGTCCCAAAGCGCCGAACCACAGCCGTATCCTGTCTGTGTGTTGTGCAATGTTGAGCAAAAACATTTCAGAGTGAAAGCAAAAATCCAGAGGTTGCTCTCCTGGCACAGAAGACCAGTAACAGTATCTCCACTCTGACCAGGTAAATTTCAGCTGAATTCGCACAAGGAGCGGGATTTTTTTTTTGTAAACATCTCTAATGAAGATCTGCTGAGGACCACGTAATAAAAATAAAGACAGACCAGACTTGACAGGTTTGCAATTAATTTTCCCTGGCTCTTATTTACGTCTTTGATTCCGGCAGTCTTCCTCTTCCGAATGAGAAACACTGGCTCCCATTCGTTACTCCTAACATCGCAAAATCCATAATGTGGCAGGTGTTTGCTACTCATTTCATTGACACAAGTATTATGTTTAATCAAAAACTGAAGCAAGACAAAAAGAACAAAACAAGATAAAACAAAGTAGAGCCTGAAGAACCAGCCTATCCTCAACACTTCGCAGTTTGGCAGGGCGTTGCTGGGTAGAATCGCAAAGAATAAAATTTGTCTGCCCAAGTCCCACACTGTATTGTCAAACTGACCCACGGAAGCTCTACAGAGACATTCTAACAGACTTCTCCACTCGTATCCTATCTACCAAGCAATCTTACGCAGAGATTTTATAAAGTCTCTCGCCAGTCCCTTCCTGTTATAAAGTATAGCCTACTTACAACATACCCTTCTTTCCCATCACCCAACTGAATTACTTCAAACAGGACAGCCATCAGCCTAGCATTAGGAAAAGGCAAAGCCTGAACATCTTTGTGAACCAGCTGTTGTCTTACCCTAGAAAGCTAATGGAGATGTCTAGAAAAGATAGGAATAACTAACCTTCAAAACAACCATTGGACAATGCATTTGCAACAGAAAGGCAGTGACCCAAGGACCTGAAGCAGAAGCTCAGCGATGCTTATCAAATGATGTCTTTGTAGCTGCACTGAGATTTGAGAAAATATATTCTGAAAAACAGGATCCTGAAGCTTGAAAACCAGCATGACTTGGGAGGCACTCAGAATTTAAGCATGAGAATTGTGAAAGTCTTATTCAAGGCACAGTACTATATACATAACTATTCCCACCAGGAAATCCACGAGTGGAATGTGGGTGCTTGCTCTATTACGTGACACCAAAAAAAAAAAAAAAAAAATCAAAAGAGTCTGCGACACAGAGCAGCCCATCCAACAGAAGGCCGTTTATCTCCTCCTTCGATAAGATCAACTACTATGTCTTAATAGAGCAGCTCCTCCTAACAGCTCCTCCTCTATGTTGCGTACCCTGACGAGAGCTACAGGATATCAAAAGCAACATTGGATGAAAGACGGAGGCCTCGAGATGTCCCTTTTTCATCATGTATAACTTGTAAAGCTGGTCAAAAAATAGCAAGCAATTTAGCCTGGAATTTTGCCAGCTCTGATATTCATAGCACATGTGATCAAAGAGCAGAATTTGCCAGTCAGTGGAAAAAACAATCAGGCACGTAACCTGACTTCCACCACCGAAGACAAAGCCTGCAAACATTACTATTGATCAAAGCAGAACTATTTTCATCAGGCTGCATTGCACTGGACGTTAAACATCTGCAGAGTCAAGGCCTACACAAGCTGAAGTTGGGGCAGAGAGTTCCAAGATTTAACATTCCAAATACATGAGCAATTTTCAAAAGAATAAGCAACTGAAGACACTATGAAATCACACTGAAAATTAAAGAAAAGGATATCATAAATAGATTTTATGTAATACTCCAGGTTATGTTACAGCATATTGACATAGACAACAAATTAAAACAGCTAATTCATCTTACTACCTTCCACTGATAATTTTTTAATTAAGTCACTTATCTTTAGCTACGTATTTAAGAATGTAGATCTTTCATTATTCATCTCTTAAAGAAAATCAATGTTGTCCTGATTTGCTACAGATCAAACAAGCGAGCAGTATTAGCTAAGATAAGACAGGCTAATAGAAAAATAATTCATTAACTTTATTAACAAGCCCTAAGAAAATGCTATTGAGCACATTTTCATACTCCTAGAAGTCTGAATTATGAACCAAAAGCTTAATGGTGTTCAGTATGACTAAAATATACATAATGGATTTTTTTAAAAAAGCTTATAAATAGGAAAGGAAAAGGGAGAAAACTATTAAAAACTATTAGAAGAGTTCAATGAAATGTCTTAGAGAGTTCACCCCTAATACTGAATTATATTATAAAAACCACTATCAAAAAGCTTCATAGTCCGTAATGAATTAAGAGACTGGAAGCTAATCTGCAGCAACTGGTTAGATGCGAGTGTCTAAATGCCTATCCATTATACAGTTTTGAAATATTTGCACATCAAAACGGACTCTGGTTTTACACTGGGGATTCTAAAGCTTTATAAAAGACACCGTGAAAAGAGTAAACCTTGAATCTCAATTTCTTGAGGAAGCAGACTTTTTCTAGTCATCTTAAGTGTCCTTTTCTTCTCAGGGTGACCTTAACTTTCAGATTTGTAAAATGGTTTCCTCTTGTGTTCAATCCTACTGTGTAATAAATTTTAAAAATCACTATTTATCTTCTTTAATATATTAGTCATATGTAGCAGGAGAAGCCTCTGTGGGAATTTTTGCTATCGAGTTTGCTCAAGCTTAAGTCAATGCTGATTTAGAAAATATAACTTACACTTAGTAACAAACAATCATGAATATATTTATTGGAATAACATCTTTCCATTCTCCTCCAGCAGCGTGTTTATTTTATCAGTTGCAGTACTATATATCGATACGTATTTACAGTGACCAAGACAATTTGAAAGCCATGCTTTTATGTTGCCCATCTTATTACACTTTTACAAGCCTGAATCACTGGCATTTGGAAAACAAATAGATCTGATGGTTCTGAAAAATGTAAATGAAATGCAAATTAACCAGGCAGGTATAAGGGATATTTATTTCTGAAAAGTGAGAATCAGTGCATTGCTCAAGAACTGCCTGCTGCAAAAGTTATATCTAAGCAAGTTTAAATATTTTTAGATTTTGCCTTACTAATCACGACCTCAGCTGCTTGCACCATGTAATGACAATAATGAATAAACATGTTGTGCTTATGAAGAACTAGAACCTAACAAGCTGATCAATTGTTAATTCTATAAAGTGACTAAAACGTGTCTCTACTATCAACAAGTAAATCAGCTTCTATTTGCGGGACTAATGCACCTTGTACGTATCCTCCAGCTATCCTGCCCCTCTCTATAATAATGTAATTATCAGTTTGGTCATATTTAAGTACAACCTGAATGAGATTTGATATTAATTTTGTCTTGAGGGTAGAAAAATAGAAGGAAAAATTGTTTGGATATTTAAAGAGACACACTACATTTGTTTGGAGGATGCAGATTTTCCATTTGCCCTCCAATTAGTTATACACAATTATTCATTTGAAAACCAATTATTTTACCGTATTATTCTGAAATCTTACAGACTATTATCAGACAGACATTCCAGAGAAGAAGGCCTTTTCATTATTAAAGCCCTCTTGCTCTAAGCCTCTGTAACAAAGAATTTAAACAAAAGACAACAATGCTCATTAACTGTAACAGATGTTACTTCTGTAGAAAAAAGCATTTAAAACAAGACCGGTTTGGCTTTATTCAGTCTTTATTTTTCCTCTTAGACGAGGAAAACACAGAAGATGTATCAAGTTTTCAGCCATAATACAATTATGTATATTCCAAATATGCTAATTATAAATAGCTGCCAGTCTCCACTACATTTCCAAGCAAGATTTAACAGTAATAGTTTATTCATTGCTGAAGATTCTGTGCAAGAAGAAGAATGTGTAATACTTGCAAAAAACCAAGAGTTTTGCTGAAAATACCTGATTTCCTTCTCATTCCTACAGCCGTCTGCAAAGATGCTGGGTGAATGCAGCTACCCGTCCAGCCACCCAACAGCACAGCTCATCTCAGTCTGGGGTGCAACCAGAGAGCAAGCAGAACCTGAAGCATGTTGTAGGTGAATGGTGCACACTGGCAGAGTAAGTAATTGTATTTAATGTTGCTGCACCTTCTTCAGAGTTATAAACAGTAATTATTCTTAAAGGTTTAGGGCTACCACATCTATTCTATTGTTAAACTGAAATATGTACAAAACAAAAATACATTAGAAACATCTACAAGAAGGAAACGTTCTGGAGGGAAGTGCTATTAAGTATGTGGATAAGCTCAGTACCAATTAATTTCTAACACTTAACAAACCAAATGAACCTATTCTTTTCTCAGGTGGAAGGTTACACTAATTCTGCCAGAAATTGCCCCGCTTCACCTCAGATCCATCTCTCTGTGTCAATTTAGTGTAGAAAAGGAAGGAGAATCCTTTTTACCCAATACTCTCTTAGTTCAAGAGAATCAGTGCAGGTTTTTACAAGTAACTTTTTCTAACAAAATGTTGTTCTTTTAACCGTCCCTGACAGAAATAGAGCTATAATTAAACAAAAGCAGAATGAATCATTTTAGCAGCACACCAAAAATATGGGGATAATTTAGTACTAAAATAATTATTTTTCTTCTTCCCCCTTCAGCCCCAGTTAAGCCTATACACCCTATAACTGATAAATATTCCCACAGTTAAACTGTTACTCCAGTAGCACCTTTCAGCTAAACAAGCCAATGTGAAATACTCTCTTACGTTCTTCCAAATAATGGATATTAACTCAAAGGTTCAGAGACACTGTTTAACTAAATAATGTAACACGAAGACACACATATGGCAATCTTTCTATATTCCACAAAATTACTAACCCTTTTTTCAGATTCAATGGCCTATTTTATGTGCAAGTCCACTCACTGCTGTAGACGTGTGTTTGGGGAAAATTGTATAGCACTTGACTTCTAACCGTGGTGCTTCACAGTCATTAAACTGACAGTGCTCAGTACAAATAGTAAAGCAGCCAACACGAGCCCACCAGTCAGGATCAGTCTTTGACAGCTACCTGTATTCACGCTGGGCCAATTCCAGTGAAATCCGTAAAACACTCATGGAGGAGGGCACAGCTGCATATATACAGAGAGGAAAAGGTTTAGCCTCATAATAACAATGCCAGCTGACCAACATTAACTCCACTGGCTCACTGCATCCCCCTTCTCCTTGGGGAGGAAGCAGCGCTGCGGCCTCCAGCTGGGTTTCGGAGCAGACCAGCCACAACAGCCTTCTCCTTCTCAGCTGTACCAACGGGGCTGCCAAGAATCCCCTTCCCTGCGTGCTCGACAAGGCACAACCCAGGGAGCGTGTCTGAGCAGAATGGGGGAAGGCTCACCTGGTTCCCCTTGGGAGCTGATGTACGTAGTGCGCAGGTGGCAGTGGAAGAGCGTCGTGGGACATCATGAAGATGTCCTTCACACTCTACCGCGTTGTCTAGGAACACGGCGACCGGATATCCTGAATACAGCCCTGGCATTGCCACAGTCCCTGGTAAGAGCCAGAAGAAGAGATAACAGCAAAGGGGAAGAGATGACTCCTCCTTCCTTGCTAGTCACCCTAGCTGCTGAGCATTTGCCAGGAAATTGGAAGGAAACCAGCAAGCAGCATGGGCTGCCTGAATGCCCAGCAAAGGGACCAGCACCACCTACTATAGCTTCTCTATTTCCTTTTCAGAATTATAGGGAACAAAGAGTCCCAAAGAAGACTAATTTAAGCAGGGCATATTAACCCCACGGCTTGCATCCAAAAGCATACTTCCATTAAAGACCACAACCACATCTGTTTAATAGTTGAAACAAAACAAGAAGTTTCATTTAGGAGGCTAAGTTAAATGAATTTTGCTAGGAAATTGTAATACAGATGCATTATATTCATTTCTGAAATAAGGCATTTCTCTTCCTGTCTCCAACATTATTAGCATGTTACAGTGGCTTAAATTAAAAAAGAAACATTTATTTTATCACCCTGATATCAGCTCACTGCAATATAACATTTTTGAAACAGGAAAATATCACAGCTTAGCATCATAAATTCAATACTGCAACAAGATAAATCCTTCCTATTAATGTAAACTGCTGTACTTCACAATATATCTACATCTGCAATGCACTTCTATTTGCTGATCGGACTATCATAAACACACATAATTCTCATTGAATAATGGAAGTAGCAAAGAAATCCATGGGTAACTATGTTCTCTAGACTAAAACAGGTACAGCCTGGTCCTTCAAACAGATTTGCTCATGCAGGGATGTTCCCGCTTGCAAATGACAACATAAAATACCATCGTCCCTATAACTGGAATCTAGATAACACAGCAAATGACATCGAGGTATAGTCACTCCTTAATTACACATACACAGAATGTATGTCGGAAGCTTTATTAAATTGTAATATATATAAATCCCAGAGATGCACATATGAAAGACTGGGTACCCTATCAATTAAGAATTTCCAAATTTTTCACTGCATACCTGAAGCGACACTGAAATGACTCAGAAAAAAAAGAAGCTCATTTAATTTTGTTGAAAAGAAAAATCACTACCCATTCAATGCTGCCTACAACAACTAAATTTTCTCCTTTTCCCCTTTACACTCAGATTAATACTCTGAAACTTGCACCAAATGGGAATTTGGCACACAGTTGTGGAAATGCAAACACATGAATTAATAACCTGAATTATGCAAATATGAATCTGAGATTTGCAATTTGTTTTAAAAAGCTAAAGAAACTTCTATTAACCGGTTTATCTATGTCCAAGCATTACTCAAATGCTTCTGGTTTAGTTAGAAGTTTCTTGCAGGCTAGAAAAAAAGCCTACGAACGCTTTAAGAGCTAAAGCATCAGAGTTCTGCTCTCTGCTTTTAAGGGGTTAGTTGCTGTCAGAACCAGCAAGCCCGGGCCGACTCCAGTTATACCGCGTCCTTCAGTTCAGAAGGATGTAACGCGTGACTGAGACGTGCTTTGCAAGTGGCTGGTTGGAGAACAGAAAGGGGCAAGAGCTCTGCATCGAGCGCTGGGGACGAAGTTCTTCAACCAGACTTTTGCCATCATGTAACACCAAGGCCGAGATTGCTGCCCCTTAATATATTTATCCTTGCTTGTTATATCTTGCAGCGCTTGTAACACAACTGTTATTTTAAAGGAAGGAGGGAGAAAATTTGTACCGATGCTCTGTAGAGGGAAATATCCTCCGAGGAGAAAGGCCTGACCCCACCAGAGTTTTTATTCCACAGATGTTCCCTGTAAAGTGTAACTGAAATTGAAACACAACAGAAGGGGCGATAAAAACAACAGGTCACCTTTTGAGTCACTGAGATACCTGATACTACTTTCCTTCATTTGAGCTTTACTCTGGCATAGCTGTACCAAGTCCAAGAAAATCAGCCTTTCAGCCCACAGCCTTTCCAAAATAATTTCTGGAAAAAATAAAATAAAGCAAAATTGGTGAAATCCGCAGTCCTTTGTTCCTCCTTATAAGCCTCTTTAGAATAGCAAAGAGGCTTCAGTGACACAGACCAAGAGAAATCCCCATAGCTTGCAAGTATTCAGGATGCTTTGCCACTGCAAAGCAGCTCACATCGCACTGCCTAACCTCAGGTGAAAGTGTGCTGTGATCTTCTGATCTGCGGGGTTGGCACTGGCTTCAAAATAACTGCTTGCATGATGGTTATTAAGTTTTTCAAAGGGAAAAAGAGATGCTGAGGGAGTTCTCCTACTAGACCTTGAGAGGGGGCAAAGAGTCCCAGGGCCATAAACTGAGAGTGAGATGGAAAATCCAGTATCTTGGATGAAAAGTATATATACAGGAGAGCTCTTTATTCTGAATATGCTTCCAAAATCCAGGACAAAACAGTGTCCTCAAGACTTTCCTCAGGAGACTGGAATGACGCTTAGCACTGCAAGGTATCTTGTTGCTCCATATTGATAGCGAGTTAAAAAGAATAAAAGATTTGTCTTAAAGTTTTATTAAGGATTGATATTCCAAACGAAACAACTTCTTGCACCCACAAAATTAAGTTTAGTTCTAGATTAAGAGCTTAATTTTTCATTGGCCAACAGAGCTAGGTGGCATTGCCAGAACACAGTAATTTCAAGATTTCATAAGAAACGTTATTCTAGATGAACCTGAGAATGAACTGCTTTCCATCAAATATTTTAGTGTTTACCTCTTAAATGTACACTTTTTCTTGAGGAGTCCTGGCCAAATTCTGCCCTTTTCACTCAAAGCCCAGTCCTTAGCTGGGCAGCTTGCCTGAGAGAAGACAGCAGGTGTTGGCCTTAGATTAATAAAAGATTGGCATGGGGAGATCAGGAGCTGCTCCACGCAAGTACCACCCTTCGGTTGCCAATTCAGATCTAATCCAGAGCAGTCACATCTGGACAGCAATACCAGGTAGCACCTGCACGGTGAGATGTATCACCAGGAGAACTGGTGGATTTAATCTAGTTCTTAGGAATTTATATAAATCTCAGCAAAGTCAATGGGAATCTTTTTATGCGATTTAAATCATATCCCAGAATTACCAGAGCTGAAGCGGCCTTCTAGGCAGCCAAGGAAAGGAGCCATGGAATAAGTGCCCTGGACCCAGACTATGCACCCTGGCAAGGCAGAAAGCTCTTCAGTATTGGACTGAAATCTACCACCAAGCCTCTTGTATCATTTTGCCTGTGTTTTCCTTCAATAATTAGGAGCTTTTAGCTATCAGAGTACATCAAACCTGTACTTTCCACAAGCACTGAATTCACTCAGAAAAATGATAGCAAACATCAATGTGAAACTAGAAGGCAAAAAAAAAAAATCTGCTACAGCATCATCTAAACATAAGATAGTAAGTAATAGCATTAAAAAAAATCTATTTCACACAGATGAAAATCATTACAGTTCTCTAGAGACCCTCTCTCTCTCTGCAGTAACCCGTGTCATTTCCTAGCTAGTAAAAATGTGCCACAGGATATCAAAAGACGGTAACGTTCTTCTAATTTTAATATTCCTCTAATCCAATAATGGCTTGTTTACGGCTTTCTAATTTAAAGGTAATTCATTAGATGTATCCTGTCACGTCTTATTGGCATCGAAGGCATAAGAATCATAAGCACCTCTGAGGCATGTCGGTTGTACTGCTAATATTCTGTGTGGTTCCCTCAACGTAAAGGGCTATTGATGCAACGGCGCTGATAAGGCAGCGCGTGTGAGTACGTACATATAAATTACAAACAAAAATATTAAAAGACTTCAGGGATGAACTCTGGACCCAAAAATTTACGTTCAACACTAAGAACTCTAGCAAACAGAAAATGTTTAAGCTAATAGAAGTGATTTGTGTGCAAATATTTGTGACAGTGACACAAAGGGTCTCACACAGCCTGCGGGGAAGCCCCTGACTGACCTGCGGGGGACTTGAATGAGTCTGCTGCAAAACGATAAAGGTTAAGGAAACATTAGACAGAAGAGGCAGCCTGAACTCAGAAATGCACATTTCAGGAGCCAGACCGTGCTTGTCAACAGCTGTTGTGATTCTGCAAAAGCTACCCAAGACAGCTGAGTTTTTGAGTAACCCTACAGCAATGTAACAGGAACTGAGGCCAAGGGCTTCAAACCTGCTAGATCTTGGCAGCACGGAGGCACCGAGGTCCTGGGATGAAGGCGAGAGCACAGCAGGAGCCATTAACACAGCGGGGGAACACACGCTTTCCTGCCTCACGAGCTACAGCAGCATCCACCTGGCTGCACGGTTTCCCTCCTCACTCCCCTGACACAGAGTCTGTGCCTACCTCCACGTGAGCAGCTCTACTCCAAGCAACAAGGCAGAGGAGGCAATTTACTACAGGTAAACCCACTGTGTGCTCAAACACGTTGTTCAGGCAGCTTTCCTGCCACAAAGGCTGAGAACTGTTCGGCTGTTTGTATTCTGCCAGCAACCAGCTCAGTCACATCATCTCTCTCTATACCAGGGAACTAATATCTCCTTTTTCAATAATCTCTTCCCAAGAAGTGAAACCGTTGATCAGCCAGACTACCCACACACATGGGGCTATTTAACAAACCATGCCTACCTCGGAGGAGGGCATAAGACTGAGAAACACAATGAAACCGTGGTAGGAAACCACCCTGTTGGTCCAAACTTGCGTTATTCCTTAGGAGCACGGCAGGATCGCCACACCAGTTTGGAAGACAGTTTGGGTCAGTACGTGTCCAAAACCATCACCTCATTGGCTGTCAATGATGTCATGCCCATGCATTAATCCCCAGTGACTGCAGGTTTAACATCACGCATATCACCACATCAACGACAATGAACGCGAGTCTTAGAGGAAATTACTGGAGCAGAGAATAAAGCAACTTGTTGAAACAGGGAAAGTAGCACCTCTTAAACGATTATTTCCAGCTTTTTTTTTTTTTTTTTTTTTGACAAAGTGAAGTTGGTGAGGTCAGGAAATAACACGTCTCACTGAAAGGAGTAGGTATTGTCACAGCTCAAGATCTCCCACTCAAAAAGGTAAAAGTGCCAGTGGTAAGAAACCAACTGATCGGGGAAATAAAAGTATTTCAGGAGCTATAAAATCAGTAGCTGAAACGGAAAACATTTTTAAAACGGAAAAAACCTAAAAAGTTAAGAGTGGTATCTACAAAGCAAGCTTTTCCGATTGCTAGTGACAGCCTTATCACTAGAGTAGCTACGGCAGTAAATGCATTACATACACGCACACCAGTACACGGGTATATTTAAATACAACACACATACTTGGAGTGTTACAGACTCTCACTCACTCACACTCCCAATGCCAGAGCTTGCCCAGCCCTCAGCGTTCGAGGAAGGCGTACTCAAAAGCGCAGATATCCCAGGCACTTGCCGGCAAGGGGGTCTGCTGGCTGCGCGGAGAGGAGCCCGCTGCCCGCGGCGGGGGCAGCCGGCCAGACCCAGACGGCCGCTTCGGGGACAGACGAGCCACGGTCACCCACCGCGCTCCCGGTAACTGCGCTCCCAAATACAAGTTTCAGCGCAGGTTAAGCCACGTTTCTCCCAGCGCAGCTGCCTCCCCCCCCCGGCGCCGACCGCCCTCCAGCCCGCCCGGGACGCGCCGCGCCGAGCCCCGGCCCGGGCAGCCGGGGGGGGGACCCCGGCTCGGCAGCCCGACCCCGCACCTCCCGGCGCCCCGGCCCCAGCTCTGCTGCCCGGGTACCGCTTACCTGGCCGCCGTCTCGTCCGAGGAGATGCTGCGCTGAAGCGCGGCGGAGGCAGGAGCACGCGTGTCGGGAAAGGGGGGGGATCATCCACGGGAGAGCGGGGAGCGCACCCGGCTTTCAAGCTGCGCGGAGGATGCTCCGCACAGCCTCCCGCACGCAGCGGCGCATCGCCCAAAGTGGCTTTGGAGCTCCCCTCCCACTCCTCCTCTTCAGAGACAGGGGGAGGAAGCACAGTGGTACGGCTTTTCTCCCTCTCCCACCTCCGCGGGGCCCCCTGCTCCCTCCCTTCACTTCGCCCCTAGTACGCGGCTCCACCGCGCACGTTAAGTGCGGAGCTGAAACTGTTCGGGCAAAGTGCCCTGCCCTCTCCTCTCCTCTCCTCTCCTCCCTCCGCTCCGGGCAGCGCGGATGCTGCAGGGGAAGACTGCACTGCCTTCCGGAGGCAGAGCTGCACGCCCTGCTCAGCCCGGGCTTTGAACTGCCCAGCAGAGCCCTGACCTTATTTTAGCATCCGAGTGGTCGCTGCTCAGCCGAGGGAAGAGCAAGGAGACGTTTCTTCAGCTGGCAGCTGGGCCGGAGTTCGCAGCATCTTTTGGAGACAGCCGCAACTTGGGAAGGGTGCAGAGGGTCAGGGCCACAACCTCCCCCTGCCTCTTACCGCGTATGTGGTCGCTGCCACCCTGTACACCACAGTCCTTCGGGTTATCAATAAATTACCACCTTCCAAAATTTAGTTTAAATGGAAAAGGTGAAAGATGGTGTTTCACTGACTACACCACTCCGACAGGCTTTCCAGCAGCCACTGGGAAACGGATTCTGTTTCTTCCTCTGCCACTGACTTTCTGTACGATCTTTATCAACTCACTTCACAACCTCAGTTTCTCCTGTAGCCCTGGTGCTTGCTTAAACAGTGATGTCCAAATATGTGCTTCAGTGGGAGTCAGGCTTTTAAATATCTATAGATACGAGTCCCATTTCTGTGAGAGAGGGCAGTGTCTCACCACAAGTGACCGTAGAGCTCAGTGCAACGGTAGCCTGATCTTGGCTGCATTCACTAAATGGCTGTTGTGATACAAATGATCATCATCATCATGCTGGACAAACATTCCTTGAATTGGAAGAACCACTGAAAATATGCCTTGTGGAACAGGACAAGCTACTTTTATCACAGGCAATCACTCATCAGCTACTGATGTGGAATTGCATATTGCCTTTCAAGTTGTCCATGTGCAACTTTTCTAGTGCACATGTGAAAAACAGCAAAAATCTCAGTAGTTTTCACACCACAGTTCATTGTAAATTAATAATACAGTAGCAGACTCTCACATCTTGGATAAATTCATTTAGCCTGAAAGAAAGGGTCTAAAACCTCTGCTTTATCTCTCCCTCATCTCATCTTAGTATAGCTCAGCTATGCTCTTTTAATCAACAGAAGCTACAATGCAGTCAAAATAGGAAGGAACAAGCCCACAGCATCCGATCATGTTTCTCCATCTCATTCCTTGTATGTGGAGCTACCACCTTCTTGCCTACTGCTCCTGACACTTAACACCCCTCCAGTCCTCCAGACCTTCACGAAGCCTAGAAAAGGAGACAGAGAAAAGGCAGAGAAGGGGAGGAGCTCCAAGCTTGCACAAAGGATTGTGAGAAGTAGATCTGAGGAAAAGGGAGAGAACTGGATGTACTGGTGGGAAAGGGAAAGATTTAGAGGACAGGAGACACAAATCATCAGGAAAAAGGTCTGGTCTCGCTGGCTGGGGAACAATTTGTTGAAAGCAGGCTAGCCAGGACATCAGACAGGGATTATGTAGGATCAACAGCCCCTGGTACGTGTGGATGGAGCAGTTTGCCTGCCATGGGTGTCTTACAACCGGGCTGCTGAGCCACTGGAGACAGGAGTTCACTGCTCTGCCTGACCTGGTGCTATCCTGCTCTCACATTTCCCTCCCCAGCCACCTCTTGTCTCGGGTCCGTCTCTTAGACTCCGTTTTCCCACCCAGACAATGGAGACAGCCACACTTCTTGCGCGGGGCTGCTGTCAAAATGAATTAAGTGATGTCCAAAGAGTACTTTGAAATGCAGATGTTATGCTCACTAGTTTTAATGCCGCCAAAGCGGTCTCCAGATATCTCTAAATCCTCAAGATATCCCTGATCAATTCCTGTTTTACAGATGAGGAAGCCGAGCAGAGGAACGGATGCTTCAGTCCATCTCTTTTATGTCGGGTTCTGCGGGTTCCCCTGACCTTGCCATGGCTCAGGCTCCCAGTCGCCGGCCCACAGTGACCAAGTCCCATCCAAAGCCACATTTTGCTGACGACATGGAACAAGCATCATACATGCAGTGCATCCACATCCGATTACTAACCCCCTATAAAGCTATTTCCTCTGACAAGTTAATGCCTAGGTTTGAGCTCCTGTCCCCTCCCGCAATCTGGCGTTACATGCATATTTCTGGCACCCGCTGTGCCCTGCAGGACCCCCCAGAAAGTGTGGGCAGTGTGGGGCTGAACTGAATCTCTCCCTGTATTTTCCTTGCCTTCGTAGGTGTACTGGGAAAGAGCAGGACACAGGAGCTTCTAGTCCCCAGGCCTGTGATCAAATTATCTCTCCCTCTGTCACACATCCTAATCATCACAGCTGGCGGTCATGCCAACAATATTAACGCTGCTGAGTAGCTTTCAGTTTTGCAATTAGCGAGCTTTTCTGCTTCCTTCAAATAAAAAATAGGCTTGTACTACTTAACACTGCATAAATGATACAGATACATTCAAGGCCCATGTTGAGATGAACCGACATTATAAGTGCTGTAGATATTTTAAATCTTTTGAAGATTACAATGGTTACAAAGCTCATTATTGCTAAACGTGTTTATCCTTCCTCTCTTTTTTGTTTGCAAAATTAAGCAATGTGCAGTTTAAATAAACAACTATTGTACTATTAAACATTGATTAAAGAAAAGGGTACCATTTAAATTATTAAGTGGTAAGATAAAAAGCATCCCTTCTCTTTTGTACGCTACTTTATTCAGAAGTCAAACTTCTGTAGTCTCACTGAATGCTAATGAATAGCATAATAATGCACAAGGGCAAGAGGGGGCTGAGTAATTAAAAACAGAGGCCAGAAATCAAAGGGCTTGAAATACACTCACCAAAATAATTCAATTATACATTAGAAACCTGGGATAATCAAGACACATCCCACAGTTTCATTCATCATTATGCCCCAATTTAATATCTATACTGGTTTGCTGTACACAGGAAGCAACAACTGGGACTTTCATGTGTGATGCTCCAGCTGAAGAGACAAAAGCAACGTGCACTCAGGTCCCATTCTCATCATGCCTCACCTTGGAAATGGCTTCACTTCACTGAGTATATTCTCAGTTAAACTGATTTAGGGAAATATTTTTAGCCACAAGCTATTTCTGTACTGGTTGTATATTCCTTTTCTCCGTAGCTTTGCAATTAATTAATACAAATCTCCACACCCACCATTTTAGCCTCCCTATAAATCCATCTCCCACCTCTCTCCTTGGCTTCACCTCTTGTGGTTTCAGGCTTTCCTGGTTGTCCACACAAACCTCTGCCAAGCAAAGCAGCAGGTAGGTTCATTCAGCAAACCATGCAGTTAGCTGGGATATGGCATCACGAGCCTCTGAGGGTTTCACACAACACAAGCTGGGTCAAAAAATCCTGATGTAGTTTTGCAATGTCACCATTTCTATGGGCCAAGGAGTCCCAGTGCAGCTTCTAGTCTCCAGGATGGCAAGGGGGGGGCAGGCTGTGCATTTCAAGGAAATTCCAGTGCCACATGATAAAACAAGGAAAAAAGAGCCAGTCTGACCTTGTTCAGTGGTTTTGGAGATCAGCAGAGGATTTCTGTGATTTTGCTTTGTGCAGTCTTGATGCAACAAGCAATGATCAAACCTAGTCCCATTAGCACTGGTAACAGCTTCATGGAGGAAACTCCAAGTGATGTATTGTCAGGAACCATGGAAAAAACAGAAAAAGTGAAGAGAAGTTTCCAGCTGACAAAGGATGGCACTGTTGTTCAAAAAGTTTGCAGATGCATAAGTTGTTCCCTCCCTTCTGGCGCATAATTAAGGCAACAACAGGTGAAAACTGTTGGAAACAGCCAATTTCAGAAAAAAAATCAGGAATTTCAGCAAAACCAACACTCAATTGGCTATCAGCTTCCTCAGGAATCAGAGTCTGATTGTTTCATTAGAATTTTTAAACGTTTAAGTGTCGAGACTACTAGTTGTCTCTAATGAGCGCAGAAGTCAAACAAAATACTGCTGTGCTTCAGAAGCCGAGAGGAGCCTGTAGGCCAGCCCCGGTCACAACATTAAACGATAAAAAAAGGGAAACAAGAATCTCAGGTCAAGTTTTCCAAAACTAGGGATCTTAACTAAAGTGAAGGTTATGACTTTAGCAGATGGGTGCCATTTAGTATAGTCCCAGCTATTACCGAGATTTGCTGCGTCTTCAATTTAGAACAAAACAAAACACCGCATGAGAAAGAGCGAGTAAGCGCGCTTTAGCCAGTTTATGAAAGTAGCAAACGTGGTTGTCTCCAGCTTTCCGCAGCCCTATCAGCTACGTTTGCCTCAATCAGAAATAAAGCTCCTTTTGTACAGCTTCCCCAAAAGAAGATGCACATTCACTTGTTAAAAAGGAGATCATTAAGACAAACAAACCAGCCTGTAACGTGAGCCAGAGCAGCGTTTGCCAAAGGGGGAGAGGGGAATGTACAAGTTAAGACAGATATAATTTCAACATACAGTGAAGCAGAGTGCAAAATACCTGTTTTTCCCATTTTTCTAATGAGGGATTCATTTTTAGAAGAGAAGACACTAATGTACATGTTGCTCGATTTTGCAGAGGGATTGACTGAAAGGGGGAGCTGTATCCAAGGGCAGAGCCTGAGCTACACGGGAGCCCTACTGCTCAATATTCGTTTCCCAAATTTGGTCATGAAATACTCTAATAGATATCTTAGTGACATTCTTTTCCGAGAAACAGTCTGGGGTAGTAATTCTAACAGGACAAGTCAGCTGTAATGAATCTCTTTCCTCGGCGCAGATGGGGCCTCACTTTACTCACATGCATAGCTTCTTCCACTTCCAAAGACTATGCGGAGATAAGAGCAGGTAGGTCTGGCCTCTTATGCTTACCTGCCTTAAACAATATAGTGGCAGTCAGTAAATGAACATTTTTTTTAAATATGCAATTACATGAAATAGATTATAGAAGTGGCAAAACCCAGAACAACTCCACAAACACAGAGCTGGGCTCTGATTTCTATCAGTATGAGATCAAAGTAGTGTAGTTGCTCATTTACAGCTCAAAGCTGCGTTATTTTCCCTAACTCAGGCTGTATTGCTAGTCAACTGAACTCGGTAAAGCAGAAATATCAAGCCATCTTGATATCCCTTCCACAGTAAATAACAGTTTACAAAGGAGGGGGAAAATCTCCCTTCCCTTCCCTCTTTCAATTCATTAAGTTCAACTGTGATAACCAGTGAGGCATACAGGAAAGGGTTAGGTATCTCTGCCTCTGAATATTTAATTCGGGACTAAATGTAATGCACAGCATCCTTATACCCTTGGGAGTTCAGCAGCCAATATGCCAATGAATATACCCTGACAATAGTGATATTTTCTGCACTTTGGAGGCATGAGTGACATTTGCTCACCACATATGTTACATCGGATGCTGAGGTCTACACTTGTGAGAAATTAATCAGAATCCATCTGTTTCCTTCTCATCCTGGACAATTTCATTACAACTTAACCAAAGATTATAGGATTCCCATGTCTGTGTCCCCAGCCCCCAGCACAGTCTTGGTGTTTCCATACTGAACGATTAAAGCTGCTTAGTTTAAGTAAGGTCAGAAACAATCTTCCTTCCTGTAGGGAAAGGCATAATGCTCATGAGCAGGGTCCAAAATCTGCTCTAAATTACATGTAGGTAAATCCAGAATATCCCTATTGAACCAAGCGGGGGTTAGATTTATCATGGAGCTGAATCTGGACCTTGATCATTCAATGCAGGTTTCTGGGGGCTGATTTTGATTGGCATCTGGCTCAAGATGGCACAGAGTCGTCACTCTGCAGGTCCTCTTCTACGTTTTCATTTACCTGTCCAGGGGCTGAGCAAGGGGATGGCTCAGCCGTCCTGCAGGGCTAGGAGATACTGTGCTACTGTTGGGAAAAGAAAGTGCTCTGTCTTAAAATACTCCCTGTACTTACACATACAGCTTAGAAAATTCTGTACTTATTTCTTATTTACTAGTACTTCCTTAGTTCCCCTTAGCAAGGGAGAACTGGACATACAGATTGTTTGGGCTCAGCTGATTTATAATGCTAAATATTGCACAATAATGGATGTATTTGCTTAAAAGTGGGTTTTTCTAAAAGTTCTTTGGATGAGACACAAATGGCACACAAAAAAAAAAACCAACCCCAAAGCATAAATACCAGTGGGATACTCGATTGCTAGGTAACAGTTGCAGCCAAGCCTGCTAACATGAGGTTTCCTGAATGACAGAAGAGCCAAAGCTATGAACCAAAAAGTGAGGTTTCCATTACAGAAGCTATTAACAGAGAGACGCCGAATGGGAGGCCTGGGAAAGCCCAGTAACGAGGGAAACGTGCTCCGGCGATAAGGAGGGGCTGAGAGGCAGCTGTAGCACCCGGGGTCTACATGTCAGGGAGGCAAAACCTGGGACACAAAGCGATCGAGACCGCAGGCTGGCTGCCGCTGCACGGGCAGAAGCCGGGGCCGCACCGCCAACCCGGAGCGGGAGATGGCAGGTCCCAGCCCCTCTGGCAGGTCCCAGCCCCTCTGGCAGGTCCCTTTCTAGAGGAGCAGGACCTGCCGTACCCGCAGCTAAAGCCTTTCAGTCACTTACCCGTGCGTGCTTTTGCTGCTCAGCCTGAGCGGAGGAGGATGCCTGGAGACGCGAGGTTTTTCCACCAGCTTCGGCAGGACCGCTCCCCTCTTCCAGTTGTGGCTGGAAATGAAGCGCAGTGCGACTCGAGGTCCAGACCCCGGCCTGTGAGATGGCAGAAAGCAGGCGCTGGTCCCGCCGAGCATCGAGCTGCTGGACAGGAGCAGCAGGACCCCGACAGGGTTAGGTTAATGTGGTTGCCTTAAACTATGCCAATATCCCCCAGCACTGCAATTTCACGGGGACCAGCCCCAAAACCTGAGCATGCTGGCAGTGGAAGAGGAAGGAGGCGATCAAGCCAAGCTGTGCGGGACCGGCTAGAAAGAGCAGCTATAAGCAATAGGTTGCGGCAATGAGAGTTGTCTGCAAGCACAGACATTCATCCAGCAGTAGGGAGGTGGAAGCTGAAGGCAGATGAGATCTGCAAAGCAGAACGCCATTCAGCCAGCCCGAGATGGGAAACCGCGTGAAGCTCCCTGACCCCGTTCGGAGCCGTGCTGCCTTCCCCACTTCTCGCAGCTATTATTCCAGCTGACTTGCAGATACCCGATAGTTATTTTTGAAATGAAGGTGCATTCAGATCAGGCTGTCACAGCCTGTCTTTTCAATCATGAGTTACTTGGTCAGATGCTTTTTTGCTGTAACATAATCACGTGATACCAGGGCTTTAAACAGGACCGGTATTCTAGCTCCAGTGCTGGATACTTCCTTGCCAGAAAGATATTGACACATCGGGAGATAGCTATAAAAGAAAAGAAAGATCTTGCATAAATTAACTTTTGCTATTTATAGACACGGAGAGCAGTCTATCCATGGGACCATCTGCTAATCTATGTCCCATGGCAATTAAAGTCAACATTTCACCATAGCTTCTCCATCAAGGGCTGAGATTATGCACTGTACTCTTTTTTTTCATATAACACCAACCTTACATCTGTGCTGTTTAGTGTCTCTTTCCAACTTTCATAACACTTCCCATATCCAGTCTCTGAGTACCTGCTACAAGAAAGGAAAAACTCAAGCTGTTTATTTTTATTACTCCGAGGTCAAGGGTTCAGTAGGTGACAAAGGCTCTATTTATTTCATTGAGTCTCAATAATTCTTCTGTTTTAATAAAAAAGAAAACACACATTATGCACTAAATTAATGAATTTAGAGATTAGATACAGAGCGGACTTCATATAGTTAAATCTTTTCAGTGCTCCTTGTTATAAACATCCCACATACATTTTCAGCAGCGACTCATGATTTTGGACACCGTGTTTTTCAACATCCAGCTCAAGGTGCTTTCCAAAATTATCAAAAACCTGTGAGCAGACCTCTCGCCATATTTTTTTTCAAGGAAAGCTGGAAGCCTAAAAAGTATGGCATCCAAACATTTTGCTTTAGAAAACATGTAAAGACAAAAACCAACTGCATTTAATGTATAGCTTGCCCATATTATAGATAATAGACAATTTTCTGAAGTAACTTAAAAGCTCGAGTCCTACTGCCTTGTTCTGTATCTTTTTATACACAACACATTTTTATTACTCTATGTAATTTTAATAATTTACACTGGCACCATCATTTTAACAACTGCATTCACTACATTTAGCAACAGGAATTACTCTAAAAGCAAGGAAGAAAATATAGAAGATTCGATCAGCAGGAAGATTTGCCAGAAAGGCAGCCTTACAGCAGGACTGAAGGACTCTTGCTCAGGTGAAAGATACTACTTTACAGAAATGGGACTCAGGGATACACGTTTCATGGCCACTCATACATTTGGGTAATTTAAAAAAAAAATTAGAGGCTTTCTTATCTAGTATGTTGATCAGTCACATGAATAACATCTCAAGCAGTGCTTCACCTCTGTCATAGCTGATATTACAAAAAGCTGCTTTTTTCCAGATACGTGGGGATGTGTGCGTGAGAGAGAGCAAGCATTTGAAATGTTAAGCAGTGACACAACCAAATATTCTCCATTTTGGTCTGAAACTTATTACAGTCACAAGACAATTAGAAGTTATGTGAGCACAGAGATATCCAGAATTTTTGCTGCCTGAGCCACTCTATATGGGGAAGATCCTCTCCCAGATCTCCCTTCCCCTTCCAGCCTCCCCAAAACGTTCCTCTCTCTGGTTTCCACTTTCCAACACAGGATACAAAAACTCTGAGAAGGAAGGTGCTGAGGATGAGCTTTACAACCATGACTGTCTTCCCAAAGGTCTAAACTCTCTGCTGAAAACCTAAAGGTTATTGTGCAAAGTCCTAGAGGAGAAAACTGGTGTAATACTTTCCCTCAGCATCTAGAAAGATAAAACAGACCATTACCGACTACGGATATAACATATACAAAGTATTCCAGGGCATAGATGTAAGTGTTTGTGGAGAGGTTTTAAAGCCATTGTTGTCCATTTTTGCACATTAAAACCCACAAAGAGATTTATTTAGAGCACTAAATCATTTAATTTCTTTCTGGCTAGATTTTTAACTATTAAAATATTCATCATGCACTCCAAGAATTTCTATGCCAAGTATTTATTTTATTTTTTATAACCTTTTAAATAGCTTCTTTAAAATACCTTCAGGTGTACATATTGCTCTTAAAAAAAAAACCAACAACACTGAAAATAAGAGCTTATTTTAAAACACCAAAGAGAGAAATGAGACAGTAGGCACTGCTGAGACCAGAGACCTGCCCATCAGCAGTGGCCTCCGACCACAATACAACAAAGGGGTGGATTCGACGAAATTCAGTCCTTAGGGTAAACAGAAAGTGCATTTTTTTCAAAGTTGAAAGTTTTCAGAGTGAAAGTTCTTGGAGCTTCACATAAGTAGATGTAACTTTCTACTGCCAAGAAGGCTGGGGGTGGGGGGGGGGAGCTTTTGTAAAGGGAATATTTGTGTCAAAACCTCCCTTTTAGATTTCCCTTCAGATGGACAACATTTTTTTGTAAGATGGACGGTTGGCACTGAGAAAAATCACTATTTTCTGTTTGAAAATCTCCCCCTCATCTTGTTACCCTCTCTGACTGACAGGATACCCCCGGCCCTGAAATGATGCTTGGAAGCAACCAGCCCTCTCGGCTCGCAGGCAGGGCGCTGGGCACAGCGCTGGTGCTGCTGCTCTCCCCCCTGCACCGCGTACCCTAAAATCAGTCTGTGCCGCCGACTGTCTCGAGCACGGCCGAGCGGGGAGCTGCACAGAACTCCTGCTCGAGGTAGCCTGACGTAGTCGGTACTGATCCGCCCAGGCTGCATTTGTCAGAGACAATTACAGAGCTGCCTCGTCTGAGGTGGGCATCATATGGCGGTGCATAAGGTGCCGTCCCTGCAGCTGGCTGGCCTCGTGCACTCGCCACAGGGGACAGGAGGGGCCACGTGCCAGCAAAGGGGACCTCCTACCCACGGTGGATGGGATGAAAGGCACAGACACTCCAGTCATTGTAAGCGGTAATAGCTGGGTCTGTAGCTCACAAGCTCATCCCAGCACCGCTTTCCTGGCCAAAAGATCAGCAGCACCACAGAGACTCAGCCCACCTTGTCCTGTAGCTTGCAGTACGGTGGCAGATCAAGCATCTTCTGCCTGGAAAGACACTTTGGATGGAGCCTCTGGCAGAGACCGAGGCCAGGGCTGGCTCGATGCCTTCATACCCTGGTGACGTGGCTGCTCCTCACCCTGCAGCCTCCTCAGCTGGAGATGCTGAATGTGATCAAATACAGTTTGGCAGCTGTAAAGCTCGGTTACAAGCTGCCTGGGAAGTCATTACCTTCGGTTTCAAGAACACTTCTTCTAATCTGAAGAGAAGCAGAGACCTCCCCATGAAGCCTCCGCTTTATGCACAGAGCTAACCTCATTCTCGAATACCAGAATTTGAACCATTATGTTCCTCTCTGTATTCCTTCATGTGATTTAACTTCTTCCACAAGGAAAAAAAAATATTTTAACTGTCCTTCCTTCTGTTTCTTCTCACAAAGGAAGGAGTCAGAGTGAGGCACAAACTCGAAAAATGATACCAACTTTTACCGACTGCTTTGCCATCTCCTCCAAGAGCTCTCTGGCCACCACGGCTCCTTGGAGGACAATGGTAGGCAGCATCTTCAGGCAATTTCATACAGAATTTGTGCCATTGCTTCTCTGTCCAAAGGGGTTTCATTCTTCCTCTATATACATGTAGAAAGCAGAAGAGGCTGTTTACCATTTAGAGTCTCCAAGGAGTAAGGGATGTGCTTGTACAGAGTTATTCCACCTGTTTTGTTTTCTCTCCCAGACACTGAGATTAATGAAAAAAGGCAAGTAAGACTGCATTTGTAGACACTGACTACATTATTACTGAACACAGAACTTAACACTGAACGTCTGGGTCATTTAAAAGGTGACATGCATTTGTGAGAAAATGCATTTAGTTTATTTATGGACAACAGAGAGACACACTGGATTCACTATATCATAGGCTTTCCCAAGCAAAATGCTCCAGTCGAGGTGGAGTAACTGAAGACTCCCACAACTGGGGAGGAAGCTTGTTCCTTTTCAACAAATTGCTGGTTATACGGCATATTAGGTATCATTAATGGACTAAATAACTTCTACTGAAACATGACCTGCTATTTCCACAAACAAGTTCCTTACCTTTACCACATTTATTTCCTACAAACTCTTTGATTTTCCTTTAATGTCTATCTAAAAGGCTAAAGACCCAGGCACTCCACTCAGTTGCACCGACATTATCTTTTAATTAGCAGAGGTCACTTAATGCTTTTAGTACTATCAACACTTGCTTTCTTTCAATGATCAACTGCAAGAGCATCACAGTTAATGCAGACTGATTAAAACTTGAAAATCCTCTAGCATAAAAGTATCTCAGGACAAATATAATCAAGCCATTGCATGTAGATCATTTTCCTTGGCAGCTTTGATTGCCGCTCCATTAGGTGTGACTGGTTATCACTGCGCAGTACTGTTTTATAGAAAACACCCCAATTTGCGCAGCACCACCAGGTCGCAGGAAGAGCAGTTCAGGATCTGTGGGTAACGGCCTCTCTTCTTGTGTTGTGGGTCTCACCAGAGACTGACAAAGCTGTGGGTGAAATTAATCTCCAAGACTATCTCCAGCTGCATGCGTTTGGCACCCTGTAAGTGCTTCCAAAACCTTGTCTCAGAAGAAAGAAAACTAAAAGTAGGGATCATATGTGATTGGTAAGTGATAAATAAAGCTCACACTGGAGAGACATACACAACTCACTGCTTGGCATTGCAGCCGAATGCACATATAAAAAAAAGTGCCCAACCGTATAACGTCTTGCAAGTATAAATCAGTTTCCTCATACATAGAGGAAGCTGGGGTCCTTGCCTGATTTCAGTGGAGGAAGACCTATTGGGTGTTTGGTGGTGAGAGATTTGCCAAATTGAATGAGTTTTCTGGGAGTCAGGACCATGTTCAATCCAAGAGAGTGGCAGGTCTTCTCACTCCAGAGTCACCTGCCCTTTTAAGAGACATTTTAGAAGCTAAAGGCAAACAGATGGGGCTACTGTCTCCAATACCTAATAGTTTTGTTAATCCTTATCCTTTTGACCCATACACAAAGAAAATTATTCCAGGAAACCAATGGTAAGAACTCTTTTATAATCCCTGTATTATATTATATCTGCTACTGCGTTTGCAAAGTCAGTAAAATGAGAAGAGCTCTTACTATGCCTGTTACAAATTAAGGAAGGCTTCTTGTTCTTGGTAGCTTTTTATTGCTAGACAAGGAGCATATGTCAGAAAACATATGGCAAACAACAAAACCAGGATGAACCAGACCAAAAAAAATAGAGCAAGCATTTCTATTTAAAAAACAATTACATAAAGCTCCCTTGGAATGGCCATATACATCCACGAACCAGCCGTTTTCATCTCCTGTGCTGCATTTAGGTTATGGAAGGATTTAGTTTCCCAAGAAAAGCATTTGAGACATAGGAATGCAGGGCAATTTTAAATTAAACAGCATGACTTTGGTAACATCTGCAATATATTGGGTGCCCTAAACACAGTACCGGAGATAACAGTCATCTTATGTATGGTTTGGTAAATAATTTCTCCTACCTCAAGGGTCATTACATCTTCAGATCTTTTTGTCATTTATGATTCCACTGAGAGGCTGAAGAATAAAGTCTCTACAGGTGCTTACGGTGCAAGTGAGCAGCTATAAATAACACCCTGCGTTTGGCTGCGCAGGACAAGAGACCTCATTCGCATCCTGACGTTCCTTCATTAGATGCTAACTTTCAGCCTTACAGATCTCGGCATCTCCCAACATCGAATTTGGCAGGCAGTTACTAAGCAGCAACATGAGCCATTAGGGAAATGGTTTTGTGCTTTCCTACATCCCAAAAGCTGCATAATCCCCTCCAGAGAGAAATGGGGAGTTGGGGTGGGGGGAGAATCCCACCAAGTGGCATGTTCCCAAACCCGTGAATCAGCAGAAAAATCCTTCTCTCCAGTCCTAAGGTTTGAACTCATTAGGTGGGGGATAACATCAGGCGAGAGCAGATCCCCGCTGCAGGGGTAACACTCGCACACCTTTCCCCTCGCTGCCGCTGGGCGATGGCTCCAGCAAAGCGGCGCACGAGGCTCCCTCCGATTGCCCAGCCGTGAGCTGCTTGCAGTTCACTGCCCTGGGAGCAGCACTCTGCAGCTCTACTGCAGACTGATGGGTGTTAAAATAAACCCGTAGGTCTGTGGCTGGAGACCGGGATTCTGTTACTGGAGAAAAGATTTAAGACTGGGGCTGGTGCAGGAGCGAGCTCCCTGCTGGTCCCCGGACAGGCGCGGGCTCGGCACTGCCTGCGGAAGGTACCGGCACAAAGAGGAGATCAAGCGCGAAGCCGTGAGGGAATCTTATTGTATGGGTGCTGTCTTTTGCAGAGTGCCAAAAAGAAGAGGGTCACCTTAACTAAAGAGAAGGAGAGGAAAAAAACCAGTGAGATTCAGTGTACAAAGGTATTAAAACTAAAAAAGCTGAGGAGAAGGCAAGGGGGCACTTAGATCAGGCAGGCAGAGCTAGACACGTAAGCCATGCACAGAGATCTCATGGGACAAGGTTAGGACAGAAGTGACAGCTGGTCTGAAGAAATAGCATTTTAAGATCCAAAACCCTGTCAGGAAAAGCCAACCGTGTGGCCGATAAAGTTCAATAAAAATGGGCAGGCAGAAAAAGGACACGAGGTACATAAATACATGCTTATTCAATAAAGCAAGAAATGGAACGGCAAAATTGAGCAAACAAGGCTGCCCGGTGATGGGAGACAGCCTGATTTATTTGCCTTGCTGAAACACGGTAGCGTGGAAAACACAGCGGGGAAACTGTGTTGTCTCGGTAGGAATTATTCAGCAAAGGAGGGTTAGGTCATGGCTAGAGCACCAGAAAGAGCCTCTGGAAGCCAAGTTTCCAAAGGAAGAAAAATCACACAGACGATGCATAACTGATGCAGATGTACCAGGAGTGTTGTGCGGTTGGCTCCCGGGGACAGAGAGGAAAATTATTTTTGAAAAAAAAAATCAACAAACGGTTAATAATAAAGCAGTAGTGACTTCTAATTACCTGTATACAACTGATTACAGCCCCTGCCACAGTGACAAGCTGTTTCTTAGCAACTCGGAGGCGGCTTTTGGAAGGGCTCTTTCCAGGGAGAGAAGCTCCCATCTCCTGGGGACCGAAGTTTAGTGGTAAACTCTGCCTGGACCATTAGGTTTTAGGGGCTGCAGTACCTTGTAGCAATGTAATTTACCTCCCATAGGAGGAGATCACACTAAACAAAAAAAAGATTTGGGAACGTGGGCAGGAATCAAGCAGTCCTGTAAATGCAGATATTCAAACGGTAGATTTGGCACGGGGGATGCCCAGGCGTTTCTGGCAGACGAGGGGTGCAGCATCACCCGAGCCAGCAGCACAGAGGAAAGCGCAGGTTATCAGGGCCAGACGGCTTCACCCGAAAGCTCTGCAAGGAGAGAGCGATCGCGCCGCTAGTGCAGAGATCCCTTGTCATTAAAATCAGGTGTCCCCCTTTTTTGAGAAATGCTCAAGACAAATCAATTTCCCAGTCATTTTTTTTTTTCCTTGCGCAAAGAAGTTGATTATTTTGAGAAGTCATTAAAAGTTACACACACCTAGGTAAGCAATATAATTCTGTAGAGGAAAACTGCACCTTTCCGCAAGTTGATCTGCAAAATGATAAGGGAAACTCACATACAGATGACATGATCTTTGAAAATGTCTTCAGCAAAGACACTGGCAAGGGTCTGTTGATGAGCTGAAGTATCCAGGAGAGAGGGGGTACTGCCATGGCTCAAGAACTGGTTAAGGGACAGGCATAGCTGGTTAATTTTTAAGAGGATCAAAGACCTGCATCACCGTTGATGTTTAATAAATTAATGAGCTACAAAAGCACACAAAGAATAAAATGTCAAATACTGGAGAGAAGCTAGAAAAACTCCAGGGGTTCAGGAAATCTGCATGAACAGACACACAGAAAAATAAACAAACACATCCAGAGCACGGTGCAGCCCTGCTCCTTGGAAGACACGAGTCTCTTAAGTCATTGGAAACTGCTTCCAATAATTAACAGTGGAAAAGAACAAAATGAAATGAAATACAACAGCCCTGCCAAAACTTTTCTCTGTGAAGTGCTGGCTGGGAGAGTGGCTGCCAGGAGAAGTGCCACCATGCAGAATGACGTCAGCCCCCCTCTGACGCAATCTTAGCGCTGCTGAAGTCCCAGCAGGGGCGAGTTGTAGAGTTCTGTGTGGCCGGTGCCAGCCTGCACCCTTGCAGCTCAGACTGATGGCAAAAATCCAAAGTAAGTGTAACAGAAAAAAAAAAAAAAAAACCACCAAAAAGAAGCAGTCCAGGTCTGGTTAACTCCAAGAGGAGACAAGTAACAGAATATACTGGGGGTAAATTGACACCTGCCCCCAGGAAGAGAAACTTGGGCATCTCTTCTTAGCAAAGAGGAAAAAAAAAGAAGAAAAAAATAAAAGACTTTAAAAAAGAACAACTTGGGTGACAGGAATTTAAAAAGTGATGGAAGGATATGCTGGGGGGGCAACAAAGCTAACAAAGCTGCAAGGAACATGCTGTACTTACTTCACAAGATGTCGATGTCCAGCAGGATTTCACCCACGGCGGGATTTGCACAAGGATCTACACAGGATCCGCAGTTGCATTCCTTTCTATCCTTCTTCATTTAAACATCCCAAGCACAAAATTTGATAAGCAAGTCACTGTATTACTGCATTCAGGAGAAACCTTTCCTGTACAGCAGTGCTCTGATGCAGCATTGCAATGCCTATATCTTCCTAAAAGATGCTTTAATAAACTGCTCTATTAAAAATAATCTGCCAACAGAAGAGTATCGACTGTGCAAATACGATATTGGAGAGCTGTTAGAAAGTAAATATGAGAACAAGTAAACACTGTTTTATCAGGAGGGAACAAAACCCAGAAAGCCTTAAAAATAAGCAAAATTGTTTAACATTTTCAAGACATAAGGCAAAAATTTTTAGCTGAGTACTGAGTCAGCGGGATCTGGGATGTCCCTTCTGCTGAGATCAAGCTTCTGCCACGCAGACGGGGTTTGTACTTTCCACTGTTGTCTCCAAAGTGACAACAGCATCCTCAATTGATGTCATTGCACAAAGCTAATAGTAAATGCTTTCAAATCTGATCAATAAAATACAACTTACATTAAATGACCAGAAAGCTGTCAATTTTGTTTTTTAATCTTAGACCTTCTCATGAGTTCCTGACTCGAAAGGAAAACATTATGGTTATTAAGTAAGTAATGATTGATTTATTACATACCATTCGGAAATGTTTTCTTTGAAGCATGCATTAAAAGGTCAAATATTCCCAAGCTTTTCTTCGGGTGAAATGTTAAAAACACTGAATAGGTAATATCCAGGGCAGTTTTCCAACCAAGGGCATTAGAAGGAGATTTGGACTATCTGTGTTCCTCTTAATTTTTTTTTTAATGAAATGTTTTAATATTCTGCATTGAACTAACTACATTTTCTTTTTTTGGGGAAAAGTAGTGCTACGAACAACATGACGCCTTCCGGACTCACCGATCCCAGATGCAGACCCGCCTTGCAGACGTTACACACAGAAACTGGGGCGGGGAATGGCACATTTGGCAGTGATTCAAACACCATACCCAGGGAGCAAACAGATTGCTTGCAAGAATTCAAATCAAAGCATCGCTCAGACTTCAAAACGTACAGACGCATTTTTCAGCTGCAGTTGTTCCTGTTGACAGTTACCCACCTTTGTAATTAATGACGAGGCAGGGAATACTTTGTGCTCCAAGTGCACCTCCATCAAAGGAATCCCCTGCATTTCACCAGCGCCAACGCAGCTGCTGCTGCAGGATGCGATGCTCTGGGACTCCGGGTCCCAGCAGGAGCGGGGTTTCCACCCGGCCGGCTGGCTACCGAGAGCCGCGGTGCCCCATTGCCCCCACCCTACCGAAAGTGCCACTGAGCCGCTTTCTCACTCAGAAGAGCACCCAGGCTTCAAAGCAACACACGTTCGAGCATCACTTGAGCACATCCTAAGTGCTTTGCTGGAGCTGTAGCACTCGAGCTCCGGCTGCCCGGCTCCCTTCACTGCGAAGCCCTCCACTCCTCCCCAGGCGGGAGAGCCCATGCGGGCGCAGGTGGCGAGGGCAGAGGGACCGGAGCACCGTGCCCTGCCCCGTGCTGCTGGAAACTGCTGACACGCACACAAATAACCGATAGCATTAAGCTACCGGGGAGGAGGGCGTTTTGTAAAGCAGAACGCAGGCTGCTTAAATAATGAATTAAGAAGCATCAAAGAATGCGTATGTAAAAGGACAGAGAGGGAAGGTCTGATATTTTAGACTATGCTAGACCACAATGAATAAGTTATAAGAAAGGCTGAATACTTTACTAAGTATACAGATGTCTAGCAAAAGAAAGGTTCCTACACTTCTCATCCCCCACTGGGCCCCAAATGAAGACAGAGCTGAGGGCTCAGCCGGTCCCGTGAGGTTTTTTAAAACGTACATTTTCATCTGGACTGAGGCGTCTTTATTTAACCATGCTGCCTTTGAGCCTTTTACACCAGAGACAAGCTTGCATATTTTTCTGACACTGCTGAAGTTCTCCCAGTCATAACAAACTAAGAACACCCAGTCAGTTTGACAAAGATGAAGTGATAGGTAGGAGGCACATTTCATTACGCTATCAAGGCTTTGGCGTGGTAATTGGTGAAGAAACAATTCAGAGCTGTCAGCTCGATACACACGCCCTTTCACTGACTGATGTGCCGAGCCCTTGATGGGGTAATGAATGATGTCCGGCGGCAGTCGCCGCCGTGCTCGCACCCTCTTACCTGGCATCCTCGCAAAGCCCCGGCCAGCGCGACCATCCCTCCCCACGGACACGGCCCCTCAGCCGCCTCCTGCGCATCCCAAATGCCAGGGCAGGTTCCCGCACCGGACGCATGACCGTGATGAGGATTTTAATTATCTGCAAGATGCAAAAAATGCAGTACCAAAGAGGGATAACCCCTGCTGCAGTCTCCACCAGAGCTGCACACACGCTACACTGCACGTTCAGGATCTGTCCACGTTCCTCACCTGACACAGACCCATGGATGATAGCGGAGAGAAGCCAACTTGTTGACCTTCACTGTCCATGGCAGCCTTCCTCTTTTCACTGCCCCACTCCTGCACCGCTGAAAGGAAAATGATATAGTTTCCAGGTTTCATCACATATGCCCATAGAAGGGCTCCAAAGAGCCCTAATTCAAACACTAAAGTTAACGATGGATGTATTGCTCTTGCGTCACAGAAAGGGAGAGAGCGTCTGCCTTCTTTCAATACTTCCATCATATTACAAAACACACCTGCTTTCCATCCTTCTTGCATGGCAATTCAAACAATTACTACCCTGTATTAACTTCTAAAGCTTATTTTAATTTTGCTCAGCTGTTGAAAGCTGCGGGTCAGACGGCAGGCAGAGAAATCCACTCCACCGGCTCCAACCGACAAGCAGGGGCAACGCAGGACACCGCATCCCTCCTCCCTGGGGCAGCCAGTGGCCTGTGTCAGCTCAACCATTTTCAAAGCTGCAAAGAAAAGTCAATCAATTCCATTTTTAATGACCAACTGTGGGATAAATTTGGAAAAGGGGTAATCTGCAAAGCACAATTATTTTTCTTTAAAAACAAATGCCCTCATGGTAATTGGGTTTTTTTGAACAGAAGAACAACTCCACCATTTTCCAGTATTTTCTTACTTTTTCTGAGAGTCAGTGGTCTACATTTTCAATGACACTAGATGCAGACGCGAACACACACCCCAGTGAACTAAATGGGAGAAGTAATTAGGTAGCAGAAGGTGCACGATATATTGCAAGGCTGGGTAACATGTTGCATAAGTGAAAAATCAAGACCTCGCAGCAGAACAGGAATTGCATTAACTGCTAAAGAGAGACAGTTTGGCACAAAACGTTTTTACAAGAAAATGAGAAACAACATTCCGCCGCAAAAGATTAACTGAAAATTATTTTCCAACACCAACTAAGTTGCTTAAAGAAAAACTGAAGAAAAAATATTCTGATATTATAGCATCTGAATAATCCTACACTAAAACCTAAAATCTCCCCGGATTAGTTTTCTCCAGGCATTTCCTTCTACAAACAGGAAGGGGGAGAAACAAAATCATCATCTGCAGGAGCAGCCGCTTCATTGTACTCCGCTGTGAGCCGACTCTTCGCATTTGAAGCCAGAGGCCCTTTGAACAGCCAAGGCGACTTGGACAGGGCTCTAGTGCCACCTACTGCACCCTGCCAGAACGGGCCGTAAGCGCCGCTCGGCCGTCCCCGGAACGCCGGGTCCCGCAGGCAGGGGACCCTTCCGGGCGGCCGGGGCCGGCGGGAGCAGCCGCCGCCCCAGCGAACAGCGCCCGCGGGCCTGCAGCGGGGCACCGGCGGCGGGCGCGCCCTGCCGAAGAGCTGGGGGCAGCACCGAGGCTTCAACGCAACGCGCAGCTCCGTTACTGACGCCAACACGCGACCGGACTGATGACGCTCGGCAACAAAATAAACCCCAACGCTAAGCGATGGGGTGGCTGAGCGCTACACAACTGGGTTCCCACCCTCTGCTCAAAGGCTTCGTACATTTTGGGTACTACGTTGGCTCAAGTACTTTTCTAACGGCCAAAACCAGACCTGATTTTTAAAAAATCCAAGTAAAAAAAAAAAAAAAAAAATCAATGCCCTGTTAGAGGTTATGCATATTCAAAACAAATTCAAGTATTTTTATTCTCAAGAATAGCGTCATTTTTCTTTTTTGCTACTTCTCCTCCTTTTTGACTTGCCTTGGAAAGATAGGGAGGGGAAGGAAAAGCAGAAGAAAACATGAACAGAAGGAAAAGATAGTCTGCTCTTTATTTTACAGTTTTATTCCCTTGTCCAAAAGACAACAGTAATAACAGGAATAGTTAAGGTTACGTTAGATTTATATTTAATATATTTATATTTTACATACTGTTCCATTTGTATTTATTCTATTTATATACAAATATTTTATTTATCTATTTTTATATTATAAAAATATTCCACTGTTCTAATAGAGGCCAGCAGCCTATAAAAAAAATACATTTCAGACTGTGCTGGCAGCTCTCAAACCGTGGCAAGACACCCCCCAGCCGGCCCCCACTGCCCTTTCCAGCCTCTCCCTCTAGCCCAACTTGCAAGTCACCACCCAGTTTTTCAGCCCTGGCCCTTCTCCCCAAGAGCCCCACCTGCTCCGGGATGCTGCTCCCCTCCTTGCCCGGCTCAGACCCAGGGGAGTTCAGGTCCTTTTGTTTCTCCCTCCTCTACCTCCTCGCAGTTTATGACAAGAACATTTTCACTACCCTCATTGTTGGCTCTGTCCCAATGGGGTTTCCACACACTTCACTGGATTTATAATTGTGTTCACAGAGGTCTTTTGAGCCTCAGGCTTGGGAATGACTTTCTACCCGTTTTACCCACCTGCAGCCTTTACACTTACTCATTCCTCCTTCCTCCTTACCCCTCTCATTCCCTCTGTGCATCTCCCTCCTCACCTCCACAAAATGCTTTTATCAGCTGCACTACTGTAAATTGCTCAATTCCACCAACACAGAAGCTACTAAAACTTCAGACGTGGGCTCACCAAGGCTGGCTCAGTCATTTTATTCCAGCTCTAGTTTCTTCTAGAAAGGTTACCCCAACCCCAACCCCAACCCCAACCCCAACCCCAACCAAGACCCATCTACCTGCTTCAAGGTACTGCCACACCAGATGAGCAGCTCACACAGCCATCCCTTCCACCACAGCCCTTATCTGCAGGAAAAACGAGTCATGACAAGTTTAAGCTGCAGGCTTTTGCTAAGCCAGCTGACCAGCTGAAATGAGTTGGAGAGCACTCACGCAGTCTGTAGATGGAAGGAGCAGCTCCCGTTCAGAGCAAGTCAGTAGCTTCAGTAGCTGCAGGCTTAGCACCCTCACACCCATGCTGTGAGATGAGGAACGGGAACACAAGAAGGATGATGAGAATTCATGAATGAGTAATAGAGAGCCAAGCTACTTTGGCTGTTTCAGGGCCAAAACCAGAACAGTGTTCAGTAGCAGTTCTTTTATTTCAGACAAAAAGCCCAGTCCATGAGAAACATGTGTTCAGAGGAGTAGAAGAAAGAGCTCAACTTCAAGGCAAACACTGCAAATTGAAACAATTATTCAATGTTTAAATCAAAGAAAATTATCCCCTCACATTTTACCCTTCTGAGCAGATAAAAAGCTCTCAAGGAGAACGTTTCCTTCAATTTCTCTCCTGCTTAAAAAAAAAATAAAATATTAAGAGACATTCTAAACCCCGAGTTCTCATTAATGGTAGAACCGGAAAGATTAACAGCAAAAATTAAACAATTTCATTATTAAATTGCTTTTAAAAATGTATTGCCTTAATATTTATAATTGTACTCTTAAGATTAATAATCCTGATTTGCCACCTCCCCATCACAAACCATTTCTCACAATTACCCAACTTCCACAGAACTTCACAAAGAAAAAATTGAAAATACATCTTGAAAACTTCTGAAGTAAAAAGGAAAGACACCATGTGCATCCATAAATTATTTATTTCAAATCCAGCTCTCAGTATACATTGTACATGAAACACAGGCAATCCTGTAAGCATTCAGGATTGGCAACGTTCATTAAGTCCCAAAACTAAATTCATCACACTGATGGCAATGTGCCAATTAAACACAGACTCTAAACTTAAGTAAACTGGAGAAACCAAAAAAAAAAAAAAAGTCAGAAGTAGCAAGGAACTTTGGCCGTTTCACCACAGGGCTGTGGCCGTTCCTATAGTCTGTTAGGAAAACATAATCCAGAGCTATACCCTGCCTAAAGAACAAGCAGCGCAAAAGTTTCATGGATTCCCTCAAATTCCAGTTTTGAGGCAGACCGAGAAGGCCCAGACCCTCTTTAAGAAAGTCACAAGCCAGATCTTTGCTGTTGCCCAAATTATCTCTCAGTATTTATTGGCAAAATCCCATTAATCCAACCGAACCTCTTTCTGCTGCCAAGATAATTTTGTGACTTTTTGTAAAGCTAATCATCCAAAACAGTATTTTCATCCCAGTAATATTAAGCCATAAAGGCTGAAGAATATGTTGGCCATCAACTGTCAACGCTGCACTCAATTTGCTGAAACTGGTGAATGTTGGCAGGATATTTTGCCCTTGGATTAAGTCCCCACAGCCTCTCCTCCATGCATTCAGGCATATGTTCAACCACTTGTTTCAGTGAGTCCTAACATAGCTTGAAAGAGAAGCTCCTCATTGCCTGCTTCTGTACAGATTCAAGCACATGCCTGCATTCACACACTGGCTTCAAAAGCATCATCTGCAGCGCAGAAGTTAAACATATACAAATGTTTTCCACAAACCAGTCTTAAAATGCCTGGCAACAAAGCCATCAGTGCAAGATGATAGCATTATTGCTGAATGACTCCCAGACAAATAAATCTGAATATCAGTTTGGACCTCAGACCATCAGGTTGCCATGGCAGGGAAAAGCAGAGACACGTGACTATGCAATTAATAGTATTTAAAACATTTGCCTGTAAAACCTGGCAAACTATGACCAAAAGTTTTACAGGTTTTTTTATTAAAAAGCTTTTATTAAAAAAATTATCAAGTATCTGTGCACAGTTCATAGTTAAATGTCTTCTTTATTTTGAGTTGGTCTGAGCTCATTCAAACTCAGACACTTTACTGACTTAAGCTTTATACATTTCTTTTTTCTTTAAGAATCCCACAAGGTAAAACCCCCCCACACACACAAATACAGGAAATTGTATTTCTCAAGGGCTTTTTTCTTTTTTTCATGTCAAGTAGTGCAATTTCGCTTCCATGGTTCTTTAAACAGTTTTATCCATCAGTAAAACAATACACTACGCTAAGAATTGCACCATATACCTTAATATATCTTGTGTATCAGCTATATCTAGCTTTTCCTATGCACTGCTTAAGGTCGTGAGAGATCTATATGAAAATTATGCTTACAGTAACTCATCTTTACCAGTATAGGCAGGTCAGTAAATGTACCTACACTCTGTGAAATTGCCTATGACTGCTGGAGAATGGAAGTCAATAATATCTACAATTATACCAGTGAAATGTTTACATTTACTGTAACTGTCTTGCTTTTGCGTACAAATGTATGCTCTGCTTCAAGCCACTGAGACTATGTGATTATACTGCAAGTCTATCATGGGAATACATTCTCAAAAAAATCCATAATTTAACATAGAACTCTGTTTTTTATCTCACTGAACTTGATTCTTCCACACATCCTTCTGGCCCTACTTAACACAACAGAACTACTCCCTTTTTTTTCCCCCCACGAGCACCAACAAGTCAGGCCCGGAGGGAATTTTATAAAGAACTCAGCTTTGGCTTAGTATTTCCTTCACTGAAAACAGTGAACTATGCTACTGGCTTTGGAAGGATTTTCAAAAGTTTTCTAGATTGACTCTTCGACATTTTGAGAAAACAAGAATATTAACAGATTAGGCTTTTAATGACTCCAAGAATGAGGTTCCTCATTACTTCATTTCCTTTCAGCTTCAGCTGAAAGACACCCTATACATCTTATCATTTGTCGTAAAAAACTAGAAGTCCATTCCCTTCAGCATCCTCAAAAAGACTCAAGATTTATTCCAATTTGCTCAGGTTTTCCATTGCAGAGTGCTGTTTTATGTGAAAAAGTAGGAAACACCCAGACTACCTGAATTTTGAAGTAGTCACTTAGGAAAAGATTTACCTGCTTTGAGATAGAAGACTGACTAAACCTACTGAGCAGACCTGTTATATTTTAGCATTTAAAACTGCAGGGAGAAGAGTCAAAGTTTGTATTTAAATGCAAAAACATAAGACTCTGCTCTCTAACTTGAAAATGTTTCTAAAATTGAAATAGAAGTCTGCAGTATCTGTTGAATCAAACAACAAAAGTTAAAGCTTGTTTAACCACTTCATTCTTACAACCACTATTTTACAAAGGAAGATCTTCAAAACTAGAAGCAATACAGGGACAAGCACAGCAGTGACACAGACGGTGACGGAAAGGAACTAACCAGCCATCCTGGAACCACTGCATCATGTAACTCAACTGCAAATGACATACTGGGCAGTGTCTTACAATAGGAAGGCAATTCCTATTCAGATTTTTACTTACAGGTACAGGACTATAGTATAAAAGCATCCACCTTCTTAGAAAGGGGAACGGAGGAGCTCCGATAGGCCTATTTCATTCCCAGAGAGACTATACTGAGAAACCAAGCTGTAACACTCTCCATCCGCTAGCATTTCCTCACATAATAGTAGGCATAAATTATTACAAGATTAGTATGTACCCCAGAAAATCCTACATGAAATGGATGGACATATCTTTATACAAAGACAAGTATTTCAGAATTTGGAATGCAAAAATACAGTGCAAAAACCAAAAAGTTATGAAAAATGGTTTTTACATATCAAAAACTCCCATAATTAAAGAGGGGGATTATAAAGATAAGGTATGGTGCTAAGAAGTGGTTGGACAAGTCAATAACGGGTTATTTCCCTCGTAGAGGTTTACGTGTTTCACACCAGCATTTTGCTTTATGTTGTTATAATTTTTTAATAATGCTCCGTAAAAATATAGTATTTCAGTCAGAAGTCTCATTTAGAATTCATCATGTTTTACCCTAAATGGCCACTTGGAATGCTGTGAAACATGATTTGCAGCCAGAAGCACCAAGTACATAAATTCTTCCACATCAAAGGAATAGTTTGTAAATTTTGGATGTTCTCCCAGCGTTGGGTGGTGTCCCTAGAAAAATGAAATAACACCTTTTAGAAAGGGAAAAAATTCAGTATGTCTTCCATTCAAAAAGCAAGAAAAAAAAAATTGAGCATCTGCCATTTTAATTTATTATTTCTGATCCACTGATCTGCTCTGAGGCAAAAGAGTCAGCAAAGTAACTGCATAACAGCAATGCTATGGATGGCTTAGATTAATGGCCAATTAATTTCATTTCTCTTCTTCCCTCAGCCATTCATAATCAAATGATTTCTTACTCACAACAGGCAAGCTAATTTGCTCTAAAGAATGAAAACTTTATTTCAAGTATCAGAACATAGATAGGTAAGACAAGTTAACCTTTAAATGCTTCAAGTTCTAGCACCCACCCTTTCAGCAGTGGCCATCATTACCTGATCTTGAGGGAATACTTTATTCCTATTTCGCCAAGTGATGTAGTGAATGCCTCTCAGCCTTGCCAGATCCAGGTAACAACGTTCATCTTCACAATTGTATCTAGGGGCAGGCAGAAAAATCATATTTACCTACAGAGATTGTGCTGAAGTTTACCAGGGTGAAACAGGAAGAAAAAAACTTCAGGCCAAAATGTTTGTTGTCCAGTTCTAAGGCTCTGAAACCATGGAAAAATTCTACTCCACTGAAAACAACAATAAGGGCTACCATCTGTTCTTAAGATGTGGCCTAGGAGGCAGTCTGAGGCACATCTGCATGTCAGGCATGCCCCTGTTCAGCTGCAGCAGCTCTTGGGCATGGGTTTCTGAACTTATCTGGCGACTGGACAAAATGCTCTCAAGCCAAGATTATGCTGCAAAGCACCAGGCTCCACAGCCTTCCCACAGCAGAGGCTTTAAGCAGAATTTCCCAGGATGGAGAATTCAGTGCTCTTCTAAGAAGCATGCAGCATTTTTGTTTAGCTCTATAGATCTGGAGTGTCTATCAACAACCATACTTTGCAACAAAATTTCGCCACAAAAATGATCAGAGGGATGGAACACCTCTCCTATGAAGAAAGGCTGAGAGTTGGGGTTGTTCAGCCTGGAGAAGAGAAGGCTCTGGGGAGACCTTACTGCAGCCTTTCAGTACTTACAGCGGGCTTATAAGAAAAATGGGGACAGACATTTTAGTAAGGCCTGTTGCAATAGGACAAGGGGTAATGATTTTAAAGTAAAAGAGGGTAGATTCAGACTAGATATAAGGAAGAAATTTTTTACATTGAGGGTGGTGAGGCACTGGCACAGGTTGCCCAGAGAGGTGGTAGATGCCCCATCCCTGGAAACATTGAAGGCCAGGTTGGATGAGGCTTTGAGCAACCTGATCTAGTGGAAGATGTCCCTGCTCATTGCAGGGGGGGTTGGACTAGATGACCTGTAAAGGGTTGGACTAGATGACCTTTGGACCTTCTAGTCCAAACTATTCTATGATTCTATGAATATATGTTTAAAAGGAAGCTACTAGATAAATTTAGGTAAAACAGAATGACATTCTGCTAAGCTTGGCCAGCAAGCTGGTGCTCATGTCCTGAGCATAGAAAGGAGTACCTAAATAAGCTTCAGGGGGATCTTTAACACCCTGGACAGGCATCTTATGTAATCAATTCACCTGGATCACCAAAATACCATTTTGGTGTCTCATTCTCACCAGATGGAATCTGACCAGTGAGGCTTTCTCTTTTTTTGTCATTTTCCCCAAGCAATCGTTGACCAGGCTGCATTTCCTTTATACCACAGCATCTTAAGAAATCACAGGCTAAACCTGTATGATACAGTTACACGATATTTTATAAAGAAAGCTTCCTCACTTTCAATTCCCAGAAGAGACTGACAAAAATGAAGTCTAGACAAGGACACAAGACAAACATTCATAGTCAAATACTAGCAAGGGAAAGTGCTTCCTTAACACATACAAACAGACATCAGCAGTTGTGGTGTAAGAGGGGAAAGAGAGAGAAACAGACTTACAGTTCAAAAACAACAGCCCAGTCTGGTAGAAAGAGCAAATGGGTAAGTCCAGCTCCATGCATTCCAATGAATATATCAGAGTTGTGGGTAATTCTCAATTGCTCTGAAAATTCAAGTTCCCTGCAGACAACACAACAAAAATGGTGATCTGGCATGCCTATCCATCTCAGCAAGAATTAGTTACATGTAGAAAGCGCAAAATTAACTTAAGGGAATACTGAGAGAGAGAATTGATTTTTCAAAGAACAATACTAAGAATCACAAATGCTGCAGCCAGCAATAACTCAGCATGGAATTAAAAGAAATGCAGACAGGTTTCAAAACTTCACGAGTCTGTTCCAAAAATTTGATTTTTTCTTTTTTTTACAAGTTAAAGTTTTTGTAAGTTCGGGGTTTTTTTACTTGCCTTTAAAAAAATTGCATCACCTCCTTTAAAAAAAAAAAAACAAACCAACAACAACAAAAAAAACCATAAAGGACCTAAACTGTTTTTAATGTAAAGTAGAAGTATACAATTCCCACCTAAAGGTGCAGATATCCAACCTGAACTTATGCGTAGGGCATCAAACAGAAATAAGGAGACCAGGCTTTTTTCAGCTTCTGGAACTGTCACTCTCTCCCATCCTTAGACTGTAAGCTCTAAATAAAGTATTCTCTTTAAATAACCAGGTGTTCCCTGAGCACACAAGGAAAGAATGGGCTAAAGATACTTAATTGTAATAGAAGACAGACAACTGGAAAGGGAAACTACAACAGGCTTCATTTGTGTATGAACAATTCACTCATTAAAAAGGAAGAGAGTAACATCCTCTCTGACCCTTTGGAAGAGAGTAGAAAGAAACTGGCTTAAACTGCAACAAGAAAGTTTAAACTGCTTAAACTGCTGTAAGGGCAGACATCAGGGAAACGCTTCTAACTATGATGACAGTGATGCTGCAGAATAGCTGTGGAAATCTGTAATGCTGAATGGTACCACAAACTGTTTCAACACACACAGGAATTGTGGAAGTACCACTTGGTCATGCTTTCAAGTGGGATGGTCTAGATGCCCCCTCAAGGGTACCTACCCTCTTTTCTATTATTAGACTGCTCAAGTGCTTTCATTGACAGGGGAATCGGAAGCAATTCGACCTCCTCACACTGTCTCTGCTTTGATCAAAACACTGATCTCTCACTGCTGCTTCAGTTTCTCACTCTTCCTGCATGATCCATGACAGCATCATTGAGTAGATGCGAGCTGCTGCCATTTGGCACAGGCATACACCACTTAGGAACTTTTTCTTCAAGCCATTTCTTACTGGCACAGTGCTTACTACATCTGGGCACCACAAATTGACCTCAAGTGGTGTCTTCAGGGGCCACCAGAGCAGCAAATAAGCCGAGTTATTACTAAACTAAGGGTCATATAAAATAGGACACTAGCATCATACAAGAGAACTGTTGACCCACAGTTACTGCAAAGCATTAGCAAATTCAAAAGGGTGATGGGAACACAGCTGTTTTTGGGAGAGGGAAGGAAACAAAGAAAAGTGATTTCAAAACTCACTCATCATATAGTAGCTTTAACCTGAGCCTACTAACTCTAAGAGATTCATTCCTAAGTAGTGCATCATAGGATGGGAGTGCTTAACTAGCTCAACCACCAGTCCCTCAGTAACATTCTTCTTTCCTTACCAGTTCTTGGATTTTGCAAAGGTTAGACATTGCGGTATATGTAGTTTTGCCTGCAAACAGTTTTCAACAGCCATAGGCAGCATGAGATCACACTAGTTTCTTCTACCAACTTACGTACTTGTATTTGTAGTCTACCACTTTGACCTCCAACGTCGATACTGTTTTCAAAGCATTCACAAGCTAAGGAGGAAAAGAAAAAGACAATGATTTGGTGTTCTCCTTCAGTTAATTCCTCCCCTGCACTGCTGATAATTTTACACACTCCTCCTCCCCACCAGGGAATTACAATGAGTGAGACAGAACGTACTGTCACTGCCATATAAAGGAGCAGTTCCCTTCCTTTTGTGCCTTCCCACCTAAGATACATATGTTATTCCTGGCAGAGCAACCCCTGGAGAGGAGACTCAGATCTCCTGCACTCTCACAGAGGCTACTGGTGCCTTTTTACATGCTCCAGGACCCAATCCTAAACCACTCAAACTAGTAGGCGTTTTGCCAGGAATACTGGGAAGATGTGGTTGGATTTCCAAAAGATACTCCAATACCGAAAGAAGCAAATTGGTAGTTAGAAGGGTTTTCAAAAACACCTTACTAGGTCAGACTCCTACTCACATAAGAAGTGAAACCAGGTTAGAGCCTGGGCTTCTAACCTAAAGGGGCTTTTTCTAAGTCTCCAATCCATAGCCAGCAGAACAGGGAGAAAGAGCCAAGTATTTTCTTTTACAGAAGTGTAGTAAAGATAAGAATAACTTCTCCCTTTTTGTCATGTGCTCATTACCAGAAAACATACTACATGTAGCAGTGTAGGCATGCACTGTGGACAGCCTAGCTGATAAGGCACAAAACTAGCCATCTGCACTCTATTCTGCCACTGAGCTATTGCATCAAACAAGCCTCAGTTTCTACCTCCATAAGGTGGGGATGATAATGCCAAATCATTTCTGTCAGGCACTAACAGCTAAGAATGAAGACAGGTATGAAAACATTAGATACTATCATTTTACCAGCAGAGAAGCTATACCATAAGTCCACTAAGTTGCGTGATTCGAAAATGTGAATCAATATGAAAATCCATTAAGTTTTGAATGCACATACTCAAATACAATAGCTTATGCATTTTAATCTGCAAGCATAACAAAGGTTTTTGCTAGAGCCTTCAGCACTGGGGGTGCTAGAAATAAAAGAGATAATCTGAAAGCAAAATAATTTAATGTTAGCAGAAGCTCTGCAGTGTCTGTTAAAAGTATTTTCTTTTAGTATTACATCTGTAGTCTTCCACTGGATATTTAAAAAGAGCAGCAAGGTTCAGTGTCTGGTGTACAGAAATAGAGACAGGCTAGAAGACATATTAGAAGAAATTAATATTAGCACTGAACGTATTTTTCCAAGATTTGTCAGCAGATAGATGTCTTGGCTGTATCGGGGATGGGGATCAATAATTCAATGAGCAAAATTTAACTTCTGATAAATTTGTTTTAAAAATAAAAAGGACCACACCTCATTCTGGTTTAATATTTTCCGGTAATCTGTACTGCGTGCAAGTATTGTGACTCGAATTTTCCCATCCTAAAAAGAAAGAAGCAGCAGTGTATTAGCTATGAGGCAGACCTCTCAAAAAAAACCCAAACACTTCCATATTTACTTTTGCCAGTTATTTGAGCAACTAAATATGTTCCCTCCCCATGTGACAGATGATGTAACCACCTTAAAATTCACATCATATTTTCCAACAGATTAAAAGTGTCAAAAACTTTGTGAAAGTCTGACTATTAACAAAGAATAAAACATTTTCTGAAAGATTTATTTTATTCAGTACAAAAGAGCCTTTGTATGACACATTATACAGCAGTTCTTGAAAGCAGGAAAGGAGCTTTCAGGATGGCTTGTGCACAAGATCCTTGGAAAAAAAATATTTTACTTCTATAACAGTTCCTCCTTTTACCTCTTTAAACTAATTGGACTCACAGGGGTAAGTGTTCCAAGTGAAATAAAGAGATTTAACTGCATGACTCCCATTAGTGTCGGCAGGAGAAGCGTAACTAAATGCCTGTGCAGTGCTTTGAATGTGTGCCCCTCAGCGATAATATGTAGGCTACTCTCTAGCAAATACTTCAAGAAGTCCAGAACTGCTGTATCCAACAATGCAGCCATTGCAACAATTTGCAAAAACTACCAGTGTGTACAACAGAGAAGCCCAGGGCTAGGCAGAGAGTACTGGGCAGGGATCGGAAGGACCGGATTCAATCATTTCCTCCTCTGATCCGAGGTCAGCAGTAACTATGAGGATCGATAAAGAGTAAGCTCACTGCATTGCTCTGTGGGATCCTCTCTGCTGGACCCAAGGACAGCACCTTGTCAGCATGCTCCAAAAGAGACCATGTACCATGTATCTTGCTTAACTAGGAAGGACACAAAGGCCTTGAGCACAGAGAATGGAGACAAGGAAGAGATCCTAGGGTTGGAAGAAGGATGTTCTAAAGTATGTCCTATGGAAATAGGACGAGGGCAACTTTCACAAACATACACAAATGTTTGCTGAAGACCTTTATAGAACAGGCCGACTTATTGGAAAAAAATCCCGAGCATCACAGGAAAGGACAAAAAGTACACTGTATGCCCTTATTCCCCACTGGGTCCAGCTTGCTAATGCCATTTCTCTGGTAAGAGCCATCAGCTCCATATTACAATTTTATTATTCAGTTATCATACCTTGGGTCCTTCTTGTGTGATATTTAATCTGTGTAACACATGCTGAGAAAATGCTCTAAATAGCCCTGTACCATGACAGCCAGAGATCTGCAATTAAAAAAAGCAATTGTTAATACAAAAACTTATTTTGCTCAGAAAACCTCTCTTTGTGATCAGTCTTTTGCCATTCTTGTAGAACAGAAGCCTAGTATCATGCACTGCGCTAAACATGTCACTAGTCACTGCAACACAAGTGGCACTTTCATTTAGAAAGAAATATAACTCTCTCTACAGTGTTACAGCCTGAATGTATGAGGACCGGGAACCACCGGGAAAGTCTGTCCGTGTACAAGGTCTTGTGCTCTGCAAAAATACCATTAAGTTCACAGTGCCCACCCATTAAAGAGGAGTAATATGCATCTCATGAACTGCGACATAGGAGATTGCATACAACCAGTTACTATCAACATGCTAAAGAAACTTCAAAATCCTAATCTTTAGGGAAGAGCATTTCATTTGGAGTTGCATAGACTTTCAATGCAGTACATTTCATGATAGCTCAGCTAGATATTTAAGAGATTCATTAGCTCAGATTTTATACTGTCACACACATCTAGTTAACACAGTGGATGGATAAAAAGAGCTCACCAATGGTGTGTTATAAAACAAGCCGTATCGCATTCGAGGCAGTAATGAGAAGACTGCTTCTTTAAAGCATACCTGCAAAGGAAGATCACAAGAAGTTACACTGCACTGTTACCTTCCGCTGGCACATTCCATGCTCATTCAGTGGGATCACTGCTTATAATGAGCTAGCAATTACATGCTCCTGTCAAGAACATCCTCACTTCCTTGACTGTGCAAATGAATAGAACAAAGACAATCCTGATCCCAAAAGAGCTCTCACTTAGGATGCTACAGATGCAAGTGTGGGAAAAGGTTAAAAAAAAAAAAAAAACCACCCCCAAAACAGAACAAACATGAACTAAATAGAAGAAAACCAGTTAGAGAGTAGAGAGTTTAAGACAGGCTTTAAGGGATTTAAGAGACTAAAATGAGCTCTGAATGAATGGGCACATTTTTTGGTGAGCGTAAAAATTTTTTTAATGATAAGCAGCAGGTATACTAACAGCTGCAGGGGAAGATAAACACCTCAGTAGGAATCAGAAGACTTAGAAAGACAGTACCATTTGAAAACCCTTAACTTCAGTAGTGGGTCCTGCAGAAGTGAAACCAATACATAAATATCACCTCTCAGAAGACACAAAAGTTAGCTCCATCTATATAAAGTATAGACATGCCACAGAATTAGGTTACAGCTCTGTCTCTTGTTTGTAAGGTAGAAGACTCATATTACACAAATTAAACATGCATGGAAAGTATTAATGCTTTCCTCTGAAACACCCACAAGTGGCTTGAGAAGCTGTCATATTTGCTACCTAGTGACTATGAATTAAAACAAAATATAAAATTCCATACCCTTTTAGAGTCAAAGGTTTTCAAGTGTATTATTTCATAGTCAGTAAATGCCTTCCACGTCTCACTGAACAGGTCACCATAGCCATATGAGCTCTAAGAGGAAAGGAAAAAACACAAGGGCATAATGATTACATAAATGCATATAAAAACTCTCTTCTTGATTTACAAGTTCTATATACGAGTTTTAACATACAGTTAATACGCGCATCACCACTGTGGGACCTAAAACAGCCTAGCGCAGAACACAGACATTACAGAACACCAAACCCTGAGTTTACAATGGCAGTTAACTCAAATTACCTGTCAGGTAGTTAATTTTTAATAAAACAGTTCTATAAATTAGCAATCTAGACAGGTTCTTTAGGAGCAGATTAGAATTTCTGAGTTAGGAGCAAGGAGTACCTACTACTTTCCCCAGAGACAACAGAACGCAAGTTAAATGTGAAGTAACAGAAACATAGGGATGGTAGAAGGCATGAACTTTGACTCCTGAGACTAAAAAACCACCTGGGAATTCAAGTGCAACAGTAACATTTGAAGTGAAAAGTCACAACAAGCCTGTCTCACATTTGCCTCTGTTTTAGGATGGTCACTTGCATCACAAATTGAAGGCAATGATCTGATTTGATGGAACAGACACCCAGGAAACCATGTTTTGCATTACTTCCACAAGCTACCAAGTTACTCTACAGGGCAGCATAAAACTTCCCCCTTTGCAGCAATGCTCTGTGGAACCTTTTAAGAACCATCTACTCCCTACAACATTGGCCTAGCAGCAGGGGCTCTTGCCTTCAAATTTGTAACATTTCCTACACATCTGAGGGATGTGTAGTACACCATTGCTTGCTCTTTGAATGCAATTAAATATGACCTTAGTAGCCCTGGTACAGATTCTTGCTTAAAGCTTCCTTTCCACTCTGGAGCTGGTTCAGGCTGCTTGGAAAGTTACGTGGAAATATTCTCAACAAGAAATTTGAGAATAAGACTAGTGGACATCTAGTGAAATGTAAAAGATTCTAAAGGGTGACAGATTCCCTTCAGTTGAAGAGGTGCTTCCTTCCCCTTCTTCTGCCATTAAGTTTTAATGAATTTTACAATTCATACTACTTACTGGTCATCTGTATTACAAGAACTGCTCTTCCAGATTAGAAGTAGAGGACTGATCTTCAAAGCTGTAAGTACTACTTTCTAACCCTATCTCTCTCCTTAAAAGTGCTTTATAAACATTGCTTTCCTGCATTTGCAAAGACAGTCTGCAAATCAACACCCAGTGGATTTCCTACTCATTTTCTGCTTTGTTTAACCTACATCTAAGGGCATTACTGTTTAATAAGAACAGTGCACTGATTCTACAGTAGCTAGAAAGTATGGCCAAATCTAATTACATCAAGAAAAAAAATTTAAAAAAGAGAACGAATAATAAGCTCAAGTCCATCTTTCAATCAGCATAGACAGTTCAGCAGCAGTTAGTTGGTGCCATCACCTGGCTGTACATGGTAATGAACTGAAGCAGACTGAGCACTTAAGACATTTAAAATGATAGTACTGTGACAGTAGTTACTTTGAATGGTACATTTGAAAGAGTTACTTGATTCAATAATGTAATATAAGAAAAAGAGTTGCTTTTCAAAGTAATTTACAGTGCTGTCTGATGCATCTGATCTTTTCAGAAAGTCATCAGAGCTGGATTAACAGGTCCCTGTATAACATCTAGAGAGCTTGCTTATCTGGCAGGTGCATTTATTTTAGCTTTCAAAATATAAGAGAACTAGAAAAAAGGGTCTCTTCCAGCCAAAGAGGTTTCTCAATAAATAGCAAGCAGGGGATATTTGCAGTTCTCTACTGAATATTAGTTGTCCCAGTAGACTCAGAAAGAAAATCCTGTATTTTATGAGAACAAGACAGGTGTGGGACAGTATCATAGTCAAGGACTGCGTTACTTCTGGACCTGCTTATACATGTTATCTGGCATGTTACAAATTGCCTGGTTTTTTGTTGTTTAGTTTAACACTCTCCTACACAACTTAAATACCAGCCAGTAAGATTAATACTACTCTTAAACACAGTCATGGTTTCAACTCAGCAGTACAGCAGAAATAGCCCCACTTAAAATCTTGTTTTATATGTCATCGTGGCATTCTAAGAGGGGATTAAGAGAAGTCACTGCAAGAAGGCTATTTAAAGGAATTAAGTATTAGACCTTGTTTTGATATATATAAGGATTTCATTTAGTTGTTTTCTTTATTACAGGCTGCACATTACTGATTTAGAAAGATGCAAGGCTGCATTTCTTTTTAAATATAGAAGAAACAGTTTTATCTACTTCAATATTCTCAGAGAAAAAAAAAGTCTACAGAAAACAGCATGAAATGTTCAAATGCCACATCTTAGAAATACAGACCGTTACTTTTGAGGTCACACCAGAAAAAAGGCATAATTAATGTACTAGCAAAAGATGAGCTACAGAGTAGTGTTCAAACAGCACACGGTTTATTGTAGAAAATCTGTTACCTGACTATTGTTCATGCACCTGTATTAACAAGATCCAAAAACTTATCAGTTCCACATGGCTAAGCCCACAAGAAAGCTAAGGATTGGCTACTGAAAGCTTCAGAATCTCTATAAAGCAGAAATACAACCCATTACAAACAGGTTAAAAGCACAGCAGACTTACAGTGTCCCACATGACTATGTTGACATCAGTACTGAAGGAATTATTAATATGCTGTGTAATATAAAGATTGACGAAATCACAGAAGTGATGGTACATATTAACACCTGAGAAAGAAAGAATTGTTAGCAAAATACTACATTACTCACTCCACTTTTTATTGGTTCATGCATTTTTCCTTAGTAGTACCCTGCATTTTATATTAGTTTTCCCCTGCTTCTGACTGAATGCTTCTTATACACCCTAAAAAAGCAAACTTTTAAAGGGAAGGAATCAAGGTAAGAAATCTGAAGTAAAACGTGTTTTTAAAAAGTTCAGAGAAATTAGAAGAGCAGCCAAAAGACAGCATAAGAAAGAGATCAGTTTCATGTGCTATTTCTCATTACAGTCTGCAGCTGCTTTCTGCAGTATATGAAAGCAACTACTGCTTTAACAATAGCTAGTTAGACATAAAGGAAACATTAAAAACAGGCCTTCGGCACTGATCTTAGTTCTGCTTTATTAGGGTTAAGGGAAGCTCTGTCTGCAGGACTACAAGACAGAACATGTACTTGCACATGAGCCAAAGCCCAAGTAATTCCTCAGATTTCTTCTCAGAGCATTCTTGTTCATTCTTGGTTTCTTAAACTAATACCATAAAATCACGGCGCATAAAAAACAATCATGAAACAAAGGAGGTAATGTAGTCCAGTTTCCTTGCTACTGGAGATCAGATCCCAGTTTTGGAACCATGTCCACACAGCCCGTTTCTAAGCTTCTGACCAAAAAGAGCTGCCATGATAGGAACTAGCTGCCGGGCTTCCTATACTGCTCAAACAGCAATTTTCCCCCACCTCCCCTAAAACAAAGGAGCTGGACAAAATCACCTCCTGAGCCACAGCTAGACCACCCTGCTTAAAGATACAAATTGATAGCACAGCAACTCTTCCACAGTAACTGCTCAGGGACCCGCAATGACTTTGCTTAAAATATAAGATACTGGCCTGCAGGGGAATAGGGGCAGTCCAGTTGACCGTTACAGTATGTCACAGGGTCAGAACACAGTAGACAACTCTCCAGTTTAAACCATAGCTTATTCCACAGCAGCTTGTTTGTATGTCTAAAACCTGAACACTCCCTTTCATTAACATTTGTCTGCAAAATATGCTGCATGAACAAAAAGGTTGATGAACTTTAAAAAGTGTCAGATACCACTGGCCGATTCCTAAAGATGCTTGGGTGCTGCCCCTCTCATGAATTTTGGTATAGTGTTGCACAGCATTCACCAGAACTCTCTGTAATGAGATAGCCAATTCCTTCCTGTAGTGGCTTTTCACCTAAATTTGGAACTGTACGATTAGAAAGGGTTGTGTTTAGTTTTGTGTGTTTTGGCTTTTCTGGGGTGGGTGAGGGGAAGCATTTTAATCAGCTAGCAAAACTTATTCCCTTGAACTTTGTCTTTGAATACCGCTTCCCCTTCCATGTCATTCAATACACAGAGAACCCTCAATTACTGAACATATACTACAAGACACATATACCCATACCATGTGTTTCATGGTATGAAAACTGTCATCCAGAAACACAGCCAAAATCACACAAAGTCAAAGACTCTGTCAGGAGTCAATAACTATGCAAAATAAGTGGTGGGAAATGTTTTCTGATGTATTTATTTATTATCTGTGGCAAAACGTAAGGATTTAAATCTAAGTTTCCAAGTTCATCAATGGAACTACAAAAAAAAGGAATTTAAAAGTCACATAATTTTTCAAAAATAAAAATATATTACAAGTGAACTTGACAATCACAAAGGCATAATGTAGATGGGCAAGTTGGATATGCTGTCTTTTTACTGTAGTACTGTAGGATAAAAAAACTAAACTAAAGATACCAATTACCTGCATCTAATTTCATGAAGTATGTTGGCTTTTCAATAACAACATCACACTTCTCATCTTCTAGGGGCCTGAAGTTTAATGCAGTAAATGTCTGGAGTTCTGCAAACCTACGAAGATTCAATCACACAGAACATGCTTTGTCATTAACACACTTAAACAAAGGTACTTCATACATCTAAGATTTAGTAACTGTTCATCCATTCTATTTGATTTAACAAGACTGCTGAAAACTGATAGAGTCTGACAATTAAAATGATTTGAAATTGTAATGGAAGGTTCTTCAGGTTATGAGCTTCAAGAGGTTAAACACCGCCTTTGATCTCAGGAGTGAACAGCATCTTTGATCTACAAATCAAGGCAGCAGAGGTGTAATGAAGAGCCTTAGAGCCTAGATCTGTGGGTCTATCCCACTTGATGTGCATTGCCAAAGACACTTCAGCAAGATCTTCATGCTTTGGTCCGAATAATGAATGTAGATGCAATATTTATTATTCCTGGATCTAAACAAGGATGAGCAGTTGAGATGACAACAGCCAGTAGAGAAGAAAAGTCTTTTCCTCCTCTGGAGCTATTCTTAACTGAAATTGACCATCAATGCAAAATGAGGAAAAGAAAATGAAAACATGAGAAAAGCATAAAAACAAATTCTTATATGGACCTTAATGGCTCCAATTCCTTCATGTTTTACCAATTAACTGGCAATGCAGCTTTGAAGTGCTAACATGCAACCCGTGATACTTAATCAGCTACTACAAAGCACCCTCTGCACTTCCTACTTGGTCTGTAGTCTGTTGCCCATTTCACATTCCAAACACAGGCTCCTTGGGAACACCGTATGAATATATATCCAGATCAGTCATTGCATTAGCCCCAACATCACCAAGAACTGTGTGAACTAAGACACAAGTGCAAACTACAAGGCATTTCACAACAAAACAATTGCCTCCTCCTATAGGCAGATCAGGCATACAACCAGCATCTTGTCCAGAAAATACCTGAAGGTTAGAACTTCAAATTACAAGACATTTTCAGATCTTTTGCTGCTGTAAATTAAGCAGGACACATAGCATAGTTCAGAACATTCTGCATAGATGTAATTACCAGAGGTATCTTATATGAACTCTCAGATTGACCTTAGAAAGGAGCAACTATTTCCTCAGTATGAAATCCCCCTACACACAGCTGCTAGTGCCAATGATGAAAATAAAGAATTAATAAGTGAACTTGGAAGCAGCCTTGACAACTGATTCTTACCAAGACTGCAGAGGGCTCTTGCGTTGACCTTCAGCCAAAAATGCTTGAATGTCGAGGGTGCAATGACCTCCAATTTCTCCCTTCTGGAAAAAGTCTTCTTTGAATCTAACGGAAATTAGTAAAAGTCTATCAGCTTTTGTGCAACAGTGCTACAGGTGCTCTGCAATCTCAATTACATACTCATGCCAGTGCTAGTTAATCTTAATTCAGCAAGGTACTTCATACATACTTAAAACCCGAGTATTTTCTTCAGCATAAATCAAGTATCTCCCACAATTCCCCCCCCAATAAAGACAGTGGTGTCCTTGGAGTTCTACACACCAATTTAGAAAACAGCACAAATCCACCCAGAACGTTATTAGGAATAATTTTCACAAACCCAAATGAGTAATTTAATTACATTTTGCTACATGATTACTTACAGGAGCATCATTAGTTGGGTTGGTTGGTTGTTTTTAATTTCTCACTGAAATTCACCTCAGATTTCACAACCCAGCTAGTAACCCAAGAATTTTATACAACACACAGAGTGAGGTGCAAGAACAGGTTTCACGAAAACAAATTGCCAACTAAAAGCATTGTCTAAATTAGCTTTTAGGATAGGCCGAGAAGATGACAAAACCCATTTTGAAGGGTATCAGCATCACAGTCATGAACCAGCTCTTTTCAAGTCAGGTGCCCAAGCCACTGACTTCAAAGATAAGGCAGAAGGAAAAATGAGTGATGCCAGCATCAGTGGTATGGTTTTTTTACCCAGCTTTCCAATATGTAGCATTTTAATTTGGGATGTGGGAGACCCAGGGTCAGATCTCTCTTCAGTCTCAGTATCTAAAAATGCAATTCCCGGTTCTGGTATAAAGGCACCCAGCATAGGAAAGGTCTTCTCGGTGCCTCATACAAACACAATTCTACTTTGCACATCACCTGATCAAGAAAGGATGTGACTGAAGACACAGAAAGTCTTCCTCTCTTCCATCAGAAGGGAGGATTTCAATCACCCATCATCATTCCATAAAACTGAGAGCTTAGGTTTTTAAATAACCTGTACTGCTGACAGCAGCAGCAGACAGCAATCAAGAGGTGTAGATCTCAACAGGACTTCAGCAACAAGTATCTGATCAGCAGTAAAGCCCATGGCAACAAGCACACTAGCTTTGTTAAACAAATTCTGAAGTCCTTTTCCCTGCCATCCCTTGGTTTTACTATAACATAAGCAAATCAGAGACCTGTTGTGGTTTCTCTTTACAGTTCGTAAATCAATGTACAAGTTTGTTGCTCTGCAATGCTGAAGGTACTGAGAACAGGTCAGAGATGAATCTCCCTGTTAAGAAAAGAACACGTAGGATTTTATCAATAACAAAAATTATGTTTAAAAGTAAGTGAAAAGTATAATGTCTATCAGAAATACCTACTGTTGCTGCAGGCTTACAATGGGTTTTCATTTCATTGAGCCTCTCTCGAATGTAACCAAAGTCAGCTTGTTTCCAGAATATCTGTTGAGCTGTCTCAATGTCACTTGCCCTGATGTACAAAGGAGAAAGGAAAAAAAAAAATCAAGGCCCGTTGCTCAGTTCTAGTAATAACTTTAACAGATAACATTTTTTCCACTGAAAGTGGAACAGAAGAGCCAGCCAGTTACTTTATTGACATTTAAGATGCAAAACAGGAAGCAACTTATCAGCTGCATGTAAGTAAAAACATCAATGACAACTTAAAGCTATTCTCCCGTAAAAGGGTATACTTTTTTTTTAAAACATTTTTCCTCTGTTTTTAAAGCTAAGAAAGGAAATCCAGAGTTATTTTAGGAATCTGAATTCAAGGCTAAATCAGAATAATGAAAACATTGTGGCAGGAAGCATTTCAAACACTATTTTCTTCCTTTAAAAGTTAAATTTTTAAAATCATGTTGAAAGACGTACGTTATCTATAAATACACATGTATATATACATATCTCCACAAAGAATCATCCCTTAAACTCTAAATATCACAGTAATGTTAACTTCACAGTTAATATGAAAATGAGCACTATACTCTTTTTTTAATATACTGTACTTTATACATTTAAAATGAAACTTACCATCCAGTTTCAACATAATCACACACTGGGTAACTGAACCTGTAATCTGATTTGCAAGATTTCTCATAACCCCAGCAGGACCTTAGTTTCTTCAAGTATTTCTGTAACACAGAATAACTGAATCAGGTTACACGACACCAAAATGGGAAATCACTTAAGTTAGTTTTTAGCTTATAAACTACCTCTTGCTAATAAATCTTGCATTAAAGGCTTTTGATTTGGTCTGTTTTCAAACAGAGTTTCAGAAGAACATTCAGGTTCTTTATGCACAACAGATTCTCCAAAGAAGACACACATGTACAGCAACATTATCCTTGTCTTTAATGTCTGTTCCAGGACAACCACTTTTCCTGACCCAGTGAGTAGGATTCCAAAATTTTAACATCACTGACAGATACAGTTAACAAAGCTAAGCTCACACAAAGCACAGTGCTCCAAGCTCCAGGCTGAGTGTACCACTACTCCCCAGGCAAATCTAGAAACATCGGCTTCTGCAGTGCTGTAGAAAGCCAGAGAAGGGGGAGCACAGCTCCAACCCCCAGCTCTACAAAGCAGCTCCAGCCTGAGAGACACTAGAACTGCTCCTGAGCCACACGCACCCCGGATCCTCAGGTTCACTGTCGCTGCTTCAGGTGAATGAGTTATATGCAATCACAGGGTAAGATTAAATCAGCATTTCATTGATTTGCCTATACTCTTGGCACTTCCGCAAAAGTACTACAGCATGCTAAAAACTCACAGGCCTAGAAATTACTAACTGTACTTAGTTCAAACACCTTTCACATGCACAAGAGTCATTCAGATTAAGATCATCATTTCAGCTCTGTAACAATTAAAAGAGGGAGGATAAAAGTCTTGCAAAACAGTACGTTAAAAATCCAGTCTTGTGACAGCATCAGATTCAGGAAGAGTCCCATACAACTATTTCAAAAGCAATTCCAATTCCCAGTGGAACCGACTAATTGGCAAGGAGACCAATTCATCACCATCTTTAACTGCTACGACTTGAAGAACAAGCCACCCCAACATTACATTTGAACAAACAAACCAAAAAAAGCAAACCTACTTTATATGGGCAATGAGAGTCCTGCTTACATATGCCAGCAATGTGCTGATTATTGTGCAGAAAGTACGGAATATGCTCATCTGGCAAGTTGATAGCTTTGTAGCTATATAATGGCTCTTCCGGAATGTTTTTGAATTCAGTAAGATTTTCAGCTTGGGAATTCGCCAGAATTTCTTGCAGTAGCAATCCAAATGCAAGCAACATGAACATGGCAACCTATGAGTTCTGTACTTATAAAAAAAAAAAAAAGACACTTAACATATCTGCAGCATAGCATATTTCAAACATACAAGACAATATTCAGCCAAAGTCAGTCTATACTCAAAGAATTTGTACTTATATTTCTGGGGTGGTTTCTTTTTCCTATGAAAAGTAAAACTTTCACTAAGAGACTAGACTGTACAACCTCAGGATTATCTTTGAATCATTAGTCATTGAGGGTTATTACGCACTACCAACTCACAGACAAACCAAAATGGGTGTGTTTACTTTAGCTAAATCCCAAGGGATCCTGAGAGTTCAAATGTGGAAACTAAGTATAGAGCATAATATCCAGTCAGAAGAAAGAAAATGTAGAAGTATTGGGGTGGGGGGGGGTGGGGGGGTGAGGGGTGAGAATAGGAGGAATTTTAGTTTAAAAATAAGTATAGAAATAATGCATTCTCCACTTTGGAAGAAACTAATCATTAGCTGAAGGAAAACTGCAGTCACAAATAAATGGTCAAACTTAAGTCTGTTTCAGGATGCTAGTTTTTAGTAGTTAACATCATGTTAAACTTTGAATACTGAGTTATATACTTAAAATTAACTACAGGCCCACACATATCTATATACTCTAAAGCAGGGTGGATACCTTTCTAGTAATACAACCTTCTCATCAAACACCCCTGCTTTGAACCATTAAACTTCCTGAGGAAAAAAAAAGGATGGCCTGTATCTAAAAAACCTATTTTGGCATTATAATTTGCCAAAATTTGCATGCTTGCTTGCAACTGAAGCCTTTAGCAATATTCCTGCAATACAAGTAGTTTTACCTGTTTGGTTTGAGGAGAACTGCTTCAGATTTCCCAAGTACACAAACCTAGTGGTGAGGGGGAGGAAAGCCGAGTTAAATACGTCCTGCAAAAGGAGGCTTCCTCAGAACACAGCCCTGCTTCTTCAGAAACGTTCACAGCAATGACAGCAACCTCCCAACAGCCCGGCAGCGTTTCTGACCCGTCTGGGTACTCAGATCCCTGCAAGAAAGCGCTTTCCTTTCCGTATGGCACGCACTCCGGGGCGTGAGGGGGATCTCGGGAGGATCACACCGCACCCCATCCCCAGCTCAAACCCAACACTGCGCTGCTGTGTCTGGCTCCCCAAAACGGCGTTGCCCCTTACCCGTCCCCGGAGCCCCGGCTGAGGATCAGTCACTTGGGGAAGGCGCCCGACACCCAGTGCCAGGCCCATGCTAGTGCCCAGTCCATACTGGACCCGGAGCTGGACCCAGCCTCTGGCCCACGCTTGCCCCACGCTGGCCCAGCCCGCGCTGGACCCAGCCCCTAGCCTGTGCCAGACCCAGCGCAGAGCCGGTGCCAGGCCCACAGCGAGCCCCATGAGGCGCCGCTGCCCCATCCTGCCCCGCCCGAGCCACCCCCCGGCGGCGCTCACCTCACCTCACCTCGCCTCTCCTCAGCTCAGCTCAGACCCTTCGGCCCCGGGGAGCGCCGCGGCCCATGGGACCGGCCGCTCCTCCCGTTAGGCGCTCGCCGACGGCCTTAATCCTCATGCCGCCGCGGCAGCTGGCGGCTGTCCGGGGGGAAGCGAGCACGGCCCGGCCCCACCAGGCTCCGCGGGCGAAAGGCGGCCGCCGTGAGAGGGCTGCGCCCGCCTCCCGCCCTCAGGGTGGCACCGCCGCCGCGCCCCTCCTTCACACCCGCGGGGAGCGGAGCGGGACGGGCGGCACCGCCACACCCCGTCCCGTCTCCCGCAGCGGGGAGTAACCGCGGCCTGAGGGCTGCCGCCGCCGCGGCCCGCCCCACCTGGAGGCGGCGGGAGCGCCGAGCCGCCGGCGAAGGAGGGAGGAGCCCGGCCGGGCCGCGCCGGCGGCGCCACTCGCCGGAAACCGGGCGGGGGGCGCGGGTCGGCCTCCGCTGCCGCTTCTCAGCGCCCCGGCCCGGCGGCCGTCAGGTAGAGCCGTGGCGGTGCCCGCCAGCGTCGCTTGGGCCGTGGCGGAGGACGCTGCGGCCGCCCGGGGCCGGGCCGTGCGGCACCTGCGCGGGGGCGGCCCCCCCGCCCTGGCACGGCCCGCAGGCCCGTCAAGGGAGAGCGGTGCGGTAGCGGGGCTAGCGGCGCGTCTTCCTTCTGCCGCCGGAAACAAAGCGCTGCCGCTGTATCGCACCGGGAACGGCGTTCTCAGGCTGCGGAGGAAAAAGGCCTTTTCCTGCCGCCGCTCAGCAGGAAGCGCAGCCTCCTGGCACCCCATTGTTTGAGGCGTCTCCCTGCTCTCCTCCCCCCCGGGAGCCTCGGCCGGCCCGGCTTTCACACGGCGAGCGAGAGCCCCGGCAGGGAGGAGCGGTGCCTTCGGAAACTTTCATATTCGCAAGCCAGAGGTCAGTCAATCGCCCGCCTCGCTGGAGACGCCTGTCAGGCACCCGGCATCGCTGCCGCGCTGCCTTTACCGGCAACCCACCATGTCGTTCACAGTTTGACTCAATTCCCGCTGTGAGAAGAGCCGCAGGGGTCGTAGGCACTAACTCAAGTACTTCGAATCCTTCCACCACAGGAGAGAGCTCTTCTCCCCTCGTTTACCGGTGGGAAATGAGGTGCAGACGCCGGTGACAAACGCCCGGCCCGGCAGAGATGCGCTGACCCCCTTACGGACACCGCCGAATCGCAAAGCCGTTCTACTCGAAGAAAAGAAATTCGTCTAAATTTCACATTATCTTTAATCCCATTACTGCAGTGCATTATAAATAAACCAGCCTCTTGTACCTAAATACCCATGACATCACAAGATTTTAACTGGCATTTGTAATTCTAAATTCAAACTACATTTGATATATTCTAACTTTAGCAATATTTTCCTTTCCTACCCCTAGGTTCATACACACCCACCCTCCACAAAACTATTTTTGTCTTCGAGAAAAGAGAACCAGAGCACACTCTTAGCACAAAATTTTATTTTACCCTGACCCATGCTTTTTACAGTTTATACACATTTTACAACTAGAAACCAAGGGTTCAAATTTCACCGTGCGATAGCCCATTTCGTTTCATATTCAGGACCATTATAGCCCTTAGTAGAACATAAGTACATAACTTGCAACAAACTTGTAGCAGGACAAAAAAAATCAATAGTACTAACCCTCTCTCTCATGTATGGATGCCTAGGATCTTGAACATCATCTCCTGTCTTGATAAAGGATGCAACGCAACACCCAGAGAAGCAAGTACCAGCGTAGCCTGTCCCCCTCCAAACCCACCTACGCTAGCGGAGGCCTTTCCGTTACCTTCCATAGACGAAGAAATAAGCCCCCTCAGTATACTCTGAGTAAGCCTTTAAATAGCATTTCTTCATACTTGCATATGCAGTGAAAATGTGGCATATAAATTAGTTGCTTTTAGAAGGAATATTCTAAAATAATAAATTTAAACAGAAGTGGACATTAGTATTCTTGACCTAAGCCCTTTCATTTTGCATGTTACTTTTCTAGGCAATCTCAGTAAAAGCAATGAGCTAAAGGTGTCCCAGCAGGCATTAATCGTAACATTTCTTCAAAATAAGCGTACAAGATTTGTATCGAAGATGACCAAACCAGAATACTTTAAAGTCTATGTTACCTTCCAACAGCCACTTTGTTTTCTAAGGCTTTGATGATTAAGACACAGTAGGCCATCTGATTCTCATGTGATAGTACAGGTTGCACTAAATGGGAATAAAGAATCCTAAAATAGTCAGTACAAATATTTACATCTACTTTTGTAAAATTTAAAAATCTAACACTCTGACGATGCTTTTACACCTAAAACAGTTAATGCTGACTGCGTGTTAAAATTCCCCATTTACCTAAGCTCTTCCTGAAAACCCAAGATAGCCTGAGACACACTCAAAACTGCACCTGTGTCAGCCCCTAAGGCATATCTACTCACACAGTACACAGGAAATGTTACCTTCAAAAGCAATGGCAGCAATAGCTCCGCATAAAAGTTCAAAAGATTTTTTTTTTAATGAGGGCTACATTTGTCTACCAAGACTGTAAAAAAAGGGGAAAATCAGCAATTTATTGATTCACTGCAGTAGATAAAAGCTGAATAGAATTTCTGATCTTTGACTATCATAAAAAGTTGTTTTCTTTTTTTAAGAAAAGGCTGAACTAACATTTGCACATCATAATTCTAACAGCAAATCAGTAAGTTCCAACAAGTGCTTTTATATGGGGGGGTGGGCTGGTTGGTTTTTTTTTTTAAACTTAGCAACCAATCATGTTTCAATATCAAGGCAAAGTGTTAAATTCTGACTTTTTTTAGAAGAACAATGGTTTCACCTTGGTTTCCAAAACTGAAACTAAGACAGTAAGAGGGTAGTTCCTTCCCACCTCCCCATGGAGGGGAAAAAAAAAAAAAAGAAAAAAAAAGAAAAAAGTCTTTTATTTTATTAAAGCAGCTAAAGTTTCTATGACAGATGGGCAGTTAAGACAAATGTTAGTGTTCTTGCTCTATGGCTTTATTGAAATCCTCAGAACAACTGCCTGAATCTCAAACTGAACTAGGCTTTTCCACAAACATACCCTTGCCTGTGTAACTTCAGCAACTAAACTGTTCTCCCAATGAGGAATAAATCCCTAACACCCATAGAAAAGTCGTATTACTGAGAGGCTTTTCTCCAGAAGCAATTCCTCATCATTCACATCCTTTGTCTCTCTCAGGCCACTGAATACACAAGCGGGAACAGAGTTCTCTAACTCAAATTACAACGCGCACAGATGTGAAAAAACCTCTCACAATAGAGGCAATGGTATAATAAGCAAATAATTTCAACTGCCAAGTATTTCACATAAGTACCTATCACTGCTACAGTTCTGAGATGTAGCAAAATATTTGCTGTCTGGAATGCAGAGAGGAAAACGCAAGCATCCACCCCCGATTCTCAGCATTCCCAAGGGTCCAATTCAAATGTTTCCTCTGACATTACCAAAAATGCAGCTCAACTTCAAGCCACATGGATGCTACTTGACCAATACCTTGCTTAAGGAATGGCATGAGAAGTACTTTGCAGCCACTGGAGACTTGCTTGAACTATATTCAGTCACAGTATAATTTTGCAAAAAGTCTAACCCTTGCTACTTGTGTACAAGGAACCATGAGAGCAGCAGCAATTAATTAAAAAAAAAAATATCATTTTTCTGCATTCTTCTGAACTGTTTTAGCTACTCTTAAAAATCAGCATCCAAATCTAGAACAAATATTGAATAGTTCAGATTTCTGGTATTAAAAGTTAAACACATTTAGACTTACAAGCAGAGCTGCTGTCTCTAGACAGCTCATGAGACAACGCAAGCAATATAAAAGATGAAGCTGTAATTTATAAAGTCTCAGCTGAGTCTCACACTCTGCTTAGAGGACTTAGTGTAAAATAGTCAGACAAATCTGATTTGTCTAAGAATAGAGAATTATCATCCTAACATGTTCAGATGTGGCAAGTACGAGATTTTCCTGTCATAAAAATATCCGCCAATTATGCTTCAGCTAGCAAGCCACTGCTATTTTGTTACCAAAAATTTACTGATGAGATTCTAGAAAAACTCATATTAAGAACACTTAAAAAAGACTTCTAATGCCCCTTTCATAGATACACAGAGTTTATGAACCCAGGACTGCTTTAGTAAAACTCACGCCTTCCAGTGCTGGTCTCGCAAGGTAACAATCATCATTTCTGCTACTGTTTACAAGTAAAATGGTCCACCGTTTAGCAAAAACTTAAATAAAGAGATGACTGAGAAAAAAATTTAAATATTGCACAAATAATTTAACTGCAGACAGTACAAGACACTTAAAGCATTGATTTTTTTTGTCAACATATGAACTCTATTATATAGTCACACTTTCTATAATACAGGTTTTTTGTTTTTTTTTTTTTTTTACAAGACATTTAAATTCAGCATTTACATAAACAATTATCTTTACAATCTGTTATCACATGTTAAGAGTTCCAGCAGGAATTAATTTTGTCTTTGTTTTAGAAGTTCATCTATCTGAGTTTTGTACATGCTTTTCACATCTTCGAGATCCAGTCGTAGCTCTTCAGCTTCCTCTGCTTTCTCTCCATACATCTGAAGAATTGTATTGTATCTTTGATCCAAATCCTGCAAGGATACGTAGTTCGTTATCCAACTGTTTCTCAACTTAAAAAAAATTGCTGCTAGGATAGTGTTTTACACTACTAGGGAATGTAAGAATAGCATTATTTTATTGAAGTATAACTACTTTACAATAAAGCACATAGTAAACTCTTCAAAAATACTTTATGCTTTGACTCTCTGAATATGGCTAGATTTATAGTCTAGATATAAAAGGAATATATTCCAAAGACAAAGATCCTTGACTACAAAGAATTAGTGCTGGCTTCGGAGGACATACTGAAGCACCTTGAAGTTCCAACTGCTATAAGCATTAAAAACCAGTTAGCAAACGGCACTAAGTTTCACTACAGGAATGACCATAGTTTGTGAAATGTTTCATGGGGATATTTAGCATTCCACATTTAAATAACAATGATCATTTCCAAAATTATTCCGAAACGATTTCCAATATTTGAATTTAAGTTCTTAAACATCAGAGGATTAAAATATTTGTCCTATTACCTCACTCATTCAGCTTCTGCTTCAAACTCTCATAAATCCATGCTATTTATCAAAATACCCCCTCCTCTAAAAAGACTACTTCCAGACAAGTGTTTTAAATGAGAGAGAGAAAAAAATGTTCTCTCCCTGGTTTAGCATGCAATCTTAAACACAGCACACATTTCTAACAACTGCAGTTTGAAGTGACTACCTAGTCATGGAGTAGGCATTTTCAGATACTACTATACCAAAAAAAAAAACCACCCCACCAAAAAAAAAAAAAAAACACCAAAAAAACCACCCCCACCAAAACCCAAAAAACCAGGCTCTTCAGTCAGTTATGATTAGGGACAGACTTAAATATAGTCCTAAATTGATAGGGGTATTCCTAAAAAACCCAAATATGTCAATTTTACGTCAGATTTACAACAGAAATACACTTACCTTTAACTGTGCACGTAATTTTGGTATTTCCTTCACTTTTTCTTCAAGTTCATCATTTTGATTTGTTAATTTAACCAGTTCTTCTGCCATTATTGATCGAGTTTTCTCAAGGTTTCCAATTTCCAGCTAAGGTAAATACTTTTAACAATTAGGAGGAGGAAAGAATTTACCGTATTTATAAAACAACATTAAGGCTTTTTCTTAAGCCAGACTATGAAACAGCACACCCTGGAAGCACTCTCACTTTCTTCTCAAATCTGATCAATGGTTTGGTTTTTTTCTTTTTCAGATAGACAAGTTCAGTTTTCTGGATAGGTCCTTGCCAAAACAAAAAAGGAAGCAACAAATCCTTCTCACGCTCTTCCCTACACATACCTCCAGTAGCTATCCTGGTTAACAGAATTGTTGCGAAAGGGGAAGAGTGAATGCACTCTGCTGTAAAGAGAGGGACCGAGCTTTCTGAATATAAAATTGATTGCATATATTTTATATTGAATATAAAATTTGAATATCATATAGATTGCATTACTATTTACACTTATAAATGCTGTGTTTGGTTATATAACATTAACTACAGTACCTGTAGATGTGAAATCTCTCCTTCTCTTAGTTTTAGCTGTGATTGAAGGTTTTCAATTATACTTGAACCTGCTCCCATCCTTATAGCATCATAAAGATTGCTCCCACTAGTAGCTATTGGCCCAAATGAGTGATCATGAGGATCATCCTACAAACAAAAGGTTACAGAAGCTTAAAATTAGACAAAAATGTGCACCCTTTGGAATCTTCCCTCTCCCAAAGTATTATTTCATTTAAGATTTAAAATGACACTGTTACAAGGCAAGCATTGAAATGCTTAAAGTTTGTTTTTAAAACAAAAGCTTAAGGTGAAAAGGTACAATTTGAGATAGCTCCTTACTGGCAAGTTCTCATGTCACCTATACAACTGTCATTTAACTTGGACATCAATAACCATATCCATAGGAAAGCAGCAGAAGCAGCAGACTTCACACAGAACACAACAGTCAATGATACTGCCTAGGGAGCAGGGTTGTGCCGCAAATCAGGACTGCTGGTAAAAATAAGTCAATTTATTTGACTCCTACTAGTGTTATTCTTCTAGATGAAATTAGACATGTGAACTCAGCACCAATACACGTATATATTACTGTGCCATAAAAGTTGTAGTTTCACGCTGTCTTCCACAGATGTTTTACAATCACAGACATCTTGTAAGCAGGTTTTAAGACATTTCTGGATAGGAATTACCTTGTCTAAGGCCAATATACTCTTGAAGAGTCATTTTCTACATTAATAAAAGTTCTTGAAGAGGAAAAAAAGCAGTCTGTCAAAAAAAGCCAATATAACTGATATATGATACCTGTGAGAGGAAAGATGTCTGAAGACCTGCCATGTCAACTCCACTTATGGAACTAGAGCGTGACATAGTTGGAGTACTTGAAACAGTTTCAACCGTAAATGACTTCCGATCCTTAAAAAAATAAAACAACCCCCCAAACACACACATCATCACCAGTTAGAGAAAAAAGTTTACAAGATGGTGAAAGACAGATTCTGTAAAGAACAGACTGCCCTTTTCCACCACCAACTATAGAACATAATGTTACAGATAACCTTTCCTCTTCCCCCATCCCTAAAACATATGAAAGTTCAACAATGAAGAATTGCTGTGCTACTAACACTTCTAGCCTATGTTCAAATCCTCAGACTTTTCAGGAAACAAAGACAGAAATTCCAAATTACACCAAAAGAATTTCTCCTTCAAGTAGCCAAGGGAGATTCAGAGGCAGTTTTGTATGCCCAAATGTATGAAAGGAAGAATATCCTAAACCCAGAAGTAGTATGTCTCTTTTTAGAATGCATGTTAGCACTTTTTTTTTTTTTTAATAAAAAGTGTATGAATTCAATTCTGAGATTTCTCACACGCTAATACCTTACACTGACATACCTTCCAAACAGAATAATCTCTTTTTACAGGCAGCATCTGAAAGTATGCTAGCCTCTGAAGGATAAAGGACTTAGATTTTAGAACTGGAGGTGGTAAGAAACCAGTAATAGAAACAGGTTTACTTGAATATCAACTGCTAATTAGCCGTAACAAAGTTACTGACTATCGAGGACTATTCTGTGACTTGTGACTTAAGCTGGAAAGCATGTGGTACATTACACACAGTCATGTGAAACGCAAAACAGGAATTCTGTGGAAACAATGCTAGTAATCTAAGCAAAGAAAACAAGTAGCTTCAGAAGAACAAGAATCCAAGAGCATTCAAAAAAATCAGAAGATTAAACCAATCATTATCCATATTTTATCTCTTCTCAGGTTAAATAGACTATTATTCTAGACTCATTTCAGTGAGTATCGCACAAGCACTGGAAATAAAAGGCAGTCACAATAAAGAAAAAGCCAAGTCCCTAATGCCTAGGCTGACAGTATATACTGTACTGCTCTAAGTCCACGTTGTTGCTTGTGACAGTTTCAGGTTCTAGATATCTACTAAAATAATGATAGCATCAATAAGACTGAAGAGAAGCGTTAGGTTTTGGTACCTTCTCCTTTGCTGCTTCTTGCACAAAAATTGCTTTCTTTCTTTCCTGTTCGACTTTCATCTTCTCCATTTCTAACTGAGTAGCTAGCAGCGTCTACAAAAATAAATACAGGTTGTTAAACTCCTGCTAGCTCAGACTTCAACGATAACATAGATTAAAGCTGAAATAGGCAATACCTTTTCTTTCTTTGCATCTTCCAAGGTTTTTGCATACTCATCTTTGAGTCCTTCTAGTTCAACCTCATACCTACATTGAGGAAAGAAAGAGGTAGAGAAAGTCAGTAAATAAGTATTCTGTGTTTACTTTAGTTTCATATACTTTCAAAACAAGCACAGCTTCAAAGCTTTAAAACATTATGAAAGTAACAATCTTCAGCATGAAACAAAATATCCTTAACAAGCTGGGCAACTTTATCAATAGCTGTCATCATTTGCACAGTCATATCAACGCTCAAAAGAATCAAGTCTTCCAACTTGCAAAGAGATCTGCTGCAGATGGTTATGTAAGAGAGAGCTTACTCCATTTCACTACAATTTTAAAGAGACACTGTTAAGCAAACATGCAACTCACCTGCTGTTTTCATTTTCCATTTTTTTCAATCTGTTTCTCTCCACTTCTAGCTGAGCCTGAAGGCGTGTATTTTCTTGCCTTAAAAGACTATTCTGAGATTCAGTAGAAGACATCTGAATTTTATTAGAAAGAAGTTCTTCTGTAGCAGCCCGTTCTCTCTCAGCAGCTGCTGCTAGAAGAGTCTGAGACTCACCTAATATTAAATAAAAACACGGAATTTAACTTTTTTGATCAAACATCTACAATATGGGCCAATTATTTAAGCATCAAAATGGAATTTGAGGTTTTTTTAGATTAAACTAATTTTTCTTAAAAAAAAAAAAAAAGAAAAAAAAATTCCCCAGAACTGTTTTCTGTTGTAAAAGAAATTAAATATTTTCCACCATACAGATAGAGAAACAAAGCCATGCAGAACAAGAAGACTTCATACTCTTTTCAGAATGCAATATACAACTACAGATTGCCTCCAGAAAAGAAGTCATTTCTCTGGGTCCACCTTTGGGCATTTTATGCGTTTTTCATTTAAAATAATAGATTCCTACTGTATCAACAAATATATGTCTCATTACCTATGCAGTTAGGTAAGTAAATGATTCAAACCTTTACAATACAGAATCTAAGCACCAGGCTTGACAACTGAAAATGCTGGTGTACTTCCAGTGTCTCAGTGTCCATCCTTCCTTTACATGCTGTAAGGACATGTACACCTCAACACATCTATCTTACAATCTTATGTTACACTGTGTTTTAAAGAGAATCAGTGAATTACCTGTCCAAGAACCTCGGCAGAATACCCCACGTATCACTTCCTTACAGAAAAGCATTTTGTGCTCATCTCTTCTGACCCACCATCTACCCTTTGGGCAAGTGTCAATCCCTTTTCATTTACCTTCAGCCATCTCACATCTTCATCAAGACCCTGACAGTTCAGTAAAAGCTAAAAACATCTTACCAAGTCTGTCAGAAAGGTTCTTTTCCAATTTTTCCCATGCAGAGGTTTGTGCTCCCAGTGTGGCTTGCAGATTTTCTATCTGCCGGAGAAGTGGCCGTGTAGCAGATGTAACACTCTGACTTAGTTCTTGGTTCCGGCTCTCTGCTTCTTGGAGTCTCTGAAATCACAAATAATCAAGCTTTAAAATCATATGATGGATTAAAAGATTAATACAGAATTCAACTAAACATGTAGCAGTTGCTTTACATTCTAAAATTCCTATGTTCAGACTCACAGTAAAGTGTAAAAATTTCAAGATAGAAGCCTAACACTTTCAGACACACGACAGAGCAACAGCCCAGAAATTTACGTTTCAAGAGCTCTCTGGACATCCCTTGAAACATTTTGGCAATGATCTATCTATCTTCTGGAGAAGAAACAAGAAAAATATTCTTAAGAAGCAGCAAAAGAGTAATTTAGAACATATTTGCTAGCAATTTTAAAGGACTATTACAAACTTAATGGCTGTACTTTGTCTTATACTAAAAGGATAGCATTACATCTAAAAGGCATCATAAAAATTACTATTTTGTTTTCAATATGTGATTAAAAAAACACTTCCTTTAATATTTTTATTGTTGTTCTACACAGGACAAATACTGCAGGTAACCAGGAAAACAAAGCCTGGCTTCAGGCTGTTGATGTCATGCTAGCCTTTCATTTTCAGTTTTTAGAAGCTCTCCTTGCAGATACAAGTTGGCATCATCTATTTGCTATAGCACCTGTTGTAGTTCACCGATTTCCTGGCGTAAATAGTCTTCTTTTCTTGCTGCCTGCTGTTCTGCACGTTGCAGCGCTAGCCTCAGGTCTGCCACCTAAATAAACATGACATCATCACTAATCTCTTCCCAAAAGTTATAGTACCACCTATTCATTGCTACAGTCCTACACCATTTTTAAACAGTTAGACAGGGTATGTCTGTTTACAAGTTAAATGCCTGAGTTTTGCATGCACACAAATAGTTACACTCATTTGTCACTAAAAATTTTGTCCAACTAAATTTCTTGCACTTTCCATCATGGTAAGAGCACTACAAACTTAACATAGAGCCTGTCAAAGTCTTTTTATTTAAACAAGTAAAATTAAAAGTATTTTTTAATAAAATTAAAAATTTAAAGCCTAGTACAGCTACCACTAAAGACTGAACAAGTTCATAGAAAAGAAATCCATTGCGTATTTGCTAAGTACACAAAAATGAGTTCCACCTTAAATTGCACCTGGTCCATCATGCCAGATGCACACGCCATTGGAGTACATTCACTTTTTCAATGTAAAAGTTTTATTCACTGCATTTAAGACCTACTTGAATTGCCAAAGCTTCTTGTTGCTGTCGTGCCTCATCCTGGGCCTTCTCCAGAGCTAACCCAAGCTCTTCCTTCGCCTTCATTTCCCGACTTAGAGCTGCTTCTTGTGCCTCACTGTCCTTTGTAGCATTAGCTTTATGAAGATCTGCAAGTTCCCTAGGGGGGGAAAACAAACCAGCAATGCTTTTTACAGTTTATACAATGCCAACAGTGACCTTGCAAATAACTTTGTTATATATTAACATTTCACAAGCATTGCACGAGAAATAGACACAGAAGCTGAATGAATGGTTGGAGATAGGCACACAAGTATCTGCTTACTTGTATGCACTGTCAAGTGCTGCCTGAACACTTCTGTTCCGTTCTTCAAGGTCTTCCACTTCTGCCTGAAGTTTAGCAAGATCCTTTTCTTGTCGCTCTACAACACTGTTCAGTTGTTTAATGCTGTCTCGATGTTGCTTCTCAAGGTCTTCCTTGCCATCAAGCACCTATTAGAGTGCAAACAAGAAGCATGAGACCAATCCCAGTACATGGGGTAGACAACACCATCTGAGGACAATGACAACTGTGGCAACCAATTCAGGATGAAGTTACACAAAATGACTAAACTGATCTAACACTTCACCAAAAGAGGGGGTGAAGTGTTAGATCAGGGTGAAGATCTAACACTCTCCCCCGGAGGAGGGGGCTCTTCTTCACCGTGGTTTCACATACTTCCTCATATGGGGTCGCTGCTTGTAAGGTCTTGATTCACTCACTAACCGAGCGAAAAAAACTGCCCAAATTTTGCTGGTACAGGTCTTCCAACCAAAATTTAGCGTACTGAATTTGGTCAGCCCACCTGATAACCAGCAGTGCAAGTGCAAAGAAGCAGCTGGAAAGGTACCTGACCACGGTTTTAAACTGCTGTGAGAACACACACAGAAATCACATCTCAGTGTTCCAATAATATGAACTAGAGAAGTCTCCCAGAAAGGAAAAAAATATCAGTCTATCTGGAGCTTCCCCAAAAGGCTACTCTGCAGCTAATACAAAAAGCTTTAAAAAAAAAAAAAAACAACCCCAAATATTTCACCTGTTTTAAATGCTGCAACTCCTCTTCCAATTCCTTAATCTTTTTGTTCTGTTTTGTGTTAGTATTTTCTCTCTCTTTCTCTTTGGCTCTTAATTTCTTAATAATGTTGGAATTGTGCAGCTGCTGTTTGGAAAGCTTTTCTCCTGTGAAGAAAATGAACATAAAGGTATTGCATATTGCTGTTATTCTATGAACTCGCTCTATTCACACTTCCCCTGCTCTTCAGTCCAGTCCCGTGAAAATAATAATCAAATATGTATGGAAATACTTACTCTTACACTTTTTTCATGCAATTCCTTAAGTTTTAAATCTACCTTATCCCGAGATGACCTTGCTACACTAAGCTATAGTAAGATACGCTAGGCAGTAAAAGGCTTTGAAAGTAAAGTAAATGAGCTCATCATATGAGGAAAAAAAAACAAAATGGCCTGTTCATTTAGTAACTATATTCCAAAATTAAAAAGTAGTAAGGGAGACACTGTAGAAATGCGTTGAACAATGCCCTAGAGTTCTGCTGAATGGAACATGGAGCATTGTACTGCACGCTGGTTTTATCTCACAGCACCTTTTCATGCGTACTGCAGAAAGTACCCCTCTAGCCATCTGTATATTTGACTGACCCCTCCTGTTGCTCTTTGCTATTAACTAAATAGTTCAACTGTTCAGAAACATCTAACATGCTTCAAATGTTGTATTTTTTCCCACATAAAGAAAGGTCATACGTGAAGGCAGTACGTTTCAAATTATTATACAGGTTTTTACTATTAAAAAAAATTTTAATTCTCACCTTCCTCCATTAATCCTTTGATTTGCTCTTCTTTTTCTTTCAGTAATTCGGCAGTTTCATTGGTATTAAGTCTAGTAGCCAATTCTTCTTTAACAGTCTTTACTTCCTAAATAACAGGATAAAATACTTAGGACCATTTATTAAAATATATTTAGGGAAAAAACGCACAGTAAGTTACACTGATCACCTTTTTCTTCTCCACTTCCTCTCAAAAGGCTTTTATTTGAAAACAATTTAGGTTGGAAGGGAACTCTGGAGATAATCTGACCAAATCAGATTGCTCCGAGCCTTATTCCATCAAGTTTTAAAAACCCCCAAGGACTGAGACTCCATAAATTCTCTGTACAATTTGTTCCAACTCCTCCTTCCATTTCACTTTCTATACTTTAAACTTTTGCAATATAGTAAAAACAAACTGTTATATTTACACACAGGCATCAGGTAATTTTTCTATTTCAACTTACTACTGTGCCCACACAGTGACACATACAGTCACAAAACAACTATGGATTTTTTTTTTTCCAGTTACAGATTTGAGTTTACTTTTTGCTCAGACTAGCAATAAGCTAGAGAAATGTAATGCTGTGATACCAGGTCAAGAACATTTAAAGTCCACAAACTGTTGCTGCAGACTTCTTTGCTCATTCCAAACCAATCCGTCATCAGTCCTTAATTTTCCTACCAGTTAATCCTCTAAAGAAGCCATTCCCATTCTTCACCACTTCCCCAGGCCATTCTTCTCCCTCACACCAATGCAAATGCATATATGGGTGCAAGGTAAATGAGACCAGACGTTAAACCTTTTTTTTCCCAAACCAGACTAACTTTAACTTAAATGAGTTCCCTAACTTGGTTCACAACACGGCTGCAAGAATGCATGTGTCAACACAAGGAACTAACAAGCAGCCTGCAAGGCTAGAAATCAGCTTATACTAGTTACTAATACCGTGAGATAGCACCTGGTGGTCTCATGCTTTTCCCTAGCTTAATTTTTATGAATTTACCTGAAGAAATTTAATTAATAAAAATTAATTTCAATAAAAGGCCAAATTACCTTTTTAGCTGCATCTCTTTCTTTGCAGGCTAGCTGGAGCTTCTTTTCAGCATCTGCAATTCGCTGAGCAAACTCCTCTTTAAGAGATGAAAGGCTACTGCTCTCTTCTTTCATTCTAATCATTTCACTACATTTAAAATTAACATTTCAGAACAGTTGCATGGTTATGTGACATTCCAAGCAGTTTGCAACAGGTTGTCTCAAATGCTTTTAAAACGTGTTTTGGGTTTGTTAGAAGTATTAATCATCCATGTTAGAAGTATTAATCAAAGATCTTTATTAATTCAGTAATTTACCCATGAAAACAATGAAATACTTGATTTTCCTTAAATGTTTTGCCCCTTAATCAAGTTATTTCTGATTAACCATAGTCTGTATCTTATACAGGGCAAATGATTAAATGTATTTTTAAGTTAAGGTCAATTTAGTCATTAAATAATACCTTTATATATTATCTGTAAATTTTTAAACTTGATACTTGATTAGTAAACTGGTAAATCCAACTTTTCTTTTTTATTTTCTTTTAATTTTAACTGAATTAAATAATTAATTCAGATTTTTCCCTACAACCAGCCCTTCTACCACACTTTCACTGCCTACATTTTAGCCAGAAAATTACTTAGTAAATCAGGTTCATCCATCTGTATAAGAAGAGTCAGTCTCCCTTAATAGCTGAATCCAGTCTTATAACAAAGATCTTTATTAATAAACCAAGTCTGACTCTACACATCTGTTTGTCACTCCTACTGCTTACTGAAAAATCTTTCACCAGCCTCTTCCCAAAAGAGATTTTGGCCCCAAGAAATAACGTGTCTTTAAAAAAATACCATCACAACACATGCAATCATTATTTCCACCTATCCCAAACAGTGCACATCCCTCGCAACCTTTGTTGCGACCAAGCTACTTGTTTTATGATATTGGCTACTGATTGTATTACATTAAAGTTACATTTACACCCACTACTATGTATATTTTCATACTTACTCTTTTAGGTTATCATAAGCTTCTTCCAGGCGTGCCTTTTCTTTACTAGTACTTAATAACTGTATTTCCCTCTTCTCCAGTTTCTCAGTTAATGAATCAATCATCTGGACAATGTTTTTACAGATAAAGATCAGATGAATGGGACAATTAAAACACAAGAGGGGCAGGCTTCCCCTTTCCCCCCACCATTCCCTCCCAACACTATTTAAAGCTGAACTCATCAACGTTTTTAGGAATTTGAGGTAGAAGTCAGTGAAGATTACCATGTTTCTGCCACATTAATTTAGAACTAAGCAATATCTAAACACAAGACACCTGTTTTCTACAGGTGTAGAAATCCTACCAAGTAACCACACGTGGCTCAGCTAAGTTCCTCAACAAAATCATCAACAGTTATACTTAGTTATAAATGAAGTTTTTAAACAGAGCTGACAGCCTATAAAACTATAGCTAACATTAACCATTAACACTCCCAGTGCTCCTTATACCACTCATTACAGAATCACAGAGTAATTTACATTGGAAGGTCTCTTCTGTGAAACATTAGCACAAAACAGCAAAACAGCATCAGATGAGGGAAGCAAACTTCCAGGCAGGATCAAGAGCTCTTAGCTCACATCATCAAAATAATTTCTTAATATCAGATTTTGGAAAGCTAAATATAGAGAAAAAACACAAACATACATGCAAATATACAAATATAAACAAATGCAACAGATTCTATAAATGTAGCTCAATATGGCCAATGAAAGGCAAAAATTGCTGTGGTCCATTATCACTATTTTCCATAATGTATAACCATTTAAGTTAGGAAAACTTGTGGATAACAGTACATGGCTATGGAGTTCCCTAAAGAATTTACACTGACATTCTGTACAATTTACACAAACAAATGCTTTCCTTAAAACACAGATTACATTGGAGTTTTATGAACTCCCATAAGCAACTGCTTTTCCCTTATTACTATCAGAAACAACATCAGTATTGTAAACATGCCTACAGGGCAAGGCCATGGGTAGGGCCCATCTATGTCACCTATTAGGCACACAGACTATAAGCAAAGCAAAATGCAAAGAAACAGAGCAAAACAGAAACTCGAAGGAGCTCAGAAATTAAAAACAAGACAGAAATTAAAAACCAGAATAGAGGGACAGGAAGGTGACAAAGGAAACGGAAAAAACATAGCACACACAATACACTGGTAGAACTGGACAAAACACTGCTTCAAAGCTCCAGTTTAGCCTTCCATACACTTGAGTATCCTGCTTCGCCACATTTCTAGTAATTTCATCTGTTTAAACTAGCCATCCAAATTTATTTTAAACTATTCACTATCCATAACTAGGGCTTATCTTCCTCATTAAAAAACGTTCTTTTTAAAAGTAAAGCTTATTTCTGCTAAAACCAGACATTAATTTATCTAGTAAAAATGACTTATTTACACTACTACTATCCTCAAAGAACATGAATAACACTCCTGGAATGTAAACAAATTTTGACAGTTTGTGAGTCTGTGGAAAAAAACACTTGCAAAATATTCTCTTGATTATTGCTGAAATACTAAAGGCTTGTGGTTCCATAATTCAAATCAAAATACCTCAAGGAATCTCTTCCACCTTTCACAGAAAAAAAAAATTACACCAAAGAATTAAAATAACACATTTCACTTATCAAGGCTTCCTGTTTGCTAGCACTACTCACAATTCACAACAACAACAACTAGGTGGATTAGGTGAAACTCAAAACTATTTGACCAGAAATTGCACCAGTATTCTTCCACTGCAGAACACCGACAGTTTTCTACAAGGTAAGGCAGTTCAGCATCAATTAATTCATTCAAATAAGGTGAAGCTAATACCTATATAAGGAGATGACAGGAGTTTCATTTGTAATTAAAGGGTGTGTTTGCAAAAAATGTTTTACAGTTACCTTTTTAAGCTCTTGCTTTTCAGTGTCCTCTTCTAACAATTTTTCAACAGCATCCTGGCGCGGCTCAGTCTCCTCTTTCACAATCTGTTCTTCAACAGTTTGCACAGTAGCAACCAAAACATCTGGCTGCTCAGAATTAACAGGGGTCGCGCTTCTCCCACTCTCTTCCATCTCAGCTTCCTCAGCATGTAAAACAGGAGTGTCATTCAAGTTTTCAGATTTATTTTTCAGGGCATCAACTGTTTCTGTCTTTGGCACAGAAGGACTGACAGCGACAGATGCTGAAGCAGAAGCCCTGCCTGATAACTCATCATCTGAATTTATTTCGCTTACACTTCTACTATCTAAAGACTGTACGCTAAATGAATCAATTCTTTCAAAAGCATCAGAGGAGCAGCAGCTCTCAGTCATTTTTTGAAAGTCATCTAAACGATTATAATCTGCACAGGCAGACGTAGATAAAAGCTGAAATGATGTTTGCATTAGATGAAGACTGGATTTTGAATCTGCAGCTTCTTGTCTTGAACTTACTGAGCTCTCACTTATTACACTCTCATGGTCCAGAACTTCAATATCACTAGTTGTGGATGTCCCCGAGGAGAAAGTGCTAATTGGAGGTGATGGTGTATTGCTTTGCCTGTCCTCAGTCTTTCGCTCCTTAGTTTCCAAACCCATGTCTTTTGTACCTGCATTAAGAGGCTGCGAAGTGCTACCTGGTGCACCTCCCGTTCCATCCCCTCCTACACTGGATTTTTCATTAAGAGCATCTTCAGGTACTTCCAAATTTAGAGCAGACACCTTTTTGTCAGCAACTTCATTTGTGCTTTCTTCAGGCTTGGTATTAGATTTAAGCACAGAATTCTCTTCTAATTTCTCCTCAGGAATATCGAGGTTTTTCAAGTCCACTAGGCCAGCTACAGAGGAATCCTTCACTTCTGCCTCTGTTGTCACTGGTGCTTCCAGTTGACTAGGGTGTTGAGACTCCTTTAAAGTGCTTTTCACCTCCTCTTTGGGTCGCTGTGATTTGGCTGGTGGTTTGGATACGACTGGACTTTTCTGTATACTCTGAACATCTGTCGGAGAGAGAAAGGCACTGAAGAAGTTTTCAGATTCATCTACTACCGTCCTCCTCACGGGCTTAGTGATTGCTGTTGGCGATATTGGCTGATTCTGTGGTTCTGTATTTGAATTTAAGCCCCAGGAAGATGCATCCCATCCTCCGCTTATAAGAGAATTTGTTCCTAAAACAATAAAAAAAGAGATAGGCCAAGAACACTTAAAATGTATTATTTTTCAATATTTGTCTTTTTAGATGCAACAGTTCAGCAAAAATGTTTTCAATATCATATAACTTAAAGTGAATATTATACATGATCACAAACAGCATCATTTTTGTTACTACTTCCTTACAAAGCTTGGAACCGATTTTTAGACAAAGCAAAAGCACTTAAGGGAGACATGAAGTAATTCTAAGACTTAAGGTGGACACAGACTTAAGGTTACTCTAGAAAGTAGGAGTGCCTGAATGGAACCAACTTGCTCCCTCCCTTATTTAAGCAAAGGCAGAAAGAAACCACACACAAATTACGTAAAGCCAAGAGTGAGAATTTCAGAAAGAAGATGGAGAGAAGTGTCTGGGAAAGGGAAATGAGCCCACGCAGCATTCTGAAAGCTGTAAGGGCAAGTCTGAAGCCTATTTGGGCACAAAAAGCAAGCATTTCCTTTGGGAAGGGAACAAGGGAAAGGGGATGTGGCCTCCTGCTTCCTATAGTAAGAGGAGGCTAGGCAAAACAATCTGAAAAACTGTAGTTTAAAAGTAGAGAATTATATAGATTACAAAAGGAAGAAACAATTACTGAGTCTTAAAAGTTATCTGCCAGTAGAACACAGACAAACACTTCACACACCGTTACAGAATACAAGGAAAAAAAGCTTTAAATATTTGTAGAATTTACACTATAAGAAGGGTTCTTGCCCTTTCAGCTTGTGACAGGTTTCATATTTTTCCTCACACACCAAGCAACAGCCTGAAGCTGACAATACACATTGTCAGCAGCCCAGCTAAGACGATAGTTTTCTTCTTCTCCTGTGGGGAAATACTGAATTGATTAGTTCTGAAGCTGCCCTAAATCAAAGTTAACAGTAGTTACTATTATCATATTTCTTGCAGGTTTTCCATGGTTCGTCAACAGCAAGGATAGTAAGAATTTCATCACCAAATTTCAATAGCATCCCAAGTAAGAAAGATAAATCCAAAAATAATATCCAATTTGATTCTGTACCTACAAACATAATCTGGATAACATAACTATTTCAGGCTACTTAAAAACAAGGTTACTTTATACGGTAATATCTATTATAATATTATAACTCAATGGTTTTTAAAGTAGACTACCACAACAATTTGTGTAATTTAAGACAACACTGGACTGAGTGACTGCCGAGCTCTTGCTCCCACAAAGGGACAAAGACATGCAAAACTGACCCTACGCTTTGCTGAGCAACCAACCTAGAAAACACTTTCAATTCTTACAGCTTTCAGAAATCTGACTCTGCTGTGGGTATACCTGGAATTAACCTCCTACTACAAACACATACAGTTCTTCCAGCTCTAGTTGCAGTAAGGGCATTGATTCCAGATGACTTAGTATCTCAGCCTTTTCTTTACTCATTCTTATCTTTAAGGTATTATGTATGGAAAAAAAGTTTCTAATGTGATGGCTCCTTTTTGCTCTTTCATTTCCAAACAGCAATTTAAAACTGACAATTCTTTCAGGTTCTACATTAGCACATATACAAAGGAGACACTTCCTCATAACCAAGCCGTGACAATTTTTCCACCACCACATTCCTTTCAACAGATGTTGGAGGATTATGAACTTAACGCCACGACAAGTGGAAACTTCACTTGGTTTATGCGGACCAGACTTTCAGCTCTTCCTGTCACAAAGAGCGAATCCATGCATGCCTCAGAAAGAACATAATTTCCCCTTCTTTATTAACTGAGCCGGATTTATCACTTATTAGTCCCTCGGCAAAAAAATAACGCCTTGAGAAACACGGGTATGAAGCGCAGTGCCACCCATACAACAAAAGCACGACAGCGGTGACAACGACCAGGTACTGTGTGTGCTGCTGAGCCTTCCTCAGCTTTCTGTCAGTGTTATCCCTCCCTCGCCTGTAAGAGGGCAACGAGAAGTACCGCAGGCGTCGCAGAACGGGCTTTGGACAGGGAGGGCCGCTTAAACCTCCACGAGTGTAACCTTCCCCCACCGGGTTAAGGGGGAGAGACAGGGGACGAGGCGGAGGAGGAGGAGGAGGGTGAGGGGAAGGCGCCGCCACGGCCAACCCCGCCGCAAGGGCCGGGCCGGAGGCCGTAAGGCGCGGCGGCTCAGCCCGCCCCACACGGGGGGCTGGGGGCACGGCGAGGGCCGCCCGCCGTCGCCCACGCTTACCGTCGCCGTAGTCGGGGATGACGGCGTCGGGCCAGGGGCTCTCCTCGGCCTGGATGTCCAGCACCCGGTCGATGGACTTCTGGGCCTGCGACAGCGCCTGCTTGGCGAAGCTGGACAGCTGCGAGGCGTTGAACCAGCTCATCCTCCGCGTCGCCCGGTCCCGCGCGGAGGCGGCGGCGGCACCGGGCCACAAGCACAGAGGCGGGCGGGGAGCGACCCGCCCTCAGAGCCCGCTCCCCGGCGGCGGCGGCGGCGGGGCCGGGGCCGGCAGCCTGGGGCTCGGCTCCGCGCGGAGGGGAGGGCGGCCCCGCGCCTGCGCGCCGCCAGGCTCCACGTCGCAAACAAGGCCGCGCGCAGCCGCGCTGCGGCCCCCGGAGAGGCCAGGAGAGGCGGAGCAGGGCCGCCCGCCTCCGTACCGGTCAGGGCCGAGCGCCGGGCCCGGCTGGCCCCGGCTGTCGTGATAACTCTTCCAGATTAGATGCTAAACCACCAATTTTAGTTCCTGCTTCTTAATGCTTCCTTCGGCTGCTTAACGCAAATAATGAACCAAGTATACGCTCTTGTAAACCACCGTCTCAACTCGCTGCTTTGAGTCCCATGGCTTATGGGGGGCCTTTTAACACTTCCAAACGTGCAGTTGTTAAAAATTACCTGGTTAAAAATCACAGTAAAGTGCCCCCCTTTACTACTGAGTTCAGTGCAAGGCTGGAAGATGGAAAACTTAAACACAGTTCATAGTTTAACAGATGGAAAGTTTAAACACAGTTGACATGCACCAAGTAAATCAGAATTGACTTTGAGGTATCTGCACTGCTTACAGAAAGGTCTCTGATTAAGCAGCCAAATTATGCCCTAGATGTTTTAATCGAGCTTATAAACGCTCTTGAACGTCCACTGATAAGCCACAAACTACGGTGTCTTTATGATTTTTTTATTAATAAATACCTTAACAGCACCAATGATACTTGAACATAATCCTGCAATACTGTGCACAGCGGCTGCTCGGGGACTGCGAGTAGACATGCCTGTATTTTCATGTACAGTTGATCATTTTGTCCTTTCATGTTTGCTTGTAAACAAAGTAATCTCTTCCATACCTAACACCTTTCATAAAATTGATCAAATCAATATTTAATAAGAGGAAAATGCTCATTTTAATCTACTGCCTTCTTTTGGTTTTAAGGTGACTCAGCAAGTGTATAGGAGTGCCACAATTTAAAACCAGATTTAAAACTTTGGTTCCTTTTAAAGGGTCTTCTCTTCGCGTACACGTGTGCACACGTGTTGAAAACAAGACTTTTGGCCTCCTTAAAGTTTCCATGTGTCTGAAAGTATATTAGCATTAACCTTTTGACAACAAAAACTGAGAAAAAAGTGTATTCCTATACATCAGAGTTCTGTACATTAATAAGCATTTATACAAATATAATCCACCAAATATTGGCTTCTACGTACAATTCTGAAATATGGTGATTCATTTGTATTACCTAACCTTCAACAATGCTAGTAGTAACATGAACATTTCAGATCGCCTTAACACCCACAGAGTACGTTTGTTTTACAAGGTGGGTACAGATTTCTCTCGCTGTATATGCAGTTTAGTATGAATAAATTAAGTGGTAAAGTGAAGCTTGAACAGCATAGTCTGTGGTGTAGTAATATCAGCAACTGCAAGTTCCTGGCCATCCACAAGCCCCAATTCTGAAACAGAAAGAAAAGTTTTAAGTACAGCAAACCCATGTGGTTTGTCTTTCCTAAAAAAAAAAAAAAAAAAAATAAAAGTTATGAATGCCATTCCCACAAACCATAAATACGACAAAATAAAGCTGCAAACAGCTCACTAGCTAAACTAATATTCAACTAATTCGACAAGGTCTGTTAGTTTCCTGGTTAAGAAATATATAAAACACTACTGAAGTATGTTTAATTTACATCAGTTATCAGCTTGCTTTGTTGCAATGTTTTTCTCTGCATCTGCCCACATTTCATGTTTCAGCAATTCAAAGCTCATCCTTGAGCAACCTGAGAAAGGTGTATTACACATAAAAGGATAATGAAGCATGTTCTACTGCATAGTGCAAAATAAAGCCAAACATGCCATACAGAGGGATGAAACTGATTGACACTCTGTTTAGAGGAGTATCTTGGAAATCTACACGACAAGCGCATGATACCTTTTAGTGTCTTGGAAAGATTTGGCCTTGTCCGTTCTTCAATTGAAGCTACTGTCTGCAAAAAAAAGAAAAAAAAAGCCAAAACATTTCCTTTCAAATTCAGGAAAGTAAATTTAAATAAATTAAGATTATTAAAGACAATTACGTATGTTCAGATTACCTGTAAATAAAGTGTTTTATTTCCCCCATACATAGTTGCTGTGATTGCAGGAGATTTCATTTGCCTATATAAAAAACATTTTTTTAAAAAAACAGACAATCAGGTAAAAATACATTTAGAAATTACCTTTTTGAAACACTAAACTACCAAAAATTATCAAATAAGTCAGAAGTTGCACACTTACAATGAAGCATTATTTGTTAAGTAATCCAAGATCTCCTGTAATTTAGCTGATGGGGAAATCTCTATGTTTTGGGGAAGTTGGCTGCAGGCTGGACAGTTCTCCTACAACAAAGTAGCACAAGAATGCACGTTACGTTAAATATGATTTTAAAAATGCACCTAATAAAGTCTCAAAACTATTTGTGTATGTGATTTTTTTTTTAAAGTTTTAGCTCTAGAAATATTAATACCGTTGCAAATATTAATGACAAAACCCAATTCCTCGTGAAGTCTGCCACTGTTTGACTGGCTCCCAACAGCAGCTAAGTATTTACAAACTACAAATTTCATCTGATATAAAGTTTAATACTACAAACTTTCAAATCAATTGTTGTCATAATCTCTTTTTGAGAAGATTTGCTTATGAGTCTTCTTAAGATTGCGTATCCTATTTTGTAAACCATGTTTCCTGTATTACAGGGGAAATCTTCAGTATTCACTTTGAAAAAAGTCAAGTACTGTTTTCCTCTGCAGGTAGCATAGCAGAAACAGTTGAGATATCAGTGTTGCACCAGCAGACACCACAGAAATAGCTGTCTGAAGAACCTCCCTATACCAGAAGCTACTTTTCCATATATTAAGAAACCTTGGCTAAACAGGCAACAATTAAATATGCCATTACATATACTATGCAATAGTTTTTGGTAAACTGATGAGTAGAAGAAAAGGTTTCATTACCAGGACATCAAATAAAACATCTGTTGATCTGGAGGTAAACAGTCCTGCTACTCTACATGGACAGACCACCACTGTCATCACTGTTAGACCCCAAAACTACAGAAGTTTAAAAAAAAAAATTCCTACATGCTAAAAACAATACTCTGGAGAAGTAGCAGACTAGTAACATTGTAGTTTCTGTTTTTAAAACTTCAGAAATATTATTATCCAGTGCCAGGGGCCAAGAGGTTCAATATTGGGTTTCAGAAATACACAAAAACTGCGTAAGGTTCAATAAAAATCAAGGAAACAACCCTGCAAGCCTTTAATGGCACTAACCTTTCTTTCAGCTTCAAATGTGTATGTGTATAATCCATCCGCATCATTAAACACCAAATAGTTGTTAAGAGGAATGTATGCACTATAATGACAAATATGTTAGTGTTAATACATGTCATTATATTGGAAATCATGTATGTTATTAATAAGAAATGAAATACCTTGTGGCTATTTTAAAAACTTCAGCAGCACAAACAGCTGGAATGAGAAATAAAAACAATTTATTCACTCTCTAGCTCTATCTCAGAACACGCAGACATTAGTGCACAGAGTTGTACTAAAGAAGAAGTGACCAAAAAAATCAAGTATAACAATTTGTAAAGAGAAGAATAAACATCTGAAGGTAGCTGGTAGTTCTATGCATTAACACCATAGATTCGGCAGTAAGCTGAGACTACATTAAGCTTATATACCATGTTTTCCAACTATTTTTTTTCCCCAGTCTCAAATGCTTTTGCTCACTCCCACAGTCATACATGAGCTTAACATTTTTACAGTCACGTGCAGTTTCTCTATGGAAAACAGAAATGAGACTGTAAGAATAAATCGGACCCATTTAAAAACTATCCTCCCCAAGTTCTCAATTCCAAACTGTTGCCTTACAAAACTCTCAAGTCTGTAAAGCAGAAGTGAAATGAGTTCTTTTAGCATACCTGCAATTACTGCATTTGTAGAAGCTACTGCTGGAATAATGCGTTTAACCACGCCTGTAAAAACAAAACATACAGCTTTGTCTTTTCCAAGAAACTATACTGAGAGACGACTGTTAGCCAGCATAATTACAGAAGGGTGTACCCAAAGGTACTTTAAAATTTCCAGGAATTTCTGTAACAATAAGGTATGATGGCATGCTGCTCAAGTACTTCGGCATTTTTTTATTTTTGGAATGTATCAAGCATGTTGAGAAAAAGAAGGTATCACACAAAGAGAACTAGTGAAAAAATTCTAAAAACTATTCTGTATTTAGCACTGAAAATTAATTTAAAACTCAGTTCTATTCCTGTTTAACTGGAGAAATGCATAAGGGAAAGGTATTTGGTTTTGGTATTCCTTCTGCAAGAACAGGTTTGCCAAACTGTACTGGCATCTTCGTCCAGCTCTTCTTACTGAGCCCATCCAGTCAAACAGCATAGTACATACATCAATACATGGCAAGATTTCCTATGCATACAAGTTTGTACATCAGGAACAAGGAGGTTCACACTTTTTTCAGGCCTGCCAAAAAGACAGCAAATTCCTAAGTAGTCTGAAGTTCCTCTGGCTTCTCATTATTGACTTGTATCCTTTCATATCTGAGAAAATGAATAAAACTTTTATCTTTGCCTTCTTTCTGCTATGTACTTTATAATGAAGCCATCCATCTTCAAACGCTGAAAACTGTGCTGCCATTTGCATGTACATAATTATATTTCATAACTGGAGTTCACATTTATCTGTACCAAAAAAATACTACTAGAGAAGCCAGTATAAACTGCTGCAAAGACTATCTGCAATACACTAGGTGGAATCTGAGAAAGGTACACAAGGAATCAGTTCACCCTTTTTTGACAGAGGCGCACACACTGAGGTTCAGAAGTGTTGTGTTTCAAGCCCAGCACTTCAAATGCATTCTCAGTACTACAAGTCAACAAATAGATAGAAGTTACCACAAATTCTGGAGATTCTGTATGAGATTCTCCACTTCTTTTCTATTTGGTTAGTGTTTAAAATGCTGATTAAATGCGTGGCAGCATTCTGCACTTCCATGTGAACAGAGGCATACACAGCAGTAAAGAACAGATGCTATAGTCTTAACCAGCCTAAACTGGGATAAAGTGTTGCTGTTGCTGAAAGAGGCAATCACGTTCTTTTGTTTCTACTGTCTGACCCAGCAAAAGCGGTCACAGTGTAATGTAAACTGTGGAGCTGCTCCAGGTTAAAAATAAAATGACAAAAAGAATGTTCAGTTTTGTCCCAGATAAGTTCCTCTGATTCATCATGAATGCCTAAACATCTGATTCATCATAAAAATATTTGTGCTGGCACAGGAAACAAGCTGCTTGTTTCTGTTTTAAGATGTTAAGGGAGAAAAGGACTATTTCTTTCTCAGCAGAGCTGCCAGCTTAGTAATAACAAATACAAAGAATGCCAATCCAGCCTAATTGCAAATGCCACAAACTTAGTGAAATGCCACACCCTTACCTTGGGTGAGTCTGTATGTAACACCTTTAATATTAAATTGTGATGCTCTTTCTAAAGACTTCTGGTAAATCCACTGTATATGTTCAGGGTCATCTCCATCCAACGCAACACCTTCTACAGCGAAGTTAAGAATTTACAGATAAGTTACAGTTATGAGAGTTCTTCAGAAATACAGCATTCTTTTTGTCTAAAAAATCCCTTTGTTTTAATTTGGGTTAAAACGAATACCCCATTAAGCTATTAAAACTTGACACTTTAAATAGTCCAAATACCATTTCTACAAACATTGCAAGTTCTAACACATTCTATATACAAACTATCTTAACTTCACGGATTTATAGAGCTGTTACAGGTTACATTTTGAGTCAGGAAAGACATTGTGCAGTGTGAGAGAGAAACACATGAACAAATATGGAACTGGAGAGCGAGTCTGAGAAGAGTCAGTCCATCACCAGCTCAGAGGAGGCTTAGATTCAATACGACAATGAGCCACGTAAGGTTTAAAGCTAGGATTGTTTTATTAAAAGTAGCTGTGTATACCTCACTCAAAACAAATTAGTTCAAATTAGTTAAAAGGAGAAATGTCAGTTTAGCACCAGTGCAATATACTAATTACCTCCAAAAGGTTGCTCCTTTGGCCACTGCAATATCCTGACGTACTCAATACAGTGCTCTGGTAGTCTGGGCATAGATGCAATAGTACACATGGGAAAATTGACCTGGTGTGGGCAGGGGAAGAAAACCAGAAGAAAGCATGTAACACATTACATATAGTCCTAGGAAAAGAAACAAGCAAATCAGAGGAATACAAAAAAAGGAAATATCACTGGTTGCAATTACCTGTGGTGGATAAAGCTCAAGCGTGCATTCAACACATGCTGTCATACCAGGAATAATCACACGAACATTTCCTTTAAAACCTTCTGTCCCTCCATCTATTAAAGGTATGATGGAACTTGGATCCAGTACACCATCTTCATAATGTAAGAATGACATCTAACGAATAAAGGTGGGACAGTTGTTGATTTTTGGGGTTTTTTGTTGGTTTGTTTTTTGGTTTTTTTTAAACAATTTGCAGGAAGAAAAAAAATCCTAAAAATTTTATTCTTAATGGTACACCACAAGATTGAATGCTTAATATACAGTTTACTTTAAGGGTACATCGTGTATAAAACACTACTTATTTTTCAGCGCACAGGACTTCATCTACCACCTTCACCCTCCACCTCCTCCTCCCCTTACCCCCCTGATAAATGCTATGATTTCCTTATAGTATACCAGAACAAATGGTTCGTTGGTTTGAAGGATTTGGGGGTTTGATTCTTGGTTTGTTGTTTTGGGGGTTATTTTTTAAATACTGGTAAATATGCAAGGTCATTATTTTATAAACAAAGTCACAATTATAAAACTGCCTAGTTCAATGACCACCTTTCTATTACTTTGTAGCAGCAGGGCTCCAAAAGATATCATTTACAAGTTGCAGCATGGTAAGTACCGTTTGGCTAATGAAAACAAACGTTCACTATGGGAGCATCCAGAGAGGCTGTGGAACTTCCCTTCTTACGATTTTCAAAAGCTGACTGCACAAGGCCACAAACAATGTAATCTAACTTTGAAATTACCCCTGCAGGGCACTGCACAAATGTTGGCTAACACTCCTCAAGAAAAAGGCAGGTAAGAGAGCATGCATTTTATCCTGTTCACAAAAAGAAAAAAGAAAAGAAAACAGAAATAGATACAGAAAGCTGTGGGTTTCAACAGCACTCGTTTCATTTGAATGACACAATCTACACAAATCTGTTCAATTTTAGTTATCTATACTCAAGCAATAACCAGGCTTTAAAAAGATTGAAGACTTTACCAGCATGCCATTTATCCATCTTCTTGCAATTATAGAGTCCAGCCCACAAACAATAATATGAAACTCTAGGGGGAAAAAAACGTTATTTAAAGTCTATACTAACGCATACTTCTTAAGACAAGCAAAGTATTCTGTCCATAACAGTCCAGAGGAACTGAATGCAGTTTAACTATCTCCCCTAGATTACTTATATGACAGATGCATTTAAGTTTTGTCTGTTTGTTACTTCTACCTCCAGTATACTGTAGAAGACTAAAATAATTAGTAATCTAACTAGCAGGAAAAGCAGTGAGCAGCAACAACTGCAATGTTCCCCTAAAGCACCAGTGGGCGTTTGGCAGGCAAGCAAGTACCACTTACGTCGATAGAAGCTTTCATCCATGTCTTGAATCTTTTTAAAATATCTGAATGTAAGCCCAGTAAAGGAATATATTTACAAAGTAGTTAAGTTTAATGTTTTCTATTTGCTAACATAAAGCAAAAACATTAGCTAATTTATTACTATAATTTTGTATGACACATTTTTAAAAAATGAAGTGATTGAAAGATTCAAACCTCCCACAGCTGAAGCTGTAGCATCTGACAAAACAAGTAAGGGACACAATGTAATAGTCACACACAGGAGAAAGCTCAGCAGGCAAATTATTTAGGAAGCTCAAAACATGCTCTTACAAAGTCCTGTATCAGTAAGTGCTGCTCTAAACTAACGTCTCCTACCAGTACGTACTCAAAACACTCTGGTGAATAAATCTGTAATTTACTATCTCAGTGAAAATTAGAATATTGCATAGAATAAAAAGACTCAGTGGAAACATACAAAACAGTTGCTTAGCCTTCTTTCTCCATGCATATTTCCTGTATGCTAACGTCACCAAGAAAGAATTCTCCATCACCAGCTGAATGAATCTGTTCTTTATTGTATGAAAAAGAGAGGATGGCAGCAAAATACTTTAGATAGTCCTACCACCTACACAGTTCTCTAGGTTTTTTGAAGCCTTCGGGGCTACTACTTCTCTATAGAAGGATACGCTACGACAGCACAGTTGGGAATGCGGCTGTTTAGGAATTCTGCTGCAACTTCTGCTTTTGGTCGCCCGACATCCTTCGGTCTGGGAAAAAAACCAAGCAATTTCAAATGTGTTATTTTAGTAGATTCACTCTTTCCAGACTCTATGCATTGCAATACTGAGTTAAGTGACTAACTGTTACTGCAGGACAATTTATTGATATGGATAATATTAAGGCATCCCTGTAAAGCTTCAGATATGAGAGCCCCAGAGTTATCTAAATATGTCCATGTAACTACAGTTAACAGCACCAAAAAAAATCCAACAATTTTTCATTTTGCTTGGAAGAAATGGGTACCAGAAACATTGATATCTCGATCTGTGTGCATTATTCTTTGGTGTCACCTTTTCCATTAGTCATTAGCTGTATTTGAATGGTAAGGAATGTATGTTAGCTTTCTTCACGCTCAAAGTATGACACCACAGATGTCAAAACAAGAAGGAATCACATGCAACATTTAGTTAATTATGAGTACTGTTGTGATATGAAAGTTCAGTAATTTTTAATGACATCTTGTTCAACCAAAATAATGATCATATTCACATATTTTGTTTAGGTACATTTAACAAAACCAAAAGCCGAATCATGAAAGTATCACTTACCGAAAAAGAAACTGTCGGTTAAGATTAGAAACATCTATAGTATCCATGTCAATAACATGGATCTGTCTAAAGCCGGACAGTGCCTGTGAAAAGAGATAGTCAACTTCATTTAATAGGAAATGAAATGCTTATGCTTACAGTACTCCAGAATTCATTCCACATGCCAGAAAAGCAACCTTTGGAGGAAGAAACATATTTGCTCTTCATTCTCTGTGCAGCCAGGTATATGGTTGTTCTTTGTTAAAAGAACGTTCTTTGTTGGGTTGCTAATGCTGATATTTAGACAGATGGAATCAGTAACATTTCAATGGTCAAAGGCAATGTTCTACTGAACGCAATGTTGCTTCAGCCTACCTAATCATAACACAAGGAAGTCAACAGTAGGCTGATCTGTAAGGGGAATTTGCAGTATTCCCTCGCAACTGAAGTAAATCAAAAGCATTCATTGGGGAAAAAACACAGAATTTGAAGAAATACCATAAGCACTTCGTTGCTTAGCAGGAATAGAAAAACAAAGTTTAATTCCTCTAAAATTTTAAGTTTTTGAACATTCACCACTTTCACAGTTGCCATAAATGAGTCTGGTATGTCCACCCTCAAATCACAGTTCAAAATAAGCCAGCATTCCCCACTGCATTCCATGCTGGAACAGAATGCAAACACAAAAAGTCACCTCGCTAAGAACATACTGAACCTCTGACAGAAGTTCTGCCTGATCTGTTTGCATGCAGCCCATCATTAGATTTGCCAAATAACCTTAAAGTAAAATTATCTTAAAACCGTATTGCAGGTCTGATCTGATAAAGTAATAACACGTCACGCACAAAGAAACAATGTGTATTGTGGTTAAAGGGAAATAAACGCTGTAAAAAGCTGGTTTTAGAGAAAGGAAATGTGTTGTGATGTTCTGAAGTGACCCTAAAAAAATCTGAGTCCCATCCCCTACCTTTTTTCCTTTGAGACTCAATCTTGTTATATATAAAGACTTCCAAACTTTTCATTTTACATTTTCTGAATAAATAGAGCCATCCCATGCGTAATAAGTATTTAAAATGCTTTATCAGGAAACTGATTAAACAAATGAACAATAGGACTAAAGTTTTTCAGAATAGAAATTAATTTCTGTAAGAAAAGCAGCAAGAATTTCTGTATGTCATATTGGACACCCCTGGTGCTGAACAATCATTTTGTTTCATTGATAAATATTCAGCTTTTGTTCAATATTATCAAAGCAGACTGGGAGAGCCTGCTAAAGAGAAGAACAAGCCTGGGACATCACGAACATACAGACTGAAGTCTTTATCGAATTTATATTAATTGTCCCAAACACATGAATACATGTGAACAGAATCTAGATTTACTTACGAGCGTATCTTTCTGAAAATGATAAAAATAAATCATGATAACTTAAAACCTTTTTGAAGAGATGGGAACTGAGTGCATACAGCAGACTTATGGAGCCCTTATCCCATACAAATCTCCCTCCCTCATAGTAAGTTATTATATCAATCCACACATTTTCCATGGAATCCGTAAGGACAGAAATTCTTATTAAATAGAAGCATGGAAAAGTACAGTATTAGTCTAAACTACCAAACTCAAACAGGATGGTAATAGTGATACACTATGATAAATATGAGCATCTGTGGGGATAAAAAACACATTAAAAGGATAATTAAATTCATGCACATTTATTGGGTAAATGTCTGACAGCACACGATCCCATGACTGCATTTTAAACACTTAAAAATTGCTTTTCAGAACACATAGTGAGAGCATCCATTATAAACTGACACCATATCAAGAAAACTACAGAATACCTTCTGGTAATCTGTACACCAGGGAAGTACTGTCATATTTTTTCCCTGTTCTTATACTATTACCTATTCCTCCTTAGCCATTTCCATACAGGATAGTGCACACTGGCCTGACTCAATAAAGCTCCTATTACATAGGCCGAATTCAGCAATACAGATGCAACTCTGCAGACAACCTCCAATTTACTGATCTTGAGGAACTGGAAAACCTGAGAGCCCTACTCGAGAAGGCCAAACGGATTCCACGGACGTGAAGGTCACCATAGACACAGTAAGTCTGGCTCCACTAATTTCACTATGAAAGAACATAAATAATTCCAGCAATTCTAACCTCACTTTGAATTAATCCAAAGGTGTAAAATAAACTGAAATTAAATTCAATTTTGACTGTTAAAACTAAACTTTGTCCTAGCTGCTTATGGCAGTTTAAAGTATCGCTTTTCATTTGAATAGATACATTTGAGCCATTGTATTCCAAACAACACTTCCTTGTATCATTATGAGGATGATTTGATCTTAGTTTACTTCATTTCCCTAGATCTGGTAATTAGGGAAAATTACCAACATTAGACCGTATCTAAGGCTGCAGGTGAACTTTTGTCTGCCCTTCATAAACAGCACCATGTTGTCCCTCATGACAAGCTTTGAGATAGCTAAAGAAGTAACATGCAACTTATTAGACTACCACCTTTCAAGCTTATTAACAACGTGCATTCTTCAAGTTTATTGTCTGTAGCATCATGTACTTTATACATTTTGTTTAGAACTTAGAAATTTAGTAGCTATATACAATCAAAAATGCCAAATTAGCAAAGCAGAAAAGGTAATTTCCTCAAGGAAAAAAAAAGAAGATTCTAGGAACCAAAGGGTGAAAACTGAGTAATTACCAGGTTTTTCAGGAGTTCGCATCCTAATCCTCCTGCTCCAATAACTAGTACTTTACATGTGCTTAACAAAAACTCAAGAGCCTGCAGAAAATATAAAACAAAAAATTAATACACTAAATAGGAAAAAGTATAATTTGTCCTTTGCTTCATAATCCTTAAAAATGCGTTATCATAAATTTTCAGTGCCTATTAAGTTTCACATAAAACAACTTGGATCAATAAAACAGTTTGTGCTTGCAGGAGTAATTACATACCGGACTTTAATCGGTTTTTGAGTTCACGCAGTTCCTATATCCCAACTTACAGAAAAGCAAGACCTTTGTTGGTATCAGTATTCTCTTTATATTTATTTTGACCATGAAAAAAGCAAGGTCCACCTTTATTATTATTTGGTTTAAGGAGATAACGTTTTCTTCCTCCAAAAATTTTACTGATACATAATACAAAATAAATCTAAAAAGACAGAAAACGTTGCTGGCCAAAAAGAATTGAAATTTTTAACTATGTAACTGCTTTCTGTGAACTCTTCTACTAAACCCCCGCCTCAAACTAATAAATAATGGAACAGTACATTAAAAAGGTAACAGTAAAATACATTCAACTGTAAGCTCTGAAACAAAATGTACCAAAAAAGGAAAACAGAAGCAATAATTAAAAGTCTAAATTTTGCTTTTCCCTACTAAACATCTTTCCCAATTTTCTAAGTACTCATATTAACCTTACTTCCTTCTTTAAGTACAAGAAATTCCTTGCTGTATCTAATTACTTAAAAATGGAGAGACAAATGCTGCTATTTTTCATGTGGAACGCAAAGACAGAACGTAATTCGTATGTTGTTAAACATTTATATATATGATGACAGCAAGCTTGTAGTTGACTGTACAATTTAGAAATACAAGCTTATAAAAAGAATACAGTATGTTCTTCTAGCAACATAATGTTCAATTGATTAAAATATAAGCTTTTCATGCACTTTTAGTATTCATACACTGCTGGTGGTCAATTAATGAAACTGTTTACATTAGTTTGCAACACACGCTACAAATTTTTATTTAAAGTAAGTGTTTCTCACTTGAGTGCCTGGCTCGAAATCAGGATGTGTGAATGGTCCAGATCGCTCGAGGAACTTCTTTACATGGTTCCAGCGACCTTCCCAGTCTCCAGTGTCCCCACACCCACCATCAACAGCCATTCTGCACAGAACACAGTAAATTCAGCTGCAAAATCATAGAGAAAAAGCCACACCTCTAAAATGTATTTTTTCTTTATGTATCTTAAAAATACCTACATTATTGACCATTCATACAAATGTATTTGCATATTCTTTATGCGTATAAGTTATGTGCATGAACATTTGCATGAGTGGGTTTTATTTGTGGAACTAGAAAGCAATAATACAAATATGCATAGAGGGAAAAAAACCCAGGCATTTCAATAAATCCCACTGATTTAGCTGTTACTAGTAAAAGTTGACCTGAAGTGAAAAAAGGGTCTAGGCTTTTTGCTTTTATTTTCTCATATTTAAAGAGGACACAGAAAAAGAGGTTGTCCCTTTAGATTTTGAGGGTGATTTTTTTTTCAGAGTTAAGTCTTGTATCCTTTTTTTGACAGACTTTTTAATTTCATAAAATATTTAGAATTATCAGTATGTAACTGCAATTGTGAGGCACTGAGTAAAAGTAACATGCACCAACACAGTCTCCTCTGAATCTTCATAGCAGTCTATGTAAACAGCTGTTAAAAAAGATACGAATCTTGAATGCTCTTCACCCTCAATTGGTACTATGTAATTTAGAACACCCCCATTTTTCAGTCATCCCCTGAGCCTGTCAGTGGTAGCAATGTGACTTGAAAAAAGGAATGTTTGCAGTTATTTTCTTTTACATTTTTGAGACAGAATTTTACATCAAATACTCCAGTACCTTTTTTTCCCCTTCTGCAGGTCACTTTTAGTAGTACATAACTATCAGTTTAAACTCTTAAGAGACTTACTGGAATGGTTCAAAATCAGCTCACTGAAGTAATTTTCTAACATAAGATCATTGCCTATACAGAACAAGCCCTTCCTTAGCACAGCACGCTTCCCTTTTTAAATAGGAGCTCCACTCAATAGATATGAACTGTTATGTTCTATGTTAATACAAAACTAAGCTTCTAATAAAAGAGCTTTGCCAATCCTGAGTATGAAAGGTTGTGTGATCATTGATAAGGAGTGTTATTTGCTTCCTCCTATGAAGTAATATGAAGAATGCTTGCATCAATAACTGTTGTTGGGTAATGTTTAGAATTTATTATTACTTCCTGATGACTCATCTCAAAATAAAAGGAAAATGTAGTGAAAACATCTAGACAGTGAATGCCTTTATCCTCACAGAATTCAGAAGATGGACAACGCAGTACGTCCACAGTAATTTTAACTTATAGGCAATAATTTTCCAAACTATTTTCAATAACAGGGAAAAACTTCACTAAAGTGCAGGAATAAATACATCATAATTTGCCTACATTTTTACTGCAGACTGAACTCATTCCTGGTTAACTGTTGACTTTAGGCAAGTTAACTTACTGTATTAGCAGTTAAATAAGATCTTAAAAAATGATTTAAATTCATGAGGGTCTTCTGATCTCTGATTTGCACTTTTCTGACCCAAGTCAGAAACCTCCCCTAGTTTTCACAATAATGTGAAAATACACATATTTCACATAATGTGAAACAGCGTGAATAAATACAACACTCCCACCGCTGAACCCTGGGCTCATCTGTTTCAGGATGTGCATTAAGCACTGACTTAAGAAAATAAAATACGTCAATATACATCACAGTAATTGCTTCTATGGGTTATATTATAATTTTTAGCTTTTCTGGAAACACATGCAGAAGCTACGCTTAGTGACATTCAGAACAACTTTTTAAATCCTTTTATACAGTCCATATAAACAGCAGTACTCCTTTTCTGTTTAGATGTGTATTTTCCTTTGTAAGTGATAAAATGGTAAGATCTAGTTTCACTTTGCGATTATACTGCAGTTTGGTTTTTATAGGATTGGACATTGTGGAGATCTGAAAAACACCAATAACTCAACCTGAGATTTTATGTTTAATTTCAGAGATAGGTTTTTTTAGTGTTTATTTTTATGTTGTTACAGCATTACCAGGTATCTGTATTATTACTTTAACAAAATCCTTATTTATTTAATTGAATTACTCTAATTTTAAATCTTGTTTAAAATATCAGAGCACCACAGTCCTTATGCTGCTTTAGGCCCACACTTTTCCCTACCACCTTCACATCTCCAGAGCTCCATGCTTTTGAGGGACTTGGCATGCACCCCCCCAATCCAACATGCCCAAGGATTTTTGTGACCCTCACCCCAACAGACACATGCACTGCCCGGGAGTCCACCGCTCAGGCAGGCAGGTCTGCTCTGTGATCTTTGGGAAGAGGGACACAAGCAGATGGAAGGGAATAGTTAAGGGATGGAAGCAGATGAGGTTAAAGATTTCTGAGCATTAGTTTTCAAGGCCGTTAAGACAGATGCATAGAATTTAGGGTTTTAATAAGCAGAGGCAACTGTTCTGTGGCCTGTATTTTTAATTTGCAGCCAAAATTTAGTCACCTGCTTCTAGCCTAGAGACCCTCCCCAGGTCCCTGACCGGCAATGCAGCTTTTTCCACTCCTGTTGCAAAGCTCTCCAGCACACCAGCCTTCACTCATGCCAAGCTCCAAGCCCGCAGCTCCCATCCCCACTCCGGGTGAGCCCCTTGGTCCTCTCCCCAGGAGGTTCCTCTTCCCCAGTCCTTGCTGTTCAAGCGCCCTTTCGCATTCCCCCTCCTCACACTGACCCCCCTAACACCTTTCCTCCGGCTCCCTCCTCCCGCCCCGGCCCTGGACTGCGCCATCCCCACCCCTCTCCGCCTGCCGGCCCCGGGCCGCTCACGCACGGTCGCCCCTACCAGCGCCTCTCCAGCGGGCCCCGCAGCCCTGAGCTAACCCGCAGCCTCCTCCCAGCCCACACCTCTCCTGCGGGGCTGCGGCTCGCCCTGACCTACCAGCCGCCCCTCAGCAAGCGTGCCTGCCCCTGCCCCGGGCCGGGAGCCCGCTCGCCCGCAGCCCCGCACTAACCCATCCGCCAGCAGCTCCTCTAGCCTCCTTCTTTTCTTCTCCCTAAAAGAGAGAGAATAAAAGAAGGGTCAGTATCGCGCTACAGAGACCGGGGAGGAGGGAGAGGGGACCCCGGGGCCCACCCGTCCCCGGGAAGCGGGGGAAGGGGCGGCCGAGCACACACATACAGGGCACTTACGGTTCCTCACCATCCGCCATATTTCCCTCTGCTTCCCACAATGCCCCACGGCGCCTCTATGGGCGGTGCTTTGCCAGAGCGCCGCCACGGTTGCAGGCCCATAGAGTTGGGGAGGGGGGGATAGAACGTCCACCGGGCGAGCCGCCCGGGGCGCTAATCCCCATGGCAACGGACGGACGGACGGACGGACACCCCCCACCAACCCTACCCCCCACCCCCACCCCCCCTCCCCCTGAAGCAGGGACCGGGGAGCCGCAGCCGCCTGCCCGCCCGGGCCGCGCTGCGAAGGACAGCCCGGGCTGGAGCCCCCTCCTGGAGTCCCAAGCGGAGTGCCAGGCCTGGCGGCGCGGGGCAGCCGCGGCCCGCGGAGGGGACCTGCGCCGCCTCCCTCCCTCGCCCCGAAGCCTGGCCCCGGGCGGCCGAGGGCTCTCCCTGCGCCCGCCTCCCCGATGCTTCCCGGAGCCTCGGACGGCATCCTTGGGGACCAAGCGTGTGGTGATGGCGGCGCTGTAAAGCCCAGGGGATGACTAGAGACAAGACGCGGAGGTGGGATGAGCCTCAGGCTGGTCGCTGCCCGCCAGCCGGCTGGCTCCTCCACCGAGCTGTGTTTTCACAGGGGTTTTGCCTTATCAGCGCTCCGGGGGCAGAGGCCGGCCCGGCCCTGCACACGGCCGGCCTGGGGCCACACGTGAGCCAGCTTCTGCACGCAGGAGCTTTCACTCTGCAAAACTAACACACGGAATGGCGTCTAGGCGCAGGGCGGGAAGCAGACGAGCAGGGCTTAAGAGGGTTGCACTTCAGGCCTCAGGCTCCTAAACTTTAGGGATCTAAATCCTTCGCAGATCGAGCCGTGGGGAGCAGCTGCCAGCCTCCAGCATTGCGATCGCACTTGGCTTACTGCTGGCCTCCATTTTGAGCAGGGCTTTGCTGCCCGGCATGGCGGCACTGCCGGCCCGGGGCGTTGTGCGGGCCAGGCACGGGCAGCGGCCGCTCCAGCCGCAGGGGATGAAGCGTGAAAGCGCTGAAGGGGCAGCCGTTCTCGCACGGACCGCTGGGGTTCGAACCACCGTGGCTGCTGGCACCGGCCTTCCCCTCCGAAGCTGGAGGGTTTGGGGCGCAGCCGCCCCACTAGCAGGCCCCCCCTGCAATGACTCGACACCCGCCCTCCGGTGCCTCCTTGGCTGGGGCAGTCGCTTCGCGGCCCCCTCCACACTCGGCCCCCGGCTCCCTGTTTCACAGAGGATGCGAACGGGATCCGCCACGTGAACGTTGAACGCACGTCATCTTTTCCTGAGGACACAATGAATACGCGGCCACCACTGACACCAGCAGCAGCAGCGCTACGCCCCTGTCGGCTGCCTTTCGCGGGCGTGCGAAGGGCAGCGCGCTGTGACACACGGCTGTCGCTCGTGCCGCCGCTCATTCCTTCGCTGTTTCCGCAGGGTTTACTCCCCGCGTCGAGAAGCGGCCGGGGCCGGGGCCGGCGGGCGGGAGCCGCCCCGGGGCGGTGCCGCGGCGCTCTTAGGCCTGCGCGGCGGCGGGGCGGGGGCGGCAGCCATGGAGGTGCAGGTGGCGCCGCTGCGGGCCTGGGACGACTTCTTCCCCGGCTCGGATCGCTTCGCCCGGCCCGACTTCAAGGACATCTCGAAATGGAACAACCGGGTGGTCAGCAACCTGCTCTACTACCAGACCAACTACCTGATGGTGGCCGCCGCCGTCGTCTCCATCGTGGGGTCAGTGCGCGGGTCTCGCGCTCCATCCGGCGGCGGCGGCGGCCGGGGAGGGGGCGGCGGCCCCGGGGGGCGGCGGGCCCGGGGGTGGCCCCGTTCCCCGGGCGGGCGGCGCTGCGCCTCGGCCCGCTGCCACGGGAAAGGGTCCGGCCCGGCCCCGGGCGCTGCGCTGCCGGGTGGGGTGTTGGGGGTGCAGGGGCAGGGAAGCTGCCTTTCCCTTCCTCTGCCTCTCCTTAAACCTCCGATTCATCTGGTGTCGCTGATAATAATACTTACAAAATTAAGGCCTGGTTACAGCCTCCCTTGTGGAGGGGGACTTGTTAGGTTAGGAGTGTTGAGTAGGGTTTAGGATTTATTTATTGGTGGGTGTCTAACAGATCTGAGGACTCCCTCTTATCTTCCTCTTTGACGGGCTGCTCATCAAGCCCTTTTGCCCAAGGGAAAGAGCTCCGGGAACCCAGCTTGTTGCGGGGCACTGTGCTTCTGGCAGAAAGCAGCGATGGGTTTGTGTGTCAGATGTTGCTCTCTGAAAAACTGGGCTGCATCCTGCACAGTGATCTGTGCTTCCTCACTAAATCTCTCCAGTGTGACTGTTTGAGCTCAGATAAGCCTCACTTTGAATTAAAAAAAAAAGAAAAAGAGGAAATGAATTCTGCTCTCCATTACAGTTTTAAGCTTATGTCTGGGGGACAGAGCAAGCCGTTGTTATTTCTGTGCTAGCTCATACTGAAAAACCTTTAATATGAAATAAATAAGGTACCCATTCATTTCATTGTGGTGGGCAGGATTGAGACCCTCAAGGCAGGACCATCTGCTGGTGTGATGTTCTGTCAGGCCTAGCTTTCCTGAAGAGATTTGGGAAATAACCTTATAATCATCTTTTGAATAAAAGCCTATGTGACTCTTCTTCAAGTATTGCTCTAGAGTCTTTGGTCAGAAAGCTCTTAAGTAAGACATGCAGCAGAGGCTGATGATTAAGCTTTTAATATGGAAACTGGAATACCACTCTTCACAACAAACAATGCGCAAACGCGAATGCTTAAATTGGAAAACTGCCCAGCCAGTAGGCCAGAGTGGTTTTGGCTGAAGTGTATCTTATCTTGTATGTTGCAAAGGCTTAAAATTCTTCCCCTAAATCAATTTTTTTTTTTGTTAAGCAGTCTGTACCTTGGTAGGGCCTCTGAAGCTCTTGACCCAGCGTCTGAGTTGGTGAAGATTCTCAGGGTTGCAGAGAGTTTTGGCCTGCGCTCTGTGAAAGGAGGGGCTGAGAATCCTGCTTTTTCTTCTTGATGCATATGACGGTTAAAGGTTTGGCATAGTGATGTAGGCTTTCTTCTTCTTAATTTTGGTGGGAATATATTGCAGTCAGCTCAGTAGACTACTAGACTGGTAAACAGAGACTTCCATGGTCTTGCTGTTCTTATACCACCTTGGTCTAAACTTCTGTGTTCATCTAGCCTAGTTTAGCAGTGTGATGCTGTAGCCAGCTCTCAATGAGTAGGTAAGTCACAGTGGTCCTGGAAAGCAGGGGGACAGCTCTTTTACCCAAGAAGGTGGGGGGGGGGGGGGGGGGGAGTAAATAGTTTTGATACCTCTGGTTGGAAAACTAGGATGGCAGCAGCTTTTACGCAGTCTCCTGAATTCCTTCTTCCTTTTGAACTCTGATATCTTTTCTTCAGATCAAGGGTGATATATTTTCCACTTATTTCCCACTATTTTGCTGGGGTCGGAGGTGGAGGAGGAAGAGAGCCACAGGAGATAATTATCAGAACTGCAATTCTAATATCTTGATACTGAGTGGTAACCCTCTGAGTTGAAAACTTAAGGATGAGGAACACCTGGAGTGGGATCTTGATCTCAAATATTTTTTTTTATTGCATGTCTTAAAGCCTTTGGTATATGACGAATCTGATTCTTCTAACACTGAAGTAAAAGGGAGTGGGAGAAGAACTCTAAAGGAAACAGGATAACACTTCAGTAGAGAAAAACTGTCCATTTCTTTTATTAAAAAGATTTTTCACTTGGCCAGACTGTGGCTTTGGGAGAAAGGTAAAGAAAGTTCTCCTGATAAATTTAAATTGATGACTAAGTTATTGTCTTGCATTTCATTCTGTAACGGGCAGGAATCCCTGAGTGATAAATGATGAATCATGGTTTTTCAGGAACTCCGGGGCTGTATACAGGCTAAGGGCAGGATTATTGAAACCGCTAATGTAGTGGTCTTCCTGTGATGAAAACTAAACTTAGCCCATGACCAACTCTACCTGTTCTTAAACCATCTAATTATATAGACAGACTTGTAATGCAGAGATTTTCAGCTATTGTGGTACTTGGTAGCTGTGGTGGTGCTGGGCTGATGTGGAAATTGCAGCCTAGAGCTTTCTTGATACTGGAAGCACAGTGGTTATTGCCATGGCTTTGGTTTACTGCCTCTTGTACAACAAAGTTGACCTCTCCATCCTTTTAGCATCTCTCTGCAAGGTATGGAATAACCTTACTGTGAGTGTAGTGGAATTGTAATGGTCTCTACTGCATCATTTCTTGCCTTTCTCCCTCCGTTTGCCTTCTCTGATAGCTACTGTTACATGTAAATGATGTTCTGTGCTTTGCAGTAGTGTAGATTTTACTTTCAGCCTACAGGACTAGGTAGAAAACAATAAATCTGTGAATGAGAAACTAAAACTACTGAATTAGTGTCACTCTGCTAATACAGGGTGGTGGTAGCAGCCTCATCTCTTCCACCTTCCCTGCCCTGCAAATTCATTTAAGTATTAATCTGGACTAGTGTGCTGGGTGCTTTTTCCCTACAAAAAAGCCCAGCACACTAGTAGACTGTTGATAAAAAACAAGATCTTTACTAACTCAAATTGTGCCCTTTCTCCCAGTTGTATAGGAACTGGACTGCCCGTTCTTACCCTGAGCCAGGGCCCTGTCATTGTGAGTGCTATACAGATATTTATTAAAATTAGTGCCTCCCACAACAGCTTGCAACTCGCCCTCAAACAATCAGTCTGGTTAATAAGTGGAATTTGTCTGTGCTTTCACCTACTCCAACAAGGCTTCTCTGTCTTGCAGCTCAAAGTTAACTACTTAAATTGATGTAATTTCTTCTAGGCTTTTGTTGCCATGTACTTGCTAAAAATTAGTTTCTAAATCTGACAGTATTAAAAGGTGTACTGGATTTTAGAGTGCTGCATCTAAGAGAGTCTTTGTTCTCTTCTGGCATAATGTCTTCCCTGCAGCCTGAGGTTCGATGTCTCTTTCCTTTGCCATCACTTCTCTAAAACATGCACTGTCCATCTGCAGAACCCCTACCAGTCAACAAGTGTGTGTCTTGTCTTTTCTCCCCCAGACCACTACCTTAGCTGACATGCTTGTAAGTGATTGCCTTGCCAAAACAAAGACTCCAGAGCAGCAAAATGCTTAGTTTCTGTAATGCCTAATGAAAGATTAAGAATGAGTGAGCAAAGCACATCGCTTTAAAACATATGTTTCATAATAATATTAGTACATAACTTCATAAAAGTCTGGCAATTCTGCAGAAAGGAGTCTGTCTCCTATTCTCAAAGCAATGTAAGTGATCAACAGTACATAAAGCAGCATTGCTAAATCTGTAGATGCTGAGAGCTATCACCTGGAACATGCCAGTTTTATGTGGTACCTCTATATAACCTCATTGAAGGTAGAAGTATGGGGAGAGACAAGGCAGCATTTTATCTTTACAGTTAATACAAATGAGAAAAGAAGCACTTAAGTGCTCTAACCTGCCCGCCGCTTGGAACATGATGGAGCAAAAAGTCTTCTAAAAGGGAATTTTCAGGCTTATTTGATGTAATGGCCTGAGTTGCCCAAAGTAAAAAGATGTCGTTCTCAATGACTGGAAGTCTCCTACTCAGTGCCTTTGTTCAGGCTTGCCTGGTCATATGCAAAAGAAATAGATGTGACAGCAACTGCTGAATCACCCTGAGACAGTCGTCTAAAATGGAGATGATATAAGGATGGAGCTAGCTTGCTTTTGCTTTTTATGTGGCCTGTCCTATTTCTGGGCTCATGCTGCTGGAGGCTTCTTGTCTTGCACAAAGGATGTGTCTTGCCTAGCTCTTTTTCCCCTACGCTATAGCTGTATATGCTCCAGGTAACTGCTCACCTCTCCTGCCATAAGTCTGTGCACAAGTGTGCAGATATGAAATAACCTGTCAAGAAGAGGTGATGTGGTAAGTCACTGACAGCAGAGCTCTTTGGGCTTTCCTGCACCTATATGGGAAATCTAACCTGTCTTGTGATGCATGTAGGGCAGAGTCTAGAAATATGAATCCAGGGGAAAAAAAAAAATCTCATCTTAATCTGGTTTTGTTGGCCAGAGGTAGCTGCTTCATTACCAGTACTTCTTCCCACACAACTGCACCCCCAGCCGCTGCTGTCTTCTGATACTACTTCCACAAATACAAAGTGTCCCACAGTGCTACTTGGCACAGGACAATGCCTGTGTCCCTGAAGCCAGGCAGGATGTTTCTTTTATTTTATTTATTTTTCCCATCTCTTTACTTTGTATCAAAGCAGATGCTGAAGGAAACCTGGTCTCTGAAGGGCAGCAGGAGTGTAATTGCAAGTCACCCTGCAACACTGCTGGAACTGAATCTAGGTGACAGCTTTTCCTTGCCAGTTTGTCCCGGCTGTACTGGAGGTCACAGCATCCTACCAGGGTTGTACCTCGTCCACCACAGAAAGCAATGCAGAAGATCATCTAGCTAGGGTGCTCTGAGCTCTGGGCTGTTAGCACCCCCAAATGCTATTTAGTCCTGCCATACTGACTTCTTTCAGGGTAGTGAGAGTTAGTGGTTTTCTTCTCCAACACCAAAAGAGTTTTTCTTCCCCTAAGTCATCTGAACAGGGTAAACTCAAGTTACCACACCATTGCCATGCTAATAGTTCCATGCATTACATTTTTAGGTATTTGAGAGGTCTCGTAAATCCCTGCTAAAGAGAACTATATTTAGAAAGTATCTTGTAACATATTTAATGGCTGGTCACTTACCTTGTCTCTGCAGCTTTGAAAGACTTCCAGCCTTCTTCCCTGAGCATGAATTTGGCATATTGTGTTCTGATCTGTATATAAATAAGGCCAATATCAATATTGGTGGTTCAACTATAAGGTGACTTCTAGGGCTGTTATGCAGCTCTTTTTTCCCCAAATACTGGTGCTCTAAAATAATGTGTCCCATGCTTTTTCCTTTTCAGTCTTTAGCTATTGTGTTATCGAGGGTGGTGTGGCCACAGATCTGAGTGAAACTGGATAATGGAGGTCTGCCTTCCTGAAAAATGCCATTGCTGGAGAAGTTTCTATATACGAATTTCTAGCAGAATCTTAAATAGTGCTGTGAATTCTGCTGTGGGCAAGTCAAGCAGTAAAGGGGGGGCTTGGCATATGACACAACATCCAGTACTGTAATCAACAGTATTGAAGTCTGTGGACACATGGCTGATAATCTGAATACCAGTTTTTAGTGGCAACTGCTATGCCCATCTGTTTTCATGTGGCTCTGAATGACTTCATTTGATACTTATATTCACTGTTTCCTTGAACGTGTTGGAATGCAGCCCACTTCAGAAAACATGTAATTCAAATAACTTTCCCCAGGAAAGTGGGATCTTCTGAAACTTTTTTTTTTTGCCTTCACATCCCTTACAGCCAGTCAGTTATACAGAACTTGTCTAATACCAGAAAGAAGTGTAGAGCAGAGAAGTTTTTGGTCTCTTCTTTATAAATATGGAGGGATTGCTCTTCACCACCAGTTTCTGAGTTGTAATGAGAGTAGAGGGAAGGGTAGGGAAGATAAAGCTTTGAAAGTATTTACCAGACACATGGAAAGTGTAGAGTGGAGCTCTGCCTAGCCCTTTGTTGCTTCCAGGATTATCTTGTCTGTAGATTTTTGGGAACAAAAAATTGGTTGCTGTGAGTTGCCTGAGTCAGTTTGGCCATTTCTGCTCCAAGCTAGCTGTGATGTGGAGGTGACTTCTATTTTAAGAATCTCATATGTCCAGTAGTATGTATATAAACCAGGCACTAGTGTGGTCCAGTCATGAGTCATCCTCCTTCTCCTGCTGCAAAGGAGCACAGATGAAACTGATTTCTTTCCAGAGCAATGCCGTTCACTTTTTCCAGCCTGGAAACTTAAGATTGACAATTCAGAGCTAAAAATAATCTGGCTGGCTACAGGGAGTGACTCAGGGTAGAATTGCTTGTTGCATCTATCGCCACTCCCAAAAAGCCCTGTTGGCTTTTCAGCATGAGTAGCAGAAGCAGGTGTGGAAGTAGTCTGAATTTTGATCTCTTTCCATCCAGTTGTCCTGTCTCCTGTTGGCACAACTGACTTAAATAATCAAGAGCCAGCCTCTGGGCTGAAATAATTCTTGGGGGTTCTTCCTTCTCTAGGAAAATGCTCTCTGGCACTGCAGGTAAAGTGTTGGCATACCAGCGTCCAGCAACAGATTTCTTCTGCCTGTGCCGGATATGAAGCACAGACCACAAATTGTAGCATCCCCCTCAGCAGTGGGGTGGAGTGGTGAGTCATTGCGCCTGTTAGCTTTGGAACAGTAAGACTGACTGCAAAGTCTACAAGAGGAAATCTTGACTACATCTGGCTTTATCAGGGCAGTGTTATGCTGCTGTCATAGTTGTAGCAGCTCAGAGCCTTCCGCTGCTGTGTAATTACATCAGTGCACATACAAGCAAGTAAATCAGAATGCACGTGGAATCACATAACATTACTATATGTGAAATATAGTAGAGTGAAATATAATAAAGAAATATATTAAGATAAATAAAGTGAAATGTAATTTGTGTGAGTACAGCAACAAGCTAAGCAAAGTCATTGCTGAAAGCTTGACTCTAAACAAGTTCTAAATACTTGGGAAAGTGGTTTGAGCAGGTGATGTTCTTGCCCTGGTCCAAAACTGTTTATAGTCCCAAGCTGATCCACTCAATGGCGTGGTCTGCTTGGTAACTCCAATAACAATAATAGAACACAAACCTCAGCAGTGACCCTCTTGTCAGGCCTGGCTCTTCTTCCTGCAAGACCTTTATCCCATACTCCAGTTTCTTCTGACTCTCGGGCATGCTTGGGACTGGGCTTCCATCTGTTGTACTGATGGTAGTAGGTTCTGTAGGTTCATAAAATTATTTGGTTTGGGTGTAAACCAATAAGAAGGTTTATTGAGAAATAAGAAATAGTGAAGTAACTTCCTTTACTCAATGTTTCTGCTACCTTTCCCAGTTTGCAAACCTAGACGAGGTAATCTAAAAAGCTAGTTCATCTGAAGGCCTAGGCTGAGCCTGGTTTTGGTCATGTGTAGGGAGAAGATCAATCCCTTGGGCAGCTGATTGTTGGCTCCATCTGCTCTCTGGATTTGCTAACTCTGGGTCTGATACCAAGTGAATATGTTGATTGCACAGGTAGGAGGGGTCCTGGTGGTAAGTGCTTCTATTGATGAGGTGCTGCAGAAACTCTCATTATCCTGAGCTATGCTCAGGAAGAGAACATAAAGACGAAGTTTATCTAAAATCACTGGTAAGATTGCTTGTTCAGTTGCACTTGTTGCTTTATTTAGCTTCTGCCTAAAAATCAGAGGTTGATAAAGATCTTGACAGCAACAACTGACTTCTTAATGCCTTACCTCCCTAGTAACAAGTTATGAGTGAGCTAGATGTTTGCTATATGGACACAAGTCATGAATGCTCTGAAACAGGACACTTTTTTTTTTTCTTTTTCTCCTCTTCTCTCCAGATTTCTGAGTCCCCTGAATATGCTTATTGGCGGTACTGTGGTGGTGCTGGTGTTCATGGGGTTTGTGTGGGTATCGCACAACCGGGATATACTCCGCAGGCTGAAGAAGCAGTACCCAACCACGTTTGTAGTGGTCATCATGCTGTCTAGCTACTTCTTGATCTCGTATCTGGGAGATGTCATGGTGTTCATGTTTGGGATCACACTTCCTCTCCTCTGTAAGTATTTTTCCTCTTCTCTGGGGGCTAGGGGCATGTGACTTGAGCCTTCTCAAATAAGTCTGCGCAGTCTAAATTGGCTGTTGCCTTTACTATCTCTATTTAAATGATCCCAAAACAAAATTGGGAGGGAGGGGACACACAAAACAGCACAAGCCATCTTTAATGTTATTATTAAGTGGGTACCTGTGGTTACTTAAGTGGTCATTGAGACTTCATCTTCTTCCAGTGATGTCATGGTGTTGGAGTGTGTCTTAAGGTGAATGCTGCAAGTACTATGCATTCCTTGGGCATTAACAATTAATAAGTGTGTTTCTGCCATGCAGTGATGTTTGTCCATGCTTCTCTGAGGCTCCGGAACATAAAGAACAAGCTGGAGAACAAGATGGAAGGAATAGGCTTGAAGAAGACCCCGATGGGCATCATACTGGATGCTCTAGAACAGCAAGAGGATAGTATCAACAAACTGGCTGACTACATATCTAAAGTGAAGGAGTAAGCAGCTGCAACGTGGCATTTTTACCTGTTGCAGGAGTGTAGTTGCTATTTACTATTGTTCAAGCTTGCTTTCAGTTTGTGTACAAAACAGGAAATGCATGTGGTACAGATTAATAGATGCAGGATACAGGTATTCCAAGGTCTTCAGAGCTCCTCTAAGAACATAAGAGCAGCAACTTTTTTCTATTGTATAGCAAATGTTCTGGTGTTTACACAAATACATACTAACTTAAACGTGTTTGCTTGTCTCTTCTTCTGGGGGGTAGAGGAGGAAGAGATAGAAACCTGTGGAATGCAGTCTCTCAAACTGTCTTGTAGCAAATTTGTCTATTAAAAGTAACACCCCTTTCATCTCAGTTCTACAAGATGGCAGTTTAGCCAGTTTATGCTGGGTAGGACCTTCAGGCTGGCAATGTTCAAGGTGAGCTGGAATGTGTCGAAAGTAGGTGTATCTTGCATCCTCCAAATCCCTCACCTTGAGTGGTCTGTATTGAGACCACGTTGCTAGCTTAACTAGCAAGCGGTAGAACTGTGCAATACTTGTAATGAATATGGGTTCCTGTCCTCACCTCACATTCCTCCTTTAGCAGCTGGGAAACAGTCTAAATAGATCTAAGCATGAAGAAAATATATGGCACTGTGCCTCTGTCAGTTCCAGTAAAATGCACCTTTGTTCTCAACGAAATCTTGATCTATAGAAACTGCTTCTCTCTGCAGGAGAGCCAAACTTCCTTGCGTACCAGCTAAACTATGGCCAAACACAGGAGGAAAAAAAGTTTTCAGATTCATTGGATGAGCTAGGTTTCTACCCTATTGATGTTTTTAAATACTGCTACTTTAGGACTTACCTTGTTCAGCTTTAGTCTGTATAGGCTGTTTTGTAGATGGAGGTATATGTGTGTTCTCAAGCGTGGATCATCTTTTTCCTTCTTAACCAGAATGCAAATATATAAGTAAAACATGCATCTTACTGACTGTACTTCTGACGCTCTTCAAAGGAATAAACTGGATTTCAGGTTTACAAGTAAAAGCAATAAATGTCAAGATACAGTTTTTGAAAACCCATTCCAAATTCATGAAGATATTTGCCTGTAACAACTCCTGAAAGTGGTGTGTAGGATTCTTTTATATAAATTTTAACTTAACTGCCAGCTCTGATGGAATTGTCTTGATAACAGCAGCTTACCAACAACAGGGGGGGAAAAAGTTGTCCAGGTGACACTCCATGTCAAATATTCTTGCATTTCTCTTTTCTAACAAAGTAATTAATTTGACAAAAAAGCAAGCATCCTTAAAGTTGAAGCTTTTATGTAACTTACCATGCTGTTTTCAGTGGACTGTGTAGAAATCTGAACATGTCATTCCATTTAAGTGTTAAAGTGATCAGTATTTATTGAAAATGTCTGTATATTCCAGCTGAAGAGTCAATGGCCTGTTCCTCACTCATAGCGCATGGTCTTTGTTTTTTGAAAATTGTTTCCACATTTAAAGAGCATAGTAGCCTATGACTTCATCATTACTGTAGAATTTTAAAAACTGCACAGTTATGAAGAAAAATAAACTCCAATGGTGATTACTGAGTGCACTTATTTCAGGTTGGGAAAAGTGGCTGGAAACTTGAGCTTGTCTCTGTTTCTGTGGTTGGTGGAACTCCCTAGAGTGGTGGTGGGAGACCTGCTGTCACCCTGCAGCTCATGCCACAAGCCCATGCTTGTGATGAGCTTCTGGCTTTGAATGCTCTGTATGCGTATTAATTTTGTTGAGGCATGAGGGACCTCAGAGCTGCAGGAATGTTATGGCCTTGCTCTTGCATCCTTACAAAGGCTTCTCTGCAGAGGTGGAATACTGAAGCATTTGTTCATGCTGTTTCAGTCTCTTATATAACTCTGCTTAACTAGGATTTTAAATTTCTTTTAATTACCTGGGAGGGATTTCTGCTTCTAAGATTACTGAGATCTGTGCCTTCAGCAGTGCTAGGAAGCCAACTCTGCTGCAGTCAAACTAGTAGTGCGGTCTCTGTATCTGGCTGCCTCCCTCCTCCTGTGATCACTCAAGAGGTTGCTCAGTGGGAGAACATGGATCAGAGCAGGGCTTCACAGGTCCTGCTGCATATACCCTGGGAATATGTGTCAGCTGCTTCTGGGTGTACCAGTAATTTGTGCCTGGCAGCTTGATTTGTAGATTGTAAAACACCATCTTTTATTTTCCTCTGTAACTCCCTCTCCTAACTGCTGAAGTCTTAGCTGCACTAGCCTGGCCTTGAAGTCAGTATGGAGAGCAGCGTGCTCTAAGAGCTTTCTGGGGGAGCTGCTTTTTGCACTTGTCGCTTGCTGCTGTGCTCCATCTGAGGGCTTGGTTAAAAGTACCGAGCTCCTTCCCTTTCCTGCTTTTATCCTTTACAAAAGGAGAGGGCTGTATGAAATGGGTGCAATGAAAATGTTACTTCCTTTTTTATGTCTCTGCCATGCAGAAATGGCTCTGCCCTCTGCCTTATGTGGTACTTAAAAACTACTTGCTGTGTCTTGGGCAATACATCGACCAGGTTTCCCAAGTCTGTGGCATTACAGTTGCAGACAGAAGCAGAGCTGAGAAGCAGAGCTGAGAAGGGGCTTTACAAGTTTGGAAGATGGAGATTTGAAAGAGACCAGGTGATAGATACAAAAAGGACAAAGATAAATGAAAACTTGAACTAATGACAGTAGAGACTACCTTGGATTTGAAGAGGTCCTGGACATTGCTGGTACTACAGGACTATTAGAATAAAATGGAGAGGGGGAACAGGGTGGGACTGGGATTTAGCTGCCAGGGGAAGGTTGCTAAGAGTTACAGGCAGGAGCAAGGAGAAACTCACCTGAAAGAAATCCTACCAGGAGCTGCAAAGCTGTGCCTTCTGAGCAAGTGTATCAGCCACAGGAAGGCAGGGGAGCTGCATGTTAGCAAAGGGAAAGGCTTTCTTCTTTCCCTATGCCTTATCGCTTTAAATGGCTTTCTTTAAAAAAAACAACCACCACCAAAAACAACTACTGTCTTGTAGATGTGTTCCACAGAAGTGGGACTTACCTGTAGCTGCTTTACAAAAAAGGCTTGCAGTGAAAAGAATCTAATGTGATTAAAAAATGGAAGAAAAAAATTCACAAAAATATTAAGGAAAAACTAAGTTGTGTATGTGCAGGTTTAAAGCCATCGTACCCAGCCCTGCTAGGGGTGAGACATGCTATTCACACCCCATACTAGGAGGAATGAGTTTCTTAAACCCCTGGCAGAGAGGGGTAAGGCTCATCCCCTTGCCACTTAACAGCGGTGTGGAGAGAGACCTGAAATGGCATTTCAGTGCGCTCCAAGGTGGCTGTAATTGAGGATTACATCATGGACAGAGCTGAATCGTGGGGACTGAAGATTACAGCTCTCAAAACAGAGCATGGCATCATCTTTTATATGCTGATCAGGTACAATACCAACTAAACTATGTTCTGCAACAGAGGTAGCTTGAAACCATCAAGCCGAGGTGTTTGATGTACCAGAGCAGTCGCTCTGTTCTGTGAGCGTCTTTGTTAGCCATGGAAGTGCTGCACACGTCTTACGGAGAGAGCTTTATTTCATTTCTGTTTCCTTAGCCTAAAAAATGAAGCTGTGTACATGGAAACCAAATACATTTCTCATGGACAAGAGAATAATAAAGGAGCATGTGTGTGAAAAGAAAGATAAGATAAAGCACAGCATGTTCCTGAAGAATCTGGCAGCAGAAGGACAATGTGGAAGCAAAATAGTTTGCTGACAAACTAGAAAGACAAGGTTATTGATGCCTCTGAGAAAATACTCCCACAACAAACTGGAGCCTCAAATCCACTTGGCAGACAGATGGCACCAGGATTGTTTGATACCTGATGGAAACGCTTAGCACTGACTTTTCCCATGCCAGCCGTTTTCACCACACTTATAAAAGTGTTTATCGCAAGCTTTGTTCCCAAAGAGTCGTATACACCACCTGGGTTCTGCAGAAAACATCTGCTGAAACAGTTGTAAGCAAAACTTGAATAGTCTTTACTCCAGGTGGTTTTCTTCGGGTCAGTCTGGTCTCTCACTCCAGCTGCTTTGGCAATGGCACCTGGACAAGGACAGTAAGTAATAGGAGGAGGAAATTTCTCAGTCTTATTTCCCAAACCCATTTAGTTTAATACAAACCTTCAGAAACTGTAAAAAGATCAAAAATACAACAGCTGGGAGCTCTAAGGAGCTCTGGTTGGGAATTTCTTTTGTTTGTAATTCCCCGCTTGCTGTTTGCGATTCTTAAAGCACAGGAAATCAATTCGCAGGCAATGAGTCCCACCACGGAGCAAACAAACACGCAGCTCGGCTCAAGCAGTAAAACCCAATTTTGAGATGAAGCTGAGGATATCGAGGCAAATAAGGAGTTACCAAGATCAGACAGGCAGGTGAGAATAAAACCCTAATGCCTTAAATCCAAATCATTTGGCCCAATGACAGAGGACCAAAAAAACCCCACCCCCAAACCAACAAACAAAAAACAACCCCAGAACCCCCACAGGTGTCCATTGCTTCACCTTTCCATGGGCTGTGATAGCAATTGTTGTCTGGCCCATTTAGGATGGACCGTGAATTGATCCCTCTGCCCCAAATCCCACAGCCCTCATTTATAAAAACCTCCCGAGGATTTTGGGGGGAATGGCTGGGGTTCACTAGTGCTCCCTGGCACCCAGCAGCATCCAGATTTCTTAATCATTGCTGTGCAAAGTGAGGGCTGTGCCCGGCAGAGCACCGGCACCATCACCTTCCGTCTTCCAGAGAGGAGGGGAGGCAGCAGATCCGGTGGCAATGACGGACCACCCCGCCGTCACAAGCACCGTCTTGGCGTGTACAGATACACCGTGACCTTTACAAGAGCAGGTCTTGTCGTCTTAGACATGACACCGAAATGCAACACCTAGACTGGCCTAGGAAGGCCAGAAATGCCCTGAGGAGAGGCCCTGGCTGCAGCCAAGTCGGACTGGCCAGCAGAAACCACAGCCCCAAAACTTGGTTTTGGGGCAGAATGTTCACGTCAATCCTGGACCAGGGTCACTGCAGGACCTGCCCCTGCCAAAATGTCAGGACAACCTACTCTCTCTGGAATTACTGAGGGAATAGTTATTTCTGTGTAGGTATAAATGAAAGCAAAATGTGGCCCACTATATAAAAAAGTCAATATTAAACAAAATATGAATTACAAAATACTGCTTCAGCATTTTTAATTGCAAAGGGTTTTCCGTCCTCTCCCTCTAGCCTTAGCGACACAGACACATCAACATCACTAGATACGGATAGATCGGTCAGCTTTTAGTATTTCTTGAATAATGGTACAATGCAAAGACATATAACATTTCAGCAAAGCAAAAGGTTAAATCTGGTGGCCAGCATTTTGAGAAGCGGCCCACGAATTTGGTACCCAAGTAAGAGCAGCACCAAGAGGCAGTTATCACAGTTTGGGACCTCCCCCTGACACTAAAGCTTTTAATTTCATTTAAACCAGACCAACCGAAGGCAGCCCTGGACCACGGCTGTGCCGCAGACCCCTCTCGCTTCCCGCGGCCTCGGCCCGGCGTTCGCGGCAGCGCTGAAGGAGGGCCCTTACCCACCGCGGCCAGCCCGGGGGCCCGGGCTCCCGGCGCGGGGCGGGCGCAGGCAGGGGAGTGCGGCCAGCGCGCTACTGCAAACCCAGTTCCTGCCTCTGCGCAGCTTCTTAAGTGACCTTGGGTAAGTTATTTTGCTGTCAGTGTTTCAGTTCAGCCCTTATCAAATGGGCCAAGTGACGGTGCTTTCTTGTGTAAAGGGAGAGCTAAAGCAAAACAGGACTGCTGGGAAAAGACACATGGTTTTTATGGGGGACTGAGGACAGACTAATGTGAAAAATAATACCTGTTGCTCTCCTGAAGCAAACATCTTACAACAGCACTTGCCTATCATAACTAATACGCTATTACTAGTATGCTAACGTTGAGTTTCTGTGGTTTTGTTTACCCCCTGAGCGAATTTCCTTCCTTTCACCTGTACGGCTGCAGGCAGGGATGCGCGAGGCTGCAGCCTCGGCACTTGCTGTCATTTCTCTTGCAAGCCGTACCGTAGGGCTGCCGGGGAAACAACAACGTGCATCCCAGGAACGGCAGCCTGATGCAAAACGACGGCGATGACACACAGCGTGCGGGCGTGTTCGCGAGCCCCGCCGAACGGCCGACGTTTCAAACGACAGCTCCAGAGCGCGCGGGGTGAATGGGGTTCCCTCCCCTCGCCGCCATCGCTAAAGCACTTACCGGTTTAAGATAAGCGACGTTACTCTGACGAATGTCATTTAGTAGCTGATCTCTCGGGGTTATTTCAACGAGGGGAGGTGGCCTTCTCCTGGGAACTGGTTTAAGCGTTTTGATGACGTCTTTGAGGTTGGTTTTCTCGGCGGGTTCCACGTACTCCGGCACGGCTGGTTTGCGCTGAATCTTCTTCAGCTTCACCACTCTGAAGCTGACGGGCTTCTCTCTGCACGGCTGCTCGGGGGCCGGCTGCCTCGCGTTCTCCTGCCTTTTGCTCAGAGACACAGCCGTGGGGACGGGTGGTTTCGGGGCCTGAGGGGGTTCGTGCATCCTCGGCTGGGGCAGCGGTCCTCCCAGCATTTCCCACATCCCGGGAGGCAACCCAAGTCCATTTTCCAGCATCGCTATCAACTCCCTCTGCTCCTTCATTTGCTGCTGCCGCTGCTCCTCTTGCCTCTTTTGTCTCTGCTTGTCCAGGTTTCTACTGAGCAGGTTGGTCACCACCATCCTGGGCCCCGGCAGTTCGAAGTGGTACCCCATTTTAAGGAGGGTGGCATTGGCTTTCAGCAGCCTGGCGATCTCCATTTCTGCCTGGTGGCCCAGCATGCTCCGCTGGTTGTGAAAGCGGAGCTCCGTCAGCGTCTCGTTGTACTGCAGGCATCTCATGATAGCAACGATCCCTTTGCCAGAGATGAAATTGGAATCGATGTTCAACGTGGTGATGCTCCTGTTCTCCCGCAGCATGTTAGCCAGCGCGAACGCCACGTTGTCGTCAGCCCCCACGTTGGCCAAGCTGAACGTTTTTACGTTCTTATTCTTTTTCATGGCATTGACAAAGTCTATCAGCATTTCTTTGGGGACGTTTTCTATGTTGTTCAGGTTGAGCTCTTTCATGTCCGGGTTGTTTTTTCGGACTTTCTCCAAACTCTCTTCTAAATTGGTTTGATTTCCTGAAGGCCTGGCACTTAGCTTCATGAAGCTGGTATCCAGTGCTAACTTTTTGGGGATGTTCAATTTTGATATTTTCTTTTCATTTTCATTTGGCTTTTCTGTGATTTCTCCTGATTCCGTACCTGGTTTCTTACTTATCTGATCGCTGTGACGGTTCTCATTGGTGTAAGTCTCCTTTGTTTCCAATTCAGTCTCATCTTCCTCCTCTTCTTCTTCATCATCTTCCTCTTCCTCCTCTTCTTCTTCCTCCTCCTCCTCCTCCTCTCTCCCTTTATCGCTTCCACCTTTGTTTGTCTCCCCAAATTGTGTTCCTGAGTTGGACAAGTGCTCGTTTTGGTAACGTCTCTCTTTTCCCTCTGCTCCTGGCACCCTCCCGCCGGCCGCCTCGCCGCTGCCACCGGCCTTTCCTTCCGACTCCTCCACAGCACTTCTCTGAGGAAGACAAAACTTCATAGCTGAAATAGTTGAGCACGGCTTTGTTACATTCACTTTCTGCTCAAATAAACATGTAGCAGGATGTAGATACCTCTATGCCTGTACGTTACAGAATAATCCTTAGAAGCGTCATTGCCTGTAAAGTCAGGGCTGTGCTGGCTTGCTTGGAACACAGGAACAATTGCTCTTAAAGTGGCTGCAAACCAGCTTCTCATCTTTGCCTATTAATTTAAATCCTGACAATTAAATCCTGTACATATTTAATGCTATGTTAAGGTGGAGTCACCCAGCACATGAGACAACGAGGCTGCCTGCTCTGGTACCTGCCAGCACATGGCAGCTAAGGAAGCACGTCGATGAAGATGAAGCAAAATACTAGCTCAGTTTGATTTTGAGTCCAGAGATAGGAAGCTGGACTCTGCACACAGGTGTTGCAAGGCAGTGGGGCTTCTAGAATCAAAATAAAATTAGTTGCGAACTTCCACCATGTCTAGAGACCCTCCTAGCTGAGATTTTTTTCCAAGCATCTTTTTGCAGTGGATCCTCCATCACTGAGAAATGCTAATAAAGCGCTAATAAAGATCAAGATATTTTCGTAAAATTTTGCACTAGTTCAGGCAGGGCAGTGTCATGACCTGTGCTTCACCAAAAGTCAGACAAAATGGTCACAAAGTCACTTCTGCCCTTGGGGCGCTGGTTCCCATTTGCTGTGGCAGTGGATGGGTTTAGTACAGGGATCGCCTGATCAGTTGTGAATGCAGCAGACAGCTCTACACTCAGATTCCAGATTTAACCTCAGAAGTGTTAGAAAAGACTGTTTCTTTGAGGGTAAGAGTGTTGCAGGAGGGAAAAAACCACAGATTTCCCCCCTTCTCCAGAACCAGCCCATGAAACCTGCCCTGGGAAGTCCGTGATGTACTGTGCTGTTGTGTATTAGCAAAAACATTAGTGTTTAAAAAAAAAAAAAAAAAAAAAATCAGTTACTTCAAATTCACTTGGGTTCAGGTATGGATGTGTTTCATCTGGCCAAGTTTCCATTCTGTTAACCTATTTTTAAGTGTGGCCCTCGTCCTGAAAAATACCTAAGTATGACCGTAACTTTATTTCTAAGTCATAGGGATAGTAGAATAAATTTAAGTACAGTATTGAAAAGGGTTGCATTAGTTCATAGAGTTTGCATGCTCGGGCATTAGTGAACGTTTCACATTGTTAAAGTGCAGTGGTTTGGGTTTCTGTCCAGTGTGATGTTAAATTCTGTCAATTAATTAGTTTAATACATATGATCAATGTAGTCTTCTATGGAAAAGCAATGTGGTGTTGTTCCATATGCAAAGTCAAACAAATTTGAGTTACATCCTCCAAGCTGATTTTATGACAATTTCTCAGTGATTTTGCTTTCCTGAAACAGAATTAGGATTTTCTTATATTAAAAAGCTTAAGAAAATATTTTGGAAAAGCAATTAAAAATTACTAACCCTGACATCAGTCCAAGCTGGATCCTGACATTGCTGAGGTTTTTAGGATGAATTTAAATTTCTTTGTACTGTACCTTACGTAAGGGATGGAAGCAGAGGCAGGTTAAGGTATTAAAGCTATAAAACAGATCCCACAGCAGATGCATGATAAATATTTGCGATTTTTTGCTTGTTACCTCAGAGGGCAAGAGGGTGACGGGAACTCTCTCGTCCTCGAGCATGCGTCTGGATGCCTTCTGCCAGTACAGGTAGTCAACCAGGGACCGGTGGTCGAAGCTCCCCGTGGGGGGTTTCTCCGTCTGATCCCTCTGTATCATCCCAGTTGGGACTTCGGGGTCTGGGGCCATGACTTCCATCTCACACTGCAGCTCCTTTAGCTCCTCGGGGGACAGGTTTGCCAGGATTTCATCTTCATCGATGTCCTCAGGACACACTTCTTCATCAGAGTTTTGGCTGAGTTCAGACATGTTCTTTCCTTCCTCTATTACTTTTTAAACCTAAAGAGAAAGATAGGTTTTAAAGGATTTTTTTTCCTCACCGGCAGTAGTTCATTCGGTTAAATCGACAACTTCATGTTTTGGTCATGAGCTGTGGCAGCTCTCGGTCTCAGTGCGGGAGACAGACCGTGCAGCTAAGTCTATATTAAGCTGCAGCTGGCTGGATAAAGAGAATTTATGGCGATGCTGCCATGCTCCATTTTCAGCAACCTGTCAGCTGTGCAAACCCTTCTGACATTTCAGTGCAGCTGGCGCGTCCCCCATTGAGTAAGGCAGGAGACGGCCATTTTCTAGAGGATTCCTGGGGCACGACGCCTTTCGGTGCTTCATCCCACGCTCGGATCGCCCTCGGTGGGTGGAGTCACGTTAATGGTACCTGCGAGGTGCACGGGTGAAATTCTGCACCGGGGGAAGAGTCAGCACAAGGTCTCTGTATCCGTAATGTCTCAGGTGTCTCAAAAGGGCTGGGGACCGCGGGCTCTTCACCGCCTTTAGCCAGGTCTAAACCCCGACTGAATAGCGCAGGTGGTTTCGGTGTGAGGGCAGCCGTCGCGCAACTGATGAGCTCTCCCCAATGCCAGGTCCTGGTTAAGGTACAGCCTCCAAGCTGGAAAGAGGCAGGCGAACAGTCGGTGCAACACACGCCTTGTGCCTGGGGACAGGGGCCCGTGCGGGGACGGGCACCAGCCCTCTGAACCGGCCTCAGTGGCCCCACAGGGAGCATTTCCCACGGCACACGCGTGCCCTGCGCCCACCCAGTCTGCCCAGGGGCAATGCCAAGGCCCCGTTTCTTGACTGGCCTGTCTATCATGGACGCTATTTGCACTGTCAACAGATCTTGGCTGGCAGTTCATCTCAGGTTCATCTTTTTCCTACTTTTACCATTTTTTTTACAGAATTAATAGGCAACTACAAAGATTTACTTTGCTAATATTTGTAGAACTTATGTAACTATAGAAGATTACCTGAAATCCTTTTTTTCATTGTCTCCATTCCAGCTAAGAAGTACCTCCTTCTTTATTCAGAATATTTTATAGGCTTCTGAATTTACATGGCAAACCAGAAAGCCGTATCTCCAACACCACTGTGCTCATGCTGCTTTGTAAAAGCAGAGTAGCATGGGCAGGTAATTTTTCCGCTACAGTGCAATTTCAGTATGCCGCAGTTTGAACCGTTCATTGCATTAGGAAGATTTCCTCTCATAATTTCAAATATTCTTTGTAGGGGGTATCGAATCAAATCCTCACCTTGCACCTGCAAATGCATGTTTCATAGGAAAGAAACCACAGACGAGAGGCTGTGAAACCAAGCCCCACCAATTTTTAAGCCGTATTTCTCATTACAGTCTCAACCACGCTCTGCTGGAGTCTACTGGCAGCAAAATAGTCTCTGCGTGACGATGGTCTCTCTTTGCTGTGTTTTGTAACAAGAAACACGGTGTTCAAAGCCCTGTTGACCTCTATTAAAAAGCCATTATCCAAAGGTCCATAATTTAATTAATGCTGTTACACAGCAGGGAAGAGGGCAAAAAATTTAAGAACTAAATAAGTGGTAAAGGAAAAAATAACAAAAACCCAAGCCAAGAACGTAATGGCTCTGTTTGCCCCTTTGGTATTTCAGGGGACATCCTTATTTTATATTATGCAGTAGCAAGCACAACAGCAGACCCACACATCAATCTATCTGATCTGGCAGTTTTAACCCCCAGCGATCGCTGTCCATAATAGAGTCCATAAATGGTTTCCTGATGTTATCAAATAAATCAATGCTCCTCGGTAGCTGGTATGTTATTCTCCCAAACGATGCTGTTCGGGTCACAGAAGCTGTCTATTCAGTGGTCACTTATCGCTTGCTAATTTCTTGACTGTAAATAAAGCCCCTGGCCACCTTCTTGTATTTCCATGATCTTTAGCCAGGCCATCTTGGGCCACGGTCTTGTCAGATCTGCTAAGCTAAGTAGGGTCAAACCCATGAAGTCCTCTCGAGAAGAAAAACAGGGATATTGAGAACACTATCAGGTATTCAAAAAGCAAGTTTTCTTCTAAGTAGAAATATATCGCTTGTCAATACCATAATTAGGAAACACGACCCTTCTGGGAGCGATGCCTTCTCCGTCAGACGCAGAGCGAAGGGCTGCCTGGTGACACCTCTCCTGGTGACACGGGTGCTAATCCCACAGATTTCCAAGGTGGGTATCACATTTTGCCTACTTTAGGTCTCTCCTCCATAAATTACCTCGAGTTCAGGATTCACTTCCTTTTCTAACGCGTTGCTTAGTGTTTTGGTGCGCTGGAAACGGCACGTTAAGGCAACAAACGACACCCTCCAGGCTGGGGACACGCTCCTGGCCAAATCTAGAAGTCTTTTCCAAGGCAAAACTCCCATCTTCTTCCCAATAACATTTGCGGGTATTCCCCTCGGAGCTTTCCAAAATAATCACTCATTCCTCGACCTTCATTAAGACAGGAAAGCCACTTCCATCGGTAGCACTTGCTATTTTCACGCCAATTTGACACTTGCTCAGGAATCCCTGGACTAATAAGCTGCTGCACGAGGTGCTCTGTTACCAAACGGCGGAGAGCTGTGCCAGAAGACAAGAGGTACCTGCAGTGATCACAAAGCGATCCCTACGGGTAGCAGCTCAAAATTCATGCTAAGTACGTACCTAACAAGTGTTAAATAAAAGCACTTTAGGAGCAAACTGATAGAAGAAAAGGTCTGCCCTTGGTAATGAACAATTCATGCTTACGGCTTACTGTTTCTAAGGCAGGTACTCGCGTATGGGTGAACTCTTGCATGAAACCCAGCAGGCTCTCTTGCGGGATTGTTTCACTTCGTTGATTTTTCTCATTTGTGCATTCTCTTCAACACTTCCAACTTATCTCTCTCGAAAGCAAAAGGGTTGACAAGTTTTTAACTCAAATATCAAGAGGGGCCGACCCCTGCGTCACCATCTGACGTGAAGTAGGCCATCAAGTGCCTAAAACGTGTTCTATTTTTGAGGTAATTGATGGGAGACATGCTGATGCCAAGTGCTGGAGAGCAAATTTCTATAATGTTGTCTTTCATTTTTTTGCTTGTAAAGCCTACATATTTGTTCCCCTCTATTACCAATCCATGGTATTTCCAAGTGCCAAGGCATTAACTGGAACGCGTCGGAGAACGTGCCTGTGTAACATAACCTTGCATCACTTTTAAGAAACTTGTGGGCTTGATGGGGCAGTCTAAAATTGACAAACAGTAGCATACACCAAGCATGTCCAGCAATGCAGTGTAACGCAATATGGGGATTATAGAGGGTCAGATGATGGGATCTTAACAATAACAACCACTAAGTAACGAGAGCAATCGTAGAGAGACACCCTGTGGGAAAAACACCAGGGATCATCTTGGGGGGAAAAAAAAAACCAACACCACACCTCCAAACTGTTACAGATATAAATATATCAGATTAAGTTTGTTGCTTAAATAGAGTAAGGACATCTGACTTTCGAAGTATTTGCCCAAGTCGCTTGACAGGGAGCTGCAAAGTCCAGGCCCTGTGCGAAGTGGCAGGCGCGGTGGTGGCTGGCGTGGGGACAGGATGGAGCAGCGGGGACGGGGCCGCGAGCCCCTCGCCCCTGCCCCAGCAGCCACTGAATCACCGCATCTCACTGCATCGAGGTCTGGCGGTTTCCTCTGGCTCCAGGGGAAGCAAAGCGGAGCTGCGTCTCCTGTTTCAGTGGGACCTGGATGCCTCTAATCTGGCCCCAAAAAAGAACATAGTGTTTTTTTGGTTTTGTTTGGTTTTTTTTTTTTAGGTTCCATTTTCAGAGAAGTGTGAGAGCAGCTACACTGGGTCCTCCCTACGCAGTAGGAAACCATCTCTGTCATCATCCACATTCCTTATTACAGGGAAAAGAAAACATTAAAATGTGTAGGGAGAAACAGGGAGCATGGAGGGGACTTTGGTCATGTCAGAAATTAAGGAGAGAAAATTTCAGCCTGGGGCAGGGTACTGACCCCCCCCTTGGCATGTCCAAAGCAATCCCACAGGGAAAAGCACGGGCGAGTCAGATATGTACGTCTTGGTTTGCATCAAGAAGGGTTAAATAATTAGCTGATGGATTTCTAAACCATTTCAACTGTTCTAAACCATTTTAAAAAGATCATCCAAACCCCCATGATTTTGGGGCAGGAGACAGCTGACAACATGAACGTTGACAGTGACATTTCGCTGGTGGGGGGCTGGGGATGACACCGAGCGCAACTGAGCCGGTCCTGGGCGTCTGGGCTGACCCAGGGCCAACCTTTGCCCCATTGGGAGCCAAAACAAGTTCCAAATTTCACCCTTGAAGCCCGAGTTTCTGTGCTCGCTTGCCAATGAACAATGCTACGCCTCATCCGCCATACCTCCCTACCAATATATATATGTTTTTTTTTTTACTGACCATGTTTTAAAGCGACTTGAGCAGCACTCCCAGCACAGCCGGAGGACACACGCCGCCTCCTTGCACTGGGCTTATTTATGAAGCAGCAGGTCTGCGGCTACAGGAGGGAGTTTCTACTCCCAGATATCATTTATAGCACTATCGCGGGCAAAACACTGGAACGCTCAGCACTAGTTACATCCCTGCTAACTTGGTATTTTACTTTCCCAGCTCATGTTATTTATGTGACCCTGGTAAAGCACTTCCAAATACCTGAACGTTTTCATCCCTGGGTGGTGATTCGTTGCCTCATCTTCCCAAAGCACAGCGCTAAGCTGCTAAACAAATGAAAACCAACCTGAATGAAAACAGGTTTGTGAGAGACTGGGAGCAATTTTATTATTGTATGGGGAACAGGCGATTCATGAGGGGACGTTGAATGTCTGACCACGACTTCAGGGACCGAGCTGCAGCTCTGCCTGCGACTTTTTGCCAATGGGCAAAAGCGAAAGACACCCTGAGCTGCCCCGATGTGGCTTCGCGTGGTTTGGGACAGAGCTGAGGCTGGCTATGGGTGTCCAAGAGGACACCAACCCCCTGCACCAGGGACCGCCCGGGAACAGAGACCTGCTGCTGCCCTGGGGCAGCGCTGGCTCCTGTCTGATGGCCACAGCTTGCCCGGAGCACAAGGCAGCGCAGGCAGACACAGCACTGAATCGCACACTACCCGTGGGCATTGCGCAGGGCGTTTACCCAAAAATTTACTATTATGAACTGAGATCTTATTCCAAATCCATGTGCAAGACAGGCCCAGACTCAGGCTCAGGGATTCAATACTTTGCGTTAGAAATACAAGCTGGGCCCCTCGGAGAAGACATTCATTCTCCATGCAGCCTGCACAAGAACCTGTCTGCGGCAGCATATCCAATTTAGCAATTATTTACTATTAACTCTACCTTTATTCTTACAATTTATCTATGCTCTGGGTTTGCATGGTAGAGCCTCAGGAACAACAAAAGCCTCACGCTAAAAACAGTAGCTAGAATTAAACTTTAAAATGTTCTCTCCCTTTTGCAGCCAAATTTCTAGTTTCCCTCCAAATGGTGCATGACAGTACTATTAGGTCAGAACTGTTCTAACATGACACCAAGGACTCTTGGAGGAGCAACAGCCATCATCATAACCTTTCAAACGAGCGATCGCCTCCACATTTGTATGAAATGCTGAATTCAGCACAAGCTGGATCAGATATGATAAGAAACAGAGTCATTCTAGGAAACAATGTCACCCTTCACATTAGACATAGGGTGTATCTTTCTTTTATAGCATTCAAACCTATCACAGCCCCATACCTCGTATCATCCCGCCGCTAAAACGTGCCCGTGGGCAATGATGCCGGCAAGGGCACACGGCGATTTCGTTATGTACGTACGGGGCACGTCCTTCCCTAACCTCATCCTGGGAACAGGTGGAAGGGTTTCTTCTAGAGTTACTCCAGCTGAGCCCCGGCTGGCTGCAAACTCTTCACCATCTGCAGCTCTTCGATGACACTCTAACGATTAAATATAAATTGAGACTCATGCCTGCTACACTTGAGATGGGCAGGAGATGGCCTGGGAGATGGAGCACATCCCTCTGCAGTCAAGGACTTGCTGAAGGATTTATGGTGATTCCCTTCATGAGGGACAGATGCAGATAATGAAGTTGGATGGATGACAAGGAGCTGCTTCTTGGTTAAAGGTCTTGCTTCTCTTTCAGGAAGACCCTGACATCTGTCTCTTACGTCCTCATGGGCTACCAGCACCGATCATGACTCACACTGTCCCTTCTTCCAAGGAGGAAACATCACATCAGGTTTGACTTGCTGCATCAGAGCATAGGGTAATTGTCTTTGATGATAAATCCTGCCCTGGGAGATGATCCATGTGGTCCTGAATCTGTGTCTAGCAGCTATGAGGGGAAGGGGAAGGTCCTACCCGACAAGGCGGGGGGTTGTGCATCAGACAGGGTGTCACCACCCTTACCTGCTGGTAGCATGGGCATCACAGTGACGCTGGGAACGGGAGAAAGTGTCTCCTTTGGAAAGCTCAGCCAGGCAATGCAGAGACCCTGTCCTGGCACGCAAAGGCACCTGGCCAATTTGTGACAGGACAGGGCAGGTGGAGGAGAGAGTTAAACAGGAGGGAAAGGGCGGATGACCATACAGCAAACATACATTGCCTCTTCTTCCTCTGTCTAGACCTAGGGCAGGATCAACCCTGAGGTCCCACCCTGTAGGTCTCAATGCTGGGGATCATGTTTAGAGAGAGACCAGAGTCTCCAAAGTACCAACCATGCGTCAGTGCGGGCAAGGACCATCTCTGGAAATACCAGCTGCGACAAAATCCATCATACAAAGTTTATACCTGAAAACATGAACAGATGCCATGTGCAAGCTCATCCTTTCCGCCAGCAACTTCATCTATGCCAGGATGAAGGTCCATTTTCTCACTGCTCTGTGAAACAGCAAACATCCATATATGCAGAGTTACCCAAATTACATAAATCCAAATGCTAATTGATTCTAATGAAGTCTGCATTACGTGGGAAAATGTGGGCTGCCCCCAGATTAGAGCTGTAGGTCCCCTTCCCCTGCTCTACACAAGTACCGTGTTCATTGCTTCACTTGATTGGAAAGCCAGATTATCCCCGACCGATCCAAGGAACAAGACAGGGCTCTCCGTGCAGTCGGTGCCAGCAGCCTGGTGCCTTCAGCACAAGAAGAACAAGGGCAAGAGCAGGGGACGCGGCAGGGAGAGACACGACGCCCAGCGTAGCACAATGAGAAAAAGCACACAGAACTGTTTATGTCTTCACGCATTTGCAAAATAAGATGTTTTTTCCCACCGTATTTATCTCAAACAGCTGCAAAAAGTGACAGAAGTAATCTGAAAACCACTCCAGGAAGTTTCTGTTACCAACAAGATAAAACATTCCTAAGGATGCAGAGTTTTTCCCCTGGTGCAAGATCCCTAGGAAAAAAAATAATAAAGTCCATGGAAAACAGATAACTGGACTTAAATTAATAACCGTTAAATAAAATAAACACAACTAAAAGTTTTCTCCTATTTGCTTCAACTTGGTAATTTCAATATTTGTGTGAGGCCCTGCTATAGCTGAAGCTCTCAGCTTTCTACCTTGGAAATTTATTAGGTATAGCACAAAAGCACAAAGGAGATCGAAGAATAGTGTAGAAAGCAGAAATCTTCCTAGGAAAGGTGTGAACTTATCCGGAAAGCTCCAGGCAAGCACAGTGACGGGAGATACTCCCCAGGCTCAGAAGCCGCTTGCAGAAGCGGCTCTCCTGCATTAACCCCCAAAGCCCAGGAGATGGAGCAAACCTTCAGCCTTTATAGCATTTCCCACAACCGTTTCAGGACCGGCTGGGCCACGGCGGAGGCTCCTCACCCTCCCGGGAGCCGTGCAGCCTTGCCGCGGACAAAATACCGCTGCAACGCTGCTCCCGTTTCCGCTGAACGCGTCCAAGACCATGAAAGAAGTCAGCAGAAACCTGCAAGAGTCACATCGCGTATTAAGCCGCCTTGGCCAACAAGTTTCACATTGCTATACTCAGGTGAATTTTAAAGATTTGTGATCTTTAAAGGTGCGCCCGTGCTCAGGGAGGGGGCTCCCGGCCTCAGCCCCGTCCCCCCCCGGTGCCCGCACCGGAGGAACATCAGACACCAGCCTCCCGCCGCGCCCGCGGCAGCTCCCACGGGAGTTCGGCCTCCCACGCCTCGGTATTTCTGCACAAAACAGCATAGGAAAAGCAGGCAGCAATTAAAAACATCAGGCACAGCTTACTTCAGCACAGTGCCCTAATGCCTTTTTAAGGATTCCTGGTAAGGACTGGTTTTCCTTCTTCATCCATCAACTAAAAAGCACTCAGAAATGCTCCCTTACGTACTGGTTTATGTGGGTTTTTATTTCCCCTCCACGCTCTCATCTCATCAGCAGCACGTTCTACCCTCTAAAGACAGAGATGTTTGTGACACTGCAAAATTGAACCCTGTGGGTGTTTCACGTTATTCAGCTCTTGGCTTCGTTCTGGATCATACTAAGTAAGAATTTCTAAATATTTCTTCAAACTGGAAGGGGCAGGAAGGATTTCAGAGGAGTACAAGAGGCAGGATCTTCTCTTCACTGCTGCTGTCAGTCACTAGATGTCCTCAGTAATCCTGGTGAGGTTACACAGCAGAAAGCACAGATGAGGTAGGAATTTAAACATGGCACAGGTAATTTGTATTTCAGCTGTGAACAAGTATGATAATAGTTACAAGTATGTCTTTATTACCTCTTCAGCTGCATTATACAGACCTGGTCTCTGAACAGTCACGCACCTGCATCAAAACATCGCCCCAGAAATGCAGTGCACAAAGTAAGCTGGAAGTCTGCAAAAGGCAAACTTAAGGGTCCTGGGGAACCACTGGCAGAAATCAGGCATTGCACTAGCTGTGCGGCATCGCCAGCTCCCTGGTTGGCAATGGGCAGGAGGTCCCACAGGGACGTTGCGCCCTCCCTCTCCTCCCCTGTGCCACCCAAGGCCAACCCCAGCCTTTTGCTACCTGCCCCAGGCAACACCTGAGAAAAGAGAAGCTGGATCTTCTTATTCTCTCCTCTTCTGGGCCCCCTCCTTCACTCTGTACTTCCACCCTTTTCATAACAGTTTCTAAGAGCATAACTCTTGCAGGGCCAGGCATGCGGAGAACGACGAGAGGGATTACAAGTGCTGCACCCACCACGCTACCGCTCTTCCATTTCCAGCTTCTCTGCAGCTTAGCTCTTGCTTACTGGAAGCTGAGATCAGGCTCTGAACTCTGGCCCCTAGGGGTTTTATGCCCAATATCCCCAAATAGAGCAAACCATCCTCAACCCAAACCCTCCTCAAATTCCCATCTTCTCAACAACATCATCCAAAATTGTCCTGGCCCTGTCTGAGCAAGCCAGGAGGCGAGGCCGAGTGCCAGTGTTGTGCCAACACGGATGTGTTAGACTGAGCTAAATCCTAAACGCTAACAGAAAAGCCAATACAAAACTCAATGGCTACAGCATTAAAATAAAGGAATGCAAACAACGCTTTAAATGGGGCACAGACCTTGTTACACACCTCATTTCCTTTTTTAAATGAAAAGCTTTGAGAGTGCTGATAAATAACTGCCAGCCTGCCCTGATACCATTAGTTCTGGGTAAGGTATTGGACTTCGTACCACTCGGCTTCCTGCTCAAAACACCAAAGTTTTGTAAGAGCAGCAAGCATGATTCAATGAATGAAGCACTTGTGAACGGACAAACCTCAAAAACTACTCAGAAATGGAAGAGTATGACGACATGGGGGTATTTTTAGTGAGTAAGTCTGCAAGTTCTTGTTAATACCTATTTTCACCAGCAACCTGGAAATAAGCATACAACTCAGTGGTGGTGGTGGTGAAACTTATAGATGCCACAAAAAGTAGGAAATGGCAAGTAACTCTGAAGAGAGGAGAGTGAGACTGAATAACCTCAACGGCTTGGTGACCAGGGTGCAAAAGCAGTTGTACATCTGGAAGGCAAGTTGCTCTTCCAGAAAGGTGGGTGTCTCGGAGCAGGACTCAAAATCAAAAGAGGACCCAGCAGACGAGCGACACAAACTCCAAGAGCCAAGCTCCAAACAGGAAAGGCTGCAGCAATTTTTAGGGGCAAGGACAGATGAGCAAGAAGTATTTCCAGAAACACGAGGCCACCTCTGTCCGTGCACCACTGCTGAGCTGAGGCTGGGCAGCAGGTCCAGGGAGAGCAACCTTCCCACGGGGCTGCTGTGCCAGAGAGGCCCCTGCAAAGGCGCTGACCACCACTCCTCCCTCCCCTTGCACCATCAGAAATTCAGACTTACAGGTCTGTTTTGGGAGGGTCTGAACTGCCCTGGGCCAAGCCTCCCCCAGCAACAGCGTGGCCATTGCTGACTCCCCTGCCCCGGGCTGGGCGATTTGCGCGGCAGCCAAGGCCACTGATCCGCAGCACCCAACCTAACACGGCAGGCCAAAAGGAATCAGACCACAGTGATTTACTCTCTCTTACTTTAAAGCCCTGAAATAACACACACTGCACTTTTCCAAGCACTCAAGTAGAAATAGGAGGAATGCTGAAGTGGTTTTGGTAAGCACACTTTTTAGTTTATTGACCTATACAAAATAATAGGTCTAAAAAATTCAGAAGTAGTAAAAGAATAAGCAAAAAGAGCTTTCGCATTTCTAGAAGGCTATACAAATATGCAAAAACAAGGAAATAAGTTATTTTTTATTTTGTTTTTGTTCGTTTAATTCCAAATCGCGACTCTAATAATACAAACGACTAAGTACCAGCTTAACAAGTGTGTCCTTCTGTATATATTACATGCTCTGGAATACTGGTAAAAAATGTCAAAAAAGTTTATCAGAAACTTTTCTATTCACAATATGAACAAGGAGTAACTAAACCTTTGTATAAAAGAAAAAAGAGCACCATTTATGGAATCCTGAAGCACAGTACAGCTGAGAAACGAGAGAGATTTTACCGTATGCAAGCGAGTCGTCGGAAATCACGCAAGATAACCCATGCCAATTTGTTCCTACAGATGGATGACGTGAGGTAGGTTTATCCCTCTTAGATCACGACTGCAGTCGCACTTTTTTCCTACACAAATGGTTTCGTGAAAAATGCTGTTCTGTCACTTAGTGACTTAGCAACGCACCTGGCAGTTCAGATGACTCGCAGTACAATCCTAATGCCCCTCATTTTAAGGCACCCACTTGGCTGTTTGTGTTTGCATCCACCTTAAAATACTGGCCGTTACAATCAAATTGTTCGCCGTGTGATCGCTGGAGCTCCCCACTGCAGATCCTCGATTCACCGTGGCAGAGCAAAATGTAACTGTCACCCGATGAACAGGGGTCACTGTGCAGCCACCGTGAAAATTTGCCTACTCCTCCACACAGTGAAGTTGTACCATGGAAAGCTCATTAAATGGGAGGTTATTAATTACACTTTATCATGGAAAAGAGAGTTCAAAGTTTACTGCTTCTGTTTCCAAAATCCACAACCGCCTGTAGTTTTACGTGACATATTTTGTCAGCAAATTCTTTTCTTTCCAGAACTTGCTTGTGGTGCTAACAAACACTCTTAGCAACACCCCAAAAAATGGATAAACTCACTCAAACCTCCGTAATTTAAAAAAAAAAAAATCCAGCCTTCCTTCAAGTAATGTTCCAATACTGATTAAGTCACCCTTTGCCTCATTCACACGCACAGTATCTATCCTTCATAAGCTTATGAAAAGTCCTTCCAGGTCATCATAAGCCATGGCAGAATAAATTTTCATTTCTTCTTTCAGACATCAGAATTGTGCTCCTAGAATTCCTGGTTTTTCCATAAGAGTCTCCTTTTCACATTTTTTTTTCTCTGAGGTTTGCCTTCAACACCTTCCAATCTTCCAAAAAAGTGCTTGCTAAATATAAATACTTCCACCAAGTGCTGTGTCTAGTCATAGATTAAACTGTGGCTTGCCCTTGCTCGTGTAGGCTATCTGGATTCAGAAAGAAACGCCATTCGTGGTAAGACTTTGTCATTTTGCTACAGTCCCTCTTAATGCTGAATTTAAACTTTCCCAGCAAAAGAGCCTGCTTCCTTTTTTGTTCCGTTTGGAAGTTCCACCCGAGATCTGCCTCAGAGTCATAGCGTTTTGTGCAAGGCACGCGAGGGTACGAATGCAGGGCTGCAGGCGGTCTACACGAGCGTCCCGGGCTTTGAATCCTCGTGCCAGAATAACCTCTGCTCGTTGCTGTGCAAGTCTTCTTCCAACCGGCTCTCATCACCGCCACCCAGCTGGCTCGTCTCTGCATACGCTCTGCAAGAGAGACACGGCATCAGGGGTCAGCGAGAGCTGAGGGTCTTCCCCAGACCCCCAAGTGCCTCACAAACTCACGCAGCTCCCTTGGGCCTGAAGTAATGCTGGCTACTGTGAGCTCACCCCAGCGTAATTTGGATCCAAACACAAACCCAGTTTTCGTGCTGTAATTGTGTGCAGCAGGATCTCAGCTGCTCAAAATTGTCAAGACTGTATGGCATATTGATTGCTCATTTGCCATAATCACATCAAAATAGAAAATAAAACAGATGAACGATTAGACAAGTGACTCAGAATATGGAAAATTAATAGCTAATAAACCTCATTTAGATAAAGCTGCCAAAATAAGCAGTTTTCAAAGCCCAATTATAGGAAGTTAAGAATTTAGTAGAAACTGTATTTTTAACCACTGTTACTACAGATCTTTTAAATCACTGCAATAAAAAAAGCCCATGGCATTTAGGTTAGAAACAAGGATCTAGTACAAGCTTTTGTATCTTTTCTTACACTTTCATTTATTTTAAAACAAACAAAACTAAAAATTCAGTGCTGTCACGCAAGTTAGCCTGGCAGCAAGCACAAACTGCAACCCACGAAGCAGGGGGCACAAACATGGGGTACTTAATACAGCTGGCTACGCTTAGCATAAGCGTACTTAAACATGATGGCATTTGTGTGGGCAGAGCCATTCCCCTGGACAGGAGGTCTCTGTCCTCACTGATAACAGCCGGCATACGATAGCGGGGGGAAGAGACTGAAAACACCAAGAACAAGCAGCGAGAGAGTTGCAGGAATTTCTGCAAGGACAGAGCAGACCCTGGGCTCCCCACAGTCCTCGGGAGAGCCCCCACGAGCAGGGCAGCTCTGCGAGCAGCAGCACGTCCCGCCTGGTTCCCGGGTTAAGCTCTGCCAAGCAAGATGCGCTTGGCAGATGAAGTATCAGCTTTGAACGCCAGCACTCAGACACGAGGTCGGAGAGAGGTGTTTCTTTTCCTTGTTTTTCCACAAGTTTATCCGCACAGGCACTACAGCTTCAGAAACACAACAGGACCGTGTCCTGCCGGACTGCTAACGGGGTGCAGGAGAGACCTCCTGTCACGGGGCTAAGAGGGACTGGGCTCAGCGGGTGCTCTGCCTGCAACACTGCCCCGAGCATCACAGCTACCAGGGAATGCAAGATCTTCAATGGTCCAGCATCAGCCAGAGGAAAAGGCTGGGCAACGAGTGAGTTCGTCCTTCACTATGACTGCTTCCCCCTTCCTTGAGTATCGGTGGTACAGGTAGTGGTGGTACAGCTGACCTACTCCACACAGAGAAGACTTGCTCTCACAAAGTCAATTTTATAATTACTCTTCATCCTGGCCCTTGGAAATCAAGCTGATTTTCTCAGAAGTTTTAACAGCCTGCGAAATGCAGGAGGAAGGGCAGAAAATCTTGATACGCTCTACTCACCTGCTCTGCAAAGGAAGGTTGCCATAAACATTCCCATAACAGCTGGCGTAAGAGGAATGAGACAACGTGTCGTAGTCTGAAAGTCCCAGTGCAAGTGGGTTTCGCCAGTTCCCAGTGTTTGCAGAAGATGCTGGAATTAGAAAAAATTACAGCAAATTAGATCTTTCTCCAGCTAAATCAGCTGAGACAAATGAGACAATTCTCATTAGCAATCTCTATGGGTTTCTGCAGGACACAAAAGCAGACAACGCAAACACAAAATATGATTTACAAGCCCTACAGGGGAGGGGAGGAAAGCGCTGCACGGGTGATATTTTGGAGCTAGGGAATCTCTTTAAAAAGACTTCCTGACCCATTCAGTGATGCTCATTGTACTGTATTTTGGAAGCCATCATGGCAACTGCATTTACATTGGCATGAGGTTTTACACGTTGCTTTTAGTTGGTAAACACGCCTGTTTGAAACCCATAAGGCTCTTTGTGCTTCTTTGGACTGCTGTGCTTAGAAAGAGTAAAAGGCAGTTTTACCCATAGGAGAAGGCAACAGGCAAGACTTTATTCCCAAGCATGGAACAACAAGATCCTGTTCAGCTCCCCATCTACTTTCAGGACAGAGATCTAGCCTTGCTTCTACTCTGCTGACTTCATCGAGGCAGCAGAGGGGGGCAGAATTTGACGCACAGGAGGGACTTACAAAAAACCCTCAGCATAGAAGAAATCGGTCATTACCCGAAGAGAACGACGACACCCGACTGCTAGGAGAGCACGGCACCTGCAGACCAGCAAAGCCCAAACTCCTTTGAGATCCTCTGTCAGACTCAAAGCCTGCCTGCAGGCTATGACCCTGTTCCTTTTGACTGGAGGCACGTTGGTACCAACCACGGAGATGCTCTGCTACTAAGGCCTTGTGAATGTTTTTGGTTATATGCTCCGTTTTAGCAACTTGCTTCCTTGGAAGCCTTAGGGTTGCGTATGGGTTGTGCGGTACTCTGTCCACTTCATCCTCATGGTAAGACCTGAATTCCCGGTAACGGTCATATCCGTAATGTGCCGATGAGCGATAGGAAGGATTGACACTGTACTGTCCCTCTGTATCGCTCTCATAAACATATCCTCCATTGTAATAAACGTCAGATTCGGTGTGTGGGGAATATCCAGAAATATAGTAAGCAGAGGAAGGCTGCTCCTGACTTTTGTGGTAGACACCATTGCGGACATCCTTCTGGGCAAGATTTGGCATACTGCCCGAATTTGCAGCAGAAATGTTCTGTTTCTTTGACCGTCTTCGACCCCTGGTCCTGTTGTCGAGCGTCTGAGTAGTATAATATGGATTGGGACTAGGTGTCACGCAGTAATATTCTGCACTTGACTGGCTAGTGTAGGATGATCCATCATCGAGGATCTCTGTGCTGCTGCTTCGCTGGGACTTTGAGAGGGTGAAGGCTGCCTTTTCAGCAGGAGTCTCGGACAGCAGGTGGGTTTGGGATTCCAGACTTCCACTGCGCTGCCGGCAATGGTGCGGGGAAACATCTGGCCTGAAACAACACAGATGTAGGTTGGTTAAAGGCAGTCACACGCAAACATACACACAGAGTTGGAGGGCACACGTGGGCAAGTCAGGCATGCTGCCTCCCCAAAGCACAATGCAAACCCAGTCTTATCCTTCCACATAGGATAGCTGCATTGCAAGAAATTCAGCTTGGCCGAATTTTAGATTTGCTGCAACGGTAGATGTCTCATATAAAAATCTATCATGGTGAGCAAGGTTAATCTGTGACAGGGATGCATGCGGCAAAGCTCACAAACTCATGTTTTGTAATGATTTACAGGAGGGCGCTCTCAGTTTTTAAGTAGGTTAAGTCTACACAAGTAACTGAGCTAGGAGCAGAACATAGGAAGATGGGTTTCCTGTGGCTCTGTCTCTCAAGGCTGCGTTACCCAGCCAAATAAACCATGAGCTCTTGATAACACTAAGATTTATAGCATCAGCATCTCTCCTTCCCCAGCACGGATTCTCAGCTGTCTAATAATACAGATGAGCTCACGTTGCAGCTCTCTTCCCATAGTAAGGGCACTACTTGGGATCCTTTCCTCTATCTGGCCACTTGCTTTTTCAGAAGGCTTGTAGGAACATAATCCACAGCAGACATCTGTCAGCTCGTGGACAAGTTTTTGTGGGGAGACCGCTAGCTGACGGACAATACAATTTGATAAGCCTCACTTTGTTAGAAAACGAGGCTACAAAGGAAATGTAAAATAAATTCTGGCTATCTTACAAGTACTTTACAGAAACTTTTTGAACAAGCATTACCTGTTGAAACTCCCTATAGGTGCCTATCTGGAAATGACCCTTCTCCTATATCTTTCATGATCACATAGGCAATATTTGTGTGCCAGCCTCCACCTCACTCTTAATTTTGCAGACACCCATTTGTGCATGCTGCCATCTGCCCAGACAGGGTTTGTGCTCACAAACGCCCTCGCTCACATGTCACAAAGCTGTTGCAGGACTGTGCCAGAAGGTGGTGGCTGGTATTAACCTTGTGCCTCCAATATCCAGAAAAGACATTTTGAGCGCCTAACCCTGCAGTAGGGAAAGCTGCGTGACAAAGGACCCTTTGCCCTCTTAACACCATTTGCTTTTAGTCTTCTGCTGCCTAAGATGGACATCACACTTAAAACAAAGCCCCCTTACTGTAAATGGCTGCTACTGTAGGCATTGCGTGTGAGCACGGGGGTTGTAGGCATGCTTCTCCCTCCATGGGGCTGGGGTGGCCGGTCCAGGGTTCGGTAAGGACTGCTGTGAGTCGAAAGCGGGTCCCTGTAATGAAGGAGACAATCCCAGTTAGGTTAAACGCCATGCAAGTTGCAGCATGCAGAATACGCGCACCCTAAGTCTTGAAGAAACAAAATAAGGGGCAGAAAAAAACGGGTAAGGGCATAACTGGATGTGCCTCCCCATATAAAGAACAGAATTGTTAAACAGGAAGAAAAATTCAGCTCCTCCTTGTGGTTCAAGGGAGGTCCTCACGGGATGACCGGTAGGAAAAGCTGCTGCCAAAGGACAGAAGTATGAAGCAGAAGAGACAGAGCAGGTAACAGAGAAGCAAAGGAACTGGGTTTTAAAATGAAGCACACCACAGCTAAATGGTTACATATAGCTATAATTCAACTTCTGAGCTTCACGTGGACTGTTCTGCTTATCTTGAGGGACAGACAAGAAAAACGCAAAGACATGACATTGCCCAAAACATTACAACATTTGTAAGCATGCCTTCAACAGCCTGCTCATGCAAGACACAGTCCAAGACATATCAAGATCAGTGGGAATCCTTACACTGAGAGCAACCAGCATCAGATCCGACCCATACCACGTGATCACACAACCATCAGCAGAGCTACTGCTATAGATGTGCTCCACGGAACTGTTCTTCTAGCTCAGAAAGTGCCCAAATCCCACGGATACATACAGGAACCTCAGCCAGTCACTGCAGCTGGTGCCAATGATGGCAGCTGGTTGAATCCCAGTAACTGCTCTTACATGGAGAATTGCCCATCAGGACTTATGTGAATTCTGTACGCTTTGACAACGTACCTGCTGAAATACTGACACCATCAGGAGGGATGGGTATGGTTTGGTGCTATCTGAAGCCATTAAGCACAGTCATCAGGAAAACTACAAGTTGTTTAATTAATACTGAAAACAATCCACAGAAACGGAGACAAAAGGTGACAGTACTGGTGGGCACGAGCAATTCCTTAAATACAGCCCTTGCTATTAAATTTCTCACCTGTCTCAAACCTCTCCACAAAGACTACACTACCCTACAATTTCAGAGACCCTGACAACTACTTATACACTTATACACACTTTTGTTACTAAACAGGAAATTTAGCTCCCATGACCAAATCCTGTAATTGCAGAGGAGCGTGGAGGCAGCAGGCTCCGCCGGAGTGCCCACAGTAACAGGAGTCTTGGCAGGAGCAAGACGGAGCTCATGCCAGCAAGGCAGAGAGCACGGCGGCAGTAAGACGTGCCCTACCTGGAGTGTCTGGTTTCCAAGAGCTGCTCGTTTACAGATGACTTTCTGAGATGAATTCTCTCCACCCCAAGGGACTTTGGTGGAGGAAGCCTTGGAGAAAGCTGCACAGAGCTGGGTCTCTGTGCTGGCACAGGAAGCGATTCACTGACTGTTGGAAAGGAATATGTATTTTGTTAGCAAAATCCTCGATATTTTTGCCCTATATGCAAATCTGTTGCCCCTAAGCAGAAACACTTTACACTACAGAGACAATGACAGAAGCTGTGAATCCAGAAAGGCTCTCCTGCCTGCGCCGAGCTCTCCTCCACGCAGACAGGACATCGCGGAGGCTTGTACAGATCTCAGCAGCACCAGCTCCTACAGAGATTGTGCACAGCTCGGGGCTGTGCCAGATCACAAGGTGGAACTTCCTTGGGAAAACACCTGTTTGCAGTGCAATCCTTCCCAGAGCCGAGCAGGCAAGCTCAGCCTCTGCAAAGGCCAGTTCCTCTCCCTCACCTTCCAGCTCTTTACTTGAAAATGACATTTTAAGAATTAGTTTTGAAATACAACCTAAAAGGGACTGACTTCAAAAGCGACTGAATGAGCAAAGACAGCTGACAGACACATTTGCCTGAAGGCAATTGGGAAGACGCCGGTTTGATCCTTGTTCTCCCTTTGCTTAGGGCACAACCCAGGTCCCATCAGAGCCAACAGGAAACTCCAACAAATACATATAAATGCAGGACGAGTATCACAGAAAACACTTTCAGAAGCCAAAGCCCTGGCTCTTCTTCCACTTGTACAAGCAGGAATCAGGTGTAACTCCATTTTAAAGCACCAGATGGGTTGTACAAGTCTAAAACTGGGACAAAGTGAGATCAGAATCAGGCCCTAACTGAAAAGTGAGTAATAATTTAGATAATGCTTGTCCCCAGATGATGATTATCCAGTTTAAGGGAGAGGCAAGCCAAGTCCTTTCCACCTTGTGGAACAGGGCGTGAATGTGTGTGTCTGTGGGTGGGTGTGTGAAATGAGTAAGCTGAGCAAACATCATACCCATACAAGATGCAAGCTCACTGGTAACAGATAAGTGTAAACAGATCGTTAATATCTGTGACTATTCTACTTTTTTAAGTTTTATAGTAGCTGTGAGGACAGAAGGGCTGGGCAAATCCTCCCAGCTCGTAACTCCTCCAGCCGCTCATCTGCCTCTGGCCAGGTCCTAGGAATGTTTGAAATTCAAAGCCTTCAGCTCACAGGTTGGTCATGTTAAAACCCATCACCTTCTCTAAACACAACTCAGATCAGCTCACAGAGCAGAAACTTTCAATAACTAACCCATTGTGAGGAAAGACATTCCTATTAAGCTCTTTTTTCCTCCGCTATAAAGTAATTTGTCTTTAAAAATGTCTTAAAAAAGGCTAAAGGCCATTAAGTCAAAGGAATGTCTCTGAACGGGCGCACTTCATAGGAAGAAAAGGATAAGCAACATACCATCATCATAGGTGGTTGTATCGGACAGGGAGCTGCTCTCAGATGGAATTATATCATCTGTGAATGAAAACAAGCACTTTAAGCATAGAAGAGAGCCAACATTAATTTCCAAATATCACACAGTTTATTTTCTACAGGTTCAGAGACAGCTGCTACTTGTAACACGACAATCTGTATGCATTAGCCCTCAACAGCCTGCAGACAGTCCTGCTTTGGAGTACAGATATCATGACCTAGTTGTGCTCGCTGCAGATCAGCAAGCTACCTATGCAGTTATCAAAGGAGATTTTTTTCAACTGCAGTGGGAATCAGGCCAAGATTTACAAAGGTGTTTTCCACCCAACTTCCAACAGATCTCACAGGGTGTTTTGGTGCTTCAGTAGGAGTCAGGAGCCTACACAGACATGTAGGTCTTGGCTGCTAGCATCTAATCTCCTCTAGGTACACCTGAAATCCCACCAGGTAGGTATAAGATGCCTTTTGAAATTTGGCATTCACTTTTGCATGTTTCATCAGCAAACAAATTCTGTTTCAATTAAATTAATATCAATCCAGAATAATTCCACTGATTTCAGTCAAGGTATTGCAAATCCCAACAACACAGAGAGCAGTAACTGTTGCATGGACATTGCAAATATTTTCTGTTTCTTTTACATTTTGTTATTTATCCAAAGTGCTTTACTGGACCTGCCTGCCTGTCCACTCACCTTGAGGCTACACACTACCACTCGCTCAGAAACAGCCTGTCCTTGCTAAGGTTTAGAACAGACCAGCAGTGGCAGAGAGATTAGGCTGGTGATAAAAAGCAGCACTAGAGATAATTAACCCAGAGAAAAAATCTGTTCCTAGGCCATTTCTGGCAAGACACAGCGCTGGTGGGGTGAAAAGTCTACATGAACCTCCGTGCACGAGGGAAAGGAAGCAACAAAAGACGACAGTGGCAGCCACGTCGTGTATGACACCTGCTTCTTCCACCAGTCATCACGAGCACACGCAATATACGTTGCTCCCTTGCTGTTGTGCTCTGCTGGGAGGAGAGGTCTGGTTACAAGAATTTGGTAAACAGAGCAGCTTTTCAAGAACAGCGAAACATCAGGGCTGGCCCCTGCCCTGAGGGGACTCGTCAGACCACCGAGGATGGGCTGCAGCTCTGCTTGCAATCCAACACTGGGAAAAAGCTTCAGGGGAGCTCATTCACGTGAATTTGACCATGGGGTGGTGAAATACGGAACTGGGCTCAGTGCAAGGAGGAAAAAAAGCCTACCTGGGTGGGTGGGGAAGCCAGCCTAAAGCTATACTGCTGGATTCATGTGGGGTCTGCAAAGCTGACATATGGGGGAGCTCTGAATTTAAATCCCAAATCTGTGCAGTTCCCTGCAAAAGGGGAAGAAACTCTGGGCTACAGAGGAAGCAAAGGAAAGGGAGAGTGCAACATGGGGAGCAGGAGACAGTCCAGTATGTCGTTCACCTCCCGTCCCTTGGGGGCTGGGATGAAAATAGCTATGGTTTGATTCAATAAATCAATGTTACTACTTAACACGCCATTTCCAACAAGTCATTCCCCAAGTTCACAGCCACAAGTGACTCATCACTGCTCAGCTTTCTGAAACCCTGTACCTTGAGCCCGAAAGTACAGTCAGCAATGGTGAAAAGGTTACACATAAAATCAGTTATTGAAGCAGATGGCAGTTCTGCTTCAGGTAAAAAACCAACCGAACAAAAAAAAACAAAAAACCCACACTGCACTGCAAGAGCCAGGAACTGGAAGAGAATGCAGCTAACATTGCTGGCTAAGTATTTGCTGTCTTGCAGTCCCTGTCTGCAGGGAGACCCTCCGAGACACAGAGTCCAGGCCCTTCTGGCTGCGTCCACCTTCTCAGACAGCAAACAAGGATGTCACGCATCAAATGTTGCAAAATGATGGGCTGAATGTATAAGGACTAACTCCCAAGTTGCTTGTTTGCACAACAGGACAAAAAACTGCGTGCAACAAACAGCAGTGGCTGTGCACGGAGGCTGCCTCACCGGGCTCTCGCTGCCCTTCGATAGCTTCCTGGGTGTTACTACACGCCACGTGTCCCAGGTAATACAGGGCCTCCCACAATTACTATCCAGCCTGGTGAGCAAGAGACTGGGAAAACAGATGTTTTCCTCATCTCTGTCCATCAGGAACTAGCTGAGCCACGTGAAATAACGATCGTCAACTTTTCAGAATAAGCACTTTGTCATGATGGCTGCCGTGGTTTGTGCTGGGTAAGAATGCAAACCAAGCTCTCAACAGGAATGGGGCATGGTGAAGGTTTGCCCAACAGAAACCTGGCAGTGCACAGGAGAAGGGTCTCCTCCAGGGAAAACAAGTATTGGCAAGAGGTCTCATCTCAAGGGTCAGTAAGAGGGTATCAATATAAATGGCAGAAAAATCTTGCATTTTCTTTCCCACCTGGCAATTCCCAGGAAAAATCCCACTAACCTCACAAAACAGCATTTCCCCTAGGACAAAGGGGAAAAAACAAATCAATTAAACATTAACAATTATCCATATATATTTTCCACAGAGGGGAGAAGTAAAACATGTCCTAAAACCGTTACTCACTATAGAAACTAGAAGAACCTGCAATACCTATGAGCTTTTACTACTGCCGAACTCCTTCAGTTGGCTTGGATACTAGCAAGTTTCCATGCTTTATCCTATGGAGCAGCAAGAATCTCACCTCCCTTAGGAAAATCACACTTTCAGAATGGAGAGGGCAAGGGTATCTGCTTTCACTGTGCTCATCAATGGCAAATGCATTTAGTTAAAAATCTGTTTGCCACTATCTGCTGCATAAACTCTTGAAGGTCACTTACGCTTTCCTGGAAATCAGTAATTTTTAATCAAGAAACAGTCTTTGATCCGTATTTCCTCGATCCTGTAGAAAAACTCACACACACTATTTTTGCTAGAACTGAAGCATTGCGGAAGGGAAGGGAGAGAGATCTTGCACATGGCAGCTCGTACATACAACTGCGCTCAAGACACTATGAATTCAGACACCACACCAGTTTCGGCTGAGACGCTCCTGCCAGCCTTTCTACATATAGCACCTTCGGTCTCTACCTGGTGCTGGAACGTGTTTGCACTTGTTCCTAAAACTGCAGCTTATTCTGCCCTCAGCCTATAAGCAGTGCATTTGTCGTATCAGATGCAGGAATTGCATCTCTATTTTTCTTACTTAACTGCCTTGGAGAAGATAAAAATCACACAGAGGAAATGTAAACAAAACTTGTGAGCCAAAGTACTCCCCCCCCATTTTCATCAGAACACGGGGAATTCTCTTGCCCACCTGGTAGAGTAAGCGTTGATTTCTGGGTTGGTTTTTTGCCACACTTGATTCTATACTCATTTATGGAATTTTCTATCTCTTGCAGCTTTTTTACAGCATCAGCATACTCTTGCTTTCTTTTCTTTTTCACATTTTTGCAGAGGTCTGGCTCACTGGCAAGTTTCTTTGCAGCTTCCACCAGCTTTTGCTGTATGATAAAATTGCTCTCCAAGTCCTGCAAAGCGGGATCCTGCAAATTCGTGAGATGAGTTATTTGCTTCTACTCTGGGTAGAAATTATCAACAAAGGTTATTGGATAGAAGATCTATTTTTGTGGTAATGAAGTGAAATCTTGAGCACAAAACACAGAAATACCAAAGTTTATAAACAAGACAATCTAAGCATATGAAATCCTTACAACTTATTTCTCTGACAAGTGTAAGATTGTGAGACCTCTTGAGAAAAGTCTGAAGTTCTCAAGCCTGGGTGACATAAAAGAGACACCTGAATTCAGGTGTAGACCCTTCTGTTACACAAGCCAACCTGCAGGCTGTTAAACTTCCTGCTCCAAGTCCAAGCCTGAAAACGTCTGTTCAAAAAATCTCTCTCTGCTTTAGAGAAAACAAAAATGGAAATTGAAATCACCATACCTATGTAACAGGAAGGTGGATGCTTTAATTAATTGTTTGTAAACAACTTTGAGAGGCTCAGATGAAAGGTGCTGCAGAGGTGCTAAGCAACACGTTATTAAATCTGGTCAGCAGGATTTTGTTTCAGTAGCATCAGTTTGCTGCAGACGTGGATTACACCAGTACTGTAAGCCAGGGCAGCGAGTTTTTGGTGAAAGACAGATGCAAAGTGCCCAACGCCTACTTACTATTTGGATGATACAGCTTGTTAACAAATCTCACGAGGAATGAGGAGGAATGGTATGCGTCCAGAAACTGCATATATCTGAATTACCATATCTCCTGAGTCAGTCTCTGCCAGCAAAGTTCGTATTAGCTTCTTGAGCAATATACAAAGCTTTGACTTAGGTAGAACTTGCATTAAGCCAGAGAAAAATCTCCTGCTGTCACCTGTCACACAACTATGCTCACGGACAGATGATTTTGCAAGGGGGACAGTGCACACTCCTGCCACTTTCTGGGTTCAAACACAGTCTCAACCCGACACAAATAAATGCTCGAGAAAAGCTCATAGTCATGGGTTGCCCAATGGCATTATGCACCTGCTCTTCTCTAATTAGCACTAAAACATCCATTAAAAATCAAGCAGTGTGGCCAAATCAGGTGTTCAGGTCAGGGGATTTTAAGGCCTTTTGAAACGGCCAACTTCCTGGTCATTTCAAAGGGAGTACGGCTGAAATAAGGGTGGTACCAGGCTAAATTTCCCAGCCTATGCAAGTCACTGTCCCAGCTGCCTCCTCTTAAACAACCAGGGAAGAGCTGGATTATTTACAAGCGGCTTTGGCCACCGGTCTGGCCACCCCACCTTTGCTGTGAAAACAAAGTGCAGCGCTCACCTCTTCGCTCGGGAGCAGGTTGTCATCCAGCTTGAACGCTGTGCCAACACGTCTCCTGACCTGGGGAGGTTCCTCTCCAGCGCTCAGAGGATACTCCTTGGGCATCTTGCCCGTCAGCTCCTGGGGAACAGAGAGGGCTGCATGTGAAGGTCTGAGGGAGAGAAGGGCTCTTGCCCGCCCGACCCCAGCGTAAGGTGCAGTTCTCACCGCCTCTCGCAGGCAGATTTTCTTCAGCTCCTCAACTTTCTGAAGCAGTTTTTCCTGAAGGAGTTTCTCTTTCTTCTTTAGTTCCCTGATTTTCTCCTTCTTTTGTTCTTCACTGACCTCTGAATCCTGAGAGCCTGAAAAATACACTCTCTGTATCAGAGGATTTGCAGATAAAAGCCATTTTTTTCTGGTCAAGTAAGCGGAGATGTCCCCAAAGCAGTCCAGTCCAGCAAAAAACCATGTTATTCAAAGTGCAACGTCCAACTCTCATGTCATCCAGCAAGCAGGTTTTTAGGAAATCCGCACTTTTTCAAACACCCCAATATATATACCTGCATGATAAGTCTCAAGTATACACCCTGAAACCCCACCACCCAGAATATAAATCAATGTATTAGGGATACCTATGATATACTTGATATTTTAGCTTTGACTTTGCATTCAAGACAGACTGAGGCTCCTCACGTGGGCTTCACCTCGAGACACCCACATGTGGCAGCCAGGCTTCTACCTCCCCTCTTTTCCCCTCCTGCACAGTCAAGGGAGAGATCTCAAGTCCACTCCAGTGCTGAGCTCTATTTGGAAGCATTTATCTTCTCTGCTCAATTCTGAGGAAGCTTGAGGCAATTCAGCTCCTAGTACAGGTGCTTAAAGTTAGCCTGGATCAAATTTCCCTCGGACTTTGATGAGACTTACAGTCATTCAAGGACTGACTGGTAAACTGATATCAAATTATTCATGGACCAACAGTATACAGGTGCTTATCCATCTAGCATATTTTTATTTCCTTATTTAGTTGGGGGGGGGGAGAACTAGAAGATTATACCACTGATGTTACTGTTTCAGATGCATAACTAATACATGCCTTCACATACGTCACTGTATTTATTGTCAGCTAGCTTTGTTTTCCCTTTTAACATACACAAGCCCCACTGTACTTCACTACCTTGCATTTACATGAAGTATTACCTGATGAGATCAAACTGCCGTTGCTAGCCATAATAAGCTGGTTCTTTGCCTCCAAACTCACTAGCTTTGAAACTTTTGGTGTTCCCATCTCTGTCAGATCCATGGCGATATCATCCAAACTTCTGGCTGAAGGAATTTTTGCCTGAAGGAGTTTGAAAGAAAAAAAATTCAACCTCATTGAGTTACCTCTAATTAAATTCAGGACACAGCATCACAGAAGATGACATTTCACACCTCATCTCCCACAAAATTAAGGGCTAAAGCAACAGCATCACGCAGGAGTCGCGGTGCACAGGGCTGCGCTGGCATTCCTCTTCCCCTCTGCCCCCAAAGCCCGAACCGTCTCCCAGCTAAAAACCTCTTTGCTGTTTGCACCATGTTCAAAGTGAACACAAGAAGGAGACAAAAGAAAAAGCAGATTAAACACAGAAGTGAGAATCCCCTCTTCTGTGATTACACTTCCATAGCCCTTAATTAAGGGCTATGGAATTTAGCAGGCAGGCTAAAATGGATCAAATTACAATACTGTTGCTAATAGCCTACTCAAAAAGTTGACAAAAACAATTTGTATTTTTTCTCTGGAGACTAGTTTATCCGTGGAACAACAATACGCTGAAGCATATACAGGAAAGGTGTTGAAATGTATGCCTACAGTAAAATGCCTTACAACTTACTTTGCTTTGCTTTCTGTCCAAGTAAAACTGGTGTTGACTGATTGCCATCACCCAGATGGACTTGATCAGGGAAGTATTTGCATACCAGGTTTGCACTACTAGTCCACTCTGACCAAATGTCCTTCTCGACACTGAAATTCTGAGGAGGTGAAAAGAAATGCAATTTCAAGACAGGTCTTTGAGGTTTAAAGTCCCAAATACCTCTCTCTCAACCAGGCAAGGCTCAGCCTTTATTTTAGAGATGTGAAAACTCGGATTTCCTTCTCCCCACCACCCAGTGCTGCTGCCTTTCCTCCCTCCTAACCTTCCCTTCATTCTACAAAGTTAAAGTTAAAGTTAAAGCCCCTGGTTGGGCTTTGCAACACGGAGCAGCAGCAACTGCTGTCCCTTTAGTTCAGCAGCACAGTTGTGCTGCTGAGACCAATGGTTGGGTACGCTATAAACCTAGAAAGGGCGAGCAGACTGCCATGGGACCCTGGAAGGAGAGATCAGGCAGGATGGGGACCTGGGGGGATCAGCAGGGCATCTTGCGGCTCCTCCTGGCCCAGCTGAGAGGCACAGCGGTCCTGTGCCAGAAGTAGAAAGGATGGCAGCAGGAGAAGCAGAAAGGAAGGTGGAGTCAGAAATCCACCCTGGGCAAAGGCTCTTTCTTCTTGGGAGGGATCTTCAGGGGAAGGCACAGGAAAGCAGCCTGTGGGTGAGCTCCCACCCTAACCGGCAGTGCTCCTTCGGGCCCCTGAAGGCTCAAGCTCAGCAGAGGGAGCATTGCTGCCGAGGCAGGGGAGAGCAGAAGATAAGCAAGAAAGTCATGTCCAGGCCCTGCTGGCTGTGTTCCTGGGTCCCCTGCTGCAAAGGTACATTGCAGCGGCCTCTTCGGGCAGGGTTTTGTAAAGTGAGCAAATTTGGCCATGACAAATAGTCCTCCTTCTGCTCCGAGAACTCCCTTGGCAGACACCATAGGCAATTTGAGAGAAGGAAAGGACACCCAGAGCTGTAACACATCAACAGTTGCTCCAGGTTGCTCACTATGGTTGTGACCTTCCCTCTGCAACATCACAGCACTACGTGTCCATCACCTGCAGACCGGATCCAGCCCTGGTCTGTCCTGCCAGCCGCAGGATCAGGCTCAGTATTGCAAAGCCCAGAGTAAACTCGGGTCTGTGTTGAACTCAGAGGCACCTCCCACCCCCATCCATTAACACGAGATGATGAATCCCCAGTCTGGGCAAAGATCACCCCGCTGCTACAACTGCCTCCTCCACCCTTACCTGCGGGGATCGTGTACTTCCACAGCAAATTTCTTTTCACGGAAATAGAGATTTTCCAGCTGTTTCCATTGAAATAGCTAGGAGAATTGGGAGAGAGAAGCAGAACACTGTCACTCCAAGAATCACCAGTCTTCCCCCCCAGGGTTATACAATTTCAGCAAATTACAATTCTTGTGTATCTGCAGCTAAGGCATGGACTCAGCAATAACAACATTCATAACATTCATTAAAATAAGCACATAAATATAAATATAAATATATAGGATGCCCCTCAAGTAATTTCACACTCTTACAGACAATGCATTGCAAATTGAGGATTTTGCCTGTGACAACATCCGTTTCCACCAATAACAATTTAATTTCACTGCTAGAAGTTCACACAGATCTTGGGAGGACAGCTAAAGTCCTTTTCTCTCTGATTAAACACAAAAATCTCTATACAAAGTAACTGCATAGACACCTATGGTCTCTTCCCTCAGTCAGAACATCCCCAGGGAACGGCAGCAGCTCGGGGAAAACGAAGACCTTTCTCTTCTGAAGACACTGAGTGAGAGACTCAGTATGACATTTTGGAGCAGGGGTACAACATGTACAGAGAAAGAGCAGCTACAGGAGGAAGCCACCCCACAACGCATACTTCTGTAAGGAAACCACAGATTTCCTGTAAAGTGCCAGCTGGGAGAAAAGATCAAAGTCAACCAGGGCTGGGCAGCTGCACCCGTGGGATCAGAATTTCATAGGAATCTGCTCTCTCCCTTTGCACCAGCATTAGCCACCCTCTGGGGATGATCCATCAGGGGTTGCATCTTCTCAGCCCAGCTTTGGCTGAGCTGTTCCCCGGCCCCTCGGTGCCGGTTTCTGCAGCACCACCTCCTGCCCGCTCTCCAGCGGTGCCAGGGTGCGTGGGCACACATGGAGACCCGTATGGGTGTCCCCAGGGATGTCACCTGAAGGTGACGGGGTGCACAAGTGCAGCAGCACAGGCACCTGTAGTTTACAGGCAGCTCCCTCCCAGAGCTAGAGCCCACGGGGAGGTACTTGAGGCACTTCCACACAGGCTGGGCAGGCAGGGCCAGCCTTAAGTGGGAGAGATCAGCTTGCAACATCAATGATCTCGCAGAGGCAGCCGGGGCCATTACACTGACCCCCTCCTTCCCCACAGGAGCTTTTCAAAAGCCTTCAAGGCTGCAGCCACCACACCACAAGTCCCAGGACACGCGACATTCCCGCTGACCTCTGCCAAAACCCGGCACGCCGTGCTCCGACTACAGAAGAATTCCAAGTTTTGTACAAAATTACGTATTACGCCATGCTTCGTTTGAAACATTCTTAACACGGATCGTAAATGAAACGTAACCCCATGCATGCGTTTGTGGGGAAAATCCTGGCTCTTTCATTGACCTTTCCCTCTGTTTAGTTAAAACTTTCCTTTCCAGCACTACAATTTATTATTAGATCCTGCTGTATGAAAAACGCAGCAAAGGGGAAATGTCATTTACTTAAACTAATAAGTCACTTTCTAAAAGATCGTGGAAGTTTTACTCTGCTGCTTAAGTAAGTTTATCTTTGTACTAAGGGCACCCTGCCCAACCACACTACTTTCAGAAGTGCCCTCTTTATACTTAGCATTGAGCTTTTAAATAAATACGTTAAAAAAAAAAGAAATTAACAAGAAAACAGCTCACGCAGCGTGTCCGCACACTGAGCAACAGCGCCCGTGGGTGCTCCCCCACGCAGGGACCCAGCGCGACCCCGGCCGCCTCCCTCCCTGCCTGCCTCCCCCGCGCAGCCCAGCGTGCAGGCTGCCCTCCCCGCACTCACCTCCCCGCAGCACCGGCCCCTTCTCCCCGGCACCACCGGCCCCTCTCGAAAGCGTCAGGGCGGCATGAGAGGAGCGGGGCGAGAGGCGGGCACCGCGCCGCGCCACCCCGCCCCGCCGGGCCCGCGCCGCTCTCGCCCGGCCTCGCCTCCCGCTGCTGACACACGCCTGACATCACCGCCGCCTCCCCAGCCCACCCTTCCCTCGGATCAAGGGAACGCCGAGCCGAGGCGAGGGCCGAAGAGGGCTTCCACCGGGGGGCTGCACCCCCCGCGGAGCACCCCGAGGCCTCGCGGGGGCTGAGGCGGGAGCAGCCGCGGCGAGGGGGCTGCCGGCAGCGCCGGCCCCCGCGGCAGCCGCGTCCCGGCCCCGCCGCGTTGACTCACGCCCGAGAGGCAACAGGTTTGACCAGAAGCATCCATCAGGCCCGTGTTCCCGGCTGCCCTGCTCCCACGCTCGTAAAAACGCTGGGCGTGCTTCAAACATGACCTCTGGAAAAAAACCCGCCTTGTTGCCTCTTATCGGTTGCGGGTGATGACACCCCGTCCCCTTTATCACTTCCTCTGGGTTCTTCCCCTCCGGACATGCTCGGCATTCCCGAGGGCTGCGGGAGAAGGAGTCACCTGTCCTAGGGGCAGCGAGGGTGAGGAGGGTCACCTTTGGCAGGGACAAAACGCAGCTGCCCCAGCACCCCGAGCAGCCTCCTGCCCAGGCAGAGGGACGCACCAGCACTCCAAGGGTCTGGGTGGACCCTTCCACGAGGAGCTGCCTGTGCAAATTCAATGCCAGACCCGGGTGAGACGCATCCCTGATCATCTGTGGTGCCAAGAGGAGGAAGGAAAAAAAAAAAACCAAACAAAACAACCTTTGCATTTGTAAGGAAACCTTCATGGAATTGCCTCAGGATGTGGGTAGAGCTTTGCTCCATTTCCTCCCCACCCTGTGAGATCCAGCCCAGCCCAAAAAGGAGCTGATGGGTGCCCAAAGCATTTGCAGCCAGGTACATTCAGCCCAAAGACACTTGCCTCCTTGCCCAAAGACACGCAGGACTGGGGTAACTCCAGCTCGCCGCCCTGCTGCAGGAGAGATGGGGAAGTGGTGTTTGAAACCCTGCACACAGGACACACGTTTGCTCTTACGGACTGAAAAGCGCCCTGTCCTTAAGCTATCTCACTTAAGAACAATATACGCTCCTTAGCGATCGACTCCTCTGACAAACCCTCCTGCAGTCAGGTCCTTAAAAAAACAACCAATGATTATATGAGCAGCTTCAGAGTAAGTTGTGGAGTAATAATATTTCTATAGGTGCACTTAAAAATAATAATGAATGAACATATTAACAAGTTTCTGTCTAACATGTCTGGATTCATGAAGACAAGAGGGAAAAAAAGGCCTCAAGACAAACAAGGGCAAAAAAAAAAAAGTAATAAAGAATAAACCAGAGTAAACCAAATGGAATTCTATAAACTCCTTCAAATAACATTTTTCTAAATTGTGGTCAAAAGGCAATACTCGGGAAACTGTCACTGCACTAGAGTTTTCCTGCTCCCTTCAAATACTCCCTAACTCTGTATAGACATGTTTCTAAATCATTCCTAATTTCAATCTTACCTGAACTACATGCATATTAAAAGACAAGAGTTGTAAAAAAAAAAAAAATAATCTGGAAATCTGAAACTGGTTTTTGAGGGCTGGAAGAACAATTAGGAATAATTAAAATGTTTTTGTGGAAGTTTTGCAATGTATGTTCCCCTTAACCAGACGATTAGGTCCACCTGAGCTAATGAATGTTTTCTTAACAGCCTTCCAGCCATTTAGATTGCCAGATCCTTAAAGGCTCCTGAAAACTCGCATTGAGCATAGCAGGGGCTGCCCGGCCGACTCTGCAGGTAGAATTTGGCCTGGAGAAGGTTTGTCTTCTGAGTCTTTCTGGAGAAGGCGGAGGTGCGAAGCTCCCTGATCAGCCCTCGTTACCCAGGCACCCCTGTGCACCAGCCAGACTCCTACCACCAGCTGCTTCTGCCAGCCCAGGAGTTTAAGCTTCCTGCATTTCTACTGTGATCCTCTTCGAGATACTACAGAACACCGAAGAAAAAGATATCGCCCTCCTAACCCTCTTTCCCATACAAACAGAGCTGTAATTGTAGTCTAATGAGACACAAAGCAGGCTCAGACTGCTTAAGTAGCGAGGCACCTTAATAAAAGCAGCAGCTATTTTTTTACCTGGCTGGTCTTGCACCCAGTTTTGAATAAAATGCAAGTTTGTCTGGGCCTGACAGCAGGAGCTCGCTAGCTCGGAAAAACTGCCCCATCAGGACGGCAGGCAGGAGCTGGCAGAGCCCCTGCCTTGCGAGACATGCAAGAGAGCTGCTCAGGGGCCCTTTGCTTAATATCAGCCTTAATATCAGCTTAATCAGCCTCAATCTGGGGAGAAGCTGGCTGCAGGGGCTGTGTGGCCAAGGACTGCTGCACCAGCCCCGGGTACAGCACGTGCCAGGGTTGCACCCGCAATGTTTCTAAGGTTGATGGCAAATTCTGACTAAGAGCTCAATTACACGCATCTCTGAATTTCCACCCAAGGGATCATCGGGTACGGTCAGTGTGGAAGTGCAAACCACGCTGCAGTGCTCGCAGCAGCCTTTCCCTTGGGAAGCAGTGGAGCCTGTAAGGAGGTTCAGCAACCCGCATCCCAGGAACTGGCTGGGAATGGCAATCTCCAGACAAATCTGGCAATTCAGACCAAGGAAACATAAAAGATTTCTGCCCACAGGAACGCACACCACCCCAATGAAGGAAATTACCACCCTGCCGGCAACGCTGGAAGAAGGGCTGCGTTTCAGCCCCTCCGCTGCAGTTTGCTGTCTGGCATGCTACCTTCAACTGGAATCTTTTTGTTTTAAATTGCTATGCCTGGCCACGGAGGAAGGCATTTGAGGAGATGGCAGGAGAGCCAAACTGCCCCACCTGCAGCAAGTTCTGAGAGGAGGCAGCAGACAGCTCCCACCTGTGCCAGCATAAATTGGCAGAGCTCACCTGGAGGCATCCTTCATCTCTTACATATTAAGCCATTCCTCTAAAAACCTCTTCAATTGCATTTTTTTCTACTGCATTACGATCCATCTTTGCTCAGTTCTCACTGGTATTGGCATTAACAAGAATCAGAGATGTCTCGGCACCAAACTGTCCCAAAGCGCATGTGTTCTGGGGCAGGTGACACTCGGGCAACTTTCTGCACATCTGAAAGGAACTGAATTTCAGAGCAGTCTTGTAACAGCTCTGTGTTTATTTTAAATAATTATGCGAGCTTAGTATCTTACATCTAAATTAATGACTACTTCTTGGTGAGAAATAAACACCATAAAAGAAATCTCTGCCTAATTAGATCTGCCTGCTGAGAAGCCTGTACGAATGCCATTGTGTTCTGAACCGTTCAGCAAAGCAGGACAGCAAATTTACATTAAGTCAGTCTTCTGCAAAGGAAAAGTTTCAGCATCAGCTCTTAGTGTATCTTGAATTAAAAGAAAAATATTGTAAGTATTACCCATTTCAAAACTAGTATATGCTAACAGAAACACTTCTGAGAACATAATGTATTCAAGACAACCAGCAGTAGAATTGAAATTCTTGCAGATTTGAAACAATACCACAGCAAGATTAGTTCTTCTCTTCAGATATTATAGTTCATTTATCACCAGGGAGTCGCCCACAGAAAGACAATGAAGTGGGAGAACAAGTCAAAAATCCAGCAAGCTGCCTTCTCAAATTCCCATCCCTCAGAGGATCACCACATATTGGCTGAACGCAGAATAAACTCAACTCATACCCTCATGCACGCTCCATAAACAAGACGACGCATTGTTTATCTCACCAGTGAGAAGAACAGGGGTAGAGATAAAAGGGAGATCTACTCTGTTTTGAAACAGCAAGTCCTGGGACCTCTTTTATGCTTTTCCTAATTGATTCCGAGGAGACTGGGGACAGGATCTTGGCATGCCACCCCACAGCAAGCAGGAGGCATTTCTCGGTATTAACTGCAGCTGAAGGGAGAGTATGTTTGCAAAGCAGCAGGACTGCAGAATTAATCCCCGGTCTGAGCTGAAATCTGAACAAGGGTTGCCAAAGCCTGTCTTTTTTTATGCCCTGTGAGACTTCAGGACTATAATCAACTGAGCTCAGTGTAACCTCCAGCCAGTGTGGAGCCACTGCTTTTATCTACGAAGAAAAAGACAATTTTCATAAATGGCACAAAAAATAATTCTCCATTTTCAGTCTATTACAGCGCTGGAGCACAGTGCTTCCCTCTGTGCCCATCAGCTTGCAGTCCCAGGCGAGGGGTAAAACATGGGCTCACTTCACTAGAAACCACTTCCAAAGCCATACAAGCTTTCAGGAGTGACTTACAGCAACAAAACTCCTTTCTCCAAACCATCTCAGGTCAACCAGCAAAATATTAATAGCCAGACTCAAACCTCCCCAGCCAGCTTTACGCAGACAGACACGGCAGGTTCTCCAGGTCCAGCCCCGAGTTACACACCGTCCTCCCCAACAACACACATTCCCCCTCACGGATGATTGACGGTACATGCACAAGCATTGGCAAGGCTGGGCGATACGGATCTGGAGATTGCCTCATCCAGGTCTGTCTCGCAAGTTATTTCCTGTGAAGAGTTCTCAACCTTGGACTTCACGCAACTGTGTTGATCCAACGACAAAATCTTGGTATAACCACTGTGCTCCAAGGCTCACATTTAGGTCTGCCTAAAGACCTACTTGGATAAAGCCAAAAGATTTCACTTTTTGAGGAGGATGGTTATATTCATGGGGAATTAATTGACCCTGCATTAATGGATGTGGTTAGGTTTTTTTATTTTTATTTTTAAAAATTTTTTTAATTCTGAATATGGACTTAGCTCTTACCAGATGCCCACGATGAACACATTAAACATCTGATAGCAGCCATTAACATTGCACAAAAAGACATGGGGAGCAGCATAAAACTGCCTGGTGTCAATTCAGCTGGAGCACAGACACCAATTCCTGTTCAAAGCCTCCCGCCTGAAACTCAGCAGCTTTCCCCCTGCCGCCAGTATCAGTGAGGTTTGCACACCCAGAGATCACTCACATCTTTAAAATTAGGAAAGGCCAGCTTGGTCTGCATTAGACGTGGACTCAGCCTTTCCCTTTTACTGAGTTAATCAGCTGCATGTATATTTAAACATCGCTAACTGGAGAAGTGGAGCACAAGGAGCACATCTCTTTCCCAGATGGCTAGGGATAAACACAACAGCACTTTTGATCCACAGAATAAACAGCAGGACAACACCAGCACACGGCAGTTGTGAGTTTGGCTCCATCCCGAAAAGCAAAGCAAGAAAATTCTGCTAAATGCAGCAAAACTAGCACCTCTGCGCCAAAAGACAGGCATAGTTTACATGCCTACTCTCCTCTCGCCTGCTGCTTCGGAAAGGACTTGGAGACTCCTTGGAGATTCAGGCAAGCTATACAGAGCCTTCTCTCTCTGAAATATATTCTGATACATTCATAAATATGAACAAACAACAATACTGGTTAAAAGGAAACTTCTGCCTGCTGCATCACAGGCTACGCTGAAATAAACAGCGTCTCAGCATTTTAACTCCAAAAACCAAGTCTGGACATGGGTGTCTCTCTAGACCCAGCATCTGCTTTCCCCCCTGAAAGCGATCTGATTGCAATTACTTCCATGGATCACATCAGAAGTACACTTTGTATTTCAAACACTGAAACATCTTTTTTATAAAGAAACTGTTTGCATATTTAGCAGCATATTAAAAGTAGTCATGACTCAGGACAAGCTGTGGCTTAAGTCATTTTTTGTCACAAATTCATAAGGATACCACAGCCATCTCCAGCCCCACTTTTTCAACCAGCTTATTGGCATTAAACCTTCCCTCTGCATTTAGGCTCTTCTCTCCCACCTTCCCTTTTAATCTCTATCCTCTGTTGTATGATTATAATTACAGTAAAGCAGACAACTATTTTAATATCCATTGTAACACTTCCACTACAGAGGTGACCTTTGGTTTTTATTTTACTTTCTTAAACACAACTCCTGCTGCGTTCAAAGGCAACGCCTCGTAACTAACTGTAGCAGGGTGTGACTTGGTATCTGGGCCCTGCTGACCTTAAAAAATGTTCTTAATCTGCCTGGTTGATGTTGTAAACTGAAATCCCACAAGGATAAAAACTGCTTGGCGAAGCAATGCTTCTAGCCAGGCAGGCTGCATTTTCTTGGAGAGCGTTGCTGGCCACAGCTGGACATCTTGGCTAGGGAACGATCCGCATTTGACCCGACCGGAAAATCTTGTAGGTGTTGCCTAAAAACAGGGAAGTGCTCAAGAGCAAGGAGAGCTCCTTGATGCTCTCCTTTGACGATCAATGGCTGCATTAACATTGACTTGATTTTCTAGGGTTCCTCTTGTGTCACTGTCATTTAGAACAGGCATGGTAAGAGAGACCTGGGACGAAACTACGTGCTTTACTGAACAATGCAAACGAAGGACATGTGAGTTCAACCTTGGACACACAGGTATATAAATATACCGAAAGAAACCAAGTCATAGCCTGCTCTGGAAAAAGAGAAGATCAAGTTGGGAGCTTGAAGGGGAATTACTCTTAACAAGGAAGTTTTTTTTAAGCTGTGTTTTTTGGCACAAATACACTAAACAATATCATTTTGCGAATATAAAATTTGCTGGCAGGAAGCACTCAGTTCATGTGAACTCCTGCCCAGATCGTTCCTGGGGAAGGAGAACAGCAAAACGCCAGCTCTCCGTCTCCTCACGGCTTAGATGTTCCAACAAAGACATGACCAGAAAGAAACCACACACACACACAAACGAACAGCACGGCCCCTGCACGTGCAGCGCTGGCTCTTCCCCCCAGCCGAGAGGGTTAAGTAACTCTTCCAAGACTGTCAGGGCTCAGTCCTGTCGCAGGGAGACGTACGCGGCTACAGGACCAGGCAAGCTCCCAACACATCGCGTGCTTGGGCTGCGTGATGGGTTTTCCCAGGCTGCCGGCAGAAGAGCCCGTTAGGGCTGGCTGAGAGGGGCTTTGAGGGAGCCAGAAGCGCGATATGGGACCCTCTGTCCTGTGTCAACAACGGGGGGGCTGCTGGCAGAGTTCGCTCTGCAGGAGACACGCTGGGGAGCACGGGGGTGGAAAGAGAAGAACGACCTCCAGTATTGGGCATTTACTCTCAATCCCCCCTTACAATTTGTTGCGACATGGAAACATACAGTTGCCTAAACAGGCCTGCAGCTTCACGCAGTTCCCCTCGTATTTCACGGACATCAGCGGAACCTTTTATCACTTCACACACAAAGCACACCTATGAAAGCCAAGTGGAAGCACGGCTTGAGTACAAGGCCTTTAGTTTGGAACTTGCAGAAACCCAATTGCTTCCTACTTCTGTACTTATCCCTGGCGGCTGCCAAAATCCCTGTCCAGACTGTCCTGACACCACCAAACTCAAGGCAACACACGAGCCAAAGCTCCCAAAGGGAGCTTCCACCATCTATGCGAGAGTTTTACTGCCTCAGTGCCAGCAGAATTCTCCTTCTCCCTCCAACCCCTTGTCTTTTGCTCACTAGCCTAATAAGCAACAGCTTAAAAAAAAAGCATATTCTGACATGCAACACCACCCGCCTCCCCCCAAAAAAAATCAGATGCAAAAAACTTACTTTTCTGGGCTTAACTTTGTCTTGTAAGTCGTACTGGCCTATTCCTTTGTAACTTATTCCAAGCCACCACGGGATTCCTTGTTTATCCTGAAAAATGGACGTCTACATGAACCGAGAGCTACTTAATTCTTAAGCAAGTCCAAGATTACAGCCCATTTTATTCTGTGATAAGTACGAGCAGGTACAGAACAAGGACATTTTTTGCAAACAAATTGATGTGAAGTGGATTGCTGGGGTGAATGTTGAAACTTTCTCCCCCGCCTTCCCAGGCAGCAGCAAGAAACTACATGGGGGTTGTGCAAAGTGGACAAAAAAGCGGCAGTGCTGCTGAAACAAGGGGCTGTCACTCGTTGCAGGAGTGGCTGTGAGGGGGGAAGGACATGGGACAGAAAAAACTGCGGCCAGTGACTGGGCAAAATTCAGGCATGGACAGCGGCAGGAGCAGAGAACAGCGCAAAACATCAGCTTCTCAGGTACCAGTCACGGCCATGACTCAAAGTAAGGAGGCATCATCTCTGCTGAGCTCTTCTGCACAAAACACTTTGGCCCAGGCTCTACAAATGGGAATAAATGGTGTATTTCCATCACTCTCCAAAAATATTTCTCAGCATTTCCCCACTCCAAGTACGCACCCACTAATCACCTGCCACTCAGTAGTCGTCTTTTCTACATTGGTTGGTTGTTTTTTTTTTTCTAATCTTGATTAGAAACTGCTCTGGGGAAACTATTAACTGCTTCGGATCTAGAAGTGATATGCAGTTTAATTAAGCTGATATGAATTTAGCTCCTGATAGGATTACAGAAGGTTTTACAAAGATTCCTTTCTGTCTTCTGTAGCACATAATGCTTTGCTGCTCTCTGGAAAAAAAATTTAAAGAATATTGAAGCAGGAAAAATTACAGAGGTTGAAAAATGGGAGGTTTAATTCTAGTAGAAGAGTACTGAATCATCAAACTACTCCTATAGGAATGTAATCACATGTAATAAGCTAAGCAATCACATTATCTATAGGCATTTACTAACCTTTACTCCATAGTAATGAACTCCATATGTTGGCAAAGCTTCTACCACTTTCATGTACCTATAGACAGATTTATAGCGTATCAGATGATTTTTCTCTGGAGGGAATAATATCTATTAACATATTTTTTTCACACATACATTCAGGACATGTCATTTATCATTTGCATATTTTGAAGGTCTTAATAATTGAAGGCCCCTGTTTTGAGAAAAAACTTAGCATCGTGGCTCAGGGAAAGATGTGGTATTTCGGTCCAGGTAAAGTGAATGGAAAATTTCTCATACAACACAACGTTCAATCTCTTATCAGAAGGTCAGAGAACTGAAAGTAAAAATTCTCAACTGAACACGTGAGCCTTTTGGGAAATGCTGGCGGTAAAGACCTGCCTATAATTATTCCATTATGGTGCTTTGGTTACAACGGACAGGCTCCAAATGTAAGTGTTTATGCAGTTGTAAGACTGTTTCATGAGGCAACTCAGACAACCACTGAACAGACAATTTTTTCCCTTGTTCCTATTGAAAGAAGCCCCTGAATTATTGAGACAGAGTTACAGGCATCAAGGTACGCGAGAATAACTACAAGTTGTCTACATCGTGCAACCATGGCAATCATCTCAAACTGCTCGGTTCGTAGCACATCCCACTGCATTTGCCTGTAGGAAGTACAGTAATATTAACGGTAAATTAAAAAAAAATAAAATTCCATGAGCTCTGTATGCACCTTGGAAGACCTTGTTCTTTTGAAAGTCAAATTCTCAACATTTCAAACAAATATGCTTTTTTTTTTTTTTTTTTTTTTACAGGACCTAAGGCAATACTCGCCCTTAAGAGTCTGGTGTGAAAACTAATGGATAGCAAGCAGGGTCTGGAGAAGACTCTTCCAATAAAGTAAGGTCCAAATAATTTCTTTTATATTTGAGGTATCTGAATGAGGACACACAACCTTAACTGGAAGCCTGTGAAATCTGAAATTTCAAGTAATTTAACTTTGAAATATAACTCAATAAAAAAGAATCTGACAGATACAAATGGTAAAGCTTGCAAGCAATAATGACCAAAACAGCCTGCATTGCCACTTCTTAACAAAAAAGAAGGAAAAAAAGTAAAAATACCATCTTCACAAATTAACAAGTGTCATACTCACTGAACAATGGCTTGTCCTCTGGTCAGACCTTTAATTTGTGTATAATGCTCAATTACTCTGTCCTCACTGCAAAACAAGCACAAAATCCAATTTAGAGGCTCAGTGACTTTTTTCATGTGTGACGGCATCTGTTGAAATTCAGACGCCTGCTCAGCATGCAGAGAAGTGTCCCTCTGTACATTTCTCGCTCTGGTTTACATTCTGTTTCTTACCCATTTCTTTCCCACCCTTCGTTAAGCAGCGTGGAGCTGCCTGGCTGATCCCTGCCATCGCATGCCGTGTTCCAGACTAATTAACGACTCGTTTCAGATCAGCCTGTTCTGCTGCAGATGCTGCTGCAGAATAATGGTACTGATTGTCTAAATTCATTTTCACATTCTAAAGGACCAAAACTTCAAAGGATGGTTAATGCTCCATATGTAAGGTAGAAGAAGTTAAACCAGAAATGTTTTCCTTCCAGTGTATTTTCCCCTGACATTTCATAGGTGAAGAAATATAGATTTTTCAGCAATGATCTTTTTGCATTTTTCCCATTATATACTTCAACATTTTGTTTTAGCGGAATGCGAAATAAAATATGCATTAAGTGTCAGACACTTGAAAGCAAAGAAAAACCCAGCAGTATTCATTCTGAAAAAAACAAGTCATAAGCAAGTACTGGTACACTTGAAAAGCCATCAGGTACACATCAAGCCTAAAAAAAAAAGAAACAAATGAGGGATTGAAACTTGCACAAAGGGCATCAATTCCAAAGAAACAGTATCGTTGATTCATCCCAAATGCTACGTTCCTTTACAGCAGATTCAAGCCACAAAACTGGACCTGCCTTTCCATTTCCAGCTTTTCTAGCTTATTTTTTCCCCTTGCCCTGTTGAGGAGAGCAGCTGGGTGGGCATCTGGCAGCCAGCCAAGGTCAACCCCCCACAGAGGCTCTGCCACGTGACAGCTGAAGAGCAAGGTGCTCTTTGCAAACTCAGGCTTGGCTGGAGTTCAGATTTCAGCTCTTTCTAATGCTTGGTCCCCACATATTCTGATCCAGCAGTTTCTAATCCAGCAATTTAAATTGAGCAAACTTTCAATGAGGGATTTGCATTGGATCTTGCATATTTTATAATCTTCTAAAAACTGGAAATGCTTGAACAGAAGCAACTAACTCCAAGTCCTATACCATACAGGCTGAAAACTTTTAAAAGAGTTTGCAAAACTGTTTAAAAGTGATCTTGTCATTACCATTCACAGCAATGATTTACATTTTAAATTAAATAGCTCACCAGTAAGCGAGTGATGGATGCTCCTGCAGTGTCTTGGTAGGGAAGACAGGCAGTGTCTTCAAGTCTTTTCTAGTGTTTTCATCACTAAAAAACAAAAATGGCCCAGAGTCACTGCTAGTGAATCATAGATGCAATCATTAGTTTCAGCAGAAGGGAAGCGCTGTATTTGCTACTCCAGAACACGGTGCATGGCCCCATATCAGGCTGCATAGAAACGTAACTCTATAGGCCCTCTCACATGACAATGATGTATATGGTGTCATGCAGACTCACATTGTAACTCATTATACAGATACGTGATTCTCGGGCCACTGCGACAGGAGCACCGTATCAATATTTAGTTTGCGCACACTCACTCTATTTGCTGAGTGCAGAATGAGCCCCGAAACAGCTGCAGAAGGAAAGCCTCTGCCCAAAAGCAAGGCTTGCAGTGCTAATTTTTGCCCTGTCTTTAGCTAAAATCCTACCTCTAGACAATACATTTCATGAAACAGCGTAGTATTTAATTTGTTTAAACTCAGAGTTTAACACTGATCTGATTCAAAACAAAGGGTTTCAGTTTATATACTTTAAAATATTTTCACTGAAAATAGTTTTCCTGGACTGCTCATTCTACAGAAAGTTCCAATATTTTGGACTCCAGGCCCAGCCTGGAACAAAATAAAGGGGGTTGAAGTATGTGAATGCAATTTGTCACAAAAAAACCCAGCAGAATATTTAAAAACCTATTTACAGGCATCAGTAAAATGGTTAATATTTTCTCCTTATATGCTCCGTTAATTAATCAGCTGAAACTTGCACGCCTCATTTCTGCAGGATTTCTGCATGCCTTCGCAGCAGCGCCAACAAGCACGAACATGACTTTTCTATGTGAAGAATGCATCAGTCACGTCCATCAGCATCCGCCTTGATTTCTGCATCCGGGCTTTCCTTGAAGGCGTTTTCCTGCTCCTGACCTGTTTTCATCAGATTCCACTATTAGAGATTTAATCTGAGCTACGTTCCCCCCCTCTTCCCTCAAAATCAGCACCCTGTGCATCAGTAGAGCGGACCAGAGCACAGAAATCTGCTCCGTGGGCACCATGGATCAACCTCTGCAGACAGAGGAGGCAGCAAACCCCTACCACGTTTCCGTCTCACTTGGCAGATGTCACATGGAAGGCGCAGTAAATTACAGCTTTTTGTTCCTCGGCGAGCACGGGCTAATCGCTCTGCAAGCTTCTTCCCCAGCCCCGACAACGTGCCTCAACCCTGACTAAGGAGGACCACCTCTGGGGACGAGGAAACAGTTCAATCAACAGCCTATTTATTCTTCACCGTCTTTGATGAAGTTGCCAAGAAGGGAATCAATTAGTGCCGAGGAGCTGTTGTTGCCGAGCTTTGCCGGGCCGGCACTCTTCTGCCAGGAATATGCACTTTTCTTTGCAAGCTGGCCAGCACCCAAGTGCCACAAACGGGGACAGCTGGGTAGAAAACCAGGATCTCTCCTCCCAACACTCAAATACAGCCAATGCTCACAAAAGCTGAGGGGGTTTTATTCACCCCTTAAAAGCCCATTTTGATGGGATCAAAAGGCTGCAAGACATCTCAGCTTGCAGCAAGAAGGTAGATTAACAGGGTTTTGTAGGGACACGTGAAAATGCAGACAGAGCGTACCCTCCTGAGGCCTCAGAAACCAGAGCAAAAAAAATAAAAAAACTCCAAACCGAAAAACCAAGCCCTGAGCAACCTGGCCTGATCTCACAGCTGACTCCTCTCGGAGCAGGAGGTTCAGCCAGGCGACCTCCTGAGGTCCCTTCCAACTTCAATCACAGACTCACAGGATAATTGATTAAACCAAAAATTTCCTCCTATATTTAAGCCTGACTCATAACTGCAATGGCTGCTGGAGCAGTTGGGGTTGGCAGGGAAATACAATGAAGTAGGAGAGGTTCTGGAAGGAAGCAATAACAAAATAGCTCATTTTTACCAAACAAAAGGGCTGTTCCTCTAAATATAGATTCTCAACCCGCAATATTCATAATCAGAGGTTTAATGGTTGGTCTCTAAACCCCGATTTAGAAACCTCGTTGCCAGTGAACAACAAAATGCCCAAGCAGGGGCTGAAGCATGGAGGCTGACGCCAGGAATTGAGAGCTGAGCTCTGGCAAAGGCAGCCGGGCAGGGGGACAGGTGACACCCAGCTGTCACCACCACAGCCGGGTGGAGAGGTCCCAAGCTCTCCTTCGCCGACTATTACGGGGCCAGTAGCCTCACCGTCACTGAGACTCTGCAGAAACGCCACGAATCCTGGCAGCTGCGTCCAACCATGCTCTGAAATGCCACCTTTTGCACAATTTGTGGCCTCCAGCATGGCTACTCGCATCCTGTTTGGTTTTTGGGCCCCTCGCCTCTGGACCTAGTTGAGTAGCTACTTACTTTATTCCCATCAAATGCCAAAACGAGGGCACTAGTTAAGCTTGAGTGATGAGTAGCAGCTCATCAATATGGAAATGTCTACCACTGAATTTAAACCGAGCACCAGCCAGGCAGCGTACCCACCTCTCCGACAAGGTTTGTGGGCTCTGAGCTGGGACATATAGTGACCAAAGGGCTGCAATCACGTCTATGCCATGACACAGGGCACGTCCCTCCAGCACTGACCCAGAACCATGGGCCCTGGTGCAGTTCATTAGCAGGCAGAGTCCACGGAGCTGTGACAACTACAGCAGAGCTGGACCTTCTCTGTTCTTCTGCCAACCTACAAACCCACCGAACTTCTCGCAATAGCAGAGAACACACTTCTTTTACAAGGCAAAGTTGGCCCTTGGGACTTGCCTTCCTGAAGGGACCCAACCTCACACCCTGAGGTTCAGACACACCATCCCGTCCATCTGCAGCTGGAGTCCATCCAAATGGACTTATAAGGCCTGAAAATCTCCAAGAAGCCACATGAGGATTTTATTTTTTCCTGCATAATTGTAAGATAAAGCATGAAACAATCCTAGAAAAATGTAAAAGACCTGGGAGAAACAGGGCATAGCTCCTTGAATGCCGGATGCCTTCAGACAGCGCAGGCTGGCACGCAACAGCCCAGATCTGCTGACTGCGTGCCCGAGGATTAGCATTTGGGATGATTCACGGCTTCAGGGATAATAAAACCCTCAAATGGTCCTCCTCCTCCTTCCACAGAGTTCATTATCACTTCATCTGCACCGAGGAGCACAAGCACGTCTCCCCTTGACCTTCAGGATCACTTTCCCAAGCCCTCCGAGAGCCAGTCGTTCCCCAGACGTGACAACTCCAGATAGCGGAGCGACGGTTTGAATTATTACCTGTTCCTGTTTGGTTTCACAACGATCACAAGGCGATACAGAAATCACAGGGCAGACAGCCCCGGCTCCAGATGTCCAACTGCCTACGCTATCTACCAGCCAAGCACACCGGCGTTGTATCTGGCATGTCCATGGTCAGTTCTCATCAGGGCAGGAGGACGACTCGGCTGTCGGGACGGAGAGGCCCACTTGCATTAAAAATCTGACCTCTGCTATGGAGGGGGCTTCTTGACTGGTGGTTCTTGGCATGATTTCAATACATGAACTTAAACCGCCCAGAATCAACGGGACTGAACATTTTTTGGCAAAAGGTTTGTTTATTCCCCAGGAGAAGAATATAGGAAACTCTCATCTCAAGTATTTTTCCACT